>NW_024429180.1:16182094-16813761 GCF_017639785.1 Mesocricetus auratus | reverse complement strand
TATTTATAAATTTAAATTAGAAACAAGGTTGCTTCACATGTCAATTCCAGGTCCCTCTCCCTATCCCTCTCCTCCTACCACACCCTCCCACTAACCCCTCCAATATCCCCTCATTTCGCCAGGGAGGGCGAGGCCTTCCATGGGGATGTCCATAGTCTGTCATTTTATCCAGGGCAGGGACTAGATCCTCCCCAAGAGTCTAGGATGAGAGTGCATCTCTCATTGTTGGATGGGTGCCCAAAGTCCATTTGTATACCTGGGATAAATACTGACCTACTACCCAAGGCTCAATAGGTTACCTAGGCCTCCTCACTGACACACACATTCAGGGGGTCTTGATCAGTCCTATGCTGGATTCCCAGGAATCAGTCTGGGATTCAAGATCTAACCCTTGTCAGGACAGCTGTTTCTGGGGGTTAAGCCAGCCCATTCTTAACCCCTTTGGTCATCAGTCCTCCCTCTCTGTCGCTGGATTCCTTGAGTTCAGCTCAGTGTTTAGCTGTGTGAATCTGCCTCTGCTTCCATCAGCCATTGAATGAAGGTTCTGTTTCCAAGACTTTCTGGCCATGGGATTGTAGGCTGGCATTCCCCAGAGATCTATGTCTAAAATCCATATATGAGAGAGTACATGCCATGTTTCTCTTTTTGTGACTGTGTTACCTCACTCAGTGCCATCATTTGCCTGCAAATTTCAGGATTCCATTGTTTTTTTCTGCTGAATAGTACTCCATTGTGTAAATGTACCACATTTTCTCTATCCACTCTTCGGTTATGGGGCATCTAGGTTGCTTCCAAGTTCTGGCTATTACAAATAATGGAACAGAGACATCCTTGTTGTATGAATGGGCATCTTTTGTATATATGCCTAAGAGTGGAGTTGCTGGGTCTTGTGGTAGGTTTATTGCCATTTTTCTGAGGAATCTCCATACTGATTTCCAAAGTGTCTGTACAAGTTGGCATTCCCACCATCAGTGGAGAAGTGTTCCCCTTTAACCACAACACCTCCAGCATAAATTGTCATTTGTGTTTTGATTTTAGTTATTCTGACAGGAGTAAGATGGTATCTTGGAGTGGTTTTGATTTGCATTACCCGGATGGCTAAGGATGTTGAGCATTTCTCAGGTGACTCTCAGCCATTTTAGACTCCTCTATTGAGAATTCTCTATTTAGTTCTGTAGCTCACTTTTGTTTTCTTTTTTTATCATTTTTTGTTTTAATTTTAAATAGCTTGTTTTACATGTCAATCCCAGTTCCCTCTCCCTCCCCTCCTCCCGCACTCCCCTTCCCCCCACCCTCCCACCCTACTGCCAAATCCTTCCACATAGGGGATATCTAGAGTCTGTCATTTTACTCTGGGTAGGGTCCAGGCACTCCCCTAAGAGTCCAGGCTGAGAGAGCATCCCTCTTTGTGCTATAGGCACACGAAGACTGTTTGTATACCAGGGATAGACACTGATCCACAGCTCAGGGCCCCATAGGTTGCCCGGGCCTTCTCGCTGACACTCACATTTGGGGGGTCCAGATCAGTCCCATGCTGGCCTCCCCACTGTCGGTCTGGGGTCCAAGAGCTCTCCCCTGTTCAGATCAGCTGTCTCTGCTGGTTTTGCCAGCCCATTCTTTGCCAATTTGCTCATCACTCCTCTCTCTCTGTCACTGGGTTCCTTGGGTTCAGTGGCACACGCTGGTAGGATTTGCTGTAGCTCACTTTTTAATTGGATCCTTTGGTGTTTTGGAGACTTGCTTCTTGAGTTCTTTGTAAATTTTGGAGATTAACCCTCTGTCAGATGTGGGGTTAGTGAATATCTTTTCCCATTCTGTGGGCTGTGTTTTTGTCTTGTTGACTGTGTCCTTTGCCTTACAGAAGCTTCTCAGTTTCAGGAGATCCCATGTATTAATTGTTGACCTCACTGTCTGTTCTACTGGTTTTATATTCAGGAAGCTGTCTCCAGTACCAATTAGTTCAAGGGTTGAACTACTTTCTCTTCAAGGGTCCACACTTTCTCTTCTAAGAGATTCAGTGTGGCTGGATTTATCTTGAGGTCTTTGATCCATTTGGACTTAAGTTTTGTGCTTGGCAATAGACACGGATCTATCCGCATTTTTCTACATGCTAGCATCCAGTTGCCAGCACCATTTTTTAAAGATGCTCTCTTTTTTCCATTGTACATTTTAGCTTCTTTGTTGAAGATTAGATGTTCATACATGTATGTGCTAATATCATGGTGTTCAATTCCATTCCATGGGTCTACCTGTCTATTTTTGTGCCAATACCAAACTGTTTTCAGGACTCCAGCTCTATAATAGAGCTTGAGGTCAGGGATGGTGATGCCTTCAGATGTGAAGAAGGAATTTTTATTTCAAGAAATTATGATATCAGACAGGAACTTGTTAGAGTGAAATCAAAACCACTGAAACAAATGCCTAAAAAGCAACAGTTGGGGTGCTCTATGTACACAGACAAATTTTTCAAAACTTCGTTTTAAACAAGGTGGAATACAAGCCGGGCGGTGGTGGCACACGCCTTTAATCCCAGCACTCCGGAGGCAGAGGCAGGCGGATATCTGTGAGTTCGAGGCTGGGCTGGACTGATAGCCTCCAAAACAATACAGAGAAACCCTGTCTCGAAAAACCAAAAAAAAAAAGATGGAATACAAAACTTGACACAGCCTGCTCACGTTAGATGAGGTCACATACTCCTAAGGAGACTATGGAATAAGAGTGCTGTCTTCCTTAATCCACATTTCAAAAGATGGCTCCTGGATCATTCAGAGGGATGGTTATCTTACGGTTCGTGTAGCTGTAAAGAAACACCACAACCATGGCAACTCTTATAAAGTAAAACATTTAACTGGAGCAGTGGCTTTCAGTTTCAGAGGTTCAAGATGGGGAACACGGTGGCATGCAGGCAGACATGATGCTGGAGGAGTAGCTGAGAATCCTATATGTTGCAGGCAACAGGAAGTTGACTGAGACACTGGGCAGTATCCTGAGTATAGGAAACCTCAAAGTCTGCCCCCAGTGTGACACACTTCCTCTAACAAGGCTACACCTACTCCAACAAAGCCACCCCTCTTAAGAGTGCCACTCCCTAAGAGAATGTGTGAGTCAATTGCATTCAAATTACCACATAGTTCTTGAGACTTCAGATTATCAGGAAGTTTTCTTAAAATTTTGTGTCTCATATAAGTAGTTAAAGAGCCCGGGAATACATGTTTAATTAAGTGAACATGTTATAATAGCAGAGTGAGGGACCCTGTGATAACGTCATCCAGGGTGGGAAAGAGATTAGGGATGGAGGCCAAAACACACCTGTCCAAAGGTGAGAGAACCTGATGCAGATCTGATGGTCATCTTGGTGCATGTGTGACATGGGAGAGAAGGCAGCTTATGGGAGTGGTGCTAAATACTGGGAAAGGTCTTGTGCCACCAGAAGGAAAAAACTTCCGTGGGAGAGAGGACCTTCTGCTTAAAATCAGCAGACTTCTGTTAGAAAAGCAGACTAGAGAAAAAGAAAGAAATTTCTAAACATTGATTTTGACTTCTGGCCATATGACCTACAGTAAAATCATTTATTAAGCAATTTTGTGTGTGGAGATTTCTATGACAACCTCACAATGCAATTAAAGACCACTGACACCTTTACCCTTACAATTAGAGTCTGTCAATTATTGGTAAAAATTTCACATTGGGAATAGCATGGCACAAAGGTAGTGAGATAATAAAAATGATTTTAGTAATAGCTATAACATGACAGATCTTGCCATTATAATTATTTCTCACCTTTACTTATCCAATCATCTTCAGGAAGCAAAAAATTCCATCTGTACCAACAGGATTTTGGGGCAGAACATTGTCACTTATAAACAAAAACATCTTAAAATTGATCCTGTGTCCTACTCAGTGTCTAGGAACAGACACATATATTCTAGAGTGAACAACACTTTCTGGAGTAGTTCAAATCTGAGACTTCCCACTCTCTTTGACATTGTTCCCTTCAGCACTGTGTCATGTCAAACCATCTAAACACTGTGTAGACTTTTGGGAAAGCCACTAACTTAGTTGAGAGGTTAACTTCACATTGACTCATTGTCCATCATTTTGTGTGATCTCATGCCCTTGTGAAAATCCTGTGAAATCTATAGGGTTATATTAACAGACCACTAGCTTTGACCAGTCTATAAGATAAGAATGCCACCAGATAGCATTGAAATCCTATCACACAGATTTCTCCAATATTTTAACCTGCCTAAGGATTTCCACCAAAGTATTTGAAAATTGCCCCATTTTTCTTTATTTTGCTTAGAAAAATAAAATGTTTAGTAACTGTTACCATATGGGAAAATATTACTTGGTATAACCTAAATACATTTGTGTTCCCCTTCAACTGCCACATGTCTTTGGCCTCAGATTAAACTAGCACTTACTCACTTTGAGGAACGTGCTGTGTTTTTGTGTAACATAGAAAGGGTAAATACACAATGTTTTAGTGGCAATATTATCACAATTACAAAAACCAAGTGGGGATCTTAAATTTTTAGAAAATAAAGCACAATAATAGAGAAATTATATAATGGTCATTTTAGACTTATAGAAATTACAAAAATCAAGAAAGTAAAAAGGTGATTGCTGTAACAATTGGTAAATAAAGTAAACAAAGTAAACATGTAGCCCCAAACTTAACTACATGTGTATATACATGAAGACACACACACAAACACACACACACAAACACACATTTATTTGACATTTAATAAATTGTCAGTATTCTCTAATGGAGAAGGAATATTGTATTTGAATATTTGAATTAATGTATTTTTCTCAATATTAATCATAACGACAATTTAACATTTCATAGATATCACTGTGCTCAAGGAACATCTCAGAAGAGAGACTGGAATGAACAGAAAGCTGCAGATGTGAAGGTGTGCTATGAAATACTGTCCTCTGGACCAGTGAGGCTGTTTTAGCACTCATGAATACACACAGTTGTGGATATCTACAAAAGAGGGTCTATCATCCATCTGTCAAAAAGTGGTGAAGACCTCTTATGACTACCTACCATCCTCTTAGAGTTAACCCCTTGTTCAGCCATGCTCATCTTGGCGTTTGGGATTAAATGTAGTGAGCCACAAACAAACCAACAAAGAGGAATTGAAAATAGGAAGGGGAGTTGTGAAGGAGTAGTTTATTTGGAAGGGAAGGGAGTAAGAGAGGACAGTAGGATATTAGAGTCACACACACACACACAATTTGTAATATATTTTCATGTAAATATGTGAGTGTGCTTTAAATAAAACTGTGGAATTCTAACTCAAAAAAGAAAATGAAGTCTAGCATCATAAAAATTCATTCAAAGCCAGGCATGGTAGTGCAAGCCTTTAATCTCAGCACTCAGGAGACTATAGGTAGGAGAATCTCTGTGAGTTGGAGACCAGCCCGGCTACTTAGCAAGCTCCAAGACAGCCAGGACCACATAGAAAGATACTTTCTCAAAAAATATTCAAACATTTTTTAATCTTTATGCAGGTGTGCTATGAAATACTGTCTTCTGGACAAGTGAGGCTGTTTTAGCATGATTAAAATATAATTTTTCATAGATTTAGACTTTCATAATGTATTATATTTAAATTCAAGATGATTACCTGCCATTTCTAATCTTGCATCTAAACATAGGCCTGAAAATGAGGATTTATTTTCTGCTGAGATTTGGGATATCTCAAAATACACATCCATAACTGGTTTATACAACAGAATTAATTAAAAGTGAATCATCAATATAAATACAAAGGTAAAGCTAGGGGGAAGTGTGGATTATCAATCATCTTGCTATTATAGCAGTAGTTGATTTTTATTTTTCTAAATTTATCACAGCATCAATCAGAAAATAAAGCAACAGTGATGTTCATGTATCAGATGACAATATCTGCTTGTAAAAAACCCAACAGACATACAACAAGCAAGATACAGTTGGGAGAAAACATGCATAATACACACATTTGATAAAAATTGTTATCTAGTACAAACACACAGGACTATTAATGCATGATAAAAAGTCAAATTACCCAATTAAAGGCAGAAAATTATTCATACAAATTTCTCACAGAAGAAGATATGCAAAATACCAAAAAGCGCATGAAAATGCTGTCTCTTTAGTCATAAGATGTAAGTGATAGTTACCTTATAATGCCAGCTTTCCTACTACAGCAATAGTCAAAGACTGTCAGTGGTAAGTGCATGTAAGGTTATGGACTCTTTCTTCTATTACTGGATCAATGAAAAGAATTTAATAAGTACATAAAATGTTGTAGCTCCTTTGGGAAAAATGTTCTGGCAATTTTCATATTGCTTTTATTCCAGAAATTCCACTCTTTTGTGTTTCTTCAATATATATGTAAACAGATATTCGCTAAACATGGTACAAAATATTCTAATGAGTAAAATATTGTGAAAACATAAGAGCTGTCAATAACAGAAAAAACAGTTTAAAGACTATTGGTGAATGGATGTAAAATGCATAAATCATTATAAAATGTTTATATTTAAATTATAAATCGTTTATATAATAATCTGATAACTGATACCCGTTGTTTCATTGTGAAGTACTTTAAATTGTATTAAATAGTGCATACATCTTTGATAATTTCTAAAATAAAATATTAGAGAGAAATTTTTGAATAGAGGAAGAATAATATTCTCAGGCTCCCATGTCAAGTGCCCAGTCTTTCAGGATAATGAGTACATGTATACAGAAGGTGGATGATATGAGGGAGCTCACTCACAAACATGGCTATGTGCTTCATAGTATGTTGATCATGAAATCATAAAGGCATGTTTTACGGGGTGGCATCAATGGAGAAGGAAGAAAAACAAATGGGTTAAATTATATATCATCCAACAGAACAAGTGAGTACTAGAAGGCTTGAGGAATTATTTGGAGATTACTAAATTACATAATGATGAAGCAAGGTATAAAAGAACAATACAGACAACGTTGTATTGAGTTCATGATTAGAGTTGTACGTTGATGTTCACTGTGAAGATGGTATAGGATGCTCATTCCTTCTCTTGAGTTTTAAAAAGATGCCTAGGTTCAGATATGAATTGAACAAGGATTACACCAATGAAGGTGCCAAAGTCAATAGGGAAAAGCCCATATGACCTCAATCCTACACAAAAACTGTACAGGAAATGGGGCAAAGCCTGGAGCAAAAGTGATTTCCCCAGAAAAGAGCACATCAACTGGTTGTCCATTGTCAGTCAGTCAGCCTGAAAACATACAATCAAGTAACAATATACAGACTAAATAGATAGTATTTAGGAATCTGTATGTATATACATATATGCATGAAATAGCATGTGCTGGAAAATGAAGTCATGGATTTGAAGGAGAGTGGGAAGGATGGGAGGACTTGGAAGGAGGAAAAAGGAAAGGGGGGAATGTTATAATCTCAAAAATAAATCAATATCAATTATAACAAAAACAAAGGTGCTTGGGTGATCTTTTTCTTGCCTGGGTGTTTAACCTTCACTTCTTTTGTGCACTAGGAAAAGCATAATTTTAGATTATTTCTACACATTTTTGTTAAAGTGTATCTTCCTTCTGAAAATCTACTGCTTATTTGCCTCTGGATCTTTATACTTGGTTTTTCCTTTTGCCTAAAATGCTTTACCCTGAGCTTGACCAGTGGCCAATTCCCCACTGAATTCTGCAGGTTTCTGGTCTGAAGGAAATATATCCATCAAGCTAATCAAGCCACAGTATCAGAAAGCTGTCATTCCTTCTCCTCTTTACCTCTTCTATCCCAAGTTTTATTGTCTTGTTGAACACCTGGGTAACAGAGATAGACATGAAATGTTAGCAATTTTTAGATATATTTTCTCTGATATATATGGCCATACACACATATGGAATACCTTATTGATTCTGTAAGTGCTTCATCTAAATCCAATTAATTTAAAGATTATTTACATTTATTGTTTTGTGAGAGACATAAACTTTCAACATTTTTTAAATTATATTTACCTGTACTAAGTGAAGTACAGGAGGTTGAGCTACAGCTACCTAGCTCATTGGAAGAAATTATTCAATAAGTGTTCAAAATGAGAATTACTTTAGAAAAACTTTAATTTCTTTTTAAATTTTAGATATGCTAAATCACATTCACAGTTAGGTCTTTATTATTTCATGAAAAATACAGTAAACAATTACTACTTTCAAAATGTAAAATCACCTCTTATATTATTTAATACACCTTACCTATATACACATAATTTTATACTTACTGTACAAATTTCTGTCAATTAAAATTGTTTGTTAAAGTTAAATCTAAGAAACTCCTAAATTTCTGTTCTTCTATAAAGATATAGATTAGATCATTGATTGTCCTTTTGCCCTAATATGTAAATATTAAGGAGATGACTCAGTTGATAAAGCTCTGATTGTTGGAAACCACATATATAGATCCAGATGTTCTAATGCCCACCTGCAAGGCAATTGCACCTAAAGCAAAATGGGAAGTGAAAATGGCAGAATCCCCAGGGTCATCCAGTCTGCCACATACAGTGGGGAAAAGCACATGCTACATCAAACAAGGAGGATGGAGTAGGCCAATATCCTGGTTTGTCTTCAATTTATTCTCCTCTTGCAGGCTGTGGTATACACACACACACACACACACACACACACACACACACATATACACACACTATATATATATATATATGTATATATATATATATAAACTTCAGTATATAATATTATCCAGAGGAAGAGTATTATCATGACTGCTAAAAAAAGGAATTCCTTTGAGATAAAACCTTCCATCTCATTAAGGAATAGGATGTTCTGAACTCCAGACCTTTATAATCTTAACTTCAGAATCTAAAGTGAGACAGTCTGTCCTGCAGGAGAGCTCATTAAGTTCAGGATGTAAGAAAGCAACACAAAAGGGCTAAGAATCTCCCCAAAACTGGCCAGATTCACTAGGCACCTTCCTTCCCAAATATGCATAAGCAGTGTCATCAGAGACAATCCCAGACAAGCTGAGCTGCTACTCAGAAGCAGCTTCCTGGAAGAGGTTCACCCCAACGTAACTATTTGGAAATGACACTCTCCCACTTTTCTTTTGAGATCACCTTGTGGCTGTCCAATGTGCTGCAGGTGTCCATTTTCATGAGCTCTTATTCATCTTGGAGTCTGCTTTTGCTGATGAAGGTATATTTGTGTCATTTCTGTTCTTACAAGTAACCCCTTGCTCATAATTCATGTAAGTAACCCTAATAAAACTAATTGTTTCTTGAAGTTGGACTTTGGTGATTATTTATCTGGGATGAGTAGAAGCTTGTTCACATGTCCCCAAGAACAGTGTCACACTGCAAGGACAAATAGGATGCATACCATCTGACAATATTTCTGTTTGCTCATATAGTATCAAAATGCTAAAGCTGAGTTGTAATAGACTCTTTAAAATGTTGTCTTCTCATAGACAAAGACTGTGCTGCAAAGATGAAGGCTAGAACTTTAGAAGTTTCATTTTACTGTGATTTTTAACGTTCAAACTTTGCTTCCTCAGAGACAGGGATTCGAAGTTTGGCTTGTAGCTAATAAGCAGGTGTTAGCTTTTTGTTTCTGCCAAAGAGCTGGGCACAGCTTTATAAAATGTCTGTTTTAGGGACGTAATCTACGAATTCTGTCACAGGAAAGACTACACATTGGATATCTACTTTTCAAAACTCAAAGTTCTTGAAGAAAATGTTGGTAATGTAAGTTTCTATTGCATCTGGATATGAAATTTTTGTGCTTGTTTCCCTAGGTTTATTTTAAAGAACAATATAGGTTTGGCTGACATTAAGATGCATACTGTGTAGTGCATAAAAACTAAATGCTTTCTTTCTTTAAATATTTTGTCACATTTAATAGCTTAATAGCAAAAGCAGCCCAAATATAGATGCTCAAAAATCAACTGGTCTTCAGTTACCATTATGAGGATGAGAAGTATTTCTTTTGTGCATACAGTGACACTTCTTACCACAAATCAATTATTGCAAACAGTAATTGAAATTTCAGCCTTGGAAGTCTGACCTTCATTTCTGCAGGTTTTACATTTGAAGTAAAGGCAACAATTGGCATGTCACAATAAATACTCTCCCTGAAACACTATACAATTAAGTAGTGGGGATCCAAGTGGGCTAGAATTGAAATAGAAAATCTTTTTTTAAAAAGTAGTAGTACTTGTGCTTGATACTTGTATGTGTGTGAGAGAGAGAGAGAGAGTGTATTTATAAGAGGAGAGTTTTTGTACATATGCATATTACCTTGCTAGAGCTGCTCTGACAAATACCAAAAAATAAAAATAAAAAACCCCAAAACTAGAAACTCATTTCCTTAAACACTACAGGCAAGATATACAAGACAAAGATTGGATCATGATAGATTCCTTTCTAAGAGCTTGCTCCATAGTCTGAGGGAGACCATACTATTGCTTTGTTTTCATAGTTGTTTTTCTCCTGTGAATATTTGTCCTGTTATCTCTTCTTACGTAGGTACTAAGATTATAGAACTATTGCTCACTAATGCATATGACTTCCTGTTATACTATTTAATTTTATAATGACCACATCTTCAAATTCAGTCCACCTTTGTGAGTTACACAGAGGTTAGATTTGTACCATAAAAGGACCAATGAACTCAAATAGTGCATCTTCTGTTTATAATTGTGATTATATGTGTGTGTATCCAAATAGGTCTAGGTGGGTTTTTGTGTGCATGGGGGTGGGGTAGGTGAGAGAGGGTTGTGAGGAAAGAAATGATTTATTTAGATATATAATGTGTATATGAATGTATAATCCCATCTGTGTATACATAAATACAGAATGGCTATAGCACTGAGTGAACAGACATGCAGAGTATCCATTATATAACCCAGAATTTTATATTACAAAGGAACTCTCAGTGAATCTTACACGATGCTTTGCAAAGGACTAAGATTTTTACATATAGCATATGACTAAGTATTTGATATGCCATTTCAACTGTGGCAGTTATTTGTTGTGATGGAAGGGTAAAGGGGGGAATGGTGCCTCCATTTTGTGTTTGTAATGGAGGTGTAGAAATGCCTCACTGTGGTCTTCCAAATGCAAAATGAACTATGCCCTGCTGCCATCAGACACTGGTGAAAAGTGTCCTGAGAAGTTCAAGGGATTGTAACGAGTTAATCAGTGAAAGCCTTTTAGGGAGTGTAGTCTTATGCAGTTTATGATACCTGATGTGAAATAGCTGATGTCAAATTTGAGACCACAAATTGATACACGAAGTTAGTCAGGGCACATGGGCTTTTTGCTACAGTGAATTTCAAGACAAGAGACTCTGAGAGTGAGAGTTCATCAAGACTTGGGTTTTGTGACGAGAATAAAGTATAAGGAAAGAGAAATGAGGTCATGAGGGTATTTATAAAGAAGTAATAAAAATGGGTTATGGGATTTCTACTAGAGAAAGAAAATTGAAGCCAAGATGAATCGGGAATTAACTTTCCAATCTCTCCACATCTATTGTAGTTTACTGCCAAGGTTTTCTGAAATTATATTTGTTGAAGGATTGGTTTTGTGTGTCTAGATTCTTTTTCCAGACTTTTCTAAGACTTACTTGTCTTTGTGACAAACCTAGATTTCAGTTTACAGTACTTGGTTTTGGAGTATGATATAATCATTCCCTATGCTTTGCCCTTGTCATCAAAACAGTCTTCACAGCACACACACACACACACACACACACACACACACACACACACACACACACGCTAACCAAAATCATTAGTTACACAAATGTAGTTTTGGTGGAAAAGCCATAGGGTCAGTGTTCCAAAGGGTTCCAAAACCTGGTTGCTATGGAGTCACATTTTTCTTCATTACCAAATAAACCGATAAAAGCAAGATAAGGAAGGGTTTGCTTTTGGCCACAGTTCAAAGGGATATGGTCTCTTGTGGCACAGGAGATATTGGGGTAGGAGTAGGAGAAGGTTGATTACATTTCATTAAGTTAGTAAGTAAATGGTGATGGATGCCTGTGCCCTGCTCTTCAGCCATTTTGTTCTTTTTGTGTCAATTAAAGAGATGTGCTATGATGAATAAGAGAGAAAAGAAACCTAGTTAATATCTGCATTGATTGGTCAGACAGATAAAATGATATACATCTGAGTTCATAGCCAGATTATGAATTCCAGGTTTAGATTTGATTAAAGGAAAAATGAGGGTAGGATATATAATATGTAACACACACACACACACGCACACACACACACAATTAAGTAGTCATGTTTACGATTTTTTATGGTTGATCATTGCTTCAAGTTGTCAAGTTCTCCTAAAAAGTCTTTGTTGGTTGAAGGGTCAAGTTGATTCTTAGGACTTTTTTCCTGATCCAGAATATGGTCTCTCTGACAGTCCATCATACTGGGGCAGTTTCTGTCTTTGCTATTCCTGGAATGGTAAATACTTCATATTTACAAAACGTGTGGGCATTCTGATGGAGAACATGATTTAAAACTGCAGTAAGATATGTGTGTTTCACTTGCCAGTGTACCTCAAGCCTTGAATAGGTATGGTATGTCTTCTCTTGTGTCAGACAGATACTGATATGATTAAGATCCTTATAGACAGCTAGGTAAATGAATCATAACATGGGAGATGAGTGCATAATGAAAGTACAGATATCATTCTTTGTTCCTTTTGGTTACCTCAGAGGCCCAAGTAAGAGACAATGTATTTTTAAAAAGAAATTTCTCAGTATTATTTTTTATAATTGTAGATGATGCAACAAAAGTCAATGTAAAGGTAATGTAACAGATTATTATGCTCATGGTTTATTCTTAATAATTTCTTAAATTTGACAGTAATGTTTTATATCTTAATTATTTATTTTTGAGGTCATAATCAAATCTAATATACCTAATTAATTTATGAAAGATAAGAGGGCTAACATTATTACTGAAATTTTTGTGCATTCATCAGCTCTAAGCATCTCTATTTAATAAAAAAATCACTTTAGTCCACTGTTCCTTTGCAAAACACACACACACACACACACACACACACACACCCCTACCCTAAGACAATATAAATAGCAATAAACCATCTTTATCTTTATGTGGTACTACTCCAAAATCTCTCTTACCATGTTGTGTACACACAAATTTAATGTGTCTTACTTCCATATATAATTCATTCTTTTAATGAAACCTGCATAAAAGTTAATATTTCCCTTGCTTGCATGCTTTTACTATCTGAATCCAAAATGACTTTCCTTGTACATATATCAACCCAGGGCAATTTATTTTTGGTATCTTTGATTAAGACCATTCTCATTAATCATACATTTCTTTATGATGGCTGATGGCATGTTATGGAATAGGAATTATACTTAATTTATGATAGAAGTAATAACCTTTACATGCAGAAGTATGCAGCGAAATTCCTATGATGTTTTAATTCTCTCTCTGCAAACATATTTCTGAGGATCCCCATCATGATCTGTATACACAATCAATCTGGGGTTCCATTATTTCTTATTTTCTCGGTGTCATGCTCTTAATTTTCCCTGCAGTCAATTTATTAGCTTATAATTTTCTGCACGTTCTTGGAAATTTTTCTGCTTGCAGTTGCTCAGGGGAAGCAAGTCAAGGACTTTTTCTGTTTAAGATTCATACAAAATCCAGTGTCATAAATGATGTTAGCTGAAGGTTTCCTCCTCTTCATGCAGCATCCAAAAGACCTTGTTATCTGTTGCACATTGAATTGCTTTCCTATTATTTTGCCTTACTGTTTCATTTGTTTTTCTACTTTTGTTTTCAGACTGCCTGAATCATTTTCATGTAGTAAAATCTTCAAAGACATTTTCCCATAAGGCTGAATGAACAAGTATCAACGCTTCTTTTAAAGACCTTGTTCATTCTTGACCCAGCTCTCCTGCCCCATCTGAGTTTACCAAGTGATGTGTACTGTTTGATGAATTACCACTTACTAGTCTAGTGTTCTATTCAAAGTTATACAGCTGTGGGCATTGAAGACATGACACCAAAATCCTGCAGTCAGGAGCAAAGCAGAGACGAATGCTTCAAACCTGGTCTGAATGGAAAACCCTGTGGCTATTTGGAATCTGCTTTCAGAGAGACACTCACTTTTTAAAGCTTGGCCTTCTTTCTGTCCATAGGAGCAATCTACTTTTTGATTAACCCAAACTTACTGATGAGAAACTATGATAACTTTTGTAAGATTGCTTCATGGTGGTGCCTAGATTACTATCTATGGAATGATTGGGAGAAGGGATGTTTGCTCCAAAAACATGGTTCACTGCTGTCATTCTGTTGCTGCAACAATAAACGGCACACTTACTGAGAGTATAAGTAAATATTTATTGTAGAAATTACTCACAAGAGACAAACAAGTAACTCAGATGAGCCTTAGTAGTTTTCCACTGCCAAACTGGAAGCCAGAAAGCCCCAAAAGAGCGAGACTTCTGCTGTTCAGTCTTTTATTCCTTCCTCTGTACACACCCCTAGACATGCCCAAAAGTGGGCCTGGCTAGTGACATAGTTCACCGACTATGTCCGTATATGTCTTTAGTCATGCCTAAAGTGGGTGTGGTTAGCGGTGCGGTAAACTGACATTTTATTACCTCATCTGTATGTGCCTCTAATAAGTCGCATGGCTAATGGCGGAGAGCTGTTTCCTCCTACATCATTCAACTCTCCATTAAAAATGTCTCTTACAATCTAACCTAGTGGATATCGTTTTAAAAAGGGCATTCTGAGGAGGGCTTGGCAATCTGTGGGTCCTTGGAGAGTAGAACAGTATTTATTCCTGGCATACAGAATGACTCTGGGAACCCATACCATGTGGAGGGATGCTCTCTCAGCCTGAACACATAGGGAAGAACCTGGGCCCTTCCCGGGATGATGTGACAGACTTTGAAAATCCCTCATGGAGGCCCTTGCCCTCACTGGGGAGTGGAGGGGGGATGGAGTGGGGTTGAGGGGTTTGGAGGATTGGGGGGTGGTGGAGGGGGGAGGGAGAGGGAAATGAAAGTGACAAGCGTAAAAAGTTAAATAAAATTATATATAATAAAAAAGGGCATTCTGGGGCTTGTAGTTCAAGCAAGTATGTCTATGTATCAAAAAGCTACCACCACCAGAATTTAAATTTCCCGAATTCAGTCTAGTTCTTTAAAAATCCGAGTGTAGTGGATTTTGAGTTGTATACCTGTCAGATATCTAGAAGTAGTTTTTATTACTATGTACTTAAGAGACAAAACCATAGGTGTTGGCACCTATTTTCTTAGCACCTGTTTTCTTATTGATTCTTTCCTCAATCATCATATGAAAACAAGAGTGTGAAGAACTCGATTACTGGGATCCTGTCCAGGATAATGCCTTCTTACCAGGGTACCCAGGTTTAGGGAAAGTATGTTTCTGTTCCTGTTGTTTGTGTTGCTTATATATTTGTTCATGAGAGGGCGGGAGAAGGGCTTGATCATAACTGAATGTTCTTTTATTTCTCCATTGAAAGGTAAGAAGCCTAGGTTCAGTGATTTGAAAGAATTAATTAATAATTCATTCAAGGGTTTGTACAAATGTCTATTTTATGTGGAGCACATTTCTCATAATGCCTCTTGCCTTCGTTTTTACTGGTGTTCCCTCTGCCTTTAGCCTGTTTTGTCCCAGTAGACATGTGTATAATTAATCTGAGATTCTGCCCCCACAACAGCCTGCTACAGCTTTGTCTTTGGTGTTTCATGGTATCTTGTTTTTGTGCACGGTTTTCTGGACAGACGCAATGAGGTGGTGTGGAAGACCTGTGCCCTTTTATTTGCCTTAGACACTGGGTATGCTTTCTCTAGTTGACAAAATTTCTTTCCCCAGTTGGGAAAACCAATCCACATTGGTAACTTCCTGTGCTGTTGCTCTTTCAGGCGGTGGTAGGAGTGGTTTCTTTCCAGGCTCTTCACTCCAGAGTATTGGTGGACAATCACAGCCCAACTGTAGTGACACACTGTAAGACCTCTACATAGTCTGTGTTTCTCCAGCCATCCCTGTGCACAGTGTGTAAAGTCCATGTCTAGCCTCTCTTCAGTCACTCTTATTGTACTTGCAACTAGAGAGAGTACACCCTTGAGACCTGCCCCTGTTGGAGCCTACAGCGCGGAGAGAAGTCAGTTAGACACCTTTAGTAGTCACTCCTAGTTGCACCTTTGCAGAGAATGCGCTACCTGGCTCCTTTCTATTGTTCAGCTCTTTCTCTCATAGGTATCCAGGGTATTTATATTTGCAATCTCCACTTAGCCTCTTTTACCAAACCATACCTTGGGAGTTTCTGATGCAAAGCTTCTTCCTGTGAAGACAGACTAGACTCCAAAGACAAGTACTTTGTTTGAGTCATGAGATTGCAAAACAGCTCCTATCTAGCCAGTTCTGGTGGTAGTCCAAGAGGCAATGTTTCAAAATTGTATTTTAAAATACCAAGGTCATGTAGTTTTTTTTAAAGATTTGATATACTGTTTGTTTATGTTTATGTATGTTTATGTGGATGCCTTCTGAGGCCATAAGAGTTCATCAGATCCCCTAGGAATGAAGTTATAGCAGTCTCTAAGCAACAGGAATTTTTAACTTTTGAGTTCTCAGTACTGGTTTATATAGATTAATTTTGAGACTATACTAACATCAAAATAATTAGCATAATTATAAAAACTGGTGAGCAAATTCAAATCTACCAGAAATATAATTAGTTAAAAGGCATGGTTTTTGAAAAATAATTTCAGAAGTAAATCCGAAATAATTATACTGCTAAAAATTAAGTCAACAATATTTAAAATAACTATTAAAAGTACTCTTGAATATTTACATGGAAGTTATTACCTTTTCATAAGTCTTCTTAAGTAATCTCAATGTATAATAACAAGTTACAGAATAAGTGTACAATTTGTGTTACCTAATGTAATTCTGAAATTGTCTGAGATAACCCATGAAAAGACATCTATATCATGTGTTACATTCTCAAAATAACTTCTTATCAATAACACCTTCATTGCCTATTCTCTATGGAGGGATACTTCCTCAACCTAGATACACCTGGGAGGGCCTAGCTCCTACCTCAAATGATGTGACAGATTTTGATGATTCCCCCATGGAATGATGCCCTCCCTGAGAAGTGGATGTGGAGTTGGTGGGGGGAATGGGAGGATTAGAGGCAGAGGAAACTGGAATTGGTATGTAAAATAAGATTCCTTTTGGTTTAAAAAAATTAATCTAAAACCAGAAGTTTATTAGGATGTTATTTGTATTTTTATTCAATGAAGTCCAATTACTCTAAGTTTATTTTGTGGAATGATTTTTCTAAAGTTTGGTTTTGTACTTAATATAATATTAACCCTTGTTTGTGGTCATTCCTCCAAAGAGCAGAAGTGGGGATGGCACTTCTATGCTTCTGTGCTGTTTCCATGACACCTGCTCTCCTGTCCAGATCACACACTCACAAGTTTTATTTCCTTGTTACTTTATGAGCAACCCAGAAGAGTACACACTCTCTCTACTCTTCAATGTGTGAGAGACCTTAGGACAAAGATGGACTTGGTATTCTTTTACAAAATTGCTGGTGGCAGAAAATCTAGATTTAAATATTTCTGAATACTATTCTCCATTAGCTTGTTTAAGTAAAAAATAAAATTTCTTCAAGCACATTCTGGCATTATTTTTTTATAATTTTTTTGTACTTTATTTTTAAACATGTTTTTGAAATGTCTTTCTTGTTGAAGTTTCTACATTAGCATACAGGCATATCATCTATCAGAAACTGTTGCAAATCATCACTTTTGAACTACACTTATTATTTTGAAAATACATAGTTTTTTTGGTAATCACGTCTTTTCACTTATCTCAGTGATACTTATCAAAATACCTTTGTTGGAAATGTTTAAATATTTGTTTCATTGGAAAGTCAGAGATATTAAGCAAGATAAAAGCAAACGAATATGTTGAAAAACATCAACTTCTCCATAATTTGTCTTCTGAGGAGTACTTTCTTTTGTATATTAAATTGTTTTCCTAATTATTTTACACTTGACATAAAGAATTGGCCTTCATCCTTTCCAAATGTATTTTATTAAGCTTATAAGTTTTCTAACTTATGCTAATTTGGTGCATTTTAGTTTTTCTTGGGGGAGTTTAGAAATTTTAATTTGTATTGTTGTCTGCAAAGCAAAAAAATTATCTATCAATTGATACGATGTTTCATCTCAATTTATCCTATCTTTCCCAAAGGCAAAACAGTTGGAAATGTTGAAATAATTGGAATCCTATCCTAAAGAGACTATTTTCCTATCTTAATTCTCAAAGTGACATGAGCTTTGTTCTGCAAACTCTCCAAAAACTTTTGTAACATGTTTCAAGATGATCTTAACAAACCTTTATATTTTATCTGTTATTAGTTGTGAATTTTTAAGTTTTCTTATGACATATTTTATTTGTATAATAATAATAATGTTCATATTTGTTTATCTTCTTTGGATTATTAAAAAGAAAATACACACAAAGAGGAGGCAACTGGAAACTACTAAAAAATTGATATTTTCAGCAACTTTTACTCCTTGAGTTCACTTAGAATTAGAGGGACAGTTGAGCATTGACCTTAGAGCCTTTTTATCACTTGCAAAATACAAATTAAGTATTCTTCCCTTCCTTAACCAGAAAACAAAAAGGACAGAAACTTACCAGTGCAATTAGTGATGGAAAGTAGACTTTTGGTTGGATACATGATGTAGTAGGACATGATAATAGGGCATTCCAGCTCTCATCACATTCCTTTCAGGTAGTTAAGAAAAGTCTTAAAACAAAATTCTTAGAAGAGGGGAGAGGAGGACATGGTCAAGCAGGAAGGTTGAGTCGGGGGAAGTACAGAGGAGAGCAAGATGAGAGATACCATAATAGAGGGAGTCATTATAGGTTTGAGGAGAGATCTGGCAATAGTGAGATTTCCAGGTATCTTCAAGGATAACACAAGCTGCCAATCTAAGCAATAGCGGAGAGGCTACCTAAAATGCCCTACCATGATAATGAGACTGATTACTTCCTTATATGCCATCCTAGAGCCTTCATCCAGTACCTGATGGAAGCAGGGGCAGACACCCACAGCTAAACTCTGGAAAACAGTTGCAGAAAGGGAGGGGTAATGAGCAAAGGGGTCAAAACCAGGCTGGTGAAACCCACAGAACAGCTGACCTGAACAAGGGGGAACTCATGGATCCTAGACTGACGGCTGAGTGACCAGCATGGGACTGATCCAGACCCCTTAAATGTGGGTGTCAGTGAGGAGGCCTAGGCAATCTACGGGGCCTCAGGTAGTAGATCAGTATTTATCCCTAGTATACAAATGGACTTGGGGAACCCATTCCTCATGGAGAGATAATTTCTCAGCCTGGACACATGGGGGAGGGCCTAGACCCTGCCATGGATGATATGACAGACCCTGGAGATCCCCCATGGATGGCCTCACCCTCCCTGGGGAGAGGAGGGGGAATAGAATGGGGGCTTAGGGAGAGTTGGTAGGAGGTGGGGGAGAGGGAGCTGGGATTAACATATGAAGTAAGCTTGTTTCTAATAAAAAAAAAGAACCAGAGTATAATGAGTGAATGGATCAAGATTATAGAAAAAAAGAAAAAAAAGGAACAAAATACTATTTTGCCATGCAATTTGAAAAAAAAAAACCAATAAAAAACAAAATGCTTCTTGAAGTTATTCCACTGAGTTTGCAGGCTGTTCCTATTTTCTGAGAACAAAAATAGGATGGCAACACGACGCAGGTAGTGAGATGTCTGCAAGGTTTCTAATTTGTGGTATGAGACTTGCTGATGGAGCAGAGCACATAGAAATTTGAGAATGTCTACGTCTCCCAAGGCATTGGTTCACAAGCCATGCTCCACATGATGCATGGATAGGTAAAGACTCCTAATACCAAGACACACTTAAAGAGGGTGGGGCTCTTTGTCCATGGAGAAGACTTATTTCTCCCACTCTCAGCATTCCTTAGGTGCTTGTAGTTCTTTTTGTAGGGTTGAAAGTCTTGCGGGCTTTTTCTTTCTACTTTGGCATGTCTATTGCTGTTGTGATGCTCATGTTTAGGCAGTGGGACCTTATATATGTAGCTTCCAACATGCCTAGCAGATACAACCACAGCACACTCCCTGATGCATGTGGGGAGAATTGGACAGTTCCAGTTTAGCAATTTCTGGGCACTGTGTCTTCAGCAACAGGGCATTACTTTCCACGTCTGAGGGGAGAGGCACCCAAAGGCTTATTTTGACATTTTGTTATGTGTTTGAATATATTCTGAATCTGGGGAGAACTCAAGCTGTTAGAATAAAAATAAGTTTCAGTCATTATGTGAATTTGTGCTTTCCTATTGGAACTTACGGAAAAGCATCATGTAAACAACCCAAGAGGTTTTTCTTTCTGGAAATTAAATTTTAGCAGCTGAAGACAACCAATGATTGCTTGAAATTGTTTCCTAAGAATGGAGGTACAGCTTGACCTGGATGTCTAAGCCATATCTCGTGCAAAGTTTGATCACACTAGTCTGAGTTTCAGTCTTATCAACTTAAATGGTTTCTTGTAGGCTTTAGTTCTTCCTTGGTGGTGATGGTGGTGATGGTGGTGGTGATGATGATGGTGGTAGGCTGAAGGTCTCCATTCCTCCTTGCATATTGGACACAAGCTTCCTTTTAGTCTTTTCACATTGGGTAGTTAAGAATAACTCCTAAGATGGCTTGTAGAGTTTCCTTCTAACCTCAGTAGAAACATACAAAACTGCCACATTGCATTGGTTGGAAATGAATTAATAGATCTCTCTCCCATGGTGGCAGCATAAGTATTTGAAATGCTCAAAATTTATAAACATTTCTGAAACAAAATGTGTGAGCTGTAATGGGTAAGCCACAGCATTCTTAACTTGGCCATCATTAAAAGGACTTCAGTGTCAAATCCTGCCACATCTGTGTGCTCTGGGTGAAAATCTATACCAAGTCATATAGGCTTCACAGCTGAAAGAATTCTGTACCTGTGTCTTAGAGATTTTTATCCATTTCTGATAATCATGGAAATACCGTTCCTTAGAACTGTAAAGGAGTTTGGTGCAATTCATTTTTAGCAGAACCTATATACAATTTATTGTGAGTTGTTTCCAAACTTTGCTAAGTTTCTGAAGTAATACACATTTGTACTTAGCATTGGACTTTCTAATATTTCAACGTAACTTTTCTTGTCAAATAAATAACATAAAGTTGCCTTTATTTATGTCATATGAAGTAATACTTAGGTTTTTCTGATCTTCCTATAATCACACAATTATTCTCTGGAAAATTCAAGGCTGGTGCCTGACTATGAATGATGACTTAAACATAAAATGAATCAATATGATGTTTTGATCCATTACCTGTTAGCTATTTATTACGAATGTTTGTACATTTGGAATCTGGAAAGCAAATTTGTTGTTGATATAGTCAGTATTTTCATTATTTTGTAAGTAGTGTGTAGGAAGGAATACCATTTCCAAACTATTTCTAGAATTTCATGTTTGTCCTATACTTCTACAAGACTCTTTCTAATCATCAATTATTTTTCTGTTGAACCAGACATGGTGCATTATTTAGCATCAGTGCCTACACAGTTTTTCAGGTGTCTGCATTCACAAAGACATGAGCAGAGGTTTAAAATGTGCTCAAGAATCTTCAGAACCAAAGTACATTTTTCCTTATATTTACCTCTTGTGGAATATTATTTCAACTGTGTAGACATGTGTTACATTTTTTCTGTTGCTTTTGTTAATGATGCAAGGACATGTTGCATTTGCTTGATGAAATAAATTTACCCTGGGGTCAGGAGATTGAGTCTGTGACTAGTTGACAAGAAGCTGTTGGAAGGAACTAAGTGTAGCTAGGTTTCTTAAGTGAGGGCTGAACAGAAAGATGCTTCCATTTTTGGGTAAACACCAGCAAGGAGGGAAGATTAGCTACTTGTTATTCAGTCTCTCTGAGACAGCATAATTTGACTTCAACCATTGAACCCTGAGTTCTATTGAAGAACAGGGATTTAGACAAAGTTTCCTTTAGCGACCATGACAGAGCCAGTGCCTAAGGGAACGAAATTGCAGCCTGGCTATGATCCTGTGCAGACAAACCCTTGTGGTAGCTACAGAGTTGCAATTACGGATTAGGATGGCAGTTGCTTAAGGGGCAACCACTGTATTTAATGTAAAGCAACATTTAACCTATCACTGTGGCCTGAACAGAAACAACAAATATTGATAATATATTCATAGGCTTTTCTGTCTGAATAAATTCTTTTCAGAAAGGTCACCCTTACATTAAATATTATTAATTTTAAAGAAAATCTATAATACAGCAAGATAATATGAAACAACTAACTGTAATACATATTTTTACAATGTCTCAAAGCAAAAATGTGTTATTACTCAGCCTAAGAGCATATCAGTTTTATCTCACAGTTTTTACTCCTGGGCTTCTGAATAAACTGATGCAAAATATCCTAAATATTGTCATTAGAGTAAGTGAGGAACATAGTTTAAGCATTAAACTATTTGCTTCCTGAACACATTGCATTAACAAATTATATTTTGTTGGAGGCCATGGGATTATACAGCAGCAGACAACTAGTATTCAACAGGCCAACTTATCAGATGAGTGATCCTCTGGTGGGGAGCCCCACTTGGCATGGTGTGGGGTCAGTGCTGTACATAACTATCTCTGTCCCTTGAGCCACTTCATTTCTTCCCTAAGAACAGCTTTGCGTGCCTTCCCATTGCTTCTGTATTTATCTCATGAAAATATTGCATCTACTGGACATACATATATCTGTATATAGTCAGGAAGATGATTTCTCATTAATCCGTATAATTTTGATGTATAGAAAATATACTAGGATATGCTTCATAGCTAGATTGCTCCAAGAGGTTGTAAGACACTTAAAGACTGCCTTGTTCCTTTTACTCAGATTAACACAAGAAAATCAGAATTTCTTCTCAGTCTAACAAAAACTGCACACAACTAGCTCATTTTTACCTTGGAGTAAGTTCAAACTAGACTAAAGGTTTTTTGTAGATAGATCTTGAGTTAAAAACTTTACAGTTATGTGCAAGGTCAGACTCACAGGTGCCCAACCAAGGTTATTTACACAAAGCATCCTAAAATATCATGCAAATTCTTTGTCTGTCAAGTCTAGTTGGTAAAAGAACTGTATCTCCTAGCTTGTCTCACTGGCCAGTTTGCCCCTGCTCTCTGGTCATAGTCTTACTCCAGAAAACTTGAAACAGTGTTGCCATGGTAAAGGGCTCTATCCTTATCACTAACCCAAAGGAATGTGCTTTTCACCGATGAGACATAACTCTTGTAATTCATTTTCTTATTATTGCTTCAAGCATCCTGTAAAAACATATTTAAGCTAGATGAATAAGAAGCTTGAAAGAATTGAAACAGAGAATTGAAACAAAGGGGAACTAGATGCTACAGAGGTAGAATTAGAGCCAAGAGAAGAATAAAGGCATGATTCAAACAGCATGTGTGGGAGTTCATTCTGTATCTCCTCAGACTAAGAATTTTCCCTTGGCTAAGCCATAGCATCTGACCTGAACCCTGGGAGACAATTTTGTGAGCTGGACTCAGAAGCTATCAAAATTTTTCCTTTCCCTTGCTAAATTTCAGGGTCATCTATGCTTTTTTAAGTTTTTATGTAGTCAGGAGTTTCAAATATGTGTGAGTTGAATATATTCGAAGAAGTTATGATGTATGTCACTCTTTGAAAAGTTGAAAGTCACATAAATACTCCAACTCAAGAGCAAAGAAACAGTTACAAATATCTTGAAAAGAAATACAAACTGTGAGGACAGAGATTTGTGTGTGTCAGCTTTACTTTTTATTGGCTGACCCTATCAATATTCATACCTGCTGAAAGTCAATTATCTTAGAATTCATATCGGCCATATTGACAGCTCTCTGCTTTTGGAATCACTCAGAGGCCCTAGAGAGCAGTGGCAGCGGTTAAAAACCTTCCTAATTCAGTTCCTCATGTGCTAGCCCCCAACCACAAAATTATTTTGTTATACCCCACAAGTGTAATTTTGCTACTGTTATGGATGGTAATGTGAATACCTGATGTGTAAGATATTTGATATGGGAGCCTATGGGAAGGTTGCTTCACCCTGGCTGCTGTAGGACCATTGACCCAGACATGACACTTGACAGCAGCCCAGTTCCAGAATTTACCATGGTGGCAAAGCAGGCCGCCAACACTGCTGTCCATTCTTAAGTCTTTTTTTCTGCTTCTTACCACAGGACAAGAACCATTCTGCCTCTCTTTCCCTCGCATTTCTCCACCATATGCTAGTGCATCATAACGGTCCCCACGGGTCCAGAAACCACATGGCATCGGGCCTGTGGATGTCTTCAGGAAAGCCTGGCTATGAGGACTCGCTCTTGCCTTCCTGAGCCACACGGCATCAAGTGAGCCTGATCAAAAGGAATCTATTTTAAATAGAAGGGAAAATAGTGGGGGTTAATAAGAAAAGTATTTATAAAAAATAAAATAAAATAAAATGAAAGTCTTCAAAGGAAAGACATACGTAATTCTTAAGTTGCCATGGGAGAATTGCTAATCAAATGACACCAGAAATCTGACTACTGTATCCCTTATGTCTCAAATACTTATTTTATAAATACAGATGGGAAATAAGATGACTTAAGAAAAAAGACAAGTGTGAAGTTGGGCTTTGGCATATTTCTGAAAACTATGCTGAATTTTCAATATTATGTTTTTCACTAGAATTCTATGTCTTTTTTTTTCTATAGCCATTTTTTTATTCTTTTTTAAAATTTAGATAAGAAACAAGGTTGCTTCACAAGTCAGTTCCAGGCCCCTCTCCCTTTCCCTCCCCTCCTCCCGTGCCCTCCCCCCTCCCCCTCCCCCCCGTTATCCCCTCATTCTATTGAGCCTTGGGCAGCAGATCAGTACCCATCCCAAGTATACACACGGACTTTGGACTCCCATAGAACAATGTGAGGTGCACTCTCACCCTGAACTCTTGGGGAAGGGTCTAGGCCCTGCCCTATATGAAATGACAGAATTCTATGTCTTACATAGTTGCAAAAAGCCGTAACTCTTGGGTTGTTGTTAGCTGTCCAGGCTTGGTAGTGTATCAAGTGTGTGGCAGGTAGCCTTGGCTTCTTTCTGTTCCAGCCCTCTGGAACAGTTCTGTCTACTGTTCACCCAATGAAAGATAAATTCTGTTGTGTGGGTTCTCTCTACAATTCTACTCCTGGCTTGAAGTTTGAAACCTGTTGCAGTGATACCCATTTGACTTTTAGGAGTATCATGAGATGCTTCTGAGATGACTCGGTTGGGCAGCAGTTTCAGTAGGAGAGCTCAGAATTCCTTGCAGAAGACCTGAACATCACAGAGCTCTGCTTGTTACTGAGGGTCACAGAAGAATGCAGTCAGCACTGGTCAGTCTGGTTTCTGATATAAAAGTGAGCAGATTGGTGTACTGATGACTAACAAGAATTTATCTAGCTCAATTTTTTTTTGTGGCTGTGGGGAAATTCAAGATCCAAGCATCCAAGTATGGAATCTGGTAAAGACCATTAGGGAATGATGGCTGGGGCCAAATCACCCTTTCTTAACTTTGATAGGAACTGACCCATGCAGACATCACATATGATCAATTTGTCTTTATACACACAGTGGGTGCTAGATTTCCAACACATGAACTAATGAGGAGCCCATTCAATTATACTGTTCTTATAGTTTATAACAAGGTGTTTTAAAGGATATCTATAACTTTCTGATCACATGCATGAGAAATCTGTATTATCTGAAAACCTGTCATCAGTTTAAATTGTGCATCAAGCCACACATATATCTCCAGGCTTTAGATGGGGATCTGAAAATCTGCTTGAAATCATAAGACGTGAATACTTGAACTTAAAGCAATTTATTATGTTACCATAAGGTTTAGTATTTTATTACATAGTATGATAAATCCACCTGGCTAAAGTACACATAATTTTATTAGGAAATGTTTGAAAATTTGGTGTTATTTTTCCAATAACAATGAGATACAAGTCGTACCTTCACATGACAAAATGGTCTAAAGTAGGGGTGAGATTCAGCCATGCAAAACTTGGCCCATTTGGAGAAAATCATGGAATTTATATAAATCTAATCTTCTCATCTACACATCATAAAACTTATCATCAACTTAAATGTTCAAAGAAATCAACCCGTATAAAGTTGAATACAGTACGAAGTCACTTTGGGGGGTGTAACTTATTTACACATATTTCCCCTCAAATTTCTTACATTATTTTTATGATAATCCATCTGATTCTATTCGTGGTACTGAGAAAGGTCCAATGTTTTCATTAGTATTGGGTATGATATAGTAAGGCATCTAGAAAGAATGTCCTGAGAGCTAGCTGCATATGTTTCATGCTGAAAATTTTTCACCTTCTCTCTCCCCCCACAAAAAGTCAGCTTTTGTTTCTACTTTTCCTTGTTCACATATTAATAAATATCTTGACTCTGTCTCGTATCCACTCCTGGCATTTGAGAAGATAAATCCATTATTGGTTCAAGTTTCTACTTCTCCCTATGCTCTCTGAAACCGATCTCTATCCATTTACTTTGAGCAGCAGATGTTTCTGTATTTATGCTCCAAATCCTCTCCATGTACCATCTTTTCCTCTCTGAGGAAGCGAGCAGAGCTTCCAAAGGAACTGTGGAAAATCTTTGCACATCTGTTTCTGCCTACTTTCTTACGTGTTTGAAGAAATTTCTTGAAGACGACCTATGCTATTCCTTATGAAAAATTATCAAGTGCAGGCTAGTTTACTTTAGTTACAAATAAACCCACATGTAAATGCAAAAGCAGCTACAAATATAAATTGATGCACAATTTTAATTTCAATGCATCAGCCATATTTTGAGTGAAATTTTAAATATCACCATGTATGGCTTTTTATTATATATTGAATTGAAAATTTAGTCCAATAATTTTGATTCAGGAATTTTTGTCACTAGACAAATTTAAATAATTAATTACAATATCTCAGATCATAACTGTTTAATTCCTAAAAGAGCTACCATTCTTCTATAATACAAAAATAAAGCATGATAAAAGGGCTAACAATAGGAATTTGGTAATAAATTTTAACAGAAGAGGACACTCGTTGATTTCATCAACTGGACACAACCTTGACATTTCTGTGGAGATGGAATATTAACTGAGAAACGGTCTCCATAGTATTGTTCTATGGCAAGTGTGTGGGCTATTGTCTTGACTAAAAATGTAGGAGGTCCTAGCCCTTAGTGGTCTATGTCACCAATGGACACATAGTCCTGGATTGTTCAGAAAACCTGGGTGAGAAATCCATGTGGAGTGAGCCTGTAAGGAACTTTCCTTTATGGTCTCAGCTTTGAGCGGAGCTTCCAGTTTCCAGTCTTTACTTCCTGCCTTGATGTTCCTGATGTTGAACTGTAGCCTGCAAACTGAAATAAGGCTCCCGAGGTGTCTTTTCGTCATGCTGGTTAGCACAGCAATGGAAACCTAACTAGAACAAAGATCAAACTAACTTGCATCATTTTTCATAGTCGATGTGGAGATTTTTGAAATTATTCTTTAAAATTTGAAGACTAAGACATTGATCGTCATAGTCAATATATGATGACTCACACATATACTATGCAAAGAATCAGCTGCCTGACACTCTTGAGGGCATACATTTGAAAGAACCACCAGCGTTATTGTGTAGGCTTTGCTGCTCTTAATATTTTGAAAGAATAAAGAACATTTTGTGTTGACTTTTACTTATATGCAACTTGATATCAAAGTGTGATCTGTGCAATGAAATAAATGTTACGGAGAAAACACTGAGACTTGAAATATAGACCTTATCTATCACTTTGGTATTAACAGTCAGTATAAATTTACTGTAGGTTGTATCCTTCCTAACTCACATACCCATTTGTTAACTACAGTATTTGTATGTTATGTGAACATTCTTTATATCCAACTAGTAAATTCTATACACCAGCATGAGAACGTCTTTGTGTCACTGAATTCAGGATGGTAAAGATTTGATTCATACAGTCACATTTCATCAAAAGGACAGTCCTCCAGAAAAGGCTGGACTGTGTCAGTTATGCCTACTCGAAAAGGATTTGGGTATTCCCAAGGTAATAGCGGAAGACTTGATCTTCCTCGTAGCCTCTTTTAAATTAGGAAAGAAAGAAGAAACTTTTGGAATGTTACAATTTATAATTATATTATCTAGTGTGTAGTTTTGTCATGTTTTTCAGAGGTAGGTTTTTCAATTTGTTTACTGTAATTTGTGATACCTTTCAAAAGGGTCTTATTCTAATGGACTATACTAATATACAAGAGGAAATTTTAGTGTACCTTTTCCTATTAAAATGCAATACAGATAATTTGTTTGTGGCATAACATAAAATTAGTGCATGTGGCTTCTTTATTATGTAATCAGAAAATTTCTAGATTGTTTCCAACAATCAATGTGTTTCTAAACTACCAGAAAATGTAGTGATATGCACTAGTTGATCAAAAAATAATTATTTGCAAGACAGGTATATGAATAGGTAATTTATTGTTGGATGACTGAACACATGGATTGGTAAATGAAAACTTGAGTACCAGAATTTTAACTTAAAATAATATTTTGGTATAAAATACCAGACTATTTCTGTGAATATGTGAAATATAGTTTTATATTAATTGTATGAAAATATACTGTCTGTTATATCAATAAAAATTCAGATAGTAATAAGAAATACTGAGTAGTAGGAGGGTTCTAGCAGATAGGGAAGTGATGTAGATGAGGAAATGAGGGTCCAGGAGAAGACAGTGAAGACAGTGTTCTGGATGAAGCTCTTGGAAACTGTAGTCTTTCAATATGAGTAACAGTAATAATAGTGATAGAAGAATGCACTGGATTGAAAGAATAGAGGTCTGAGCACTAAAAGGTTAATGTTTGTGTGGAAAGGGGGACTGGTGTGAATAGAGCTAACAGAATTAGGATAATCTAAATTACTGTATAATTTAGTGAATAGACAGGCATTTATAAAAAGACATGTGTTGAAAGAGGTCAGCAGCATGTGTTCCAAGTGTCGTGTCTCAAACCATTAAGAACTCCCTGTAGGAATCTTCATGCTGTAGGTCTGTTCTTTAGGAAGGGTAGGCTGAGTTCCTTCTCAGGAAGAAGGCTTACAGAAATGGTGAAGTTGGGAGGAATATGTGATGGAGGAGACCTGGGGATTAAGGGGAGTGAATAGTGAATATTAACAAGATAGATTGCATACTTACGTGCAAATTTCACAAAATGATACTTGAAAGCAGCTATCTAAGCAAAATAGTTTAACTGATACACTTCAACAAATAATATGTTATGGCAAATCTTGTTCTACAATTCCTTATTACATTCTAAATTTTACCCTTATACCAAGGTGTAAGTATAGCTACTAAGCTCCTATCAAAGAAGCCTCTATTTATAGCAAATGCGAACCATCAAACAAATACAGAGATCAGCTGACAGTGAGAAGCCCAATCACAACAATACTTCTATGTCACAGTTCCTCTGTTGGTGGCCCTGGTACTTTTGTTCAAGTGATAGTGGAAAGACTGTACAGACAGAATACCAAGAAGTCTGTAGTGCAACTTCCTTTTCTAGAAATTGCAGCATATACAAGACCAGAATATTGGCAGTGTCAGTAGACATATTTATATGGAAAAAAGAAGTTCATGGAGTCCTATAAATAGACAAAAGACTATAGGCAACTAGTGACTGCAGAATATGGCCTTTCCCAGTGATGAGCCCTTACTGGTTGTCCAGCATAGAGTGGTCAGCCTTGAGATCATATATACACAAACAACAAGAAAATTCAACCCAGCAGGTGATATTTATATATTTATTCGTATGCATACACACATGCTTATAATAACAATAGCAACTAAAGAAAAAGATGTACAATGTGGGAACCCATGAGACCAGCTCAAGGAAGCGTAGCATGGAGCGGATTCAGTCAGGAAAGAGTAGCATAGAATGTAGCAATTCCTATTGTAAATTAAAAACATAATTTCAGGAACTTCATTTTGTCAGTTAAAGCATCGAACTGGTTTAATTTAAGGTCCTGAGGCAACGGTTTCATTAAAGTAGTTTTTCTTGGATTTTCCTGAGATATTAACTTGAGATATGTAACTGCAGCAGTCAAGACAAGAAACATGGTCAGAGTGTTACCTCTGTGGGCAGTTGGAATCAATACAGAGGACACAAGTCTGAATTAGACCACAAAAGGACTGAGGAGCCCCGAATTACAACCCAAACTCAGCATATCTGGAAGCCTTCTTCCCAAGAAGGAAATCAGCCTACCCTTCCTGAAGCACAGACCTACAACCAGGGATCCCTACATGGGATTGCAAGTGGTGGATTAGGATACTTGGAACACACACTATATGACCCTAGAGAGACTGTCATAACTCTTGTCTTTCTGAGTGCAACATAATTATGATCATTCAATTGTTGAAGAAGTATTTATTACGTGAATTCTCTGTACTTTTACAGCTCAGTAATGACTCAAAATAAAATCAAGAGAGAAGGCAAGATTCATGCCTCCACTGATGAAATGTAATGTAACATAATAAAACAGGTTGTCACCAAAATTTTACTTTCTTTTTTATGTTTTTGACTCCTCTGCACATAGTCTTGTCTCAAATTCATATTTTATTTAGGAAGTACTGTTTTTCTCTTTGTAATGAAACTGTCACTGACTTCTTGTTAGTGGCTACCACAGTAGAGTAGATCAGAGAAGATACTGAAAATGTGTGCCTTAAAATCTGTTTCAGAACACTTGTGTAGTTGCAATTTCAGATAATACCATTTTCAAATCTAACATGTCACAACCTACACATATTTAGTAAAGATGTCAAATATTACCTGTACATTAATACACAATTATATATTTTCTCATATATTAATATAACAGTTTAATCTTATGGAAATATAATGTTGAGGGTGCTGTTTTCAACTCAAATGTGCAGAAAACAAAACATAGAAGCAGTTACAGTGCATGAGTTAAAACAGGATATAAGTGGCAATATTTAGATCAGAGACTCTCTGAAAATGACTTTAAACCCTGGATTCCTTCACAGCATTGCTCAAATATCACCAGCTCTCAGAATAGTTTAGGAATGCACTGTTTATTTTAATAATGAATGGTGTTCTAGTTAGAAATGCTTTACATGAAAAATATGTAGCCTGTGACAAATATATGAACTTAAAAAAGCATTCAGTATTGTAACCTGATAGCTTGTATTTTTTCATTTTTATTTACATTCGAAGTTATCTTATTTTATATACCAATCCTTGTTCCCTCTCCTCCCATCCTCCTATTACCCCTGATTATCCCTTATCCTACCCCCCATCTACTCCTCAGGGAGGTTGAAGCTTCCCATGGGGCATCACCAAAGTCTGTCACATCATTTGGGGCATGACCTAGACTCTCCCCCATGTATCTAGGCTGAGAGAGTATCCTACCATGGTGAATAGGCTCTCAAAGCCCATTCATGAACAAGGGATGAATACTGGTTCAACTACCAGAGGCCCTATAAACTGCCCAAGCTCCCCAACTGACACTTAGTCTTATGCTGATTCCTTAGCTGTCATTCTGGATTCTGTGAGCTCCCATTTGCTCAGGTCAACTGTTTCTGTGGGTTTCCCCAACATGGTCTTGACCCCTTTGCTCATCACTCCTCCCTCTCTACAACTAGATTCCAGGAGTTCCCCTCAGTGTTTAGTTGTGGGTCTCTGCTTCTGCTTTCATCAACTACTGAATGAGGGCTCTATGATGATATTTAAGGTAGTCATCAATCTCATGATCAGGGAGGGTATTTAAGGTAGCCTCTCCAATATTTATTAGATTCTTAGTTGGGGTAATCTTTGTGGATTCCTGGAGATTTCCCTAGTACCAGGCTTCTTGTTAAGCCTATAATGGCTCCCTCTACTGAGGTATCTCTTTCCTTGCTCTCTTTCTCTTTTCTTCCCCCAACTCGACCTACCTGATCCCTCAAGATCTCCTCTCCTCTCCCCTTCTCCCCTCCTCTTTCTCCTACCATTCTTTCCCTCCTCCAATGCTCCCAATTTACTCAGGAGTTCTTGTCCCATTCCACTTCTCAGGGGACCATGTGTGTCTTTCTTAGAGTCCTCCTTATTTCCTAGGTTCTCTGGATTTTTAGACTGGTTATCCATTGTTCTATGTCTAATATCCACTTATGAGAGAGTACATACCAGGTTTTTCTTTCTGTGTCTGGGTTACCTCACTCAGGATGTTTTCTTCTATCGCCATCTGTTTGCCTGCGAATTTCAAGATGTCATTGATTATTTTTTTCTGCTGAGTATTATTCCATTATGCATAAGTACCACATTTTCTTTATCTAATCTTCTATTGAGTGGCATATAAGTTGCTCCCAGGTAGCCTGGTGGTTTCTGAATGTTCGGTATTTCTGAGCAATATTTTACCTTATTGCGCTTAAACTAAAGTTGCACTGATATGTTAATTATGAAATTGCTGTTATTTGTATTTATTGTTAAAATAATTAATGAATAGTAAAATGTTTTTATATTAACTTTTCAATAATTTATAGGTGTTTTCCCCTGTTTCCAAGTGAAAGAATTACAAACATAATTGTAGGGATGAATCTAGAAATTTATCTATTGTTGAGCATAAGGCAAGAAAAATTGTTTTGTCTTTCTTTATTCCTTCGGAAGCAGGGAGCTAATGGAAACTTAGTTTATACCAACTGATAACCAAAGTGTCTCTTTATATATGTATTCATATGGTTCATTTAAAAATTCTATGTCCTAGGTCTAAATATAATCCATTAGATTCTTTCATTCTATAATTACACAATTTCAATGATAACAAAATTTTAATTGAATGAAGAAAGTTAACAATCACATGTTAAAAAGAAGTGATTCTCCAGAAAAAAAACATTTAAATGGCAAAACAAATATCTTGATTTCTGAATGTAGGCACTGTAACTAAATTTTGTAATCTGGTTTGATTCAGACATCATTTTTTATTGAGTTGTGATTTTCACTTCAGGGCAATAAAAATGTATTACCTTTTCTACAAACTTGCTTTAAATGCATTTTTGTTGCCATAACAACCAGTCTTTTCTACATTGCCATTTACACTCATTTTAAACTCCTAGCATTTTTTGTACCTTAAAATGATCCAACTACAAGAAGGTACCTTAACTAAAGAAGATACTGAAAATAATGATTTTATATTTAATTTTGAATCAATAATATTGTCAATCCTATTATCTATTTCTGTGGCCCTACTATTCAAGTTAATTTCATTGTGATCAAATACTCTGACCAATCCAACTATGGATAGTAATAGTTTCTCAGCTTATGCTTCCAGGTCAAAATCCATCCTTGAGGGCAACAAGAACAGGAATTCAAATTTCTAGGCGTGAAAACAAAAGTCACTTGGCGAGTTGCTTCCTGGTTCACTCTATACCTTGTTCTATGATTGATTTCCTTTTTCAATGTATCTTTTGGAAAATAACATGTAATTTCATTGCTTTCCTCCCTTTCTTTTCTTCCCTCTATCCTTTCAAGCACCCCACTTGTTCTTCCTCAAATTTATGCACTTTATTTTTAAATTATTGATATATTGCCCTCTGCATACTGTCACTTGCATGTGTATAATTTTAAGTCTGATCCATAGAGGACAACAGTAAATATGCTTATACGGTAGGGAGAAATTTCTTGGGGTTCCCCTCCAGTCAAAAACTACAGGCAACTAAGGAAGCTGAGAATTCTGCCAGCTTTCGTAGACATTACAAATTCAACTGCCTACAGATGTTGCTAATTACAGTTGGCTGGACCTTCCCATCTCATCCGTTAGTCAAGACAATATCCTTTAGGCACATCCACAGGCCAAATTAGGCAATTCTTTAGTGGAGGTTCCCTCTTCCCAGGTGACTGACTCTAAGTTGTGTCAAGTTGACCAAAAGAAGTAATCAATACACTTAGTATTCCCAACTCTGCAGCAACAATTACTAAAACAAAAGAGTTAAGAATTGTGAAACATAGTTTAAAATATTTTAGTATTATTTGTCTGGGATACATGACTGGCCAACTCCATTCTCTTAGGCATAAAACATACAGATGGACAGTTTGAATTAAAAAAATCACTTTTCTAGATACACTGCTATGAATATAATACTGTTCATTTAGAGATTTCCTTTCCTGAATAGCCAGTCTGTGAACATATTCCCCTTTTCTTTTTTTAACCCTAATTTTAAGGGACTGTAATCACACAGTTACAAAAATATAAGTAACTTACCAAGAATTCCTGGTAATTTATTATAAGACTGGAGGCAATTTACAAATGGTATTTTTTAGCACAATGACCCCGTGTGACCTGAGTGACCAGAGAAATCACTTCCTTTCTTACATTGTCCTTTTCACTCCTTGTTCTTAAATCTAAATGTATCACCTGTACTTCCAAATGACTGTTGTTTGTTTCATTTCTTCCAAATCTCTTGGGTCATAATCTCCTATAATTCTAACTTCAGGGGAGTCAACACTCTCTTCTGACCTCCACAGTGCCAACATTCATGTCACACACACAGATACACACACACACACACACACACACACACACACGCACATACACACACACATACACATACACACACAGAGAGAAAGAGAGAGACAGAGAGAGAGAGACAGAGAGACAGAGAAAGAGCGAAACATATACATAAACATAAATAAAAATTAAAAATAAATCTAAACACAAAATATAGGCTTGTATTTTCTCTACCTAGTAAATAAAAGATCAGCAGTGCCTCAGTGGGTTTCAGCAGTCCATGTGATGGAACAGTGTCAATCTTCAGGTGATGATCATTCTGTTTTCCCCCCCAACAAAATTCTTTACAGGAACAGAAAGTACAATTTTCAGCTTTATAAAGAAATACACATACAAGCAATCACACACAAACACACAAAACCAGATAACTGGGAAGAAATCCTGAATATAAAAATTTCTGGTGCGATTATCACTATCCCTTATTTCAACTTGTGCTATAAAGCTATAGTAACTAAAATAGCATGGTTAACCTCTCTTCTTAAGTCTGCATTTGCCAATGGAAAAGTCTTCAGGCCCTTTCTGCTTGTCATGCAAAATCAAGTGTGTGTAGCCTTCTAAACTCAGCTCACAGAATTAAAATAGTCACGTAAATAAAAAGAAATTGGTAGATAAACACTCATGATTTAGTTATTTCAAAATATCTTTGTCTGCTCTCTCAATGCAACATGGGCAGATCTTAGATGTTTTCACCTCTGTCATGACATCTGATGTGTTCATAGATGCATATTTACTCCAATTCTTAAGAAGAAAACCCTTCTATTGATGGATACAAAAAAATCACATCGGAAATAAGTTTAAATTAGCTCAGAAGGCACTAGAGTCACAAACTGGCAGGCCAACCAAAGAGGTGGGTATGGAGTCAGAATATGAAATCTGCACTGATAACTGATGAATTTGCTTTTTACAAGCTACATATTGGATGGCATAAGCATAAGTTTGAGTTACAATGGTAAATTCAAGTTAAAAAGACATCATTAGCATAGAAATGAAGTGTCAAACCACATATGAAACATTATTTTCATTTAATTTTTTGCTTTTGTCCTTTCCTCTTTTGATTGAGGAGCTTCATTTCCTTTATAGTTCCATTCCTGGAAACTACAGTTCAGCAATCTGCTCTTTGGAATCTCTTCTACAACTAATTTTACACTGATGATGGACATGGTTGATGCCTAAGAAGGACCATAAAATTCTCTTTCTATTTTACTGTTGGTTGTCAAGGATACTTGGGACTTCCGGTTTCAGGTGTCATCAGTCAGCCCATGTTATGTGGTGTTAATTAACAATGTCTGCATATTCTTGGAGACAAAAATTATGCAGAATTAAAATATAAGGCTTAATTAGTAATAACATGAATATTCCCATCAAAGATCTCAGAAGAGGAGAGCTCATTATCTGTCATTGCACATTTATAGCAAAATACTTTAGGACCGCAGCTGTCAGGGTGGAGATGTGATGGAGTAGGAGCTGAAGAAAGATCCTATCCCAAGATTAACATGTGAGAGTAGAGAGTAGTAAAGAATGACTGGAATCCCTTTCTTATCTGGGCATCATTTAAAGAACAGCATGAAAGTTCCAGATTGATACCAATTTTATTTTCCCTGTCTTATGAGTCAGCTGTGTGATCTCTTCAGCAATAACATATAACTATAAAGTCCTACAGTATTAAGAGCCTTGAATGTTTGAGGGGTGTCTGTAGGAGCCCTCTGACCAATAATTTGAAAAGAGGCAACCTATACCTGATAATGGCACGGCTTGTTATCTTATGATGTCTGGAGGAGACATTGTTGCCTCCTTATAAGGTAGCTCCATTTAAAGCTGATTTACATATGTATGTATTTTAGGAAGATTCTACAATCATAGGGTTGCACGTGGCATTTTCAAAGGTTTTTAGTGTTCAATGTTCGTTATCCTTCCCGAATGTTCTACCATGCTCGCTCATCTCCACCCTATGTATTCTACTCCTTTATTCTTTCCTACTGACTAGCTACCTTCATGCAGAAATGTTCTATGTGTGATACTGGAGGAACAATATCACCAGCTATTTTACAAAACTGCAAGCCATGTGTGGTTTAATAAGGACTGACTTGACAAGATATGCCCATCAATGCAATAGTAGCATGAATGTCGTGGAATTAACCAACTACTTCCTGACTGAGTGTAAAGGGAGCTTCACAAGATGGAACCAAATGCCTGATAGTGTCAGCTGCTGACTGGATGGCTACGACATGAGCCTTGGAAAAATGCAGTATTCCATTTCTGCTAAATACATATAGTGACAAACTTCTCCCTAAATTATTATCTTATTATTATATACTAACAAACTTTTCAAATATTATCCTAGGAGCTTCTTATTACAGTAGATAGCCAGAAATACAGAGAGCAATTGGTCAAGATCCATGACATAAGAGGCTTTGGAGCTCTGGGCTATAAATGGAACATCTATATAACATCCCTCCTCTCAAGATTCATGGATCACTGGGAACATATAGCAGAAAGATTGCAAGAGTCAGAATGAGTAGATTTCCCTACTGGAACAATAATTTCTGCACATGATAGCACAGTTGGATACCTGACATCACAGAGACTGGGACTACATTCAGAACATTAAGCCAGTAAATGTTCAATATGAAAGAGACAGAATCATGAATTTCTTCTCCTTATTAGGAAATACTAGCAATTGATAGCTTCTGATGGAGAGTCAGTTTTCATGATTTTTTAAAAAATAAAAGGCTATGAGACTCTTTACTTATAGTAACCATTTTAACAGTGAAAAAATGTAAGGAGGAAATACTATTTTAGTTAGATATATATGTATATATCAAGTAAGATGAAATCATTCATTGAGCTATTTTGAAAGTTACAGATACTTAAGATATTTTTACTGCATCACTAACTGAAAAATCATAATTAGTTCTGTGTATGCATACTATATTTCTTTGTTATTATTATTTCATTTTATTTTCATTGGTTTTCAGACAAGTTCTCCTGTAGCAGGGGCTGTCCTCAAATTTGATTCATAGCCAAGGCTACCCTTTAACACCTGACTCCCCTGATTCCACCCCCCAGGTGCTAGAATTGTAAGTGAGCACAATCATGCTTTGCGTGTAAACTTATTTCATTTACTGCTGATGTTTCATAATGGGAAATTTTATACTGTCACAAATTAACAAAATATATTTTTAAAATAAACCCTTAGGAAAAAATCCTTAATAGATTTCTGTTGCTTCAGATGAGCTGCTTCACTTTGTAATTTGGTATGTAGGTGGAAGATTTCGTAGACATTATATAATTTGGTGGGAGGTGGTAAAACCCTAGTGAATGATTAATTATGCATGAGACTTAAAGTGGGAGATAAAATAACCATTTTAATTCCTGTGGATAATCTATAAACAAATATTTGTTGCTTTAAAAAGCTGCTTTCTTCTAGAAATGCTATTCTATTACAGAAGTCTTATTAGTAATTTTTGATTATACCTGTAATATATTAATATTTACAATACTAATACATGTACAAGAGGGAAATGAAATATCTCTATCATCTCAATCCTCCATTCTATCTATCTATCTATCTATCCATCTATCTATGGATCATCTGTCATCCATCATCTCTTTCTATCTGATCAATATATGTAAAATCTTTGTAAATTTTTATAATTGTATAGTTAACTTGTTTTTACTTTCTTACAGCTCCATGAATAGATCTGTTATTACAATGTGAGATCATTTGATTCTGAATTTCGATTTGATTTTACCCAGTTTTTTTTTCAAATGCAAAAGATAGATTTAATTCTTTCACTTGATGAAATGCCAAAGAATACCATAGCTTCACATTGTTTCAACTCTCATACACTTTCGGGTGTTACCTTTAATATTTTATTTCACACTCATTCACATGGATTACCTCACCAGAGAAAGACCTACAATACTGACTTGTGCTTTGTTTTGGAAAGTTGTTATGTTTGGAAGATGCCATGGATTCATCCATGAAGCAACGAAGCAGGTCACTATCTTTGGGATTTGCCTCTCTGTGCTCTGTACTGCACTCACTACTTGATAATTCTCAGTTTTTGTTATTTTGGAAAGACAGCTTTTTCATCGAAACGGAATGAAGCAGCAGGGAGGGTAGGAAGAAATTTGTTGAACATTGATTGGAATTTGTGTCATGCTCAGAGTAAAAATATGTTGAAAATGTCTCATCATTGTCCCTGTGCAAATAAAACAATAAGAAGATAACTAAAATTATGTAACATGTTTCTCAGACAAAAATAAATTCAAAGTGCTCTGTGACATATAGCATCTCATATTTCGCAAAACAAAAGGTAAATTAAAAATACGTATATTCAGTAAGAGACAGAAATTGCTTACAATTTTAGATTAGTCATTAAATTTTAAATGTTTTTCTCTTAAACCATTATAATTTATGTAGAAAATGTTAACCTACTTACATTTTATTATGTGTCCATAATCTTTATTGACTCTTCAAAATTTCAAAAGTTTTGTTTCCATTCATTTTTTGACATAAGGTCTAATCCTGTAGTTTCTGCTATTCTGGAATTCATTGTACAGTTAAGCTGGTCCCAAGTTTGTCATTAGCTATCTGATTTTGGGATTGCTGGTGAGAACCATTAAAGCTTATGGTTAAGCAACTGCTTCATAAGGGAATAAATCCGTTTCTTATATCGTATTCAGGCTTTCTTGTGTGGTATACTTTGTCCAATAGACTATGTGCACAGCAAGTCACCATGGGTTTAAAATATGAGAGTTGTGGAAAGTAATTGCTTCTTTACTTTGATTTCTGGAATGAAGAACAAAATGAGACTCTATTGAGTGATAAACATTCGTGTGACTACAGAAAATAAGCCTGTCTTTTAAAAAATCAAGGAAATTTGACATATTTTTCTCATAACATAAGGGAACAAAAATTAATCCTAGAAGCATTCAATATATTTAACATGGCAGCATTAACTCATTTAATTCACTTTCTTGACAAAAATTTCAGTATCTGCAACTTGAAATCAAGATAGATTTGCATGTTGCTTAAGGTTCATATTAATATAAAAATTAAATTCTGTGATTTTCCTGCAGATTTTGTAGAAATGTTTTTCTAATATTTTCATATTTCCTCATTGTCAATAGACATTGTGATGAGGAGAAACTGACCACAAACATTTTTCCAATGCATCATGGAAGTAGAAATTCTAGCACTCTGTGCTCTGAGGTTCGATGCCACATCCACAGAGCTCTATCAGCATGCTCAGTTGGAAACTTGGAGCAACAACTACTATTATTATTTTGCAACATTCCCCCAGCAAATGTCAGCATCTCCAGCAGATTGTGCTTGTCTGACTCTGTTTGTGACCTAAAATAGTTTAAATCTTCATGTAGGGTTCAACCAGCCCAGTCTTAATCCCTTTGATCATCAGTCCTCCCTCTCTGATACTGGCTTTCTTGAGTTCAGCTCAGTACTTAACCAGCCAGTAAATGAAGTTTCTGTTTCCCAGACTCTCTGGCAATAGGATTGTAGGCTGGCACTCCCCAGATCTATGTCTAAAATCCATATATGAGAGAGTACATGCCATGTTTCTCTTTTTGTGACTGGGTTACTTCACTCAGGATGGTTTCTTCTAGTGTCATCCATTTGCCTGTGAATCTCATGATTCCATTATTTTTTTCTGCTGAATAGTACTCCATTGTGTAGATGTACCACATTTTCTCTATCCATTCTTCGGGTGAGGGACATCTAGGTTGCTTCCAAGTTCTGGCTATTACAAATAAAGCTGCTATGAACATAGTGGAACAGCTGACCAGACAAAGGTTAACTCTTGAATCCCAGGCATCAGCCTGGGAATCCAGCATGGGACTGATCAAGACCCCCTGAATCTGGGTGTCAGTGAGGAGGCCTAGGTAATCTATTGAGCCTTGGACAGCAGATCAGTACCCATCCCAAGTATACACACGGTCTCTGGACTCCCATAGAACAATGTGAGGTGCACTCTCACCCTGAACTCTTGGGGAAGGGTCTAGGCCCTGCCCTATATGAAATGACAGACTATGGACACCCCCATGGAGGGCCTCACCCTCCCTGGGGGAATGAGGGGATAACGGGGGGATGGGGGGGAGGGCACGGGAGGAGGGGAGGGAAAGGGAGAGGGACCTCGTACTGACTTGTGAAGCAACCTTGTTTCTTATCTAAATTTAAAATGGAAAATAAAAAAATATTAATAAAAAAATAAATAAACACTTTCAGCAAAAAAAAATCTTCATGTAGGTTAATAATAAAATCTCTGACAAGACTCTAACATGGGAATCTCCTAATGATTTGGTAATGTTTTAACAATCCAGAAAATATGTTTGAAAAAAAAACTTGCACTTGCATATTTTCCCTAAGAAAAATTTTCCATCTGCTCAAAAATATTTCAAAATGCCAAAGGCATCCACCACAGGACAGGGACAAGACTTATTCAGATTCAGAGTGAGAATAAACAGTCTTATGCTTTATTATTTTTTTTAAAATCCTTTTTGATGAAATAAATAATAAAAATTGCTGAATTCTTGAATTTTGAGGAGATAATGCAATTGTATGGTAACCTTTAAAAGTAACTGACTTGGGGAATTATCAGTGATCCCTCAACTGTGGCAAAATGTGTCCTGAATGTTCCCGTTAGGAGAGCTAAAAAGGGATACTTAAAACCTTATTATTTTAGAGCACAAAGAAAAAAAAGCAAGTTTCATATGAAATAAAGTGCTGAATATAATCTCTTGAGACTGCTCTTAGGAACATTCATCATTTATCTCTGCAGTTGAGGAAATTTCGACAATGCTCTTGATAAGTCACCTTTGATGCTGCTCTGCAAAGTTCATGAGGCTGAGCCATTGATTGGAGGTATCCGCACGTTAGCGTGGGTGGTTGCAAGTCAGCCTGAGTTCTTTGTTCCATTCTGAACTTTCTAAGGGTCTAACCCTGAGGTGACAATACTCTCCATTTGTACCTTTAGCATCATTGTTTTTTCTAGTTTTAGTTTTCAGTCATACTTCCAGACCCTTCGACTTCCTCTTCACTAATGTAATGAAACCAATGTCCTAAAAGAGAAAAATAACTTAAACAATTAAGACAGTCGAAACTGTACATATTGAAAATTTTCTTCATTTCAATAAACAGCTTTATGATTTGACTTTCTCCCTGTCTCCCATCTTCTCTATTTCTCTCATTCCATTCTTTCCCCTTCTTGTGTTTTTCTTTCCTCCCATTTTCTTTGTCTTTTTCTGTTCTATGAAAACACCTGGATATTTCATCAAGATCAAGCTTCAATGTACTAGCTAACAAAAGAGTATCCATTACCATGGGTATAGATGGATAAGCAAGTGTTTGTGATAATTAGTTTCTCATATGAAGTTAGAAGATATTAGCTGTCCTTTCAGGTATGTGATACTGATGGCTTACACAGAAAAGCATGTGCACTCTAGGAAATCCTCTATGCATGGCTTTCTGATGAGTCACGTCAGTCTTATCAAATACACACACAGTTCTTCCCATGCAGAGGAGGGAGATGTGCTAGGCAAATGGACACCAGCATCATTTCCAACACTGTTGGCATCCCTCACACTACCTTTGCATTTGTATATGATGTCTTCAGAGGAAATAGCATGTTTGTTTTCAAATGGAATAAGTGTGTTTCTACAATTCTGATAATAAAACGCTACTAAAATACATTCCTGCAAAGTATTAACCTAGGAAAGTTGAGCTTTATATTTTGAATTAATAGCTTTCTAATATTGCACCCACATAAAATATGATGAGATATGTGAAACCTTCAACTTACATGGCCCTGAACAACTACCCTTCCAACATCCTTTAATTCTTCTGGGTATCAGAATATATGGCCATGGAGTAAACCTTTTTATCCACCTAGCATATCCTTGTTGAGGGACTCAAAACCAATAGAGGCACGAAAGACCCCTTAGTAATGTTGTTGCTTGAATGTCAAATTTGCCTTCCGTGGTTCTTTTGTTATTACTCCTGTACATCTATATTGTAGTTCTTAAGCCCCTATGACAATTAATTTGATTTCTAGCTTTTTTATTTTTATTTTGAAATGTTCACTTCTAAACATTTTTGCCCCCTGAATTAACTTGAGAGTATAGTTTCTGAGTCTAATTTTAATTAATTTAATAGTAATCAAATTATTTAGAAAGACTAAAGAGGTTTTCAACGTATAAACACTTCAAAGACAATGAAATTCTCTTGAAATTCTTTTAGCATTTACTATTTGTGGTGTGCATGTGTATGTGTGTGCGTGTGTGTGTGTATGTGTGTGTGTGTGTGTGTGTGTTCACATATGTTCAGTGTACATATGCTAACAGTGAGTGTGGTGGTCAGAGGACAGGCATCATTTACCTGGTCTCAGATTGGGTCTAGTGCTGTATTTTATAGTGTTTACTAGGCTAACTGATTGGTGGCTCTTCCAAGGATTCTCTTGTTTCCACCTCCTGTCTATCTAGATATGTTGTGATTATTGAAGCAAGGCCTGGAAGGGTACCCCGAACAACTTCACTAAGCATTTTTACATTTAATGTAATTTATTCTTATTCTTATGTGGGGGAAGTATATGTATGAATAGTGTAGGCATGTTTGTGTATGTGTTTGCATGTGTGTATGTGTATGCATGTATGAATTTGCTGGCACATATATGACATGGCATGAATTTAGAAGGCAACTTTCATGAATTTGTTTTCTTCTACTCCCTTCTATGAGACAGTCCCTCTTTTGTTGTTTTTTTTAAACACTGCATTTTCCAGAGTAGTAGCTTCTGGAATATACTCTTGCTGTCCCTCCTATTTCACTGTAGGAGTGATGGGGGTGGTCCTTCTGTATATATGTTTCTCTTATTGGTTGGCGAATAAAACACTGATGGACCAGTATGCAGGCAGTGTTAGGGAGATCTCAAGTACCCATGGCACTGGCCATGCCCATTTGGGGGGTCGGCACAGGTACGTGGGAAAGGCAAGGGATAAAAGGGGAGAAAGAAGGAAAGCTCTCTCTCTTGGATCCCGGCCGAGGTTCAGCGACCATAGAGCACTGACCCAGTTCTCAGCTTCTCGTGTTAAGTTACTTCTCTCTATCTTAATAAGTATCTAACTTCCTTTTCATGGCATCCTTAGTGTGACTTGTTTACTTTCACATTTTGGTGTCAGAAGCAGTTCACCTGCCCACCCACTGGCCACATTTGATCTCAGTGGGCAAGAGCTCACTGCTGTTCACGACTGCAGTAACTGTCCAACCAGCCCTCCTTGGTCTCCTGATTGGTGCAGGAGACCTCATAAAGGGAAAGAAAAGTGTTTTGTTTTCTACAAACATCGAGAAAATACTGAATGTATGCATACCTGAAGAAGAGAGGATGGCTACCCAAGGTACCATCAAACAAACAAGAGTCTAATGTTTGGTATCAATGTCTAATTCTCTTAACCTTGATATATATTTTTCTTTACTTCCTAATGCTCTTTTGGTCCCAATTCACTTAAACAGAAACTGGCTTTGGTGTTGGATTTGGCTCTCCTCCCCTAAATGAAGTGTGTTGGTAAAATAAAGTTCAGAGTTTCTGTATTATATCAATGAGCAAATTGATATAAGAGAAAAAAATACAAAATCTAGGGGCTATCATCTGTTTATACTCGGTTATTTCTCTGAAAGCCTAATTTCCCTCATACTTACCGTCTTCCATATTGCTCTTTCCCAGTATACATACATATAAAGTTGAAAATTTATTTGTTAATATTAATGTTTGAGCTTTCCACAGAGAACATGGAATTTCCTAACAGCAATCTTCAAAAACTTTGGAAAGAAAATGGGGCACCACATCATCAACTCCACCTGACAAGTACCGTCCAGCAACTGGTTTGGGACTACATCATTCTACATAACTCTTGGACCAATGAACTGACATGGTGCACCTTCTACAATCTGGCCAGAGCCTCAGATAAGAGCTTCAATCAACATTAGAACCTCAGTCAAGAACTTCAATCAGACATCTCCTGCTAAACAGAGACTGAATACAAATGTTGTACTTAGTACACATAAGACTTTCACTACACTAATTTTTCTTCCTACAGGATCCTATGAGGTTGTTGTCCCATTTCAACAGAAAGTAATTTTAAGAATACTATACCTCCTTTCCCTACTGTTGATACTGCAGGACAGTTTACACCTGATATGGTGAGTTTTCAATTATTTAGGGTTGGAATTGGAAGGAGATATTCAGACTTGGGCATCTCTTTCAAATAAATTTAGGGTTTAGATGGGCTAGATATACTCAGGATAGGAATAAGCAGATTATAATTTGCTTATCGTCTTCTATGTATATATGCTGTATATGTTTAAGTTTTGTATCAAGTCTAAATCTTTTATTTTGACTAAAGGGGAAATTGTAGGAAAGCTCTTATGTACCCGCGGCACTGACCATGCCTGTTTGGGAAAGGGGAGGGATAAAAGGGGAGAAAGAAAGGAAAGCTCTCTCTCTTGGATCCCGGCTGAGGTTCGGAGACCATAGAGCGCTGACCCAGTTCTTAGCAGATTTATTAACTGAGTAGATTTAAAGAAATAGGCTATGCTTTGGAATTTTAAACCAAATGGGAATTTTATAAATCCTTTATAATTACTTAATTTGTTAAGTTACAGAATTAGGTCCCACAGTTTCTTCTGTCTGACAATCATTGGCTTAAAGTAGATGTTAGAAAATCACTCTTGTATCTGGCTTTTCATGTTGTTTCAATAGATTATTTGATTCCTTCCTTCAGTTGAAGGACAACCAATTGATTACCACTCTTTCTGTCTTGTCACCATTGACAGAAGAGTGTGTTTGCAGCCTGCTCTGAGGTGATCCCATATTCTTCTTCTCAAACATGACCCACTACACTCATAGCTTCCTAGTGACTTGTAACAACTCTCCTCTTTGAATAAGAGAGTTGATTAAAACAGAGTACCAGCCTCTTACTTTTTAACCAAAATGTAAGAAGGGCCTGAATTTACGTTTAAATAAAAAGATAAAATCTTATTATTTTAAAAATATAAATAAAACAAGTGAATTTTCACCTACTCAAAAGGAACATCAAATATTCAGCAAAAAGTTCAGGTGCTTGTAACTCTATTTCATTAATCCTTTTTGTCTTAGCCTATTCAATCTTTTTCAAGTATTTTTATTATGATTCCATTTATTCATTTCTTTTACTCGGAGGTCTTAATTTTACCAGATATGTTGGGTGTGCACATGAACATAAAGTCTCACCAATATTATTGTCCACGTGAGCTGTTCAAAGACAACTAGACATGCTAAAGTGGGTGGGGCAGGGGGAGCACTTCATCACTTTTAGCTCTAATATTTGCATCACTTTATGTAATCTTTTGTTAAAACACTCAGTTATTACCAGTTTTAGGATACTGGTATATACCTATTTCTTTTCAATATCTCCCTTGCTCTTCTTGATTTTACTGGAGCAAGATGTCTTTTATTGAAACTCCTCTCTGATCTTGGTGGTTAGACCTATGATGTCCTGTCATTTTCTTACAAATTTCCTACATTAAGTGTCCCTTCCAAAGATGTATCACCAGGCATTTAATAATATTGAGAATAGACTTTACATTGAGAATACTACCAGCATGCATGCTGAAATAACATTCTGTATAGTAAATTACTTTTGCAACAAGTCCAGAATCAACAGATAAATTATTTACTCATCAAATTCTCATGATAAAATTGCCATTTCTGGGATGAACCTGATATTTACTAATGTTCTCAGGCAGAAGAGTGTATGGCATGAGTCATGGACTACTCACTGCTCATTTTTTTCTTACATGAAGGTGATCATTCAGTATCTCCCCTAGGAAAAACTTTTCACTTTAAAAGTTTTAATTTTTTCTTAAAACTCTATCATTAAACACATGATTAAGTAAATTCCCAGAGTGCTAATGTGCTCATATTAGTTTCTAAATATATGGACTTGTTTTTCATGAATATTTAGGGAATAAATGCATGAAGTGGCATGTATTGTTATTCAATTATGATATATTTCATTTATTTAGAGGCATCAGGATAAATGTATTACATCTCAGTAGAGCAGCTTTGTAGAACCATATGCATTTATTATTTTGCGTTTTTATTGCTCTATTTCTCCAAGAAGCTCACAATGCTCTAGGAAGAGGGGTTTTTTAAAATCTAGTTCATGCTACACGAATTCTAATTAGTCTTAATAATAAAAACTCTTGAGTCAGATATCAGGGTAAATGCTGAAGGTCAGAGAAGTAAAGGAGCCAACCACTAGAGAGACCTCTTACCTCTCCAGAATCCTCAAACCAAATTGGCCATCCTGTCCCTTTGAATCCTCAGACTGAAAATGCTCCCACTGAATTTTCAGACTGTTTCAGACTAACTGCTGCTCAGACTGCCTAGGCTTCCATGAGCTCCTGTCTCCTCCTGCCTTCAGGAAACCTTTTGGTGTCAGATCATATTTTCATTATATATAATGCTGGATTATATTAACCTTAACATTATTGGCAATTTTCATGCAGTCAGATTCAGAGAGTCCTTATTTTAGACTTTAGGTGATATAAATAGCTTCTACAATTAATCTCTTGCATTTGACCAAAGGTAACCATAGTAAAAAGATACTATGTTGTCCCATACAAGTTTCAATAATATTATATTAGAGCTGGTGGCCCCCAGACTCAGCTCACACACACACAAATATGGTTTCTACTATGTGTTTTCATTTTTTTAAAATACTTAGAGCCTGTGGGATTTTTATTCTTTACTTTGTTATTGCTATTTTACATTGAAAAATACAGCTATCCCCAGATTAGAATGAATTCAAACTTTAGTTTTAAATCTGAAACCAACTTAATATACATAGCATTGCTCTCTGAGTCCTAACTAATTCCTCACAGCTGCATCTTTCTGGAGAGTCTGGCTTTGCCTTTCAATGGGTCTTCCTCAGATCCTCTGCAGAGGCAACTTTTACCTTACTGTGAATGTTAACAAATGTGATTGTTTTTTATTTGGTTTCCCTTACATTCAATTCTTTCCTCCCACACTACCAAAGCAACTTTCCACAATCTCATTGCTCACAAACTTTAAAAACATGGTGATTTATCACTGTCTGAAGCAAAACTTGTGCAACGTGGAAGTGTTTTGCTCCACGGTCAGCTCCTATCTTAGTTCTTTCTTTACGGGGACACGTTCCCAATAGATGGAGAGATTCGTTAGGGTACAGTCACACTGAGATTTGCTCCACGATGTTGAAGGCACAGGCAAAGCTTGTCTTCTCCCTGGTTGCCTCTGATACTTAGTAGATACTACCAAACGCCGATCTTCTGGCTCCAGCGTCCATTTTTGGGAGATGCCATGGCCATATGTATGCATCCACAAGTGTATGTGCAAAATATATATGTATATAGTTGTTACTGCGTCTCTAAAACAGCTATTCTTCTCTCAGAAAGGAATGATTTTTTTAAGATTCTTAAGGCTACAACATAAACTCCTTTCTCTCACAGACAGAATTTATCACAAGTGCAAAACTCTTACTTCTCAGAAATTTTCCCATCTTTAGCTTGTATGTGGCTTATAACCTGCTTCCTCCAGTGTGAGACATATTCTTTAAATAATTCATCCTTTCTCATCTCATTCGCAGCCACTCCTTGGCTCTTTGGATTTCTGCTTGGCCCTTATACTCCTATTTCCTGGGTTAGTCTTATTTATATGTCTCCTACTGTGAAAATTGATAACTTTCCCTTTTGAGGAGCAGTGAGCACTTATCGCCCCCACCAAAGAGTGTTTCCCATTGCACCTTCAATTCTACAAAGCTATACCCATTAAAAATCTGTTGTCTTCGTAGCGCAGCCCCATAGATCTTTTTCATGCCAGTTTTCTATTACAGAGCCCAGAGTACAGAGTAGATATCTAGCAGTAGCTGGATCATATAAAGTAAAGGATGGTTTTTGTCTCATTCGTCACAGAAATGCCACATGGCATTTCATCAGCAGCGTGCTTCTCCGTATACTCTTGATTTATGAGAAATGATAGCTGGCAGTGCTGTAATAACTGAAGGTAATTGTATAAATCCGAGTGCTGAAATCACCGAGCTGTAAATTTAAGCGTATCCAAATAGTTTAAGTGATCCATTGCTCACACACTCAGTCTCAAATTTGCTTTCTTGGGCCTTATATATCTTGTTTGGGTTTTCTTATGTGAGTTGACAGTTTGGGTAATGTCAGAAGGAAAGAGAAAATTAGAAGTTACTGCCTTTTTAGTGCCATCTGCTGTTATATTTCTCTCGTCTTGTTACTGAAGAAGCAGGTTTTTGCATTTTATTTTGGCAATGCTTCCCTATGCCTTTCTAGCATACTCCACCTATGTTTGTTATATGTTATCTATCTGTGATTTGGTCCTACAACCATGTTTCAGTATTTACTATTTTGAAACAATGTTTAACATTCTTTAAAGCTTTGTTATTAGTTATGATAGGAGTATAGGCTTCAATTGTGTGCTTAAGAATTTGTTTAGAAATGTAGGCCACACAATTGCAAATTTTGTTTTATTTAATCATGCTTTCTTGCATCTTGCTTTCCAAGAACTTAAAACACAGATTTATATGAGGAAAATATTTTGTAGTGAGTTCTTTTGTTTTTAATGTGTGTTGATGCCTGATTTTACAAAAATGACCAGAATTTCACAGCCAAAAGTGAGTACAATTTCTCTGAGATCAATAACTATTACAATATGCTATTTTGCAACTATGGGTCATATATCATTATTTTTTCAAGAGATTAAATTTTATGAGAAAAGTAGAAATCATTTATGCAAAAAGATTTATAATAAATTCTGTTTTTACATACCCTATCTTTTATAAGGTAAGACAAACACATATTCCACCTACATTATTTTCCTGGTAGTTCATTTGCCTCAATTATGGATATCATAGGTCTCTACTGGAAGCATCCCATTTTTGCCTGTTATAGTACATCCTGAAGTCCAATGAATATTCCCAGAAGAGGAGATTTGCCTTGGAACTTGAGGGACTATGAGCCGGGAAAGATAACCCATGGAGAATATTAGGTGCCAGTAAAGAAACTGAGAACTCCACCAGTTAAAATAGAGAAGTGTAAAATTTTCCTCCAGAAAAAAATAAGATTTAGAAAAATGAACTTATTGTAAATATGTAGGAAGGACTGGAAGGGAGACATAAGAGAATTGTTGAACAAACAATTGGGAGGGGTTACTGTATGAGCTAATATCACACAGAGTCTGCCAAATACTATGAGAATTTTAACAGAACGGAAGCAGAAAAAGGAGAAACAAATCAAAGGATAATCAAAGGCCATTGGAAGATGGTTAATTGTGAGAGAGAAAGAGTTCAATGCAGTCTGCTGGAACTTCTGATGCTCTGGGATGCATACCAGATAGTAGGATGCTTGTCTAGCAAGAACAAATGGCTGGTTTCACCTCCAGCACAGAACAAAGCAGATGTGGGGACACATTATCCATATCACAGCATTCTAGGCAATAGGAGTGGGCACAGGAGCTGGAGATTTAGCCCGGTGGTAGGGCACTTGGCCTGCAAATGTCAGCCAATGTGTTCAGTCTAAGCAACAATAGGGTAATGTTGCTTGCCTGGCTTATTACATTTGTAGCATTCCCAAAATGCTGACACAAGCCTTTATTGCCAGAGGAAGGAGGATCTCTGTAAGTTCCAGACCATTAAACAGAGAAACCCACCCCAACCTCCCCCCATGAAAAAAATAAAATAAGAAAAAATTCTAGGTCGTTTTCAATAATCTATTTAGTTTAAGTCCATCTTGGTATATATGACACTCTGTGCCATAAAACAAAGACATGGGAATAATAAAATATATTCAGAAAGACATCTTACATCAATGATGATTTTTCTAATATTCTTATTATATTTCGTCCCTACTCTTGAAACAAAAGCTTCTTAAATATTTCGTTATATAGAAATATTGAAAGAGAGATGACCAGATTAGTAAAAATTTGAAGATAGTGCAGAGTGGCATAAACATGGTATGAATGTTTTATGTATATTTGGAGAAACTAAATCTAAACCTAGAAGTTTTGTCTTTAAAATAAATAGTAATAATCATCCAGTTTTTAGTGATAAAATTCATGATTTAGCAGTGAGTAAATAATTTAAAACCTCTTTTAGTTCACACCCATAAAATAACATTTTATAAGTTTCTATGGTAATAATGTACACACAGAGAAAAATGTGCAAACAAATGTATATTATGCCAAATTATCCTAAATTATTATGTACATCTAATTGGCACCCAGCTCAAGGAGCAAAATGTTATAGGGACACCAGAGAATCTTTTCTATAGTATGTCAGCATATTTTTAATAAATGCTGTCACATTTCTTTGCTTTTCATAATTTTTTGTGTGTATGCATGCTTTATTGCATGTAAATCTGTGGAGCACATTGTGCCCTGTGCCCAGGGCTGTCCAAAGGGGTTGTTAGATTCTCTTAATCTAGAGCAAGATATGATTGTTAGCCACCATGTGGTGCTGGAATGAAAGCCCTGCCTTTTGGAGGAATAGCTAGATCTCTTAATCTCTAATTCATCTCTCTAGCTGCAGTTGTCACGTTTCAATAACTACCAAAGTAGTGTCCAATATCAAGATTTGCTTTCCTTTGTTTTCCTTATAAAATGGAACCATTTGCTTTTTACTTACCAAGCTACATGAATGTCTCTTGATGTCCTTTGTAATCTCAAAAAAATTTTAAAGCTAAAGTACTGAAATGTAAAATCTAGAAGTAATGTATGTCAAAACTTTGACCCAGTCAAGAAAATCATTTGTCACCACCAGAGAGTCTGGGAAGCAGGGAGGACCTAAGAAAGATATGCATGAACCCTCGTCCAGTGGCTGACTGAAGCAGAGGCACATACCCACAGCTAAAAACTTAACTGAACTCCTTGAAACCCAGTTGCAAAGAGGAGTGATGAGCAAAGGAATCAAGACCAGGCTGGTGAAACCCACAGAGGCAGCTGACCTAAAAATGGGGGAACACATGGATCTCAGACTGATGACTGAGAGACCAGCAAGGGATTGACGCAGACACCACTCCCAACCGGGGTGTCAGAGAAGAGGCCTTGACCATCTATAGGACCTTGGAGAGTAGATCAGTATTTATTCCTGGCATACAAATGGATTCTAGGAGCCCATTCCACATGGAGGGATGCTCTCTTAGCCTGGACACATGAGGGAGGACCAAGGCCCTGCCCGGGATTATTAGACAGACTCTGAAATCCCCCATGGAAGACCTTACCCTCCCTGGGGAGCTGAGGGGAGATGGAGTGGGATGAGGGTAGGGAGGAATGGGGGGCAGGGGAGGAGGAGAGGGAGAGGGAACTGAGAGTAACATGTGTAAAAAGTTAAATACAAATTGATAAGCATTTGCAGTTGTGTGGAGACACACTCAGGCTGGCATGTGTTTTTAAAGTAAGGTACAAGTTAGTCTAGGGTGGACTTTATGTTGACTTCTCTGACCATAATCACTCTCATCAAATGTCTTGTTAGAGTGGGTCACACTACACATTCTGAGTGCACTGTAATCTGTAGGGGAAAAAACTGGGAGAATATTTCCTTCCTTTCTAGTCCCAACTGTGGTATTTAGTTTAGGTTTATGGTTCATGGGCAGGGCTGGATCAGTTCCACAGATCACCAGCTAATTCTTTTCCTCATTCTCTGAGCTGTAGCTAGGGACATGGATGGCTGGAAAAATGAATGGGCTTGTAATTTACACTTCTGGCCAGATTCCTCCCCTTAGCATTCTGATATGAGCTATAGATGTGTGCTTAGCATTATGATAAAGGATGGCAATTTCTGTACATTTTAAGCTCTACCAGAGTAGAAGATTCAGGATTTGAGTAATTGATGTTCATTCTTGTTTTCCTTACTCTGACCAATTATCTTGACGCACTGACTGCCCTTTCTTACTGACTGTTCTTCCCAAGCTTGGGGTGGAATTAATGCAGAAGCCACAACAACAAATACAGTGAACAAATTCTCCATGATTTTCAGAAGATTATATCACCATGTAAGCCCAATGGGAGTTCAAAACAATGAAAAGTCCATTTAAGATCAAGGAGCTGTCTCAGCAGGTAAAATTATCAACACTGCGAACCTAACGATCTGAGTCCTATCCATAGAACTCATGAAAAAGTGGAAGAAAATAATCTACTCTACAAACTTGCCTTCCAGACTCTCACACAAGCCATGACAAGCACATACCAACACATTTATCATGTACACACACTCAAATACACAATAACACTGACTAAAATAACACTGACTGAAATGAAACTTAAATACTATATTCAACAAAGGTAAATCAACAAGTATACTGACTATGAAGATAATCCTATTTATCATCGTAAGAGTGGAATTGATGACTGAGAATGAGTTTGACTTGCCACTTCCAGCATTTCAAGAGAGAATCAAAATATGGTATATCATATCTCTAACTTGGAAAAAGCCAAATTCAAAGGTTGAAATATGGCTTAGAGTAAATGTGTATTGTTTCTTACCATCAGAAAACCAAAATTCAGAAATAAAGCTATGATAAGTCATCTGTATAATAGATTTTTACAGGTTCTCATAATAAATCTATGTTTTTCATCATTTCCAGTTCTGTATCTTGAATTATTTAATGTACCATTCTGAGGGCAATTAATTATCTCGAGTCCTCTTCAAATTTTATGTTATAATCACGCCATCAGAATAAACTAAGTCAACTACATATTTTATTTTCAAATTGTAAAGTACTTAGGAGTTTAACAAAGAAATTATACAAAGGACAATTAATTAAAACTTCTGAGAAATAAAAACTTGTGAACATTTAAGTACTGTAAATATAAGATACTGACAAAAATATAAAATATTTTCATTTTATCTGACAAGTGCTAACACATTTAATATGCAAAATACATGTGCACATAAATAGAAAACATAAATAGAATACCACTTGATAAAATTATGAGACATAAAAGCTAACTTTAAAAACTGTCAACTTCCTTTGTTAGTCTCACAGGTAATATTTTAGGTTAACTTTTTTGCAAGCATTATGAAAATTATAATGGAAGCCACATAATTTATTGTAGGAGTTTAAAGGGGAAAACATTGAAACTTACTGACATAATAGGACATGTAAGAAATGGTCTCAGTCAATTAACATGTTTTGGAGATTTACTGTGTAAGTGTCTCTCTATGTGTCAGTGTGTGTCTGTGTGTGTGTGTGTGTGTGTGTAGACATCCTTGTATTAGCATGGGCATAGGCATGCATCCTGCATCCTCAGAAGCCAGAAGAGTGCGTTTTCATACTTGGAGCTGGATTCGCAGGTATTTGTGAGTCATAAGAAGTGGGTGCTAGAATCCAAACACTGAGCTGCAAGCAACTTAAACTTCCATGCCAGCTCCCTAGCCTCAAGGACCACATGTTTAGCATGTAATTTTCACCAAATGTGGAAGCATGTGTCAGCTCAATAAGTTAACACAAACAGAGCTAGTACAGGTACCGCCTTAAAGAATGAAAACCCTGATATTAACTCACACACATATGAACGCTCTTGGTTTTAGACAAAGAAGCTAAAATTATACAATGGAAAAAAAGGCGTCTTCAACAATGGTGCTGGCATAACTGGATGCTGGCATGTAGAAGACTGAAAATAGATCCATGTCTATCGCCATGCACAAAACTCATGTCCAAATGGATTAAAGACATCAACATAATTCCAGTCACACTGAACCTCTTAGAAGAGAAAGTAGGGGCACCCTTGATTGAATTGGTACAGGAGATGCCTTCCTGAACATAACACCAGTAGCACAGACACTGAGATCGACAATTAATAAATGGGACCTCCTGAAACTGAGAAGCTTCTGCAAGGCAAAGGACACAGTCAGCAAGACAAAAAGGCAGCCCATAGAAAAAGAAAAGACATTCATTAAGCCCATGTCTGGCAGAGGGCTGATCTCGCCCACATCTGGAAATTTGACATCAGGAAATTTGCAGGCAAAAGGGTGTAACTAGAAAACGTTATCCTGAAAGAGGTAGCCCAGACCCATAAGGACAAACATGCTATGTACTCACTCATAAGTGAATATTAACAGTAATGCAAAGATAACTACGTTACAATTCCCAGACTCAGAGAGGTTAGGTATCAACGAGGGCCCATGGAGGGTACATGGGTCTCTCAGAGAAGGGGGTATAGTAATCTCCTGGGTGAACTGGGCATGGGTGGGCTTGAGAACTTCAGGGATGGGGTTGGGGTGTGTGTAGGGAGAGAGTGCATATAGGGAGAAAGTCTCTCTGTCTATATGCAAAAGTCAAAAGAGGAAGTCATATCCCCCAGAGCTGGAGTGAGCCACCCAGTGTGAGTGCTGGGAACTGAACTCAGTTCTCCAATAGTGGTGCATGCTCGCAGTCACTGAGATATCCTATAGCAAACTCAATAAATTTTATAGTACAATATTAAATATTGTTCTTATTTATGTAGGATAGAAAATAAACTACAGAATAAAATTTGTTGATGCAATCCTGAACACAAGTTCATGATTGGTGAGGTCATAGGCCCTAGGATACTTACTCTCAATCTTGATCAGGTTTCTTTCTTCAGTATTTAGAAGTCAAGGACAAGATTCAAAACCAGTCAAAGAACATAGCACCAGTAGCACAGACACTGAGATCAACAATTAATACATGGGACCTCCTGAAACTGAGAAGCTTCTGTAAGGCAAAGGACACAGTCAACAAGACAAAAAGGTAGCCCACAGAATGGGAAAAGATATTCACTAACCCCACATCTGACAGAGGGCTGATGTCCAAAATTTACAAAGAACTCAAGAAGCAAGTCTCCAAAACACCAAAGGATCCAATTAAAAAGTGGACTATTGAACTAAATAGAGAATTCTCAATAGAGGACTCTAAAATGGCTGAGAGTCACCTGAGAAAGTGCTCAACATCCTTAGCCATCTGGAAAATGCAAATCAAAACCACTCTGAGATACCATCTTACTCCTTACAGAATGGCTAAAATCAAAAACACCAATGACAATTTATGCTGGAGAGGCTGTGGTGAAAGAGGAACACTCCTCCACTGCTAGTGGGAGTGCCAACTTGTACAGCCACTTTGGAAATCAGTATGGACATTCCTCAGAAAAATGGGAATAAACCTACCTCAAGACCCAGCAACTCCACTCTTAGGCATATATCCAAAATATGCCCATTAATACAGCATGGATGTCTGTTCCACTATTTATAGCAGCATTATTTGTAATAGCGAGACCTTGGAAGCAACCTAGATGCCCCTCAACTGAAGTGTGGACAGAGAAAATGTGGTACATTTACACAATGGAGTACTACTCAGAGGAAAAAAAAACAATGGAATCTTGAAATTTGCAGGGAAATGGATGGCACTAGAAGAAACCATCCTGAGTGAGGTAACCCAGTTACAAAAAGACAAACATGGTATATACTCACACATATATGGATTTTTAGACATGAATCAGGGTGTGCTAGCCCATAATCCCCACTGCCAAAGAGTCTGGGAAATGCGAAGGAACGTAAGAGAGAGATGCATGGTACCCCACAGAAGGTGGAATGAGGCAAGATCTCCTGATCAGATTGGGAGCATGGGGGTAGAGGAGAGGGAGTCAGGAAAAAGAGAGGGGAAGAAGAAGAGGGGATAGGAGGACATGGGGGAGCAGGAAGGTTGAGTTTGGGGAAGAATAGAAGAGAGCAGGATGTGACATACCATAATAGAGGTAGTCATCCGGTTTGAGGGGAGATCTGTCACTAGTGAGATTTTCAGAGATCTACAAGGATGACACCAACTGGCAAACTAAGTAATAGTGGAGAGACTGGCTTAAATGCCCCTCCCTGATAATGATTTTGAGACTATCTTATATACCATCTGAGAACCTCCATCCAGTGACAGATGGAAGCAGAGGCAGACAACCACAGCTAAACACTGAACTGAACTCCTGGAACCCAGTGACAGAGAGGGAGGAGTGATGAGTAAAGGAGTCAAGACTGGGCTGGTGAAACCCAGCGAAATAGCTGATCTGAACAAGGGGGAGCTCATGGACCCAGACTGATGGCTGAGAGGCCAGCATGGGACTGATCCAAACCCCCTGAATGTGGGTGTCAGTGAGGAGATACAGGCAATCTATGGGGCTTTGGGTAATAGATCAGTATTTATCCCTGGCACACAAATGGACTTTGGGTGCTCACCCCAAATGAGGGATGCTGTCTCAATCTGGACACTTGGGGGGGGGGCTGGGCCCTCCAGTAAATGAAATGACAGACTCTAGAGAGCCCCCATGGAGGGCCTTACCCTCCCTGGGGAACGGTGTGGGGATTGGGTTGGGGGCTGGTGGGGAGGAGCAGGCACGGAGGGAAGTAAGAGGGAGCTGGGACTGACATGGGAAGCAAGCTTGTTTCTAATTTAAATATATAATAAAAAGTGTTTAAAAAAACAATAACAAAACAAACAAACAAAGAAGGATGAAGACTCAAGCAGGAAGTCCTTTGCAGGAACCATCTATTAGTCCTCTGGCTTCTACCTTCTCAATACTCTTCACACACAGCTCCCCAAAGGCTTCTTTTGACGGCCGTATGTCTCTGTTGGATAGTTGCCCATATTTCACACACAAAACAAACAAAATCTTAATGGACAAAAAAGAGTGAAATAAAGTCTTCATCGTGGATACTGGTTTAGCTCAATATACTCCTGTTGAATTTTAGAAGAGATTGGCCATATTATTCATTTTGTCTGCTGTTTCACATTTTCCTACACATTATATAATACTCTGAAAATATTTTGGTGGCTTTAAAGAAAATGGCCCTCAAAGAAAGTGGCACTATTAGGAGGTGTGACCTTGTTGGAGCATGTGTGGCCTTGTTAGAGTTAGCCTGTCACTGTGGAGATGTGTTCTGAGGTCTCCTATATGTTCAAGGTACTGGCCACTGTTTCAATCTACTTCCTGTTACCTGCATATGAACATGTGTCAACTACCTCTTCTGCTCCATGTCTGCTCTGCATGCATGGTGTCACATACCATCATGATGACACTGAACTGTAAGTGAGCCATCACATTTCAATATTCTCATTAAGAGTTGCCATGGTCATGGTATCTCTTAACAGCAGTAGAACCCATAACTACAAAAGAAATAATTATGTCTTAATTAGGATTTCTATTGCTGCTACGAAATACTAAGAGCTAAAAGCAAGTAGGGAGGAAAGGGTTTACCTGGCTTTCACTTCAACATTGTTGCTCATTATTTAAGGAAGTCAAGACATGAACCCAAATAGGGCAGGATCCTGGAGGCAGGAGTTGATGCAGAGGTCCTGGAGGGGAGCTGCTTACTGGCTTGCTTCACCTGACTTTCTCAGTCTGCTTTCTTATAGAATCCAGGAACAGGAGACCCGCCAGAACCTGGAAGCAACCTAGATGCCCCTCATCTGAAGAGTAGATAGAGAAAATGTGATACATTTACACAATGGAGCATTATTCAGCAGAAAAAAAAACAATGGAATCCTGAGATTTGCAGGTAAATGGATAGTACTGGAAGAAACCATCCTGAGTGAGGTAACCCAGTCGCAAAAAAGACAAACATGGTATGTACTCACTCATATATGGATTTTAGACATGGATCAGGAGAGTGCCAGTCTGCACTTCCACTGATAGAGAGTCTGGGAAACAGGAAAGAACCTAAACGATATGCATAGCACCCAAAGAAGAGGAATTAGGCAAGATCCTCTGAACAGATGGGGAACATGGTGAGGGGTGGGGGAAATGGGAGCTGTGAAGAAGAGGGGGAGAAGAGGAAGAGAGAGTAAGTCATGGGGGAACAGGAAGGTTGACTGGGGGGGTAGAATAGGGGTAGGAGGGAATCATAGGTTAGAAGACAGATCAGGCACCAGTGTGACCTCTAGTGATCTAAAGGGATGACACCAATTGGCAAGCTAAGCAACAGTGGAGAGACCACCTCGAATGCCCATTCCTGATAATGAACATTCCTTGATGTCTATAACCATCCATCCGGGAGCCTTCATCCAGTGACTCATGGAAGCAGAGGCAAACACCCACAGTTAAACACTGAACTGAACCCAAGGAACCCAGTGACAGAGAGAGAGGAGCAATGAGCAAATTGGCAAAGAATGGGCTGGCAAAACCAGCAGAGACAGCAGATCTGAACAGGGGAGAGCTCTTGGACCCCAGACCGACAGCAGGGAGGCCAGCATGGAACTGATCCGGACCCCTGAATGTGAGTGTCAGTGAGGAGGCCTGGGCAACCTATGGAGCCCTGAGCAGTGGATCAGTGTTTATCCCTGGAATACAAACAGACATCGTGTGTCCATAGCACAAAGAGGGATGCTCTCTCAGCCTGGACTCTTAGTGGAGTGCCTAGACCCTACCCTGAGTGAAATGACAGACTCTAGATACCCCCTATGTGGAAGGAATTGGCAATAGGGTGGGAGGCTGGGGGGGGGAGGGGAGTGCGGGAAGAGGGGAGGGAGACGGAACTGGGATTGACATGTAAAATAAGCTATTTAAAATTAAAATAAAAAATATAAAAAAAGAATCCAGGAACACAAGCCTGGGATGGCACCATGCATAATGGCCTGGGCCCTCCCTCATTGATCACTAATAGAGAAAATGCCTTATAGTTAAGTCTCATGGAGGCATTTGCTCACCTGAGACTCCTTCCTCTTGGATGACTCTAGTTGGTGTCAAGCTGACACACAAAATAAGCCAGTATAACTCACTCCTTGTCAACTTGACATGCAAACACATCATTAGGCCACAACTCTTTCTTGTTCATTCCAAAGATATCAAATTAAAATAAAAAATAATTGAATTTAAAATTTCAAACACATTAAAATTATAGTCTCTTTAAAATATCAAAACTCTATAAAAATCCAAAATCTCTTTTAAACGTTTCAGGTTTTCAGCTGTGGTCTCCTGTAAAAATCAGAATTAAATACCTTCGTCAAGAGGGAAGAACCAGGGCACCATTATAATCTAAATCAAGAAAACCAAACTCCAACAGTATGAATAACTCAATGTACAATTATCTGGCATCTAATCATCAACCTCTGGACTCTTGCAAAGGACTATGGTCACATCCCTGGCTCTGCTTTCTACAGCACACACATCTCATCTTCTAGGCTCTGGTTGCCTCCATTCCAATGTTGCTTCTCTTCTTGGCAACTATCCCATGGTGCTGGCATCTTCAAAACGCTGGATGTTCTACTGCAATTGGGCTGCACTTTCACTGTCCTAGGCTGCCCTCATGGTGCCTAGCCTCAATTTCTTTGCTTGACCCCTTCAATACTGGACCTTCAAGTGACACTGAGGCTGTACCTTCATCATTGGCCTCCCCTGGTCTTCCACATTTAAAATCCTCAGCTTGCCAGGTGGTGGTGGCTCACTCCTTTAATCACAGCACTCGGGAGGCAGAGGCAGGTGGATCTCTGTGAGTTTGAGGCTAGGCTGGACTGACAGCCTCCAAAACAATACAGAGAAACCCTGTCTCGTAAAACCAAAAAAAAAACCCTCAGCTGTTCTCCATGATCCCTTCAGGCCTCAAAGCCAGGCCTCCATTCTCCACACTGCTCTCAGCATTCTTATCTTCCAAGCTCCTAAAGAACATCCCACTGATTTCTTAACATTCACTGGTTCTTCTAGTGCAAAGTTCCAAAATCCTTCCACAATCCTGAATAGTAATAACCCAATCCTGGTACCAACTTCTGTCTTAGTTAGGATTTCTATTTATGTGAAGAGCTGCCATGGCCACAGTAAGACTTTCAAAGAAAACATTTAAATGTGATGGCTCTCTTACATGTCAGAGCTTCAGTCCATTATCTTTAGGGCAGGTCATGATAGCATGCAGGCAAACAGAAACCTGGGGATGTAGCTGCTGCATATCGAGATTCAGGTAAAATGAAGTAGACTAAAACATTGGACAGTGTCTTGAACATGCATGGGACTGCAAAGTCTGCCTCCACATGACAAACTTACTCTAACAAAACCACACCTATTCCAACAAGGCCACACCTTCTCATAGTGCCACTCCTTTTGGGGGCTATTTTCTTTCAAAACAGTGCAAATATTACATTTTATTTTCCCTTCTTATCCCCCATTCAACTTCCATCAGTCAACATCCTCTTCCCAATAAGTCCTCTGATTGGATGTCTTTGTGAGTATTTGGGTGTGTATCTCTGTGTGTGTGTGTTTACACATGCATGTATTATGAAAGGACTAATCATTCACAAACATTATAGCTCAGTGTCTCCCCACAATGGGAATTGAGACATCAACATACTGTTTTGTTGAGAAGGATGCAAATGTTGATAAAACAATAATCAGACTTCCCTAACCCCTATGAATGGATGATAACACTCCTAATATATTTCTATTATTTATTGTCTCCAATTTTATCATGCCTCTTTCTGTGTTCCATTATGTTTTCTGGTGTAGCTTGATCTTTTTAAGAGATAATAAATAATAATCCTGTAGATGCTATAACTTGTTAGTAAGTGGTATAAAGGTTAAAGGAGGATCAATAGTGTATTAGATGCGAAGTACATAACCTCAAGATAGAAAGTTATTTTGATACATTATTAATCATATTACAGAAAAGCATCTCAGAACTGCTTTACAAGAAAATATTTTTGATATTTGTTTATCCAGTATTATTCCTCAACTACAGTAAATACTCTAATTATTTTGGAAATTTCCAATTCATTGTAAGATTTCAGTATCTACTTGTAAGTGATGTGGAGATACAGCCCAATCACACAGTATTTCTTCTACTATAAGAATATATTCATTTATTTTCCTGTCAATGATGCTGCATCTGGATCCATTCCTTGCTTCTTTTTTGATTTATCATTTTTATTTAATGGGAGGCAAAAGAACATGTACTTTCTATTTTCTTGCATTGTACCTTACAAATCACGGTTATAGCACTAACTTTCTGATGATAAATTTACTGTGCTACTCTATTATGTTGGAAGTGCTCATAAAGTTATAACCTGGCATTCTAATAATTATGTGTCTGCTTCAGTTTCAAGTGTCTCACAAATGATGACTTTCGTAATGGGCTGAGAAAATGAGAATATTTGCTAAATGGTGGTTACATTTGGATGATGTTTGCTGAAGAAACGGTTTTGCAATGTGAATGTTTTCGGTAAGATTTTAGATGAGCAAATGCATTTTGTGTAGCTTAGAGAAGTGTCTATGTCTTCCTGAAAACTTAATTTGAAAAAGCATTTGTTGATTTGATGTACTCTGGTAAATCTCCATAAATCTTTACATCTCCTCTCCCTGGCTGCTCGTTAGGCAATTTTGTTGTGAGTGGTAAAAATCACCTTCTAAAAGTCATAAGGAGTTTATACAATCAAGTAGTCTAGAAGTTTAAATATTAAAGTAGAGAGTGGTATATTTCATGAGAAAATTATACTTGTTTGTGTGAGTTCAAAGTATATATTCTTTCAGTAGGATATAACTTTCATAAATGACAATAGAAGTTTTGCACAAATAGAAATGAGCTTTTCTTAGGAGGTTTTCTTGAACCTTTTTGGAGTCTGTTTAAAGTTTTCTTTACATCATTGAAAAAAAAAAGAAATGATCAATAAAATATTTTATGATGAAAACCAAAATGTGTATTCAAAATAACTTAAGTATAAATAACAAATGAAACTAATTTGAATAAAATCAGTCAGCAATGCAGTCAGTCAATATTTGTATACTTGCTGGCAATCATTGTAACAACCACTACTTTCATTTTATACTTACGCAGAGATATGCTTTGCACAGAACACGACAGAACATTTTTTATTAGAACACTAATTACAATGTGTTTTATCAAAGTGATAATCTTCTGATGAGAAAAATTTTATATTTGTAGAATCCCTGTGTTGTTACTGTTCCACAAAACCTCTTGGCAAAGGTTCAAGGACAGACTGTCTAGAATTTAGAAGTCTGTAAAGCCATGGTTAACAAAGTAGGGTGCAAAAAACAAACACATTAATTTAAATAACAAACTTTTTAATAAAGATGACAGGTGCCTCTTTTGTGAGTAGAGTGATAGAAATATTTACATTACTTTATTTTAATGCAGGAGCTGTATTTGAAAACGATGTTCAGCCCAGTTATCCTTTACTTCACAGCTAACATTCACTCACAAGTGAGAACATACCATGATTGTCTTTCTTGGTCTGGGTTACCCCCCTCAGGATGAACATTTTCCAGTTGCATTCATTTGTCTGCACATTTCATGATGTCATTTTGTTTTTATTGCTAATACTCCATTGAGAAGAGGTACCACAGTTTCTTTATCCAGTCATTGATTGACGGTCATCTAGGTTGTTTCCAGGTTCTGGCTATTGTGAATGAGCTGTCTTTTGGGAACCTCTTCCCCATTCTGGGTTTCCTTACCCAACTTTGAATCAGGGCGGGGAAGTTTGTCTTACCTCAACTTTCTGTGCCATGCTTTGTTGACTCCCATGGGAAGCCTGCCTCTTTCTGAACTGAGACAAAGAGGAATGGATGGGGATGGAGAGGCTGGAGATGGAGGGAGGAACAGATATGTAAAAATACATGAAATATTTTAATATAAAATCATGTTCTATTATGAATTAATCAAATACATTTATATAACTGTTTATTGCTGCATATTCTTGGTGTGCTTAATGATTTCTAGACAAAGAAAAATGTAAGATAATTTTGAAACAACTGTATTTTATTTCATGTGTGTGTTTTGTCTGCATATGTCTATGTATACTACAAGTGTGCTTGATGATCTAAGAGGTCAGAAGATGGCATCAGATTCACTGGAACATGAGATAGGAATGATTTCGAGCAAATATGAGTTGCTGGGAACCAAACTCAGGTGTCTCTGTAAAAGATTAAATGTACTCTACTGTTGATCCAGCAGCCCAAGTAAAGTTCTAAGACAGCCCCTGCATCAAATGACGTGGATCCTTGCTGATCAAATGTGAGGTTGTGGAAATATTAGATCCTTCATTGTTTGACTTGATATTTTGCTCTGAGAAAAAATATCTGGGAAAGAATAGATAGCCAATAAATTATTTTGCTGACTGACTAATTTGTTACCTATTTATTGCTTAAATTTTGAGTGGACCACACAAACAAAACACATGCTATGTTGCTAATAGAAACAAATGTGTTCATCTAAAAGCTGAAGTGTCACAGATGTCAAATCACTTTTTTGTGAGACAAAACATTTATCATATAAATCAATGTACTAGGCTTTCTCTTTTGTTCCACCAACCAGCTCCTGAATCATGGCGTGGAGATATAATGCTAGTTTTGAATGCTTGGCCTTAACTGATGCTAGTTTCTTGCTAGCTCTAATAACTTAATCTGGTTCTCTTCATCTGCATTTTGCCTCAGGGATTTTTACCTTTATTTTCTTCTATTATGTCCTACTCCATTTAGATGGCTTTCACCTATCTGCTTGCCTGGCCCTGGGCATCTCCCCGTCTCTCTCCCCTTTTCTGTTCTGTTCTCTTTTTCTCTCTCATCTAGATTTATTCTCCTATGTATTCTCTCTGCCAGCTAGTCCCACCTATCCCTAGATATTGGTCATTAAGATTTTTATTAGACCCATTATGTGTCTTAGATAGACAAGGTGACATAAATGTAACACATTATTATGTAATTAAGCACATGAAGCACAAACACATGTACCACATCTTTACATCATTAAATACATGTAACATGCCTTTACACAGTTAAAATAATATTCTGAAGCATAAACAAATATAATACATCTTTACATAGTTAAAGTAGTATCACCCAACAAATCTATAAAAGAATAGCATTTTTGTGTTCTTTAGTATTCAAACCACACCACTACTATACGATTACTTGACTAGGCTTCATTAAATCACTGTACCATATGTGAGTCCTACATAAATACTTGGAAATCATTTTGAGTTTCATGTGAATTCTATTTATGTATATATTTACTTTGAAAATCCATTCCTTCCTTAGTATTCCATAGAGAGCTGTTTTAGAGCAATATTAATTAGTGACTAAATTTGGAGAGCTGAAAATAATACTTTATATTCCATTAAAATTTTGATTCAGCAAATGAGAGCATACTTGATGTCTGATTCTGCTCAATTTCACATGTTGAAAACAAACACATCTGGTTTCTAAATGTTGTTAGTATAAGGTTTTTAAGCAGCCAATGATCAACTCCTCGTAATGATGCCCTTCTGTATCACTAATGAAGTAATTTCAGGTTTTCTTGTTATGTTGGCTGGGTTTTATTTCTTTTGTGTAGTGCTTTGTGACTTGAATTGAATTTTCCAATTGAACTTATTCTACTACTTTGAGTTCAACTGTGTAGTGTTAGTTGCAAGGGGATCTACTTGTAATTCTCCTACTAAATAAACTTACTGATGATAGTATACATCTTAGAAGGCCAACTAATTTCAATTAATAATAATTAATGAATTAAGAAGTTTGATGGGTGTAGTTGAGTCTTTAGAGCACACAGCGTTCTTTCATAGGTGCTGAGTTCAGTTCCCCGTACTCATGTGAGATGACTTACAACATCCTTTAACTCCACCTTCAGGGGGTCCAAAGCCTTAGGCTTTGCAAGGAACTTGCTTACCTACACACATACACATAATTTAAAAGGATAAAAATAAATCTTAAAAAATAAAAAAGAAGTTTAAGGATGACAGAATATTTTCATACTAATATTGGGTAAGAGAAGTGATGTTTATACAAGGGTTTTCCTTTTACCTATTAAAATACATAATTCTGATCAAGTTGACTATCTAAAGAAAATAAAACATACCTTTGATTAAATTAATAACTTTGTGTCTAGAACTTTTATAAATTTGTTTTTTTTGCAAGTCAAGACCCTTATAAACCTAAAATTTGAGTAGGAATTGGTAATTCTTCCAGGAAGACACATGATAATGTACATAATTACATATTATTAGATGACTATGTACAGTATCATATACTCTGTTATGGCAAATTCACACTTGCTCATATTTCTGTCCAGAGAAATATTTCCTCCCATGATATAAATGCACAATGCATTACAGAAACGTCCAGCACTACGTGTAATTGTTCAGTTAGAACGTCATTACATCCCACTAGTCGGGAGTTAGAGAATCAATGTTCACACCATTTTATACATATATGAACAAAAGTCAATTGGTCATTTCATTTTTCATTACATGTGCTTCAGTGATGCTTCCAGTTCTGTTACATGTAGTCTTCCTGCCAGCCTCTTGGGTCCCACTGCTGTCTCAGCCCCCAAATAACACACGAGACACTATATTAATTATGAAGCTGTTGGCCATTTGCTATTTTTTCTCATTGGCTAGTTCTTTTTAATTATTGTCCATAATAACTAATATATATATTTATAAGTACTTATCTTTCCAAACGTCCTCCTCACATGTGCTTTCCTCCCTGGAGATCACATTTCCCAGAATCTTCCTAGACTCCTAGTCCCACCTATCTTGCTTCCCTATTGGTCAAGAGTACTCTATTTACATATACACAGAAGGACTTCCCCCATCACAGTTAAAAATTGCCCTAAATTTTCTTTCCATTTAAAGATTTCAGATCAACAAAAATTATGAACCCAATAATAACAATCCAGAAGAGACATTTTTATTAAAATTTTAGGTATCACTAGATAAATGTATCTTTCAGAATAACTTATGGGTTATGAGAGCACAAACAAAGATAGGTCATCCGGAAGACATCAAGTTTTCTGGTATTTCCTCTTCCTTTCTTTTTCATAATAAATAGTTCTGTTTTCCTATTTTCCACAGTACATAGATTTCACATATGCTGATGAATATGGGAGAAGAAGAGATGTTAATGATGTGTATGTAGTTAAAACTGGTTCTCAAGCCATTTGCTGATATTGGGAACAGGCTGAAGTAAGAAATGAATAAAAGTTTAATTTGTTGTTTCTACTTCTGTGAGCTCTGAGAAAGGAAGAACTTGGATAAAGGCTTTAAAAACAAGCACTGAATTTAATTGGTTTTGCAAAGAAAATCTTTCATGTTGATAGCCATAAATATTAATGAGTTATAAGAATAGAAAAATAAGATAATGAGAATAGAAGTCTTCATCTGAATAACAATACATGAAAACCAATTTGGAAAACAAGTTCTGGACTTGTTTGAGTAACTTTTATCTTGCTAGCTTCTTACTGAAAACAACTATTAAGTATGAGTATAGACCATAAGACAACTGCTTGGATACATTTTGATATAATCAAGGCAAGATGGATTTTACTGAAGGAAAGGGACAAGGATAATTCCTTCCCTGTGGTGAGCTTTCTGTGTCTTTTTTTAAAAAGGAAATTGCCTTTAGAAATGTACACACATAAAGTAGAGACACTGATATTAATACTTGCCCACAAAGAAATGTAGATTGGTCATATGCAAATGTCATTCAGACTGGAGAGGAAAGTTAATTTTCAACTTGACAGAATCTAGAATTAACTTGATGATGAGACCCTCCACGTGTCTGGGCATTATCTTCTTGCATTGAGGGACATAGACCCCCTTACTGTGTGGCATGACTCCCTGACTGAGACCTCAGATTCTATCAGTGGAGAAATGAAGCTGTGAAACTTGCTTGCACTCAGTCCTTCTCTTCCTGATTATGAACCAACCACTTCAAGATCCTGCTGCCTCAACTTCCCCATAATTACGGACTCGCCCTTGAAATGTTAGATAGAATAAATTCTACATGCTGCTTTCATCAGTGTGTTTTATCTCAGCAGCAGGAAGAGTGACTGAGACTGGTCTTTTTGAGTTCCAAAGACACCACAAATTTTGACAAGCAAAGTTCTAAACTGCAGACTAACCTACTGAAATTCACAGAAGTAAAAGAAAAGAATATATAATAATGCATTTATAGTTTCGTATATCCTAAAGACAGTTTAGTCAAATACACACTTGCTACTTTTAAAAAAAGAAAGTCAACTTGAGACAAACTCAAGTTTATGACCTCTTTATTTTAGTAGAACAATATGGCCACTGTTAAAAATGAACAGAAGAAAAAAATCATTTCTTAACTTTCACTTTAATACATAAGACTATAGTATATATTAACCAGAAAAATGAATGGGATTCTACATCATAATTAAATTGGACTTATTCCAGGAGTTCATTTCTGTTTTGACAATAGAAATCAATATTTTACTTATAAAATAAATAACAAACCATCAGTTTTATACAAAGGCAAACTCTGACAAATTAAATTAGAAATTTAATTTAGTTGTGATTAAATATTCTGGAAAAATAAGAGTAAAGTTACCCTTTATAAATCTGGTAATGTACAACTATTAAATAATGAAAAAATTACTTCAGTTGTTAAAAACTGTTAATTTTCCTGAAACTGACAGCATTACAGTAGAGTCAGAATTATGGCTGCAATGGACATTAACTCTGTCGTGTACCCTTATGATAAGCAACTTACCACCCAATTAATATGATTAATATCCAAAAGGTATTTCAAGATGTATTGCTCACAGAACGGTAAAGTATAAATCAGTAAATCTTTTAGAAGATAGTATAATGGGAATATTATTAGAAATTTCCCAGAGCCATTCTTTATCTCAAAAAAGAAACGGGAAATACGATTGACAATAGGACCTCATGAAACTGAAATTTTCTGTAAGGCAAAGGACACCATAATTAGGAGAAAACTGCAATCTAAGAATAGGACAGGATTTTTACCAACTCTACATCTGACAGAGGGCTAATATCCAAAATATATAAAGAACTCAAGAAGCTAGATATCAACAAACTAAACAATCTAATTAAAAATGGGGTGAAGAGTTAACCAGATAACTACCAGTAGAGGAATCTCAGTGGCTGAGAAACACTTCAAGGAATGTTATCAATAACCTTGGCCATCAAGGAAAAGCAAATCAAAATGACTCTAAGATTCCATCTTACACTTGTCAGAATGTCAAAGTTTAATACCACAAGTGACATCTCATGCCAGTGAGGTTGTGGAGAAAGCAGAACACACAGTCATTGGTGCTGGGTGTGCAAACGGGTACAGCCACTATGGGAAATAGCATGTAGCTTCCTCAGAAAATTGGGAATAGATCCACTCTAGACCCAGCTATACCACTTTTGAGTATATATCCAAAAGACACTCTACTATGTCTCAGGGACACTTTCTCAATTATGTTCAAAATGGCTTTATTCACAATAGCCAGAAACTGGAAGCAACCTATATATCTCTCAACTAAAGAATGCATAAAGAAACATGGTACATTTATACAATGAAGTATTACTCAATTAGAAAAAATGGCATCATGAAATTTTCAGGCAAATGGATGGAAGTAGAAAATCATCTTATGTGAGGTTACCCAGACCCAGAAAGAGAAACATGATATATACTCACTTTATGGGGATATTAGTTTTTAAGAATTATCACACTACAGTCTATAGACTCAGAGAGGTAAATCATGAGGAAGGCTCCAGGGGAAATGCATGGACTTCCCTGGGAAGGAGGAATAGAGTAGATTTTTGGAGGGAAAGTAGAGCAGGTGGGGATTGGAACAGAAGGAATCAGGTGGGAAAGGGAGGAATAGAGTGATGAACAGAGAGAGAAGACTGGAATCGGGCAATTATGGAGAGATATGGAAACCTAGCATAGTGGACACTTCCTGGAACCTATGATATTAACCCTAGCACGGACTCCTACTAATGGAGGATGCAGAGCATTAACTAGCCATCTTCAGCAACCTTGTGAGTCTCCCAGTGTTGGGACTGAGACACCAATCCAGCCACGAAACCTTCGACTCACATCTGTCCTTCCTGTAAGATATTCTGGGACAATGGTGGCTCAGAGCTTGTGGGAGTGGCCAATCCATGATGGCTTTAACTCAAGACCTGTGCCATGTGAAGGAGCCCATGCCTGACACTCTCTAGACAGCAAGAAAACAGAAGATGGATTGCTCAGAGCCATATGGTAGAACCAAACATGGCTGCCTAAAAATAAATGAAGTCAATGAGCTGTTTCCTCATGGTACTATAAAAACTGGAACAATCAAGTTTGGGACAATAAATATAATGACATAAAATCTTATGCATACTTAGAATAAAAAGTTAGAAAAAATGATAAACTATTTTCAGTATCTAGTGCATTTGATTATATATTTTTATGATCCATACATTTCATTCCTAAGAGAAACAATGATATACTATCAATTAAAGACATCCACATAAGTGATACATATTTAATTTAACGAATAATAGAACTAAGGTTAGCAACTCACTTTTCAAAGAAATAACATTTATAATGATCTATCTTTCTATCATCTATCCATTTTCTCTTTATTTAATCTATCATTTATCTTTATGTATGATGTGATGAGGTCACAATTATTTATTTCCATTTCTACTGAAAATGGAACAAATAAAAATAGACTGAAAATATGAACAAATAAATATGCTTAGAAACTAGATAAAACTTTGATTGTCATGCTAATGGGATTTCAAATTCAAGAGAAGGAAATTATAGACATTGCACTTTTGATTTAGTTGCAAACTGCCTAAGCAACACTGTATATTTTAAGAGAGGCAAATTGTTCAATTTACCCCCAAATTATTGACTTTTATGTTGTCAGCACAGTTACAATTTAAAAACTTTGCAAAGGCACAGTGCTTTCCAATTATCTAGCAAGACTTCAGTCCCTAAGCATTATCTGAATTTAGAACAAACAAATCAGGGAAATTTTTAGGCAATCTGAGAGAATTCCAGAGTCAATGCAAATGCAGTGATATTTTTTCAATGTTTTCCATTAACTGTGATGATATTTTTTTGTGATCTAAAAAATAAAGCTTGCCTGGAGATCAGAGTACTGAGCTAAGCCACAACTAGTTAGCCAGGCAGTAGTGGCACACACCTTTAATCCCAACATACAAGAGGCAGACGAAGATGGAGCTCTGTGAGTACAAGACCACCATGGGCTACACGAGATGAATCTAGTCTAAAAGAGAAACAGAGACAGGCAGTGATGACTCACACCTTTTATCCTAGTACTTGGAAGTCACAGGCTTTTAATCCCAGCTCCAGGAAGATGGAGACAGGAAGGGACATGGCCGGGAAGAGAGAAGAATATGGGGTGGGAGGAGACAGAAGTTCACTGAATTCAGTCTGAGGATTCATAGGAACAAAGTCACCTCTTTTGTCTGAGGATTCAGTAGAAATAAGAACTAGTGGCTGGCTGTGCTTTTTCTCTGAACTTTTAACATTAACCCCTATATCTGAATCCAGGTTTTTCTTATTAAAACCAATTAGAATTCTTGGTACAATTAACACCTCGAATGCCCATTCCTGATAATGAACTTGATGTCTATAACCATCCGGGAGCCTTCATCCTGTGACTGATGGAAGCAGAGGCAAACACACAACTAATCACTGAACTGAACCCAAGGAACCCAGTGACAGAGAGAGAGGAGTGATGAGCAAATTGGCAAAGAATGGGCTGGCAGAACCAGCAGAGACAGCTGATCTGAACAGGGGGAGTGCTCTTGGACCCCAGACCGACAGTGGGGAGGCCAGCATGGGACTGATCTGGACCCCCCCAAATGTGAGTGTCAGTGAGAAGGCCTGGGCAACCTATGGGGCCCTGAGCTGTGGATCAGTGTCTATCCCTGGTATACAAACTGTCTTCATGTGCCTATAGCACAAAGAGAGATGCTCTCTCAGCCTGGACTCTTAGGGGAGTGCCTTGACCCTACCAAGAGTAAAATGACAGACTCTAGATATCCCCTATGTGGAAGGATTTGGCAATAGGGTGGGAGGGAGGGGGGAAGGGGAGTGCGGGAAGAGAGGAGGGAGAGGGAACTGGGATTGACATGTAAAACAAGCTATTTAAAATTAAATAAAAAATGATAAAAAAGAAAATATCTTGAAATGTGTTAAACCCTGATGGCTTCATTACTGACATGCTGTGCATGTAATAAAGGAACCTAAAACCATGTGACCAAAACCAGACTTCAATAAAATATTATCTAGTTAGGTACAATCCTCATTGAAAACATTTTTCCAGTTTGCATCTGTATAGATTCTTATTAGGATATTCTATTATCATATGGATTACTGAATCTCTGAGAGAAAGCTTATCCCTTTGAATTAGTTCTTGTTCAAAATATCTTAACAGAGCATTTTGAACAGCCCATTTCACTCCATAAAGAAAGGCCTAAATAGAAAGTTGATTATTATCCAGGACATGAGAAACGGGAAAACTACACTAATCTCTGCTTATTAGAAAGATCAATGCCTGACTACATAAAGGAAGACAAAATGACAAAGGTTAAGTTGTTGGCATCAGCAATTTAGAAACATAAACAAATACTAGGAAGTAGCTTGAAAATAAATTTTAAAAATGAATTTTGTTAATCTACCTTAGTAAATGCCAGCACAGGCCTTTTTTCCCTAATTGGGTAACATTATGAACTATTTAGTTTTGCTTAACTAAAGTTAGTTGGTAAGTTAATGTATCACTTAAATGACTTATGCCTCTATTTTCATGTTTCTAAACAGTGGTGCTGTCAAACTGCCTTCCTAATAATTGCTTTTGTACACATAGATCTTTATGACTCTCATCCAACAAGTTTGAGAAACTTCGTTTGCTAGTGGGTAGCTGTTACTGGAGAGATTTATAACTATTTCAAGTGCTGACCATAAGTAGCTGTGAATGCACAGCAGCATTTAAGTTCTCTGTCCTAAGTCTCAGAATACATCATGGAAGTGAGGGAGGAAAGGCAGAGTTAAAGAGTGAGGATGAGTGTTTTGACATGCTTGTTTTGAGACATAGTATGGAAGTTATACTCATCAGTTCACATTGAGAACCATGCTTACCTCCACAGGCCCTAAATAAGATCAAGCCACTCAAAAATTCTACATAGGAGAATTGGCCAAAAGGCTTTACCTAAGGAACTACTGGCATTTGTAGTAACTGGAAAGCCATTTTTCTTGGAGCTTACGACTACTGGAAGGTTGTTCCTATACCAGTAGAAGATAATACAGACAGTATTAACTGGACACAGGAAATTTGGAGAGGAACATGGTGGAATATATCAGCATTTATAGGGTGAAGATATGATCATATTATGTTATACACATTTGAAATTCTGAATCAATAAGAATATAGTTTTAAATGGAATATATTAACAACAAAAGTGTCAAAGAGTAGATAATGATATACAATAATCATCACATCAGGTCAGCAATTAATAAGCATAAAAACTATCTGTAGAAGGACAAAAAGAAATTAGTGTGTTCTTTAGTGGCCATGCAAGGAAAGAGTTATTAACTGCATGAGATGTCAACCGTAAAACACAATAGCTGCTTCTCTGTCATTTGTAGGAGACAAAACAGAGTAACCCTGTTGAAGGACTTTTACCCCCAAATGCAGAGTCTTCTACCTTTGCTCCAAACCTTTCTGCTTCTGCTCAGCATGGAGGTGCTATTTACAGTTGCTGATTTGCCCTTGTACCTATAGTGCTGTGGACAGAATTTAGACATTGGTTTCAGGAGCGGGATAGTTCACAATGTCATCTTTTCCCGCAGTTGTGGCTACAGTCCTTTGCTCTTTTTCTTTTTTGTTTCTATTGAAAATTCTACTTGTTATGATGAGATTGATCCCAATGAAGAAAAGAATTTCTATAAAGAATTTTCTCTGGTCTTCTGATACCAAAACCTTGCTTCTTCATATTCATAACACTGAAGAAGTGCTTTCGCTCATTTTTGTTTACTCACCTTTCAGGGATCTGTATCTAAACAGTAACATTTTCATTTTCCCAGGGAGAAAATGTGGTCTTCAGCACAGGTGATTTCCTGTCGTTGCTGATGGAAAGAAGGGAACCATTAAATCCATGGTTCAACAGTTGTTCTCTGCTATCCCAGTGCTCGTGTTCTCTTTCCGGTCTGTGAGATTAAGAGAGTGCCTTCAATAAATGGGTTATGACACAATCCTTTATATTTAGCCTACAGGTTAATTCTTTCAGTCACTATAGAATGATTTTCTATAGTCATCATACTCATTTGGATAAAACATAAAAAATTATCTATTAGGATTTTTCTGAGTGTGCTTAAAAATTCTATTTAAACAGTTACGTTAAAAAAAACCAAGTCTTCAACATTTCTCAACAAATTTGTTTTGATCATTTAAAAATATATTCATGAAACAAGCAATGCTAGGGAGGTTAATCACTTCAAAAGTCTAATTTAAGAAGCAATTATGCATCATTCACTTGACTTCACAGGGAACTTGAGAATTCCAAACTTGAGTGGGTGTTAACTTACAGTGCTTTGTTTCCTGTTTAATTTACTTACTTCACACCTCAATTTTTTATCTAAAGTAACTATTTTATTTAGTCACTTCAAGAAAGTGGTCTCTCTTTTTTTCTTTTTGTAAAGATTCATGGAAATTCAACCAGTTACAATTTTAGGTAATGCTGGAGATTGAGTCTTGAATTCTGTAGGCAGGCTCTCTATTCCTCTACCATCGAGCTGTCTTAGCAGCTTCTCTACATACTTTAAAAAAGGTTAAAAATTTTTTATGATCTTTCTGAAAGCATATGTAGCATTGAGATAGTTATCATTAAATAGATACAGCCTTAAATCATAGTAGGTTTCTCTTGCTCTTAGAGGAAACTCATCTAAATTATTATCTCCTGAAAGATGTGATCCAATTTTTTTCATGATTTAATAATTAATACTTATAATATTAAACAATATATCTTCCTTCATATAACTAATGGTTTCTGCCTGCATGTACCTCTGTATATATCCTAATTAAAGCATTCCTTCTTAGGATTTCTCCACCAAAGATAGAATAATTACCAAATTTTAGAAAGTGGCTCACTTGTTTTGACGGGGTAGTTCTGCACAAGATATCCATGGTGGTAACTTCAGTTATTATTAAATTTCCTAGAAATCAGTAGGGGTTTCCTATTGGATTATATATTTATCTAGCTAATAATTTTCTTTTAGATGTAGAATCTGATTCTTTTATTCATTTATTTGCTGTGTACATACCAAGTTTATTTGTTTTGACAAATAATAAACTGAAATAAAAAGTAAAATATCTAATTTTCTAAATATTTTAAATCAGCAAGGAAATACATAATTGAAAGCAAATACTTATTTCATTAAGATCGATGGGTAAGGTTGCTTTCTACTAAGCCTGGTGACCTGAGTTTGGAACCTGAGACTCACATGGTAGAAGAAGAAAACAGACAACAGCAAGTTGTTCTCTGAGTTTCACATGCATGTATTGCCACTCATGCACACTTGTACATGTGTGGAGGTGCATGCACACACACCCACACACACACAGACACACACACACACACACACACACATAGAGTAAATAAGAAAACAAAAACATGCAATAAAAATTTAAAGAATGAATTATTCATTGAGATAAAGAGTTGAATCATCAGTAAAGAATACTTGGTCTTCTTACTGAGGATAGGGTTCACTTACCAGAGCCCACATGGAGGCTTACAGCCATCTCCAACTCCAGTTCCTGGGGCTTCTGTAACTACTTCCTGCCAATGCAGGTACCAGGTATAACATGGTGCACATATATCCTTGTTGTCAAATATTTATATGCATAAAATGAAGCATTTATGTGTAAAGGATGAACTTATAACTCTTCTCCCAACATATTTACTCAATTCTGATAAATGGTTAGTTTGTGAATACTCTGTAAAATATTTGTACCTCACAAAACAGCCAGACTTGTTGTAAGTTGCTAATATTTAAATATCTTATCTTGATGTAACTTGATCACTGGTTTCTATAAGAATGATTGAAATGATACCTTTGTATAGATAGGCTTCTCTAAAGCAGAACATATCATATATGTTGTGGGTTAATCTTTTTGTATACTGTGTGCGTGTGTCTCTGTTTTGCCTCATTGGCCAGGAACACCTTCTGGTTAGTTAAATGAAGAGGTGAATGGCCATAGCAGGGAATGGGAGAATAGGTGGGACTTCCTGGGAGGGACAGGAACTGGGGATAAATCTAGGTTCAGGAGGTGCCAGAGAGAAATGGGGAAATTGAATGTACATTATGAAGTATAGGTAACAAGTCAAATGGCAGAATGTATATTAATAGAAATGGGTTGATTTAAGTCATAAAAGCTAGTTAGGAACAAGCCTAAGCTTTTCATAATTAATTTATTAAGGTCAAGCTTTCATAATCAATAGTAAGTCTCAGTGTCATTATTGGGGAGCTTGCCTTCCAATAAGAAAATACAACTACAAAATAATTACTGTGATAAATCTTCACAAGTAAAGGAAATCTGAAATGTGATAGTGACACTGTTTCTCAAAAAGCAAATCTAACATCCAAATCACAATTTTAAGCAGTACATTCAAGAGTTTAATAAAAAAGCACAGTTCTTAAATTCTTCAAAGAAAACATACTAGAATTTTGACATTGCTGTCACTGACATTCACAACACGTACACAGTAACATAGGTTCTACACAACTCTTTCTCATGGATTCAGAATTTCCCCAGCTTTCACCCAGTAGATCATTTGGCTTTGGCGCCATCACCTATCCCTTGACAGCTTGTCAGTTGTGGTGTTTTGTGTGTCTTTCCTGATGCTTCACATTGGACAGCTTGTAGTGAGGTTGAAGAATGGTTTGCATTAGAGAAGCTTCCTGACAAACATAGCTCCTGGGGGATTACTCTGGGATGTCAACAATCAGAAGTCAGGAAGGAATTGAAATGGAGATCAAAGAGATGAGTGTGACAGTCATCAGGTGGTGAACCCCCAAAAGAGTGTCAGGCCAATGGGGCTGGAAATCTCGGCTGTACAACAGAGAGGCTAGAGAGTCAATTAATGGAAATCTGTGATTCTGGTCACACTTTACACTGACCTTAGCATACCATCAAGGTAAAGGTTCAAATCCCAGATGCATCTTGAAATGTAACTTTTAGGTATTATGTTACTATATCTTTGCACAATAGCTGTTTGGGAAGTAATTTGTGCTAATTTTACATTGGCAACCTGAGAAACTTTTGTGATTTTCTTTTTCTTGAAAAAAATATATAGAGAGAGGTGTGTGTTGTCCCCAAATTCTGAACCCCCAAATCACCAAGAGACCCCTTTTGATGCAAAATCAAAGAGTCTTTTTTGGTAGTTGTTTAATGAGCTAACCCCATTAGCTCGGGTCTTTCATCCATTCACCATGGTGGATGGCTGGAGATAGAACCCAAGAAAATGCAAGGTGGGATCTTAAAGTGCAGCATAAGGGGAGTGTCCAGGGGTATGCAACAGTATCAGGATTGGTGCACTTTCAGGTTTGGAAGACCTGCCCTGGGTTGATTGGTCAACTGTTTGTTATGGCCCATAGACCTTCTCAGGGCAATTGCTATGCTCTGCAAGTCACTGTTGTGCACTTATCTGTAAATCCCACCCAGAGCCATAAAACACAGCCCTACCAATTAACTTCTGATTGGTTCCTTGCCACGACCAGGGCATCTGAACTCCTAGTGACCAGCACAGGAGCAGCAAGGTCATACAAGCACTCGTTAGCCTGTCATGGCTGCTAAAATGGGGGCAGGGGCTGGTCACTTCAGTATACACAGTTTCTCTTCTGTCATCTCCTCTCAGATTTTTCCTATCTTCTCATCCATCCATTGTCAGGCAACTTTTATTTCTCTTTGTCAGGGAAAAAAAGGCAGGAAAAAGAAAAGCAGAATTAAAATAAGAAAACTCATGATGCACACTACAATAAAAACACAAAATTGGAAACCATGATATATATGTGAAAGACCAACAAGACAAAAAATAAAAAGGACCAAGGACAATAGGAAACATAAAGCTTCAAAAATAACATTGGGTTTATTTTGTGTTGGCTTTCAAATGGCCAAGAAGTGGTTCCACTCTTTGGTTATGCCTTACATGCAATCAAATAGCACTTTTATTATTTCAACAAAAAGATGAAACTTTCTCCACTATGAGGAAGCCCTTCTAAGTTTTTGTTGATTCAGCATATCCTCAAAACTCCCCATTCTCCTATTCAAGTTCACAAAAAATACCATATATCTAAGTGGGGAAAAGATTATATATGGATTATATTTCAATTGTTTTAGTGTTTTCTTTCTTTTCTTTTTTATTTTTATTTTTTGGTTTTTCGAGGCAGGGTTTCTCTGTATTGTTTTGGAGGCTTTCCTGGAACTTGCTTTGTAGAGTAGGATGGCTTCGAACTCACAGAGATCCGCCTGCCTCTGCCTCCTGAGTGCTGGGATTAAAGGCGTGCGCCACCAATGCCCAGCTGTTTTAGTGATTTCTGACAACTTGTCCAGAAGTCAATCTGCCTAATGTTTCCTAGTCACATTCCATTACCAAAGAAAATATAATAATATCAAACACTGAAACTAGATTAATTGCATAAGGAATAATCATTCATGCACAGTAAATTCCCTATCACAGGAAATACTGTCTGCCTTACTTCCTTTCCTCACTCCTGTGACAAAATGGGTGACAAGAACCAATTTAAGGGAGCCAAGAAATGGCTCAGCAGATAAAAGTTAATTCTGCTCCATCAGAGAACACAAATTCACTTCCTAGCACCCATAGGGGGGTAGCTTTCCTCTCTGTTACTCCAGATACAGATTTTCCACCCCTCTTCCAGCTTCAATGGATACCACATTCACAAATATAAGCCCATATAAAGACAAACACATGCAAAAATAATCAATATTACTATTCAAATCTTTTTTCAAAACTAAAGAAAAGAAGAATGGTTAATTTTGGCTCATAGTTCAAGCATAGTCCAAGTGAACATAATCCACCAAATTAGGAGAGGCATGGTGTCACGAATGGGAGGGAGATTGTGGATCGTATTGCTTCAGCGTTCATGAAGCAGAAACAGAAAGTTGAGGCAGCTATGAAAGCTAAAAGTCCATTCACTTATCACCTTCCTTCAGCAAGACTTCTCTTCCCAGAAGTTCTCAACAGCACCACCAGTCAGCTAATTTAAAACACAAGCATATGAGATACTTTCTATGCAAATTACAGTCTAAATTTTTATGACAATTATAAAACAATATAATTAATGTTGACTAGTTTAAAGTCATTTGTGTGAAAGTTCAAAGCTTTTCCTTGTCATACTACATGACAGACAATAAACACAATTAACAGTTACAGTTTATAGACTCTCAGCCTCATCTTTTTAGACAAGTGCTAAGTCTCAGCAACTTAGTAAGCATTCTTTGGACAATAAACTTATGTTGGGAGACAAAATAGTGTACAAACAGATTAAATTATGATCTCAATGGAATCTGCAATCTTTTGGAAGCAGATAAGGAATACATGAGTATCATATAATACACGAATAGAAAATACATCATATCTGTGTCTGTTCTCAGTGCTTATGAAGAGAATGAAGAGCACTATCGAGTGGAGTTGTGATTTTCATGAATGTTAGGAGAGAAGATTTTTCATAGCAGCGTGAGATTTAAGCCTAATAGTAGCTATCTTATGCCTAAAGGACAGCATTCTAGAAAAAGATATTTTCTTAAGTGAGATTGCTACAGGCAAATGGAAGATCAGGATATTGATCATGGTGCAAGAGTAAAGCAAGTGAGTCAGTAGCAATGAACCATGCAGACAGCATTGCTAATAGCATAGATGCACCTAGAAACCATATACTGAAACCCAAACTTAGTGGGGTTTCTTTAGATAAAATTCTAAGCCACAGCATGACAACACAATATACTTTACAACGACGATATCCTTCTATAAATTCAGTAGAGCAGATTTTATCATATGTGACTTTTATATAGTGTCTCTTGCCTGTTATGGCAAGAGTGGTCATTAGTCATCCTTGTGCAAAAGTAGTATTTCCAACAATGGAGATACTGTTCAGTGGTTAACAGTGCTTGTGTTTCTTACAAAAACCAGAGCTCACTTCCAAGCACCCATATGTAGCTGCTCACAGATGCCCACAACTCCATTGCCAGGGTCTCTGATACCACTTTCTGGAGTCCACTGGCATCTTCATGCCTGTGCCAGTGCATATACAACTTTTAAAATGCAATTTTCTAGAATTTTGTAAATTACTAGACAGAAGAGTCAAAGTACAGCTGAAAATGCCAAAAATAATTTCTAATACAGTAAAGGTTAGAAAATAAATGTGAATTGTACTAAATGTTATTGTATAGAAATACAAGCAGGATTGCCCCAAGAAATAAAGATACACTTTCATAGGTAATGAGCTTCAGGTGCCGGTCATAATCCAAGCACAGGTGTGTTGAGCCCCAGTAGTCTCTCAGTTTCTGAGTGTCATGGAAAATTCTCAGCTGGAATTCATTGTTGACAGTCTTCAGTTTACAGGTGGCAGTTGAAACTAGGAGAATAGATGTTGTGAATTGGATAAAGCAGAGCTGAAGATAGAATTCTGATGTAAGTTAACATTTATGTAAACAGATAAAGGAAGAAAGCAGGCTTTGCTTCCAGAGTTCCCAGGGAAGACGATGAATTAGAAACACTATATTTGGAAAAGGCCTACAATCAATTACAGGTATTTTCTCACCATCTATGTTAAGTTGTTCATGGTTCCTTGGAGGTAAGAATTTCAGTGATGCTCAAGTCCTGTACAGAAAATGACATGTAACCTATGCTTATATTTGAAGCCACCCCAAACTATTTATAACATATATTGCAAGATGAATGCCCAGTGGAAGGTTAATTCATGACTAATGGTAGGGAAGAATTTCTACACACTGAGTGCATAAAAACATGCTTTTTTTCTCTCATAATTTCACCTGAATGTCCAGAACACAAGGACAAAGAGTGGAAAGACTTTTGACTATATTCTGCAATCAGTAATGCTTGTGTTTTACAATATAGACTGCATTCTTCTACATGGATGTAACAAATTAAGAATTATAATACATTAATTATCATGTTTTTACTGCATATTTTATTTTAGTAAGATAAATACACATAAAAGATAATACTTGAATGTATACATGTAACATGTAATATACTTATACATTCAATTGGAGCATATGAAAACAATAGAATATATGTTGGGGAAATCCTGTGCATTTGTCAATAAAGCACTGTCTGGCCAATAGGGAATCTAGATAGGTGGGACTAGGAGTCCAGGAGGACTCTGGGAAGGAGAAACACAAGAGAGTCAAGATGTAACGCCATGGGGTAGGAAGCCCGGAACTTCTCTGGTAAGAGACATACTTAGATTAACAATTATGGGATAATTACTTAAGTCAGAGCTAGCCAGTAAGAAACAAGCAAGGGCAATAGGTTCATAATTAATATATCCTCCCTTTACAAATATATATAAAGTACCTGCAATTTTTCATATTTCCTTAAGTTTAAAGAATATAAATCAGATGTCATTAGGAAAGATATTACTGTAACAAATTAATGTAGAATTTTATCTAGTGAATGGGAAGTATTGCATAATCTATATCATAAATAATGTTATATATAAGCATATGTATCAGTATATTGAATATGAATATATTATGTATGTTATAAACACATATGTGTGTTATATACATACAATATCAGTTTGAATATGATATATATTCTCTTTTATTTATATAAATGCTGCAAACACTACATGTGGGTATTCCTGCATCAAGCAGCTACAAATAAACATAACAAAAATTAAATTGCTTTTCAAAATTGGTCATTATGAAACCTTTACAAATATTATTAGCAATGATCCAGAACTGATCATGACATTGATGTATCTACCATTTGTCAGCAGTCAGAAGCTGTGTACCAGATAAAAGTTGAAGATTATGTTTTCATTGGTGTACTCTTATTTGATGGAGGTTACTACAGATGGCAAACATTGTATGCTTCCACTCATAACATTCTTCAGCAAAACAACAAATTATTTGCATCATTGAAAGAGAGAACAAGGGCAAGAAGTTGATATTTTCAGGTCACATATCATGCATCTGAAATGAGTTTTATTTGCTTTTTAACAAATACAAAAGAGTCTTGGCTGTATCCAGTTCCTTTAAAATACCATCCTGGAGAGTCATGCTTGGTCAAATTCCCTGGAGATAATTTAAGACCCAAGGACTGTGATGGTGACAAATGAAATACAGCAGCTGATTTTCCATTGGCCCACATTTTAAATGATACATAGAGCTCATATAACTAAAGTTTTGAAAAGGAGTGTGTTCATTATCAACTTCACTCCCTATAATTGATTAACAATTGGTTATATATGTTTCAACAATAAATTATCCAATAACATATAATGTTGAACATTTCACATATCACATTCATTTACATTTGTGTATTATTTATTTGTTTAACTGTTTCCAGGTATTCCTGGAAGAATAAAATTTAATGCAATTGTCATATTATTTCTTAATCATAACTTCTTTGAGTTGGTAATTGTGCTGAAAGCTGCAACATAAAGGCAAAGGAAGAAAGGGAAGGTTTAGTTCTTTTGTTGTTGCTTTAAGACAGGGTGTCTGTATAGCAGCCATAGGTGTCCTGGAACTCACTCTATAGACCACGATAGCCTCAAACTCACGGAGATCTGTCTGTCTCTGTCTTCCAAATGCTGGGATTAAAGGTATGCACCACTATAGTTTTAATTCTTATTCTCCTTACTTCGTCTTCCTTAGGACAGTAATAGTAGAGAGTATAGAATGTGTGAATCAAGAAGTCAACTGAATTCTATGTCATATTTTTATTTTCCCATGCATTTCTAGAAGGTATAGACAATTTCATTTGTTCAGTTACAATTGAGCTTATACAAGACAGGTAAGTGGTAACATTTAGGTAAATGATTTAAATGTCCCACCTCAAAGAACAATGTGAATACCTTGGATCATGAGAGAAAGTACAATAAAGACAGAACATAGTGATACCAGTAGTGCAATATTGACCCTTGGGGGAAGCTTCTCAGAACCAGGTGTATTACTAGTGTAAGCTTCTATTTTACTTTCAACTCCTCACTCACCTCAACTCTCAGAGAAACAACATATTTAACTTTAGCACAACGTATGCAAGAATAGTTGAGTTTTTCCTTTTACTTAAAAGAATCATCCAATTGGACTTAGTTCATAGGAGTAAGACTGCAGTCTATGTAATGTATACTGTTCACTAAAGTAGACCAACAATGTAAAATAGGTTTTCCTATTTCAAGCTTTCATATTTTAAATCGTTTGAGAATTTATATTTTAATATGCTTTCTGCAGTCTCTGAGACAGGCCAGAAAATGATGTTCAGTGAATCAACAATTACTGACACTATGTCCATGGTGGGAAGACATTCTTCATTATCTTTTGTTCAATTCTAAATAATATCACTCTGAATTACACAACTAAATTTATCAGAGATTCTGAAATAACATAAAATGAAACAATGAAGAAAATAAAATGAATAAAGATACAGAAGTAAAAATAGCAATCAACATATCCAATACTATTTGGATGTCCATTAACCAGAGACTAGATAGCCCAGAGACCTAGTGTAAAATATAAATAAAGTAGTGGTAACATGGCTCTAGGTGTTATACCTCTATACTCATAGATCAGTGCCTTAATCAGCCATTGTCAGAGAAGATTCCTCCTGCTACAGATGGAAACAAATGCAGAGACATACAACCAGAAATTATGCAGAGGGGGAGGGACAAAGAGCTCCTCTAAATGGGATGTTTCAACCAAATCCCTCCCTTCAGAGCTCAGGGAATCTCACTGAAGAGGAGGTGGAAAGACTGTAAGAACCAGAGGGAAGGGAGGACACTAATAGAAAGAACAAGACCCTCTAAATCAACTATGCAAAGCTCAACATTACTCACAGAGACTGAAGCAGCAAGCACATGACCTGCCTGGGTCTGCACCAGGTCCTCTATGTATACATTATAGCTTTCAGTTTTGTTATGGCACTCCTCATTGTGAAACGAGTGGCTCTCTGATGCATGTGCCTACTGTTAGGTTTGGGATTTTTTTTCTTCTGTTGGTTTGCATTGTCCAACTTTGATGTGGTAGTTTGTTTTATATCCTTTTGTTTTATTTTTTATGTCTTGTTGTTTTCCCTTAGAAGTTTGGTTTTATTTTCCTAAGGAAAGACAGAAAAGGAAAGCATCTGGATGGGAGAGTAAGTGGGGAGGAAGAAAGGGAGTAGAAGGAGGAGGAGAAACTGTAATCAGGATATATAGCATGAGAAAAAAATCTATCTTTGATAAAAGGAAATAAATAAATAATATCTAACAAATAAATAAATGGAAAAGACAAAAAATCAAAATAGAAATTACTCAAATCTAAATTTAAACCCATTTCCACTATCAAATTCTCTTGGAGATGTTAAAATACTCATCTAAAATTATTCATTTTTTTCAAAAATTATAAGTTATTAGAAAAGTAACTTTTCCCAAGGCTTTATCCATTCAACAGTTGCAATTTGGTTTTCAGAAATCATAATCAGAGTATCTTTAATTGAAGCACTGTAATCTATGCAATATTTTCCTTAACATCACTAACTTGATGACTACGTATCAAGACCATTCCTGGTTAAAATTTTTTACATTAAATACTAATAATAATACAGAATAACATACTAATAATCTATACACGTTCAATGTTTTTTCACAAAGTAGAAACATGCCATATTTATAAGTTAGTTTGAATATCAAGGGGCACTTGAAGCTCTTGTAGAAAACACAAATATGTTTCCCAGCATCCTTGTCACAAACTCCTATTACTCCAGGTGATCCAACGCCCTCCTCCGGCCACTGGAGATACTTGAAATCAGTGGCATACACACACACACACACACACACACACACACACACTAAATATTTTAAAGAAAACCAGCGTAACCACAACATCCTTTAACTCCTAACCTCAGTGTTTTCTCTGAAATTACTGCTTATTATTCTTAACAGTAATTCATATCTTAATTTGTTATCAGCTATTTTTGCTTTGTGAGTCTGTGGATACAATCTTTCATGCTTATCTTCATTCACAAAATATTTAACTTATAATGTTGTTAATGTTTTTGCATGTATAAGTAAGTTTCCTGTGTTCATGGCTATATCATATGTTATTCATGAGGATAATCTAACTTAACATGCTAACACTGGTTAAAAAATTAATGTTTCATTTTACTTCTTTATATATATATTATATAAAATTTTAGCTGCGTTTAACTTGACTTGATTTGGAAATAGCCTAATGTGTTTCCTACTTACACTCTGTTGTATCTTCTCCTTGAACCAAATGATGGTTTAAATTATTAACTGGAGGTCACTTCATTAGATGGTGTTATATACATTGAGTATTCTGCGAGGCATGGTTATTGGCTCCAGATTTATACTTATTGCACTAATGGAATTTTTAATCTAAAGAAGTGCACCTTAATGTAATTGGAGCTAATTTTGAAGTATGCTTTCAATTGCTTCTATCTATAAATTTGTGTACAGCCAGCTCTCATTGAACTGCTGGAGGGATAGAATTTTGAATAAAGACAGCAATATAATTAAACTATATTCACGTTAATCTTCTTTACTGAAAAATTCTTAATAGGATGTACTTTATAGCTTTTCAGATTGTCTACAATAATTGTGATCCTTATTAAGAACCTGTAAACAGGAAAGTATTAAATTTGATTTCTATTTTGTATTCTGTGAACTAAAAAGTGCTCTCCAAACATAAAGCTGTCTTCAAATCAACTTTATATTTGCAAAACAACTCCAGGGATGTCACTGTCTATTACTGTTGTTAGTAATGATCCTCTAAATTGTGCTGAAGAAAACAGGGGAGAATGAACAAAATTACAGCAAATGTGTGCTATTTAAAATAGGATGGAGTAGAAAAAGTCCAATGATTTCGTTGCAACTTCTAGTTAGCAGATAATGTTTTCTGTAAGCATAAAATGTGTGATGGTGTCTTCAAAGGAGCTAGATATTCTTAAAAATTTGTACCGTTTCCTCTGCTACAATTTTGTCACAAGAGTCCTATTACTGAAATTATCATTGATCAGTAGAACATGTTTCCTACTGTTTACAAAGTCAATACCAAGTATGAAGATTGGAGGAAAACCACTAACAGTTTTCACCTTAAATTTCTACTTTCTGATTAAAAAAAAACACCTTGAAAATATTTACACCTCTAGAATACTCAACATATTAAATTCAATACCATTGTAAACTGAATCTTGGATTGATCAACAATAAAGATATTACGTTTATTTAAAAAATGTTGATAAAGCATTTAAAGACAACATGGACAGCAGCAGGAAATATGGAAGAATAGCAAACATTTCCCGGTTAACAAGCAGGGAGCGGTACTAATGTGATTAACACAGGTGACAGGCAGAAAGATATTAGTATTATTGGGCTTATGATTTCTCAGGGCTTACACTACTTACTTTAATATAACTTGTTCTTATGTTATGTCTGGGAAACCTTCAAAAGGCATTTATTTCTTATTACAAAAGAAAGAACTAAACTGTGTTTAGTTCTGAGAGCCCATGCAGCTGGTAAATGAATGTATAACAAAGTTATGTTGTATTAAAAGACTGGGTAAGTATAAATCAGAAGGACTTGGCTGTTGAGGAAGTATTTACTTTTAGTTTGCTTTTCTCATTCCAATAGGCTCACGTTTATTAAGTCCACAGTGCATTCTGAAATGTTTACCTTCTTTTCTGTAAATACAGACAAAGCTAGAGAGATCAGCACCTGATATCTGATACTATCTGAGTTCTAGACATGGCGAAGAAAGTCCCTAGAATACATCATGCTTAGATAAAGAATGTTTTCAAATCCCACTATTCCAAGGCCTGCTTTCTCCAGGTCTGGTTTTAACAAAATTGACAAGTAAAGCTAATCTCCACGGCACTTTATAAACCATGTCTTTAGAGGTAAGTTTTGAGGATGGTTTTGGTTATTGGTGTCAATCTGCAACTGATTCTAGTCTATAGGCACATCTTATCCAAAAGGGAATAGTTGTTTCAAGCAAACCCATATATCATGTTTTAGAATGTACTGACTTTGTTGCTCCTCAGATAACTCTGGTGTGAAGCAGTTCACTGAGCTCGTTATTTCCCATAGGATCATGCTCTCTATAAATTCAGACTGTTCTTTATTAGAAGGCTTTGTCAAAGGGAAGGGAGTACTCATTCAACGATAATTTTAACCTTTAAAAATCAAATGTGTTAGAGCTCAATATGAATGTGACTATGTAGTGGAGGTTGCTATGATTTACACCCTGCTAAGCTGATATGTCTTTGCTTTATATTAGCATGCAATCGCTAGTGCCAAAATATTGAAACCTAGTAGAATATACTAATTTCTCCAGCAAAGAAAGTCACATCTAACCAGAAAAATGATGCGTTTGAAGATAAATTCTGGGACCACAATTTGCTCTTCTGAATCATTTCAGTTATTTTTCAATTTAATATGGAACACTTTGTATTATTTTCAGAATAAAGAGCTTTCTACAAGAGAAATATTTAAGGCAGCTTAGTCTGTATGTAAATCTGTAATAGCTCTTCCCAGTATGTCAGATTCCTCCCCATAGACCCTATAAATATGGTAACTGTGTGACTTTCCAATACAGACACCAATAGAGGCTTGTTTCTCATGATAGAGGCATTATGGATAAATGCGCAGCTACAGGACTTTCTCAGTCTGAAATTCACTTAGCCAAGATTGCTTTTTACGAAATACACCTTGTATTTTTTTTAGAAAAATCTATGACTAATTTCCAAAACTGTTAAGAAAATTATTACAAAATTGATACCCTTGTACATTGCAATCTTGGATTGCTTGGAAAGTTAAAATTTTCTTCATTATATCTTTGAGAGCCTGATGCTGAACATATGAATAACATGAAAAGAGAATTTGAAACCATAATTCTGTCTTCAGAAACTACTGGCTCCAAGCTAGCTGTGTAAGGGAAGAGCGAGCATATTTCTAAAGTGACAGATGATCAAGCATAATCTATGTACCAATAGATAAAGGTGTAGACAAGCTTTATAGTAGATGAAGAAATGAGCATTATTACAGATAAAAATTCAGCCTGTTAGAGCGTATTTTTGTGATTTTCCTCTTTTGTATAATATAATAACTCTTGGACTTGTGAACTTTTTACATCCTGAGAAAATAAACCAATTAAAACATTTGATTAGTGAATATAAAAGTTGGAGCGGGAGGTTCAGTGTAGAGAGTTGATAGGAGGATAAGGTAGACAGGAAACAGGGGAGTCATAATTAACAATGAGGATATACGGAAAAGATGTAGAAACTTCTGTTTTTGTGGATTTTCTTGAAAATGTGATTTTCAGGAAAGGAATTTTGAACAGAGGTGTTCTACATGTTAGGATAGCTCTCTCAGAAGAGAAATTACAAGACAACAAAAATCTCAGTGACATTTGTAGATTTTTCTAAGAGTCGTTAGTTTGGGGAATACAAGAGACTACTGCAAACAGTTTTATTGTGATTGCTCTTGTTTTCCCAGAAGAACTGGTATAACAAGATCCCGTTACTGAAGACACAGCACAGGTTTGTTTGTAGGACATGGATAAATCAAGCTGAAACTGACCTACAATATTCCTTCTGATGGCCAGTTTTTAGTGTCAGAGTTTGCTAGACAGGCTACGGGTGATGAAAAGTCATCAACATTATAACCAACATATAATAATTTTGTGAGCTACAAAAATGGCCAGCATATAATAATGCAATACTGAAAAGAAGATTATGAGTCATACAAACCAATATCTAACTGACTTCATTCCTGGTACTATAAACTTGGCCAAAAATTTGTGCTATGGGAATACATAAGCCCTACTCTCACATTCAGGGGGTCTGTATCAGTGCCATGCTGGCCTCCCAGCTGTCAGTCTGGGGTCCAAGAGCTCGCCCCTGTTCAGATCAGCTGTCTCTGCTGTTTTGCCAGCCCATTCTTTGCCAAACTCTTACATGCTCTCTCTCCAGTTCACCTCCATACACAATAATTAATATAATACACAGCAAAGAGATCTAAGGTAGATTTTCAGATTGTACAGTTCCTATGCTCAAAGTTGATTGCATAAGCATATGAACTACATGCAGTATATGAAGATATATGAAGATATAAAATCAAACTTATACAGAAAAGGACACTAAACTAGTTTTATTCCTTGTTGTATTTTGTTGTCTAACTCAGTAACATAAAGGTATTTTTACTCTTGAAGGCATATATTGTTATTAGTGTCTTTTGTACTTATTTCTAATAGTTACTATTCGGCTTATTTAGACTAAGAATGGGTAAGGATAGATGTAATTAAGTACACCCACAGTTCTAGTATTCACCCCATCCCTGTCAAAGGCATAATACCTCTATCATGAGAAACAAACCTCTACAGTGTCTGCATTGGGAAGTCACACAGCTACAGAATCAATAAGAAAAATATGTTTAGAGATGATGTAGAAAGACATCATTATAAGATATATGTTGCAGTCAGCAAAGCTGAAAGGAGCTGAACATCTGAAGACCACTTTGATATTAGATTTGGATATGCAGAGGTTGGGGTTTGCCTGGCTAGTTTTCAGGCTTACTCTGGCCCAGTATTTCCTTGTTATGCTCCCTTTCCTCCCTTTTGGAATAGAAAAATGCACATTCTGTGTGCTTTTCTGTTGGAAATACATCATTTGCTTTTAGATTTTGATTATACAGGGATGACAGTTAAGAAACAATCATGAATCTTAGAAGAGACTTTGGGCTTTTAAACAGTGTTGAGACTGTGATAGACTATGAAGATATTTGAAATTGAACTGAATGCATTTTGAATTATAAGGCTATAAGCCAATGGAGGTCAGGGAATTGAATGCACCGGTTTGAATGTAAAGAACCCCTATAGGCTCATCAATTTGAATACTTGGTCAGCAAAGAATAGTACCACTTGAAAAGAGTAGTAGGCATGGCCTTGGAGAGTTTGTGTCCCAATATGGATGGGCTTTGAGATTTGAAAAAGCATATTCCTAGCCCGGAGTCACTCTTATAATCAAAGTTTAGTTCTCATAAGAATCTAAACTTTAGAATGTTCTCTTAGATTTCAAAATATTATCCCCTGAAAATCCATCATCTATTTGCATTTTCATATTTTAACAAATAGGGAAAGTAAAACTTTCACACAAACAGGACAATGAAGGACAGTAGTGAGACTTTAGTGTTATGGCTTAATTTCACAGACGAACAGAATTCTGTTATTTCATTTTTTTCAGAATATGTGGTAAAGTAACATTTTAGACTTAGCTCAAATCCCAGTTTTGAATCTCATTTACTTACAATATATCTTCTCTGTGATCACTGAGAAATGTTGTAGATTCTTACATTATTTTTAAAGGAAATAACAACTAATGAGGACATGTGCTCCCAGTTTCAGCTGCAAAGGTACAGAGCCTTCAAAGAGTGGGTCTTTAATGGGAAGTATTACTGAAACTTTTAGCTAACGCAAGGACTTTGCAAGTTTAAACATTGTTTTATAAAGGCTGCTATTTTTCTTCTTTGATCACTAGCCCTTAAAGGCGAAAAATTGTTTGAAAACCAAGCATCTATTTTGCTTTGGAGTAGAAAGACAATCAGGACTCACTGACTCAAGTGCTAAGCCTACTTCAAATGTTAGCTCTGCCTGTCTTCATCTGCTACACGGACCTCAGTGCAGCTCAGCTAATTAGAAAATGACATCATTGAATATTCCCAGTGTTTGTCTCTGTCATGAAGGCTTCCTCTGTGGCTAGAGTATTCCTGCTTCTAACTCATTTTCATGTCCACGGCATATGCTGATAGTATGTGAGTGGGCATATAGCATACATAATTTCTACATAGTAAGATATAAAGGGAATTAGCTGAATCACACTCCAAACTGTTTCTCTGCACAGTTTCTAGTCTCATGATGACAGTGAATTCATTTTGCCCAGTTCTTCACCATTGGTCTTTATTTCATTGTCTGAAGCATAGAATGACTAGTCACTGAATGGGATTAGAAAACATAATGATCACTGCAGGGGCGCTGCTTTAGGAAGGAAACGGATGGTCATGGAAGAACTGCACTTAATCTTATGCACAATTAAGCACAGCATGAAACTTCTAAGTGCCCCGGGGTTGGTCTTCATGTTTTACACTTTATTCAGAGTCTAAGAAATTAGTCATGGCAGTCAACTATCTAATACATATATCTGCCTATGTCTATAGCTAAAGATATATTTTTCTATATTTGTCATGGATAATAAAGTCCATTTTTAAAACTCAGTGACCAATATTTTTGTATAATCTCCGTTTTCTTCTTTTATATGGTATAGGAAGTCAAAATACATAGTTAAAATCAGTTGAGTGTTTTATGATGAGTGTTATACTATCCTCTGAAAAACTAATGATATTAAATTTAATAGTGCATTCACTTTTAAATATTCCAGGCTTTTATATTTTCACTCATTACTGTGCTGATTTATAACATGAAGGATATTGACAAAATAAATGTGATTATGCAAAATTTATATAAATAAAATGAATTGAATTCATGAAATAAGTTGGGAAAAATTCATAAAGATGACATAAAATTAAAGCTTTTTCATGAAAACTGTTTATGCAATTTGACTACTATGACTATTTCTAGAAAGATTTTATTTGATAACAAAACTTGATATAAGAGGAACAATTTCTAAATTAAATTTTGCTATTGCTTGGCAAAAATTGAAAAAACAATTTTAATATAGCAAATAATAACCCCATATATAATCTATATTCCTCTGATCTGCTATCTATGCTCATTTTGGAAGCTGATAACAAAACACCAATCAGCATAAAACTATATTTGATTCAGAAATACATGCACCAACCCAAGATTTATAAACCTGTGCTTAAGTGTGTTTTTCACTGTTTAAAAATGTTTTAGAAACATATGAGAATTAAACTTAATTCAGTCTCGCAGACTCATTCTAGAACAACCTTTATTTCTCTATTTCACCCGGAAGCTAAACATGCATTCATTATCTGTTCACATGCTCCAGGATGATCTCATCTAATCCCATGATTTTAAAAATGTCTTTGTCTTCATATATAATCTCTAATTATGTCTGAGACTATGCTATTACTTTTCCCCCTCTCTCTTATTTCCCCTCTCCACACACACAAACATACACACACACACACGCACACACATAAACACACACACACACACACACACACACACATACCCACCCCACCCCCACACACTGCCCTATTGATGTTTCCATGAGCTACCAGGGAACCTAATATATAATTAGGCAAACCACAAACGTTTTTGGCTACAAAAGTTCCAAAGCAAACTTCTTAATGAACTCTTACAAATTTGGCATTTTATGAATTTATCTTTACTATTACCTCAAATATTTACCATCTATATTATTGATTCATTTTCAAACTAGTTATCTTTACCATCTTCTAGCATTCTGTCTTTTTAAATTTACACACATTATTCTACTAGTAGTTATTAATCTTAGTTTTAGTCACTATTACAGCTGTGTTAAAACATTTGAATGACTTATTAAATTATGTAAAAGTTTATACCTTGTTTCTTATAATCTAGCTTCCATATAGTTATTAGAAAAACTTTCAATAAATCTGAATCAGATGATTCTAAACAGCTATTATAAATCCTTTCTGGATTCTATGCATTTTAGAGAAAGGTATATTTTACATACCAAATAAATTTTTTTATTCCATTATCCATTGTCTATTCCAATATTACTTCTGTGAAGCAGCTTGCCAAGGAATACAATAATCATTCACAACTTTGAATGGTACCATAAATTCATGGAAGTAGCTGCAAGCTATTTCAATATTCAATATTGACCCTTCATAGTCCATATTGTTCTCTCATAACCATTTTATGCTATGAATAAAATATATCTTTCCTCTATCTGAAACAAGTTATGTACCATGGTTAGTTATGTCACAAATAATGAACACATTTATGAAAAACAAAATTATCCATAAGTAGTGGTGTATACAGCTTAGGCAATGAGGACCCCTCCTCTCGGGGCATGGAAATCTCACCACTAGGTCTAAGACATGTTCTTAACAACCGTGTTTGTGCCAGAGTATTCTAGGTATCCTTTACTTCACCTTTCATCTGTTTCCCATGCTCATGTACTGAAATTGCAAACAGCACATCAAAGATGATAGATTCCACCGTGGAGGAAAAGTCCTGAATATGCAGCCTCATAACAACTTTTATGGATATATGGATACAGGTGGCTTGCAGGACTTCTATACCTTTCAGATTACACTCAGTAAGTCCAAGGTCTTAGATCCAAACAATGTAAAATGTTAAAAAACAAAACAAAACAAAACAGCAGGCAGATCAAAGCAGTAAAGAGTTAATGACTATTAACCTGAACATGAATCTTATTTAGTTGATGTTTTCCATGTCTATTAATGCACATGTTGTAAACATTGTTGATAAAAATCACAAGAAAATTGAGAACTATGCAGCTGTTCATCACAAATTTGCATTTAGAGTGTAATATGTCTACTTAGTCTTAAATCATCTGGGAAGAATCATCAGGTATTTCTGCCAATGCTAAAGATAGATTCTGTGCCCTGTTTCCTATAACTTGTTTTCGTGTGCCTACTGAAATGCTGAGTGAAACCAGCTTTAGGTTTTTACTTTCAAGAAGCTATTTTAAATCACCCTGATATGAATTACTATAGTGGATGCCCCTACCCTCAAGCCTTTTTATTATTGTTACCTTGGATTTTGGGATACAGCACTCAAAAGCAGTAGGCTTCTACTTCCAAGGGTTGGATATTGTTGCTCATTGAACCTGAAGATTTAAATGATACAGGGGAGTGGAGGTGACACTTACAGTACTGGTTTGCCCTTATAGTACTGTTTTTTCCAAATGTATATTGGCAGAGAAGTAAATGCCTGGAGATACCTTTAAGTCTAAGGAAGCCATACAGGTAAGCACCAACTGCTTTGATACAGGAGTTCTTACTTGTTATATTATTGATACCATTTTTGGTGTTTTGAAATAAAATGTTCCACAAAGGAATCTACTAGGTGTGGCCTTGGTAGAGTAGTAGTGGCCTTATTGGAGTTGGTGTGGCCTTGTTGGAGGAAGTATGTCACTGTGAATTGGGTTTTGAGGTCTCATTGATGATCAAGCCATGCCCTGTGAGACAGACCACGTTTTGTTGCCTGTGCAAGAAATTACTTCTCTAGCACCATGTCTGTCTGCATGCTGCCATGTCTTACCATGATGATAATTGACTGAACCTCTGAAGTTGTAAGCCACCCAATTAAATGTTTTCTTTTATAAGAGTTGCTATGTTCATGGTGTCTCTTCATAATAACTGAAACTCTATCAAAGGAATCATTAAAAAACATGACATTCAGGTGTTGGTGACACACACCTTTAATCTCAGCACTTGGGAAGCAGAGGCAGGCAGATTTCTGTGAGTTTGAAGCCAGCCTGGTCTCCAGAGCCTGTTCCAGAACAAGCTCCAAAACAATACAGAGATACCCTGTCTCGAAAAACAACAACAATAAAAAAAGAAGATGGCAATTTTTATCTGTCCTTACTACAATGGAATCATCCCATATGACATTAGGTCAGTTTGTTAGACAAATAATGAGCCCATCATCTACAGACTCTGTGGTTATGTTGGTTTCTTGCAGATCTAATCTCACCAAATGAAACTGAGGTAATGAACTTGGAGAAACAAATGAAAGTATTGTGAAAGCTATTGTTAATTATCTTTAGTCACAGTGTTGTATTTTAAAAGTTGCAAATCCTTATGTATTTTTAACTGGGTGAAGGGGAACTTCAGTTTGTCTGAGAAATCTTCCATTGTTTGAGTAGACCTTTTCTTAGCATGGATATACTTATTTTTAGCAGGATGCTAATCCAGGTAATGCAGAGGCTACTAAAAGAATGAGAACAATTTAAGGACCCTCCCTTGGAGAACGAGTGTGTTTTAATCTGATAGTTCAGATTTATGTGGAACATATATAACACATTAATTCTCCTCAGGCTCAGGAGTCATTGCAGAAGGGAGACATACATAAAGAGAGAAATAACCAGAGGAAGTGCAAGACTACAAAGAAACAGTGTCCTCTGGTGAAGAAGGACAGTTGCACATATGGGCTCATATTTGTTGTGACCGCACACACAAGACCCGTACAACCAGGACAAATCACCACACAGAAAGGAAATTGGGGACACAATCCCACCACCTGATAATCCTACTATTATTCAATGGAAGACCATACATCTAAGAACACAAGGGCAGCAAAGAGTAGTCCTGATGGGTTTAAATGAAAATAAAGTTAAAGAGTAAAAGGAAGATGAGTTAGGTGATTAGTGAAAGAAGGGAAGAGTTTGGGACAGGTCCTGAATAAAATCAAAGCACATAGCTCTCAAAGAACTGTTAAATTTTGTTGGAATTAAAAAAGAATATGGTTTTTCTCACCAAGAAATGGAGAAAGCCATGAGTAAGTGAAGTCCTAAATAAAAATGTATTCTTTTTTATCATTTTTATTTTAATTTTAAATAGCTTGTTTTACATGTCAATCCCAGTTCCCTCTCCCTCCCCTCTTCCCGCATTCCCCTTCCCCGCCTCCCTCCCACCCTATTGCCAAATCCTTCCACATAGGGGATATCTAGAGTCTGTCATTTTACTCTTGGTAGGGTCAAGGCACTCCCCTAAGAGTCCAGGCTGAGAGAGCATCTCTCTTTGTGCTATAGGCACATGAAGACAGTTTGTATACCAGGGATAGACACTGATCTACAGCTCAGGGCCCCATAGGTTGCCAGTGATAAAAATGTATTCTTAACATGAGCATTCAACTTAACACCATGTGTTTGGCAAAAGCGTTGCCAAAGGAGAGGCTCACAGGATGGCAAAGACCTTCATGGGGTCCCGAGAATAACAACTGAACAATACATACAAAAGCTAGCAACTTCAGCTTCTTCTCCTTAGGTCAAGCACCAACCCAAACAGTGCATGAGGACAGGCGCTTGAAACAGGGCATCTAGACGGCCAGGAGCTCACATCCAATCAGAGTCATGAACTCCACTGAGAGAAGCATGCAGTCAAGCAAAAGCAAAGATAAAAAACTAAGGAGAATGGGGACAGGGAGGCAAGTCCATCCATCACGTGTAACACTTAGGACATGTAGAGTCTAAAAGATAGGTAGTTATATGTTAGTAGTTTGAAGGAGAATTTGGAAATGATGATAATCTTGTAGAAACCTTTGCATCTTCATCTGCTCCACGGTCAGGGTGTCAGGGTACATGCTCTTTGTGTAAGGATGCAGGCATTATTCTAGTCTGCCCCTGTCACCTGGCAGAAAGCACTCAGGCAATACTCTGCTCAGCCCAGGGTCCCATGAGCACTAGTCTGCACACAGGTGAAAAGGACCCCTTTAAATGAACGACCTCTGCCCACTTAGGCTCCCTTTCCTACTCTTCTGTCTCTCTCTGCTCTCTTCTCCTTTCCACTCTTTTCCAGTTCTCTTTCAGCTCTCTCTTCCCACTGTTCCCCTGGGGAACACAGGACTTTTCCTGTATCCTTCTTCTCTTTTGTCCACTCTGTCTCTGTGTCTCTTTACCTCTTTTCTCTTTCCTTCACCTTCTCTCCCCTTTCTAATAAAATTTATCACTTAAATTCTGTCTGCTTGGCCAGTTTTTCCCCTGCCTTCGTCTCTCTCACTTGCCTTGGAACCCACCCATGGTCACCCCACTCAAGGACCCCCTTCAAGCTTTATCCTAACGCTTTGTTTCCAAAAGAAGAGACACTAACTGTGGATGCTTGGGAGGAAATATGAGATGGATCGAAGGATAGATGCATGGCTACAGTCCAAATATATTCCCACTTTCTCTTCTGGTTTATGGATTTTTATTCTGATTCCATAAAACCATGAGGGTTTCTGTACAAAAAGGAAGGCTCCCGAGAAACTGGATTGCAGAGGAGTTGGGGCTCATTGGCCTAACCCCTTGAGGATTTGTAAATTCCTATTATAATAACATACAGGCTCTGTGGGTCATTGCCACCTGCTGTTCCATAGAATTAGTGGTATGTATTGGTGCAAGAGTGGCGTCTGAACCTTGCCTGTTACATGACCTCTGGAGGCTATTGTTGGAGCTCAATTGGAAAGGCAGCTAGCTTGAAGATAATTTTGTTAAAGAAGCTAAAAGGGAATCAATGTGTAATACATGCCCAAAAAAGACAACTAGGACTAATTATTTCTTATTGGTAGGAACTATGGAGGATAACAATATTTTTGAGAACATATTAAAAACAAAATTATATTAAAACTTTTATATTATGTCTTTCTTATCCCAGGAGAAGTATATTTTTTGATCAAGTCCCTGGATTATATCAGAACAGATGAACCTGGTTGTGTGGATTATATTGTCTATTAATTCACAGAACATCTGTGCAGGCTGTCCTTTAGGGGATAATTTATTTTTGCTTTGGTTTTAGCTTTATTTGCTTGTGGCAGATTGGAAGGAAACCAAGGAAACCCCGGGAAATAAGGTGGAACTATACTGTTGGACAATACATGTGAACTTCATTTTGTAAAAGAACGAATAAGACCATGTGTTGGCCAGATTTGTAACAATATTATAGATTAACCACCATCTTGGTAGTAATAGTAATTTCATGTACACCTAAGACCAAGGGAGACCAACACTGGCTTTAAAATCTGTTGTAATTACTGTTCATAGTCTTGAAACAAAAGACAAACTGTTAAATTATAACAGAGAAATGTTCTAATTGAGTATGTTACAGATAGTGTTTCAGTGATGTCATATCTTCCTCTCTGCCAAGGGATACTTCCTTTGGTGGATAACTTTTCAGAGGTGGGTAATTTCAATAGTGTTACAGTATGAATGCCTTATGTTATTAAAATATTGCCTTCTCTCTTATTCAGTTACATGTCCAGCGTCTCTCTCATTGTTCTTCAGGAACAAAGCTGTGTTTTGTCACCATGCCTTCATAGTTATGATAGACTGTACTTTCTAAATGATAGGCCAAAATAAATCTTCCCTATAGTGATTGCCAGGTATCAGTCATAACGCTGAGAGTAGTAGTTATTACAAACAAATAGATACCATGATCTACCATGACCTGAATCCTTCATGCTGTGAAGTCATATCCTCAAATAAAGTGTTGATAGGTTATTCCACAAGCATACACCATGTAATATTTAGGAGATGAGAGACATGGTGATCATGCTATAAGCCCCTTTAGACTTTATGTGAGATAGGTTACCCATAGATTATATCATTTCCCCATACTCCTGAGGTTATTAGTTTAGTTTTAACTCTACAGCGGACTGAGATTATTGTCATGAAATCTCAGTATGGATAGGTGTGAAATAGTTTTCTTTCACTTTTTTAAGGGTTATCTGGATATTGGCCTCCAGAAGGGACAAGATATCCTACCCTTCTAATCATTTGTTCAGTACCCAGTCACTGTTTTTAAATAAGAAAGTGTCATGGTACATACAACTGTGTTGAGGTCATCTTTTCCCTTAACAAGCTTGAGATGTTGGGAAGCTAACAAACCTTGACTCTACTTTCACTGGAATGCATTTTGGACTTTCAAGTGCTGACATGTGAGATTCTAAAATTGTCTTTTCTTTTGTTTTGATAAGGGACTTAACCTTCACTTTGAGGAACACACTTGTGGAACATTTGGTGAGGTTTTGTAGGGATCTTATTCAGTTTTCCTTTTTGCTTTATTCTCTTTAACAATCATAGTCACAGTTACCCATAAATTAGCTTTTCCCCTCAACTTTTATTTCCCATTTATGAATATTTGTTTATTTTGCTTGATTTCATTTATTCAAGACTTGAGTCTCTGAAAATTACTGAAACAATTTTTATAATTTTTATCCCTTATTAAGATACTTCAGTGGATCTTACTTCTTCATGTTGCTATAGTAATAACAGGGTGACAGAGAGTTCAGGGGCATCTTTTACTAGCTTCATGAAGACTCACAGTGTAGTCTAGGATGACATGATATTTTTCATAGTCCAAGGTTATCTTGACTTAGGAAAGAATCCACAGCTTGAACCCAGAGAATCACCATAACTTCAGGAATGTGTTTTTCAGAAAGTCTTATTCTTTTTCATTTGTTTGTTTGCTTGCTAGCTTTTGAGACAGGATTTCACCATGTAGCCCTAGCTATCCTTCAACTCACTCTGTAGACTAAACTAGTCTTGAACTCAGAGATCTGCTGCCTTTACTTCCGTAGTGCTGGGATTAAAGGCACACACTACCACCACTCTATTTTTATTACTAAGAATGTCTTCCTAAGTAGTAACATTTTTTTATGCTTCCCTTAGCCCAGATCAAGTGTGGCACAGTTGTGTATCAAATTCTTTCTTCTTGTTTTTCTTCTGTTTTTGGCAAAATATGTGGAAGTAGAGAATGAGCTGTTAACTTAGCTTCTGTCACTTGGGCTGTAACACCTGAGCTTGTAGTGACCCTCAGTAAACATCCTTAACAATCCTATGGCATCCCATGGGCTCCCTCAAGCTTTGGTCCGTATCAGATGAATTCTACTTGTCTATTGCAAACCTTGTCAGTAAATTTAACAGTTTTCCTTTCTTGTCTTCAGGATCTCAAGCAGAAATATCTATCCATGATTATTTTATATGTTTAGATGAATCTTATTTACTATGCAGTTGGAGTCTAGAACATTAGAATATTATATTGAGAGACAGGCACGTATTCAGTTTCAGTGAAGTAAGGCTCATGTCTCAGGCTGGTGTTATGTCAATGAGCAGCTTTTGAGCTAGAATAGTAAAGTATTGTTGACTAGCTCATTGTAAAAGAAGAGGAGGTCCATTTTAGGAAATTATCAGTATATATCCAGTTATGAATAGTCCACAAATAATAACATACATCAGTCAAAATGACATGAGCCTAGAAGATGTTGTCATTTCCCTCAAATTCTTCTATATTGGTTTTACATTTACCTTTTGTAAAATTTTATTCCCCAATATGATGAAGTAGGCTCAGGGAGAAGTAGCATCAATAATAGAATTTTTGTTTATTGTGTCTATACCTACTTGGTGCACTGTATAAATATGCAATTATTAATTGAGTGAAATTCAATATATGACATTTACCTTCCAATTTGTAGGGACTTCTATTTTTGTGGCAGATATAAATTTTAATGACTAGTCCCTTTTTCATGGTTAGGAATTCTGACAAAATAATAAAATATTAGGAAGTCAAAACACGTACCATGCCAAGTTACACTGTCACTATCTACCATGGCTGTCCACATTAATAAACTTTTAAAATTATAATTGCTCAAGAGGATTAAAATTGTAGTATGTTATTATGAATCTCAAAGCCATCTTTTCTTGTATTGTTTACTGAGTTCTGTATTCAGATTATGGTACACTAAAATATTGAGATATAAAAATTGCTAACTACTTCACTGTTGACATTGCTGTTACCAAGTAGACATGTGTTTATTTCAAAGTATTAAAATTCTGCCTTGCTAATATTTTAAAAGTTGCATGATTAGATTATATAGTATAGAAGAAAAACGAAATTTGTGTTTCAGGACAAAAAGTAAATTAACACTAAGGACAAACGTATTTACTTCAGGAAATAAAAGTGAACAAAGGAATATACTCTTGTTAAATAAAAGAATTATTCAAGATAGTCCCAAAATGTCATTTTAATTTAAGCTAGGTATCTTAACAGAAATGAAGGAAACCATAAGGAAAAAAATCAACCATGAGCTATAAAACCAAAAATAGAAACAATTTAATTTTAATAATTTTCATTCTATAGGCAAGGCTGTTACAATGGTTTTCTAGTAAAGAATTTTTATTAACATTAAATAAAACCCTCAAGAAATTTCAGTCTCTCAGGTAAGGTATTTATAAGACAGAGACTGGATATGAATCCCACATGATTAGCCTGAGAATTAAATGGATACCTAAAAAATGTGAAGGTGGAGAATTTCAAGGTACTGTGCAAAAACACAAGAGCTATTGTCATGGGAACTTATCAGAAACATCTAGCTGACAGGCCCCCAAAACTCTGGCTTGTTAATGTGCTGATGTACTGGCTAGACAGAAAAAAAACCAGAGGGTGTGTTAAAATGTTAAGATGCTCTTAAACAATTGCAATTTTATAAAATAAAACGCGATTTACATTTTAATTTAAAAGATTTCAAAGCTGTGAAACATCAGTCATACTGAAATATATTAATTTCTAAAGGAAAGTCTAATTGCTAAAAGGTACAATTGCTTTAAAAAACATGAACAAAATTACCTTTAAATTTAAATAAAATTTAACATGTTTTTAGTATTTTGAATAGGTAAAGATGCTCAAAGAAGAAGGAATCTGATATGTTAGCATTTAAATAATGATTCATTACATATATTCATAAACTGTACCAACAGGTAAGATAATTTAAAGGGAAAATTAAGATTCATCCTATTAGATAGCATAACTGTCAATTATTAGTCATATCAGCATATAATTTGATGAGATATTCTTATGTGTACTTCATCTAAACAGATATAAAATTGCTCACATTCAATATCAAATTTTTGCAAAGTGTTTTGAAAGGATTTTATTAATAGAGAAATTGATGTAGAAAGTTTTGGATTTATTAAAAGAGACAGGAATTTCATGAATGATTACAAGAAACAAGAATTTTGTGAATGATATAAGCTAACTAAATACATGCGATTTATGTATTCATTTAATTTTTTGCAATTATATGTTAAATGATACATCTTATATTCCTGTTTTTGTTTTCTTTTGAGAGATGCTTAAGAAAAGACATGCAGGATGTATCCAAGATATATGCAAAAGAAAAGAATCTAGGATTGAGAGTTCAGATATTAATATGTCTAACATTTAGAAGCTGAATAGGAGAGAAAATCCTGGAAGGAAAGGAAAGCTGAGACAAGAACAACTATGTCTGGTGTAGTCCAGAGGATTGCCCAGAATAGACCAGGTAGTTCTAGGTGTGGACTTCCACTGCCACAGAGAAACACAGGAGATGCAATGACCTTGGAAAGGTTTGCGTTGCTGATAAAAGTGATATAGGGAAGATGAAGTTTTGTAATGGTGAGCTATGGCATTGAGGAAGGCCTTTCTGACTGAACACCTCTAGTGGAGAATGAAGTAGGAATACAATTTCAGATGATGTGCTAGTATGTAACAGCATGACAATCATTATCCTCACCATTAGCAACATTGTTTCCTAGATGCAAAGTTTCCATATTCTGTCTTTTCTTCAGAATGTAACTGTTTTTCATATCAATTTGCTCCTATTGGAGATGCATCCTAAATATTAGTTTTAGTAAAAGGTTGCTAAAGTATAATGTCTGTCTCATCTCCTGCAAATGTGAAGCCATCTGCCCTGGTTTTGTTCAGTGTATCTGTGGATCCATTGGCATTACTTCAGAGCTTACTTCACCTTTTCTTTCTCTTTCCCTAGAAATATGCTGGGCACATACAAACCATTACTTAATAGAAAGCGGTTGTCTTCTGAATTAATTAGATGTTGGACTCCGCAAAGAAAATTTATGTTGCAACAGTACTTCTATTTCCTTTTAAGGCGGGGGTGGAATTGAGTAGATTAGGATGAGAAATGGATCTTGATAGCACAAATTTGGAGAATGAGAAAACACATAAAGAGCAAATTATTTTTTTACAAGAAAATTGTACTAACAAATGAGTATGTGGTCTTCACTTTATCACTACAGAAGATCATTGCATAGGACATGAGCTATTTAAAAACGTAGGTTTGTTCCAAGTAAAATCACATGTTTCCAAGTACTTTGTAATGTAGATAAAAGGTAAAGGTATGGGCAGCATGCTAATTTCAATAGACTAAAACATCTCTGTCTTATCAAGGTCAAAATGAATTTTAATGTATTACCCGCATGTGATAATTCACTGAGGACAGCAAAATGCATAGAATACGAGTTAATAGTGAGGGGTCGTTGGCTGTGTACTTTGATTAAATATTTGTAGCTTGATTTCTTTTTGGAAAATGTAGAACAATGCAGCTCTCATCAGCCACAGAACATGATGTTCTGGACATTTTGCATGATTTATGCAATTTATATTAGGCAGAACTCATATCATCAAGCCTCTAGCCATCAGAGTGTAAAACTAAAGTGTTTTTCAGTGGGAACAGAAGAGAGTCCTTTACGGGATGTACCATATCCCAAATGCCTTTCATGGTTTGCTGTTCTCAGTATTAGTGTGATTGAGAATGCTGCTACTGAATTAGTGTTTAATTGCTATGACATTGTGACTGCTTAAAACAGTTCACTAAAATTGAACTAATGTGTAATATGCAAAGAACACATGGGATTTTCTTAAAATAAAGAAACTTTCACAGATAATAACATATATTGCAAATCACAAACTAGAATATTTCTCCCAATGGTAGAATATAAACTTTCCTGATTGTCTTATTTTGAAAATAAGCTTAATTTTCCCAAACTAATAATGCTATTGCAAGACATCTTTAAGAGTAAGATAGACACTTTAATGTTAATTTCTGTGACTAGAAACAGAGAAATAGCCTGCCATCAGACTGTACCCAACTTTCCACTAATTTATCAGGGAGAGGAATGCAAGAGATAAACATAATGTGTGGTTCTTAATACTTGGGTTACAAATAACTGAATTATAGTTGGTGACTCTCACCATAATTTCTCTCAGAAAACAAGAGTTATCTATATAAGCATGTATGAATGCATGTGTCTGTATTAAATATATATGTATACACATCATTCCATATATAATGTTAACAATATATATATATATATATGTGTATATATAACAAAACAAATTTATTAGGTCAGGAAATTATTTATAACATATATAATATTTGTTAAATGATAATATAAAGCTATATGCTCTTATATAGATATATGTCTGTGTATGAATTATCATAAAATTTAAAAACTGTTAGTGTTGGCATCTAAATATTTCTGGGGCAGTTTTAAAATAAATTTTACATCTTTTTTTAATTTTTAAAGATTAATTTTATTTTTATTTTTATTCTTTTTCCTTTTGTATTTTTTATCAAGTTTTACAAATTTTTAAAATTAACTTTAGTAATGTTCTGGTTAGTTTTGGTCAACTTTTCACAAGTTCACATCTGTAAAGAGGGAACTTCAAGTGAGGAATTCCCCAAACCAGACTGGACTGTGGACATGTCTACAGGACATTTTCTTGAGTAAAATGGCAGGGTGCAGCCCACAGTGGGCAGTGGCATTCTGAGGCAGGAACCTTGGGGTGTATAAGAAAGCAAGCTGAACTTGTCCTGAGCAACATTTCTTCACATTCTCTGCTTCGGTTCCTGCACTCAGGTTCCTGCCTCAGTGGTTCTGTTTTTCTTCCATTGCAGATGGGTTGTAATATACAAGCTAAATAACCCCATTCATCTCCCCAAAATGTTTATAATCAGAGTTTTATTACAGCAACAGAAAAATATATTAGGACAGATATACTGACAAAAATAAGCTATATACAAATTAGTAATATTATTTTTATTTATGCTATAAACATATGCACCAGATCTGATGTTTATAAATATTCATGATAATTAAATAAATGCTGTCTTCTCCTATTCAGATAACTTCTCAGTATTGAATGCTCAATACAGGTGTCATGTCCTTGCACACACCTACAAGGAAATTAGTTATATTTTCTATATTTATATTCCTTTATTCTTCTGTAATAGTTAAATGCATTGCTTTATAATTATCTACACAATTTTATTTATATAAGCTAGTTCTTTTAAAAACAGGGATTTCTTTTTACTTGTCTAATTCTAATTTTGTTTTACCCGTGTTCTCATATTTATACCTTTGTATGTTCAATAAAGTGCAGCATAATAAAGAAGAATTTTACAAAGAAAATAACATCTTGTATTTTGGATGTTAACTGTCTTTTTCTTTAAAAAATCTTTTATTGGGCACATTATGAGGGACACAGGCTGGTGGTTTACAATGTTATTGTCTTAAATAATCTGTGCTTCACATGGGCTGCATTGAGTAGAGGTACAGGCATTGCTGACTGGACTCAGTGTGTAGCAAATAGAAAAGAGAAGAAGATAATGGAAGGGAAGGGAAATGGAAGGGGAGGGGAGGGAAGAGAGCCCATGGAGAGCATAGCAGAGTGGGTGGAGTGGCAGAGGAAATGAATCTGGTCTTTGTTTACTACACACACTTTATGTCTGCAGAAACTTTTAAAACAATACAAGAAACTGTGATTCTTTTTTCCTATTAGTTTTAAATTTTATTTTGATTTCGTTTTACATTCCAATCACAGTCCTCCCTACTACCCCTCCTCCATCCTCCCTCACCTTCCCCCCAGCCCAATCCATATCCACTTCTCCAAAGGGATAAGGCCTCCCATGGTGAGTCAACAGAGCCTAGTCCCTTAAATTGAAGGAGAGCCAAGCCCTGTCCCACTGTATTACACCATAGGGAATGAACTCCCACAAGGTCGCTCATGCACCAGGGATAAAACTGTGATTATTTATCATCTACCCTCTTATAGCTAAGTTAATGCTGAGATATACTGATAAATTATTTTGTTTAAGACATTGCTATTTTATTTAATATTCTGATGCAAGGAAATATTCTGAACACTTTTTACTGTAAAGTTTGTTCATTTAATAACGTGAATAAGTAGTAGAAATTCTGAAGTCTTTGGAGAAACTACTTTTAGATGATAATTTTTTGAGATATATCTGTTAGTTTTTAAAGGTTTCAAAAGAACTAGTAAGGAAAAATTTTGAGCATAACATATGAAATATTGTGTAGGATATAATTAGCTTACTGATTCACCTCGTCTGTTGTGATCCCTATGCACCTGCTGAAAGCAATTTCTGAGCATGTTTTGAACAGAACTTCTAGTTGATTTAGATTTTGACTTGTCTTTTCTTACTTCAGAAGTAAAGAAAATACCCTATATTAAGCCTTCTTTGAGTATCTCTGCCACATAAAACACACAAAATGGTTTTGGCTGGCTCATTTTGTAAATAGCAAATGAAATATTATACTTACAGTCTATACATACAAAGCCAATGTTACTTAAATGTCTACTCCCAGTGTGTGTGTGTGTGTGAGTGTGTGACTGTGAGTGTGGTGTGTGTGTGTGTGTGTGTGTGTGTTCACATATGGTAATCTTAGGGGAAAACAATACCAGATCTAAAACTAGTTTGATTTCTATGTAATAAAATTTATTGATGGGTAGAGTAATAAAGCCATAATAAGTAAGAAATGTAACTTTTTTATATCAATTTTCTTATTTAGCTTAAAAACTTTACAAGGTCAATATCAATATGCCTACAGCTATAAAAACCAATAACTATGATTTTAAAGAAACTTTAAAGTGATATACTGATGAGAAGTAGGGTTAAATTTTATCTCATACCTTTTCTGTTGCTAAAATATCCTATCTCAGAATTGTAATTGTTTTAATATTCAATATTCAAAGGCATATTTATATTTCCAGCATAAATGCTTTTCATTAATTGAATATGCATTTTTAAAGACAAAATCCTATGAAGGCATCAATTATTTTGTGGCAATGTTTTTAAAATTTCGTTTTTGGTTAGACTAAATGTTCTGCCTTAGCCTGGTTATGTTAATATTTTACATTGGAAAAAGAAGAAAATATGTCAAAAACACAAAACAACCAAAATATTTCCATGTGTTTTGTTTTCCTGTGGAGAATAGAGATGGTTTAATATTACCATTTTAAATAAACATTTAAAATATTATTGTTTAGAATCAGGGTGGCCATTGCTTTAATAATTGTGTGCTCAATAATGTTGGATAAATCTGACATACGGTTACTGTTATTGCAATTTAATATGATTAATTCAAGATCAGATATTGTTTATTGCTAAGAATATATACAATATATGTACATATATAGAGAGAATGTATAGAAGATAATAAATATAAAGAATGCATAAAATAGTATGTATATACTCACATTATATATGGATGTAAATATAAATACGTTTTCACATTTCAGAAACTCTGATGTTCAATATTTTTAAGTGCTCATACGTATCCAGCTTTTCAAGAGCATCTTGTATCTTTTGGTTAGAGTCATATCAGGTATGGCGATCAACATCTGTTATTAAACAGTTTATTCTTTAATTGCTCTTAAAGCCAGACAATAATATTAGAGTGGTGGCCCCAACACACATTATCATGAGGACAGGTGCTGAACTGGGAGAAGGCATTTTCATTTATAGGCCATCCTCAGAGTTTGGAGAAATACATCATTTTATACATTCAATTCAGATCAGTTACTGAGTTATGGATATTCTACTTGTTTTTATTTTTTAGTTATTTGAGTTTAAACCACTTGTGTTTGTCAAGTTTCATCAAAGAGACAGAATCAAGCACTGATAGAAAGATTAGATGGATAGATAAGATAGATAGATAGATAGATAGATAGATAGATAGATAAAATAGATGGATAGATAGATGGCTACAGAGATAATTGGATGACAGATAAATAAGCATATCTAGATTAAAGACAGATGATAAGTAGGTATGTAGGTAGATAGACAGATATAGAAAAATAAAGGAATGTCATTTGAGATGATTACAGAAACTGGCCTATTTGATTATGAATGATAATTCCCATGACATATTACTTCCAATCTGAGGAACTTGAGAAACCAATAGTTTGAGTGAGTTCAAGTCAGAAGAACCAATGACCAAGGACCAAATGAACTGATAGTGCATCTGTAAGCCAGATCAAAAGACTAAGACTCTTGAGTGGCTTTCTGTACATGTGTCAATATGATGTCACAGAAATCTGAAGATTTTTACTCTAAGGAAAGACAAAACCATCTCAACTGAGATGAAGCATATGTCCTCCACTTTTGCCTTTTTGCTACATCCTGGGTTCCATCTTATTACATATTGCTGTCGCATTAAGGGTAGATTTTCCTCATCTTCTCCTCCAACAGAACAGCCAGTCTCCTCTGAAAAGAGTTACAGTCACACCTAAACGATATTTCTCAGGCATCTTCCTGGTAACACTTAAAATTAACCATTGCATTGTCATTATGAGTACATGTTCAAAGATTGACCAAAATTGCATCTGTCTTGAGGTGCCCTTCTCTGCTGGACACACCTAGGCTAGGTAGCACTATGCTTCTGGGTGACATGTATCATTAGTTCTGAATTGCACTTATGTAGGTCTCTGGTTATCAACCACATCACAAAACCATGGCATGCCTCTTTTACTTTGGTACAGTGCCTCCTCTGACCCATAAGTCTCAATAATTGAGTACTTGCCCCAGTTTGAAAGTATCTGCTGTATCCACCACATCAGTCACATCTCAGTAAGCAGGCTCTTTTATAAGAGAGGGTTATAACATGAAAACTGCCAGAAGCAAAAGGAAGAAATGGGCAACCAAGCATGGAGATCCTGAAGGACATATGTATATGTCCTTTTTTAAAAAAAATACAGTTTCCTGAGTTCAGTGATGCTGATGTTTCTTAAGGTCTCGGAAACTGCAGTTAGCTGATGAATGTTGTTTATCTATAAATAATGGGATATTGGGCAGATAAAATTCCTTTCTGGGAAACCAAATGATATTTAAGGATGAAATATTGAAAGAACTGGGACCTTAGCCAAGTTTCTGTGACATCAAGTTTGACATGGTTTCTACTTAACTAAATGCACAAGATTTAGACTCAGAACAGTTTTAAAAATGAAAGGAAACTTATACATGTGTCTATTGGATATTCTTCACATAACTAAAAGAGACTAGGTCAACAGTGCCAGATTCTATTTATTACTCCTGTATCCTGATTTAATTAGATATTGCACACACAGTACTTGTTATTTTCATATCTGTCTTTATCAGTATGTTATAAGTGAATATCAGACCCTAAGAAGAAATGAACAATGTTGAGTAGATTTCTAACATTGTGTGTATATGTATAGTGATGTAGTTGTATGATGTATTTTTACTAAGTTTTACAGAGACACAAGCTGCCTTGAATTCATTAAATCATCCATATTAATGTGTAAAAATGTTAATAACCAAAAGTTTAAGTTACAAAAATTGAGTCTTTACCTTTTGGTTCTAAATAACTTTATGGAACTAAATATCAGGATGTCTTTCCTGCAAAAATAAATTCTTCCAATATAGTACAAAATACATTTTCCCTTAAACCCCCAAAGTCATATTCAATGACTTATTACTTACAGAGGTCTCAGTGTTTATATAAGGGTTTGAGATTTGAGCAGCTCAAAAATATCTCTACCTGACTTGTCCCTGGAGACTGCTGTTTCAGTTTTCAGAGTATAAAATTTCTGAAAGGACAGATCAAATTTGAAATAATCCTTAATTTTTCATATCCATTCTTTCAATAGGCTTGAGTGGGTAATAAGAGTCCTGTGTAATCAGCTAGAATTCATTTTATCTTCTAAATTAGGAAGTCATGTAGGTCATAAGAGACTTTATTTAAAATGGGTTGAAACTCAATGCTCTACTTCCTGTGGCAGAAAGAGAAATATTATATGATCTCCAATTTAAAATACTCAGATAAAGAATAAGGTCAACACTTCTGTAAGAAATGAAAAACCTATAATGGAAAAGAAGCCTGAGATCATAATTCCTTTAGAGTTCAAAGACAATCATTAAATTCCATAAGTAAAACAAAAAAATCTAATACAGTCAACTAAGGAAAGACCAATAATAGCACATAACCCAGTAGAACTACACAAAAGTATTTGACCTTGAAAAAGAAGGTTAAGATCATATATGATACAAAATGTTTGTGAACTAGCAGTTAGAAAAGATAATAAAGATCAGGGTGTTGGTGGCACATGCCTTTAATCCCAGCACTCAGGAGGCAGAGGCAGGCTGATCTCTGTGAGTTTGAGACCAGATTGGTTTACAAGAGGTAGCTCCAGGCCAGCCTCTAAAGCCACACACAAACCCTGTCTCAACCCCTCCTAAAAAAAGAAAAGATAATAAAGTAATAATATAAACTAGAGATACAAGATGCCATCCTGTAGTGAAATAACTAAGGAACAAACAAGTTAACATTACATAAAGTTGACATAAGAAAAATGAGAAGAAATTATGTGTGATGGTATCAAAGAACACAGAAGTTAAGGTTACAAATTTTGCTTCAGAAAAATAAAACATGTAAGTTGTGCTTCATCTACATATGAAATAAGTGAATTATTATTTCCATAAACATACAGTATTCTAACTCAAACTGATATGTACATTCTTCAAAACTTACGAAAATCCTCTGAGATAGATTAAGGTTTTCTAAAAGTACTATTTTAATTATCTATTTGAAGATATTATCATATATTTATAGTATTTGGATCACAGTCCCCAATCACTACTGCCCTGTAACATGTTCTATTGATGCCGACCCAAGCTTGATTCCAATTTCATGTCCTCTGTTTTGTTGTTGTTGTTATTGGTAAATGGAGTCTAACTAGTGTGTCCCAAATGTGCCTGGGTGTGTGGACATCCACTAAGTGTGACATAGCAAATTACTAAAAGCCACATATTTCCCAAGGAAATTGCCTCTCTTAGTTAACTTTCCAGGCTTCTTCCTGGATTGGTGCAGCTTTGGAGGCCTTCTCTCATCCATCTGGGAATTTTGACTGCTTGACCTTGTACAAGACTTTTGGATGAAACCATAGCTGCCATGAGTTGATGCTTGCAATATTCAGAAATCAGCGTATTCTGGATCTCTTCCACATCTCCCTGCTCTTAAATTCTTTCCACTGCTTCTTCTGAGATGTTCTCTAAGCCTTGGAAGGATGAGGTTGATAAAGATGATGCATTCACAGCCGAGCACTCCACAGTTACACATACGAGGCATTTTAACCAGTGATGAGTCTCCAAATTACCCTCTGCCGAACACTAAAGAGGCTTTACTAGTGTTGAAAACAGTGCAAATATGTATGTACACACGAAATACTTATAAGATAGTTTGACAGTGTGAACAGTTAGTAAAACAATGGTAGATAATTTCTGGAACCCGTAATTTCACCAGTCATGGACTTTTGACAAGATTTATAAGCAGAAATCCCCACAAAGGAACAGTATATATGTTCAGAAGGGTTTGTGATAGCTTGGAAGGATTTTCAGCCATAGTTGGTAGCCCGCTTTCCATGCTTTACAGCCTGAATTTCTTGGTGACATGCTCATGTGTTCTAATTAAACCAACATAATTGTGGTAGTTTTGGTGTAATTGGCCCCCCATAATTTCATATCAAGTGACATTATTAGGAGTTTTGGCTTTGCTGGAGGGGGTAAGGCCTTGTTGGAGAAAGTATGTCACTATGAGGGCAGGCTTTGAGGCTTCCAATGCTTAAGACACCACCCAATATCTCAGTCCACTTTTTGTTGCCTGCAAGATGTAGGATTCTCAGTCGTACATCTAGCACCACATGTGCCTGCATACCGTCATGCCCTCCATCATGATGAGAATGAACTTAACCCCTGAAACTCTGAGAGCCACCCCAATTAAATGTGTTTTATGAGAATTGCCATGGTCATGTTGTCACCTCACAGCAGTAGAAACCCTAACTAAGACAAGAACTGTAACTCAAATCAAGCTTAACAACAACTCATGAACTTAATGACCACTTTCCCTTAAGTGGTTTTACATGTGTTATAATAGGGGATTATTTTTTGGTTTTTCGAGACAGGGTTTCTCGTTTTGGAGGCTGTCGGTCCAGCCCAGCCTCGAACTCACAGCGATCCGCCTGCCTCTGCCTCCCAAGTGCTGGGATTAAAGGCCTGTGCCACCACCACCCGGCAATAGGAGATGTTTTATAGGTCACCTATTATACCTATAATTATAACCAATGATATTTGGAATACCTTTACCGTATGGTATATAATAATCATAATGAATTTATTTTTTGTGTATCAGAATCAATAGCATAGATGTCATAAAATTAATGTGTAGTTGTCTTTGATTTTGTAATCCACATGTTATTTTTAAATGTTTTAATAGGAAGAAAAATTATCTGTGAAAAGCAATCAGATAAGAGAAATAAAATTTTCATAAACGTGCCAGTGTTTGACAGTCAAATAAGCAGTGACCATCCTTGACATTTACTGGCAGTTACTCTCATTAAAAATCCTCTGAAGTACACAATTAAAATGTAGCATCATATCATTTGTGGAAGCCTGCAGAAGTTTAGTGATGAAGTAGTGTTTAAAGTATCTGTCTGGGTACCAATTGTGACTATCTAGCTTTAAAGTAAACTGAATGACTAATTCTTCCTTGAATTAAAGAAAAATATTTTATAGTATCCGCATCCTTTATGTTGTTTATTAGGATTGCCATATACATTTGAGATATAGATGTTTTCTAAACCAAGAAAACAGATTCTCATTTTTCTTTTCAGAAGGCTTACCATTTGTTGCTTGCTAACTGAATGTCACTGCAGGAGCTATAATCAATCACGGTGTGCAACATATTCCAAAATGAGTCAAAAAGAGCAATACAGAGGGAAATATTGCTTTTGTGCAAATAAATTGCATGAGATTTAAGGGATCTGGACATTGGACATTTAACTTTGCATATTTCCTCTGTGCTTTCATTTCAGTTCATGACAGAGCCTCCAGCATCCAGCAATGCCCTTTCTTGCAGATCACAATGTCCCCTTAGTCCTTCAGAACAGAGCAGCTTTCAGAGCTACATTTTCCTCTTGATCTTGAACTGGAAATGGTGTGGGGAAGTCCTTTGGTACTGAGAGAGTAACCATTAGCATTTACGTGGGAGCAATAAAGAATAATGAAACATTCACTATGTTTAGTGTTGATTGTAAGATTATTTTGCCAAGTATCCATTTCTGAATTTCCATTCTCTTTTCTGGCAAAAGAAAGAAAAACTGATGTGGAAAACATGTACACTCTCTGTTCTCTTGGATATGGAATTTGGATATGGATATGTTATATATAGGTTCAAATGTTGAAAGCTTGGTTGTAAAATATCAGACTCCTCTTTCACTTTTATCTTCTTTCTCTCAGAAAATTATCGGAGTTGCAGATACATCCAACACACACAACCAGGAGAACTTTTCCTGATAATGAACTTGATGTCTATAACCATCCGGGAGCCTTCATCCTGTGACTGATGGAAGCAGAGGCAAACACACAACTAATCACTGAACTGAACCCAAGGAACCCAGTGACAGAGAGAGAGGAGTGATAAGCAAATTGGCAAAGAATGGGCTGGCAAAACCAGCAGAGACAGCTGATCTGAACAGGGGAGTGCTCTTGGACCCCAGACCGACAGTGGGGAGGCCAGCATGGGACTGATCTGGAGCCCCCAAATGTGAGTGTCAGTGAGAAGGCCTGGGCAACCTATGGGGCCCTGAGCTGTGGATCAGTGTCTATCCCTGGTATACAAACTGTCTTCATGTGCCTATAGCACAAAGAGGGATGCTCTCTCAGCCTGGACTCTTAGGGGAGTGCCTTGACCCTACCAAGAGTAAAATGACAGACTCTAGATATCCCCTATGTGGAAGGATTTGGCTATAGGGTGGGAGGGAGGGGGGAAGGGGAGTGCGGGAGGAGGGGAGGGAGAGGGAACTGGGATTGACATGTAAAACAAGCTATTTAAAATTAAAATAAAAAAATAAAAGGTAACCCAGTGAAAGGTTCATAGACAACAACTGGAAAAAAAAAAGAATTTAAACTATCCTTCACTGTGGGGAGCAGAAAAGGCCCTTACTGAATGAAGTCCTAAGAAAATGTGGAGTTTGATATGGGCATGGCCAGGTCAAGGGTGTCAATTCCTCAACTCTACTGGGTTGATAAAGCCTTACTCAGCTGAGGCTCAGAGGGATAGCCAAACCTTTCCTAGGTCCCAGTGTGGATATTGAGAGTGTGTGTAGAAAATATCTGCCAAAACTTCCCTCCTCCTGGATGAGACTGACTCTACTGAGATGAACTAAACTTGCATCCTTGTTCAGCTATATCTAATAACCCCGTTCCCTCATTTATCTCTGTGTGATAATGATATCTCTTTATTCAGCTGTATATAGTATCACCATCTCCCCTTTTAACTGTACGTAATTAACATGCTGAGCCTCTTGGGTGCTATGCCTTCTTTATCAGGGAACACAGTCTTCCTGACAGGAGCTCTTTTTGAGTGTGTGTATGTTTGTCATTTCCTCATCCCCCTATTTCCCCTAACTAGGACTCTGGGATCTAGACTCTGCAAGGATTTAGCACGACATTGACCAATTTCATCACCTCAGGCATATTTAAAAATATTTTCTTAATTCTAGTTAACTAATCAATATTTCTTTATGTGTATGTTAAATAGATTTTATAAAGCAGATTGATTTTTCTCTCAATATCATATCTGCAGTCTTGATTGTCCTTCAAAATATAAAAATATAATCATTGTCTTTATCCCTGTAATATATACAATAAGTGTAGTATGATCTTGTAAGTTCCTGTGACAATCTATATCATTTCCCAGAGCTAGCATCCTTCCAACCCCAAATAAACCATTTTAGAGCCTTTTATCAAGACATACTTCTCATATTCTATGATGTAGTAAACAGAAGATCCTACAGGGGATGGGGAGGTAAGGTTGGACCTAAGAATAGTTAGGGCAGTGATAGTGACTGCATATGGTAAAAATACTTTGTAATAAATTCTTGTGGAATCAATATCATTATTATATTAAAATTTAAACAAAAATACAGTTAGCTTTTGGGAAACATAACTTGGATAGCTATGCCTAATCACAGAGTCAGTTAAGTAGTCAATGAATCTATTCCTCAAAGATATCTGGTGTTAAATTGTCTTATGGCATCCTCCCATTGTGTCTCCACCCCAAGAACAGAAGCACAGAAACATGCAGCTGTGACACACACACACACACACACACACACACACACACACACACACTCATGCACATGCACGCGTGTGCACACACACACGCAGTGGAGGATACAGAGACAGACAAAGATGGAGGGATAGATGGAGAGAGAAGGAGAGTGTTTTATTCTCAAGATATAAGATGTCATGCAGCTCCCTTTTAAGTCATGTCCCATAAGATCTCATGACCTGCTCTAATACACTCCTTACTTTCAGTCTGTGTAACTGTATACTAATAAACCTGGGGATTGGGCCTGTTTCTTTCATACTAGTACCTGACAAACAAAGGATTGGAACTGTCAAGATCACTAGTTGAAGGTATGCGGAGAGATCAGAGAGAAGAAGGAGCAAGCCAAAGCTAACTTTACCTCTAGCTTCCCAACAGAAAAGAGAGGGAGTTCCTGCCTCTTCCAGGTTATATCCTCTTTCTGCCCAGTCATCTCATTTCCTGTCTCTGCCCAAACATCTCACTTCCTGTCTATCTGTACAGATCTCCTGGCCTCTATGTTTAGCCAGGGGCAAGCTCCATCCTCTGATCTTCAGAAAGCTTTTTTGGTACAAGCAAGACATCACCACAAGTTCCACAAGTACCAGTGTTGCATTTTATACATCTTTTTTCATGTTTAAAATTTTATTTTTGTATGTGAGTATATAATGTATGTGTTTGTGTTTGTATGTGTGCATGTTTTCACATTTGTGTGCATGAATGTACTTGTGTGTGGCACCATATACATGTGTTGGTTACCAAACAAATTTGCATTACACTTTATTGGGGTTAAAATTCTTGTGGTTCTTTTGTTTGTTTCAATATTGTTCATTTGTCTTGGCTTTTTGTGCTAATTGCCATGCAATCTAGATTGACTAGGAACTTCTGGATATTCTGTCTTTCCATCTCCCATCTTCCCTTAGGAACACTGAGTGTACATTGAGTGCTCAGCTTTTACATGGATTCTGGGATCCAAACTCAAGCTCTCATGCTTGTGTGGCAAGGTCTATTACCACAATTTTTTCTCCAATAGCAGTACTTCATAGTGCTGATACTCCCACTTGAGTCAAAACTGAGAGTAAAAAACTACAAAAGAATACCTGATATATCAATATATCAATAATCCAGACATACAATTTTATTTTCTGATTTGAATGATGTATCTGTCAAAGGTATTATTTAAGACATGGCATGTCTGAATAGGCTCATTCAAACAAGAACAATATCAGATCTGTTACTGAAATATGACAAGTTAAACATATGCATTTTATTATAGTCAGTTATGCACAGAAGAGTTCTTCCCTCTATAAACATCTCTTTTTGTTCATATGACCAGTTTACCATAGTCTTTATGTGATGATTTTTACTTCACTTCCATGTACCTCTATTGGAAAATATTAAGCATACATCCCAGCAAATAGCTTTCTATTCTTCTTATCACTATACATTATTAATGAATTAAATATTAAAATTTGTCTCATTGGTGGTTCAATTTCACTACACATTGGGATTTTAATTGAATTTAGAAGACGAAAAGAAGCAAAGGTAACTTCTAGTGACCCTCAGTATTAAAGTCATTTTTGGATAATAATTACCAAGACAATTATTCATGTAGAGTTGCTCATTATTTTTGCACACATAGAAGTTAATATAAATTAGTGGGATCATTTCTCTCACTAGATAGATTCAGAGGCCCCAGAGTTCCTAAGAATACCAAAGCTTATCATACTTTTTTCATGATGACAAAGGCACACATTTAAATTTCCCAACAAGAAATATATTGATAATTGAGATAACCAGCTCCAAAATCAATGCCAATCTTCATAAAACATTGGTGGAACGGGCTGTTGGCCTTACTCTCTGAACTATTTAATTACCAACACTAGCATCTCTTTATTCAATTCCTTCATAAGGAACAGTTTAACAAGGCATAGCACACAATATCATATTTAATTTTCTCTGTAAAGTTTATGTTTTATTTTATTATAGAGGATGCCAATTGTAGATAATGTATATACTATTGTCTGAATATAACGCTCTGGTAACTGAGCCAGGAACCAGAGAGGATTTGTGTAATAGAATGACTTATTATTTTTAAACATTGGCATAAATATAGTTACTTACATATACTTAAAATATCTTAATAATCACAAATAGATTAAGTATCTTTGTTAGCTTGTCAAATTTAAAAATGCCCAAATGACCAATTTTATCAAAGCAGGAACATTTAAAGAGCTCCTGGACATGGCTAAGGAGTACCCATGAAGTTAAAAACAGCATGAACAGCATGCTTTATTGGCATCTAAGGGAGAAAAGCTCTTCTAGAGGCAGGCTGACATGGAGTATCAACTACCAGAGAGAAGCAATTGTGGGCAACTTGTCACAAGGTGTCATGAAGTTTATTTGGACACCATTCATTTTTAAAAACCATAAAAAATACCCACAGTTAGTCGATATATATATATGTATGTATATATATATATATATATATATATATAAACTCAGTTTTACATAAACAGAGCTTATGCCCGTTTGTGTTTTAAAATAAAGAAACCGAGGATAGTATTAACTTAATAGAATGACACTACCATTTTGTGTTTGAAATATATCTATCCTTACTTCTTATACCCAATATTAATTTATTTCTGGACTCTTTTCAGTCTTTCAAACCTGTGAATGGTTAGGTATAAATGTCTAAGAATTAGCTATACAGACTTTTGAGTTATGTCAAAATATCTACCACCATATAAAACAAAACACTACGTCAACTCATGAAAAACATAAATGAAAGAAACATATCTTAACGAATTTAGAAATGGCAGGAAAATATATTCTGAGTCTCTAAATTTTCTTCCACTGTCATTACAACACAGCCTCTTATTTTATGGAACTTTAAGTTTAATTTATATTGTCAATATGTAAGGGAAATTATACTCATATTTAAACATATTTGTAAAGATTTAACTGCAGGACAATTTGAGTAAATTAACACAATACAACTGTTACCACTGGTGCTGATAACTATGATGATAAAGTAACTTTTAAAGTAGTTATTTGTTATCATGAGATTAAAGTATATTTTCTTCATAAGAGTGAATATTTTTCTTTTTCTTTCACAATTAAATCAATCTGCTCAACTTAATGAATCATCTTAAATAAAGTTTTAAAATGGCATAAGAAGGTGAAAATATTACAGATTTTTTTCATTCTCATAAAAAATTAATAGTTAAAGTGCCCCAAATCTTTCTTTAATTTTCTATTGAATGCTATTGGAAACTTTCAGCAAGCATGTGTAATTTTGTAGTGTAAATTTAATCAACTGTGACCTTAATAGTTAGCTAAATAAAAAGAAAATAAATCATTTTCTTAACTGGATTTGTGAAGGAGACATGAGAAAATGAGAAGTGACAATATTCTATCATATATATGGAAGAAATCACTAATTTTGACTTATTATTCTTACATTGATTATATACAACACAACCAACAAACAGTGGTTTGGGTTTAGAGTTAATAGAGCCTAGTTGTGACATTAAAGGAAGAAAGTCAAATACCCTAATGCCTTTAAAATTATTTAATCTTATTTTTATTATATCCATAATTAGTTGTTTTGAGCATTCATTTCCATTACTAATATCCATTTTATAAAAAGATAGTAGTTGTTCCACTTATTGGACCAGTACAATGAACTTGTTATAAATTTTGCCCTGTTAGTCATATAAGAACCATAGACTTTGGCTTTGGTTTCTGAAGAAGGCTGGAGTGGAATTCATTGCCCATGCAATGTTACTTCCCCCTTTTAGATGGTTAACTTTCATCATTTCAGCAAAATCTTAGTGAGCTAGAAGAACAATATTTCAGGTCATTACAGCTTCCTTTCGAATAGAAATGTCATCCTACTTCACTTCTTATCAGATCGCTACTAGTTTATGTTTCCAGTTAAAAGCTGTCACCAAGTGCAAGAAATATACTGCATGCTTTTTCTGTCTTCACCCTTGCAAGAAAGCTATAATTTGCACAACAAGTTACACTATAAATTCTAACATCTAATCTCATTGAGTAGCTGAATGTATCAAGTGAAAATTGATTGCAACTATTTTTTCTAGGGAATTCAATCTCAATATTGAAGAGCATTTCTGGTAAGCTAGACAATGCAATATATTTAGTCTCCAAAGTTCATGGAATATAGGGAAGTTTTTGATGTATGAATTTTTTCCCTAGGAGATAATTTTCTTTAACCTACCAAACTATTTTACATTAGCTTTTCAGAACAGCCGATCATTGCAAGTACAAAGGAAGGGATTTTAAATAAAAGCATTCATCAATATTCACAAAGATATCTGATATTTAATGTTGGCATGTTTCTCCCTGTGTGTTAAGAAATCCAGTAATGTCTTTTCCAGGATTTCTTTTATTTCAATTATTTTGTATTACTTTTTTTTTAGAAAATAGCTTGCTTCACATGTCAATACCAGCTCTCTCTCTCCCTCCCCTCCTCCTGCAACCCCCCCCGTAGCCATCCACCCTATCCCCACTTCCTTCCACATAGGGGATATCCAGAATCTGTCATTTTGCTCAGGACAGAGTCCAGGCCATCCTACAAGAGTCCAGGCTGAGAGGGCATACCTCTTTGTGTTATGGACACACAAAGTCCAGTTGTATGCTAGGAATAAATACTGGTCTACTGTCCAGGGCCCCATAGGTTGCCCAGGCCTCCACACTGATTATCAAACTCAGGGAATCTGGATCTGTCCCATGGTGGCCTCCCAGCTGTCTGTCTGGGGTCCAAGAGATCCCCCCTGTTCAGGTTAGCTGTTTCTGCTGGTTTCGCCAGCCCATTCTTTGACCATTTGCTCATCATCTGTGTGTGTGTGTGTGTGTGTGTCACTGGGTTCCAGGGGTTCAGTTCAGTGATTATCTGTGTGTGTTTTCTCTGCTTCCATCAGTCACCACATGAAGGTTCTAGGATGGCATATAAGGTAGTAGTCAAGTTCATTATCAGGAATGGCCATTTTAGGTAGTCTCTCCACTATTGCTAAGCTTGCCAGTTGGTGTCACCTTTGTAGATCGCTAGAGGATTCACTGGTGCCAGATCTTTCTTCAAACCTATGACTTCCTCTATTATGGTATTTCTCATCCCGTTCATTCCCTATTCTTCCCCCAACTCAACCAGCCTGCTCCCCCATGACCTATTCTCTCCTCCTCTTCTCCCCTTTCATCTTCCCAGCTCCCACACCCCATCACCCCCGCCGGGATTCCCATCTGTTCAGGAGATCTTGCCTCATTCTTCTTCTCTGGGGTACCATGCATATCTCTCTTAGGTACTTTACTGTTTCCCATACCCTCTGTCAATGGAATTGCAGACAGGCACACCCATGATTGAAGTCTAAAATCCATATATGAGTGAATACATATCAGGTTTGTCTTTTTGAGACTGGGTTACCTCACTCAGGATGGTTTTTTTCTAATGTCATCCATTTGCCTTCAAATTTCAGGATTCCATTGCCTTTTTTCTGCTGAGTAGTACTCCATTGTGTAAATGTACCACATTTTCTCTATCCACTCTTCAGTTAAGGGGCATCTAGGTTGCTTCCAGGTTCTGGCTATTACAAATAATGCTGCTATGAACATAGTAGAGCAGATGTCCTTGTTGTGTGAATTTGCATCTTTTGGATATATGCCTAAGAGTGGAATTGCTGGGTCTTGTGGTAGATTGATTCCCATTTTCCTGAGGAATCTCCTTACTGATTTCCAAAGTGGCTGTACAAGTTGGTACTCCCAATGGCAGTAGAGGAGTGTTCCCCACTCTCCACATCCTCTCCAGCATAAATTGACCTTGGTGTTTTTGATTTTAGCTATTCTGACAGGGGTAAGATGGTATCTCACAGTTGTTTTGATTTGCATTTCGTTAATGGCTAAGGATGTTGAGCACTTTCTCAAGTGTCTCTCAGCCATTTTAGACTCCAGTATTGAGAATTCTGCATTTAGTTATGTACCCCAGTTTTTAATTGGATCCTTTGGTGTTTTGGAGACTTGCTTCTTGAGTTCTTTGTAAATTTTTGAGATTAGTTCTCTGCCAGATATGGGGTTAGTGAATATCTTTTCCCACTCTGTGGGCTGCCTTTTTGTCTTGTTGACTGTGTCCTTTGCCTTACAGAAGCTTCTTAGTTTCAGGAGGTCCCATATATTAATTGTCAATCTCAGTGTCTGTGCTACTGTGTTGTGGAAGTCCTGTGCATTTGTCAATAAAGCACTGTCTGGCCAATAGGGAATCTAGATAGGTGGGACTAGGAGACCAGGAGGACTCTGGGAAGGAGAAACAGAGGAGTCGAGATGTAACCGCCATGGGGTAGGAAGCCCAGAACTATTCTCTGGTAAGAGAAATACTTAGATTAACAATTATGGGATAATTACTTAAGTCAGAGATAGCCAGTAAGAAACAAGCAAGGCCAACAGCTTCATAATTAATATAGCCTCCTGTGTGTTTATTTGGGACTGATGCGGCTCTAGAACCAGGCTGTCGGGAAGGCTTCTTTCAAGGAAAAAAGCCTCTCTTTACATAATGGTTGTCAGAAGTGGGATTGAATTTCCATGCAAAATAACAAAAGCTTTAAAGGAATTTTAGAAACAGAAGAACGGAGAGAAGCACAGATTTTTCGTAGCAGCATTTTCTCAGGTGGGCTCTGTTCTGCTAGCAACAAGCCGAGATTTACGTGGCTTGCTTACTCCTGACTCGGCATAAAAAGAAAAAAAAAAAGCAAGGTTCTTTTAAGAGACTCTGCTAACAATTGAAAAGTTGTACATACAGCTGGAAGTGGCAGCTTTTGCTGGATGTCAGCATGGACTGAGGCGGTAAGCTGGAATCACGCTTACGCCCGCCATCTTGACAAAAAACCGGCAGTTTAAAACAGCCATGGGTTTAACAGATAAGACACGTGGCCAGAAAAACATAAAGATTTACAGTAAAGTCAGACTTGAATGAAAAAAAAAACCTCTAAAGGTTTACAGTGTGTTTAAAAATATATGTGAGATTGAGAGAGAAAATGAAACGACAAAGTGGTAAATAAATAAAAAAGCCGGCATTGTAGTGGCGCACGCAGGTAGGATTTACTCCAGAGGCAGAGGCAGGCAGATTTCCAAAGAGAAACCCTGTCTCAGAGAAAAACAAATAAAAGTAAAATAAATAAAGTAATAGTAGATAAATAAATAAGCCATGCAAAGTCGGAAAATACACAGTGAGTCTGGATACCACATGCTATTGTGTTTCTCAGTTTTTTGATTGCTCAGGAAGGAACAGCTACTAAAGTACACTTGATTATAAATGCTGCTAAATTAATCCAACTTCTATCTTTTGAAAATGCCTTGACTTCAAAATTTAAGTATAAGTATATGTTACTTGGGAAAGGAGTTTTTATTTATGTTTCTACAGAAAATGAAAAGCTGAGGATTCCTTCCAGGCTTCTGTGGTTTGATGAACCAAGACCCCCGGAAGCAGTGGGCCAGGTGTTCCAACAACTGAAACAGCTAAGATGATGGAGCTTCACAGACCCTGAAAATAAGGACTTATACAGGTTTCTGAGTTTTGTCGTGATCCCCATGGCATTACATCGCTACTGGCGTTATGATCAGGAAGCAGTCTCCTGTACCAATTCGTTGAAGAGTATCTCCCACTTTCTCTTCTAAGAGTTTCAGTGTGGCTGGGTTTACGTTGAGGTCTTTGATCCATTTGGATTTAAGTTTTTTGCAAGGTGATAGACATGGATCTATCTGAAGTCTTCTGCCTGCCAATATCTAGTTATGCCAGCAGCATTTGTTGAAAATGCTTTCTTTTTGCTATTGTATAATTTTAGCTTCTTTGTCAACAATCAGCTGTTCACACGTGTGTGGGTTAAAATCAGTGTTTTCAATTTGATTTCATTATTCTGCCTGTCTTATTTTTTGTCAATACCAAGCTGTTTCCAGGACTGTAGCTCTGTAATAGATCTTGAAGTCAGGGATGGTGATGCGTCCTGAAGTTCCTTTATTGTATAGGGTTGTTTTGGCTATCCTGGGTCTTTAGTTTTTCCATATAAAGTTCATTATTGTTCTTTCAAGTGTGTGTCAGTATTTTGATAAGGATTTCATTGAATCTGTAGATTGTTTTTGCCAAGATTGCCATTTTTATTATGTTGATTCTACCAATACAACATCATGGGAGATCTTTCCATTTTCTGTATCCTCTTTTATTTCTTTAGAGACTCAAAGTTCTTGATATACAGGTCTTTCACTTCTTTGGTTAACGTTATGCCCAGGTATTTGATGCTGTTTATGGCTATTGAAAAGTGTGATATTTCTCTGATTTCATTTTCAGCCACCTTATCATTTGTATATAATAGGGCCACTGATTTATTTTAGTTAACCTTGTATCATGCCACTTTGCTGAAGGCATTTATCAGCTCTAGGAATTTCCTTGCAAATAGTGAAAATTTGACTTCTTCTATTCCTATTTGTATCCCCTTGTTATCCTTTTGTTGTCTTATTTCTCTAGTTAGAACTTTAAGTACAATATTGAAAAGGTATGGAGAGAGTGGACTGCCTTGTCGTGTTCCTGATTTTAGAGGAATTGTATTAAGTTTCTCTCAGTTTGGTTGCATGTTAGCTGTTGGTTTACTGCATATTGCTTTTATTATGTTCAGGTGTGTTCCTGTTATTCCTGATCTCTCTATGATCTTTATCATGAAGGGGTGTTAGATTTTGTCAAAGGCTTTTAAGCATTTAGTGAGATGATCATTTGGTTTTTCCTTTGCAGTTTGCTTTTTTGGTGGATTACATTGATAGATTTTCGTAGGTTGAACCATCCATGCATCCCTGGGATGAAGCCTACTTGATCATGGTGGATGATTTTTCTGATATGTTCTTGGATCTGATTTGCTAGTATTTTATTGAGTATTTTTGCATCGATGGAAATTGGTCTATAGTTCTCTTTCTTAGTTGTGTCTTTGTGTAGCTTGGGTACCAAGGTAATTGTAGCCTCATAAAAAGAGTTTGGCAGTGAGCCTACTGCTTCTCTTGTGTGGAACACTTTGAGGAGCATTCGAATTAGCTCTTCTTGAGTTTCTGGTAGAATTCTGCACTGAAACCATATGGGCCTGGGCCTTTTTGGTTGGGAGACTTTTGATGACTGTTTCTAATTCATTAAGGGTTATAGGTCTGTTTAGATCGTTTGTCTGTTTTTGATTTAGTTTTGGCAAGTGATATCTATCCAGAAAATTGTCCACTTCCCTTAAAATTTCAAATTTTGTGTTGTACAGGTTTTCAAAGTATGCCATGATGATTGTCTGGATTTCCTCAATGTCCGTTTTTATGTCCCCATTTTCATTTCTGATTTTGTTAATTAGCGTGCTCTCTCTGCCTTTTGGTTAGTTTGGACAAAGGTTTGTCCATCTTGTTCATTTTCTCATAGAACCAACTCTTTGTTTCATTGATTCTTTGAAATGTTTTCCTGGTTTCTACTTGATTGATTTCAGCGCTCAATTTTATTATTTCCTGGCATCTACTCCTCCTGAGTGAGTTTGCTTTTTTTGTTCTAGAGCATTCACTTGTGCTATTAATTCTCTACTGTGACTGTTCTCCAGTTTCTTCATGTGGACACTTAGTGCTATGAACTTTCCTCTAAGCATTGCTTTCAGAGTGTCCCATATGTTTGATAGATAACTCACTATTGGTAACTGCAGGTTTTATCTGTTCGCATGTGGTATCTTGTGCTGTTGCTCGCTTCTATTATAGATAGCTTTATTAAAACTCTTTTAATAGGTGTGTGTGTGTGTGTGTGTGTGTGTGTGTGTGTGCGTGTGTTTAGGAAGTATCTACAGTAGTAGATTCCCCTGTAACTTTTTCTAAAGGTTTGAAATATTAGCTAAGTCTCCCCATTTTGTGTCCCTTACTCTATCCTCCAACCCTAGTTTAAAACATCCTGTTTTATTATTCCACTTTAACCTTGTGCGTTCCTATGTTCTGTCTCTCCTCCACAGAAAGCTCTTTCCCTGTATCTCCTTACTTTATTTTTCTCAACTCTATTGCTATTTCACCTCTATTGCTATTTCTCACTTCTATTGCAACATACATATATGAGGTAGAGTTACATTCACAAGAGAGAAACTATATTAAGCATGTTCTTTCCTGGATCAGGGTTAGTTTACTCAGAATGATTATATCTAGCTCTATCCATTTACTTGAGGATTTCATAATTTTGGTTTTGCTTTTCTTTTCATTCTTTCTTTTTTTAAAATAGATAACCTCTATTATAATGTAGGACCATCTGTTTTCGAATTCACTTTGTAACTCTAAGATCCAACACTAGGAAGCTGAGAGGAAGGGGACATGAGTACAGCAGGTAAGCATTGCCAGCTACTTAGAGTGAGCTTTTTAAAAATTTTTTATTTATTTATTTTTCAGTTTAAATTTAGATAAGAAACAAGATTGCTTCACAAGTCAGTTCCAGGGCCCTCTCCCTTTCCCTCCCGTCCTCCCATGCTCTCCTCCTAACTACCCCGCATTATCCCCTCATTTCCCCAGGGAGGGTGAGGTCCTCCATGGGGGTGTCCATAGTCTGTCATTTCATATAGGGCAGGGCCTAGACCCTTTCCCAAGAGTTCAGGGTGAGCATGCACCTCACATTGTTGGCTGGGAGTCCAAAGTCCGTGTGTATACTTGGGATGAGTACTTATCTGCTGCCCAAGGCTCAATAGATTACCTAGGCCTCCTCACTGCCACTCACATTCACGGGGTCTTGATCAGTCCCATGCTGGATTCCCAGGCTGATGCCTGGGATTCAAGAGTTAACCTTTGTCAGGTCAGCTGTTTCTGGGGGTTAAACCAGCCCAGTCTTAATCCCTTTGGTCATCAGTCCTCCCTCTCTGTTACTGGCTTTCTTGAGTTCAGCTCAGTACTTAACCGAGGGAGTCTGCCTCTTCTTCGATCAGACACTGAATGAAGTTTCTGTTTCCCAGAATCTCTAGTCACAGGATTGTAGGCTGGCACTCCCCAGATCTATGTCTAAAATCCATATATGAGAGAGTACATGCCATGTTTCTCTTTTTGTGACTGGGTTACCTCACTCAGGATGGTTTCTTCTAGTGTTATCCATTTGCCTGCGAATCTCATGATTCCATTGTTTTCTTCTGCTGAATAGTACTCCATTGTATAAATGTACCACATTTTCTCTATCCACTCTTCGGTTGAGGGACATCTAGGTTGCTTCCAAGTTCTGGCTATTACAAATAATGCTGCTATGAACATAGTGGAACAGACATCTTTGTTGTATGAATGGGCATCTTTTGGATATATGCCTAAGAGTGGAGTTGCTGGGTCTTGTGGTAGGTTTATTCCCATTTTTCTGAGGAATATCCATACTGATTTCCAAAGTGGCTGAACCAGTTGGCACTCCCACCAGCAATGGAGGAGTGTCCCCCTTTTACCACATCCTCTCCAGCATAAATTGTCATTGGTGTTTTTGATTTTAGCCATTTTGACAGGAGTGAGATGGTATCTCAGAGTTGTTTTGATTTGCATTTACCGGATGGCTAAGGATGTTGAGCACTTTCTCAAGTGCCTCTCAGCCATTTTTGACTCCTCTATTGAAAACTCTGTATTTAGTTCGGCATCCCACGTTTTATTTGGATCCTTTGGTGTTTTGGAGACTTGCTTCTTGAGTTCTTTGTAAATTTTGGAGATCAACCCTCTGTCCGATGTGGGATTGGTGAATATTTTTCCCATTCTGTGGGCTGCCTTTTTGTCTTGCTGACTGTGTCCTTTGCCTTACAGAAGCTTCTCAGTTTCAGGAGGTCCCATTTATTAATTGTTGATCTCACTGTCTGTGCTAGTGGTGTCATGTTTAGGAAGCTGTCTCCTGTACCAATTCGTTCAATGGTACCACCCACTTTATCTTCTAAGAGGTTCAGTGTGGCTGGATTTATGTTGAGGTCTTTGATCCATTTGGACTTACAAGCCACACAAAGATACAACTAAGAAAGAGAACTTCAGACCAATATCCCTCATGAACATTGATGCAAAAATACTCAATAAAATACTGGCAAATTGGATCCAAGAACACATCAAAACAATCATTCACCACGATCAAGTAGGTTTCATCCAGGGATGCAGGGATGGTTCAACATACGAAAATCCATCAACGTAATCCACCATATAAACAAGCTGAAAAACAAAAATCACATGATAATCTCACTAGATCCTGAAAAAGCCTTTGACAAAATCCAACACCCCTTCATGATAAAGGTCTTGGAGAGATCTAGGATAACAGGGACATACTTAAGCATAATAAAAGCTATATACAGTAAACCAACCGCCAACATCAAACTAAATGGACAGAAACTCAATGTAGTTCCTCTAAAATCAGGAACAAAACAAGGCTGTCCACTCTCCCCGTACCTGTTCAACATGGTACTTGAAGTTCTAGCTATTGCCATATGACAACAAAAGGGGATCAAGAGGATGCAAATTGGGTAGAGTGAGCTTTTAAGTTCTGTAGTTTACAGGATGGTAAGAAAAAAAACCTGTTAATTTCCATATAGGAGATAGAGTAGTATAAAATGAAGCATGGATTGATTCAGCCTTGGCTGATGGATATAGATTGTCAGATTTTAGATTTGACTAGAGATAAACTTTAAACCATTAGAGGCAATTCTGTTTTACTTTGCAGGATGCTGTAACCACAAATGCTGCCGGCTGGGCATGCTGTTCTATCTGTAGGTGTGTAAAGTTAGAAGACTTCCTTTTCTGTTTGAAATACTGTTTATGTTCCTAATATTGGAGCTATGAATCAAGTAGGTAATGGTTACCTGGGGGAAAATTAGGGGTTGGAAGGAGAACTAGGTGACAGAACAAACAAACTGACAATAATGGTAATTATTACTGGAAACTTAAAGAAGCAAATATAATTGTAAAACTGCTCCTGCAAACTATTGAAATTGTACAAATTAAATTGACTCAGGATGTGCAAATGTTGGTATTGAAGCCCTTGAAGCTCGAGCTACAGGTTGAACAACCTAACTTGGGTGCTGGGAACCAAACTTGGGTCCTTTAGAAGGAGAGCAAGCTCTGTTAACCACAAAACCATCTCTGCAGTTCCAAAATAAAAAATTATAACAGAAAAAAAAGTAGCACAGTATGTTGAGAGGCAGCCCTGGAATCAGGTTAATTAGGGCAAATCTGTCTGTTTCTTCATCTTTCAAATGGTTATAAAGAATATTTACTTTAAGGATTGCTAAATCCTTAGAAAAATACATAACACAATAAATGTGAATATTCTTTGCCAAAAAAAATTGACTCAGGATATCTGGGACTGTTTGTTTGAAACAGGTGGACAGAGTTTGCTTCCTTTTGCCTACTTGTCAGGTCATCGGACCAATTAGGAGCAAGATTCCTCACAGTTCTTTAAGGTACTGTGGGGGTACTGTATTTGAAGTGCAAGATATAAGGAAAGAACTTGAACCACTTATGCTAATGAGTATGTGGTGTAGGGAGTGAGTTGTCTGCCAGACTGCTTCAAGGGACATGTTGAGCTCTTAGAAATTTTTCTCCATTGTCATTGTGAAGGACAGACACTTAGTTCCCAATATTGCAGATAAAAAGTTGTGAGGGGGCCCTTTGTCTCTGACAGCAAATTAAATCTTGAGTGAGTAATCAGTTTGAAATAAATCTCAATAGTGGATGTCAAAAGAAAAAAACAAATCTTCCCTGTTGATGTCTACCTGAAGATTAACCTTTGATGGAGTAGACATTTTGTGATTTCTCAGGTAAACAAAGTAATATATAATTTTTATAATTCTAGAGAATTTTGAGATTCTCTGATATGTGAAAAAATAACACACTATGAACTGTATATTGGGGATTTCCTAAGCATTTTAAGTACTTTCTAGCTACAGAAAGGTTAATCTAAACCTTCAATACTGACAAGTGTGAAAGATGCCCGTATATATGAATGTCAATTACTAATATGTCCACTTTAATTCATTCAAGGTTTTTACATAAATAGTCAACATGGTTAATCATACTTTCTTTTTTCATTTATGACACTGTCATTCTTGTATATGTCTTTCTCATAAATGTTTCCTGAAGTGATATTCAAGCTTGGTTTAGGGAACACTCACAGATCTGATGCTCATCTTGCATTTCTTCAGATGCTCTTTATGGACATATAACATTGAATTATCCAAAGAGTTCAATTGTTGTATAGTAAAGGAAACTTTACATGACTATTGTCTAAATTTTCATTAGTACATTTCCTTTTACTGAAAAAAACTTTTCAAAATTAAAAGAAGACATGTTTTATCTGTGTTCAACACTAGATAATCTCTGTGTCTTGACTTCAACAAGTAATTTGCAAATGCCTTAGTTTGTACAGTCTAGGTGCTTCCAAGAAAGGTACTTTGAGTTACAAGAGGCAGTTCAGCAGTTAGAGACTTGATCCATGACTTGGAGCCTTGCCTTTGACATTTGTACTCACTTCTGTTTCAGGAAATTTTCTAAGTTGTCAAGGTTAGTGTGCTCATTAGTTTTTACCCACATGATACAAACTGGAGTCACCTAAGAAGAGAGAACCTCAGTTGATAATTTTCTCTGTTATTTTGGCCTTTAGGCATTTCTGTGTGGTAGTGGGATTAGTGATTGGTGTAGCACAATAAATAAAATATCCAGAGACTGATATTGGTGTTCAAACTTAAAGCTGAAAGTCAAAAAAGCAAAATAGCCGGCCACTAGCTCTTACCTCAAGCTGAATGGGCTGATTCTGCTGCCTGTACTCAGCCTGGCTGTAGAATCTCTCAGACTGAATTTTTTCCTGTCTTCAATGTGTCAGGAGAATGAATGCCTGCTACTGAGACCTTGCTCCTGTTTTGTATACCTCCCTAATGCCGGTGTTAAAGGCATATGATCGTAGGTGCTGAGATCATGTTTGTGTGAGCTGTTTGTCTTTAGGACTGAATCAATCTTGTGTAGAACTGGGTGGCTGGCCTTGGATTCACAGAGATCCATCGACTTCTTAATACTGGGTCTTAGAATTAAAGGTGTATGTTGCCATGTCCTGGCTTCTGGCTGTTGGAATTAAAGTTGTGTGCCTGACTTCTATAGCTTGTGAATGACTTTTCTTTCTGGATCCTCAGGAAAGATGTAAAAAATTATAAGCAATATAGCACCACAGATGGATATGGAAAGTTCTAGTTCACTCTAGGAGATGCCACTCATTGATCTGTATAAAATACTCGTATGTGGATCAATGCAATGGAACCAAAGACCTTTCCATAAATCCATGCACCTATGAATATCTAATTTTTGACACAGAAGCTAAAAATATACAATGGAAAAAAGAAAGCATCTTCATAAAATGGTGCTGGCATAAGTGGATAGAGGTATGTAGAGGATTGCAAATAGATCCATATCTGTCAGCATGCACAAAACTCAAGTCCAAGTGGATCAAAGACATGAACATAAATCCAGTTACACTCACCTAATAGAAAAGGAAGTGGGAAGCAGCCTGGTACACACTGGCTCAGGAGATTGCTTCCTGAATTTAACACCAGCAGTACAGACACTAAGATTGATAATTAAAAATGGGACCTTCTGACTCTGAAAATCTTCTGTAAGGCAAAGGACACTGTCAATAAGAAAAACAGCAGCCTACAGAATGGGAAAAGATCATCACCGATCTCATGTCTGAAAGAGGACCGATATCGAAAATATGTAAAGAATTCAAGAAACTAGGCTTCGCAATACCAAATGATCTCATTAAACAATGGGATGCAGATTTAAACAGAGACACTCTTAGTTATCATGAAAATGCAAATCAAAATGACTCAGACATAATATCTTGCTCCTGTCAGGATGACCAAAATAAAAAATGATAGTGACAGTCTGTGCTAGAGAGGATATGGAGTAAGGGAAACACTCCTTCACTACTGGGAGTACAGACATGTACAGCCACTTTGAAAATCAATATGGTGGTTTTTCAGAAAATTGAGTATCATTTTACCTCAAGAACCAGTGATACCACTCTTAGGCATATTCCCAAAGGATGCTCAATTATACCATAAAAACAGTTGTTCAACTAGCAGCATCATTTGTAATAGACAGAACCTGGAAACAACCTAGATGTCCCTTATCCAAAGAATGGATAAAGAAAATGTAGTACATCTAAACAATGGAGTGTTACTCAGCTGAAAAAAACAGCAACAATGACAGCATGAAATATTCAGGCAAATGGTTGGAACCAGAAAAAACAACAACAGCAACAAAATATCCTGAGTGAGGTAACCCAGACCCAGAATGACAAATAAGGTGTACTCACTCATAAGTGGATTTTAAATATAAATAAAAGGATATTTGTCCTATAGAAGCTAGGTAACAAGGAGTACCCTAACAGGGATCCCATGGATATCCCAGGAAAGAGGAAATAGATGAAATGTCCAGGGTGAACTGGGCATTGGGGGAATAAGGAAAGAGGATTTGAAGATGGGAACATGAGGCTTCAAGATGGCCAGTTAGAGGAAGGATGGAGGGGGGAGAGTAATTAAAGACTTATCTTGATAGAGGGTGGCCATTATGGGATTAGGGAGAAATCTAGTGTCAGGGAAACTCCCAGGTACTCACAAGAATGACCCCAGGTAAGACCCTTAGCCGTAGTGGAGAGGGTGTCTGACCTGGTCTTCCCCTGTAATCAGATTGGTGACTACACTGATTGTCATCACAGAGACTTCACCCAGTAACTGATGGATGCAGATGCAGACATCCACAGCCAAGTACTGGGCCAACCTCCAGAAGTCTAGCAGAAGAGAGGGAGGAGGGATAATGTGATCAAGGTGGGGATGAAGATCATGATTGGGAAACCACATCTGATCTGAGCTTGTGGAAGCTCACGGGCTCTGGACCAGCAGCTAGGTAGACAGCAGGAGACTGACCTGACCTAGGCTCTCTGCATATGGGTGGCAGTTGTGTGGCTTGGTCTTTTATGGGGCCTCTAGCAGTGGGACCAGGACCTGTCCCTGAAACATGAGCTAGCTCTTTGGAAACTATTCCCTTTGGTGGGATGCCTTGTTCAGCTTTTATGGGGGCGGGGAGAGCTTGTTCCTGCCTCAACTTGATATGCCATGGTTTGTTGACTTCAATGGGAAGCCTTACCCGATCTGAATGGAGAAGGAGGATGAGTTTAAGGGAAGGGGTAGAAAGGAGGTGGGAGAGGGACTGGGAGGGGAGGAGGGAGGGAAAACTGTTGATGGTCTGTGACAAAGAAAATGATCCTCATGTGTCCTGGGTTAGAAAAGAAAGCAAGCTGATCAAACCATGAGGAGAACATCAGTGAGTAAGGCTCCACCATGGACTCTGCTTAATATCCTGCTTCAGATTTCTGCCTTAAGTTTCTACATTGGCTTCACTTGACATTGGAATAAACTGCATGATAAAATAAACCCTTTCTTGTTCCAAATACTTTTGGTCAGTATTTTAACACAAGAAAAATCTGAATTGACATTTTCTTGCATTACTCTAGCTTTACTATTACATTACTGTAACTTATTTCCATATATACCCATGGTGGAACTGAGGAAGTGATCACAAGATGCATTGAGATGTTCTGGGTGTGCTGTGAGGACAGTGTAAGCTAACACTCTGCTGGCTTCCTGTCCTCGTCTTTTGGTAATGTGTAGTGTTTTGCCTCCTGATATGAGTAATCAGTAATGGTCAGATATCTGAAAACCTCTAATCATTTTTCTCTTTTGCGCATGCATAGTCTCCATGGCAAAGTCCTGGTTATCTTCTTAGAGGCAAAAAGAATGTTAACTAAAAGCCTTCTTTACAGCAAAAACTCTTCAGAGTGTACATTCTAAATGGGACTTGCTCTACCAATCATCCAATTGGGTCCTGGGACTTAAAAGCATCACAAAGTTCTCCATTTTCATGGCCCACATAATCAACTAAGCAGGGCTCATATGGACTCACAGAGACTCAAGTGGCAATCACAGACCCTTCTTGGGTCTGTACTAGGTCCTTTATAAATGTTATGTGGCATAACTTGGTGGTTTTGTGGGACTCCTAAAAGAGGCAGTGGGGGTGAGTCTGACTCTATGGCATTTGCTTAGCATGCTTTTCCCCATAATGGTTTGCCTCACTCAGGTCTGATATGGCAGTTTGTGCTGAGATCTTACTGTAACTTCTTATGCCTTCTCTGGTGATATCCCTGGGAGGCCTGCTCTTTTCTGATAAAGGAAAGCAGTGGCTCTGGGTGAGAGGGGAAATGGGAGGGGGCTTGGAGGAGTGGATAGAAAGGAGACTGTGGGCTGGTTGGGAGGTATTGTATTAAAAAATAAAAAATAAAAAGAAAAAACAACAATTGTCAAAGTCAGAAGTTAAGGGCATGGTATTCTGATTTTCTAATTCAGGTTACACAACTGTTTACCTAGAGCACTTTATCTTACCTTATCGAGTGACAGAGAAGAGGGGACCATGGGTCTTTTTGTAGCAAAGTCTTCTGATTAGCATTTTGTTTTCTGCTACCCTTACAGTGACCATATCTTTCTTGTGATTACTGATTACCATCATTTGACAGCTGCTATTGTAACACTCTTCATTATCCTTGTCCTTGAAAATCTTACTTCAGGGACAGACCTTTATTACAGCTTTTTGTATTCTGGTAAAAATGATCAAAAAACAAAGAACTCTTGAAGAATTATATGACTCCCTTAACAAATGTAATTCCTGAAACTCTGGTGAAAGGTATGTCTTTTGGGAAATTCCACTGCAGATAAGTGTGCAGGCGATGATAAATCTCCCCTCTTCAGCTAATCTCCATGATCTTTTCTTTTTCTTTAATTTCTTAAATTTTGTACATTTCCCCTGCAATGAAGCAAAATATCCTACTCTTCCAAATTCTTCTTGTGTATAGGGCAAATTTGACCCCATTTTAGCTAATCACTCATCGGTATAGCTAACTCTAATCCATGTATTTAGTGTTTGATTGGTTATTATTAATATATCATTTTGATCAAATATCTGTTGCTAAATTCATTCTTAGCTTTAGTCACCAGATTTCTTCATGCATAACTTTAAACAATCTTGCAGTCATTTTCTTTCGTGGATATGTCACCTTAATGTATGTAATGCTTTGGATCTCATCTTCTGTAACACACTGATGATAGAGTATAGTGACAGATTTAGGACTAAAGAGAAATGCAAAAGAGGGTCCTGAGGAGAATAAGCAAGAAAGTTGCGCGTAGAGAAAAAATTATCAGTTGTGGGTCATTTTCAATGCCACCTACCCTTTCACATTCTAATTTTTAGAAATCATTACTTTCTAATCAATGTCCCACTTAACAGAAATTCTGTGAATTGGAAAGTCCATCTATTTTCATTTAAAAATATATTGATTATTTATTTATATATCTACTGTCTCTTGTTCCCCTCCCCCACCTCCCTCTCTCTCTCTCTCTCTCTCTCTCTCTCTCTCTCTCTCTCTCTCTCTCTCTGTGTGTGTGTGTGTCTGTGAGAGAGAGAGAAAGAGAGAGAGAGAAAGAGAGAGACAGACAGACAGAGACAGAGACAGAGAGAGAGAGTGACAGATCCCAAATGAATGTCAGAGAACAGCCACAGACAATTCTGTTTATACCACTTGCTTCTGGGGGATCAATCTCCCATAGTTGAGCATTTTATAAAGTTCCTTTAGCACTGAACTGCCTTGTGTTCTTCAGTTCTGAAGTAATTTTTCCAGGGCAAGCTTCTAGATTTGATGGCTAGCTGGTACCTATAGAATAAATTGCTCAGTGCAACCCACAAATACAAAGAATTTCATCTTCAGGGCAATTCCAATTCTAATATTTGTTGGATCACTGAGCCTCCACCTAACTCCCCCCACCCCTATCTTTCTGAAATTGGATCATAATCTCTTCTCCCCATCTCTGTGTAGTACAAAGCACCATAAATCATGTTGTGGTCATGCAGTCTTTTTCCTTTCAGCTGACAGTGAGTTCAAGGCAACTTTGACTCATAATCTCACTTTAATTTAGTGTATACTTCACTGTGGCTCCTGTCATAGGATATGGAGACTGCCCTCCCCATCTCAAAGCCCATGAGAGCTAGAAAAGCTGTTTGTTCCCAAGAATTGTAAGAACAGTCCTCTTTGACCCCTTGCGGCTATGATGCAGTATTTCTTCTGGTTTTATGGAAATTGATATGGTCCATAAAGGAGCCCATTGTAATTATATATGTACATTATACTGTCTCTCCTAACTGTGTGCTCGCATTATAATAGTTTCTATGAGCATGAGCCTATAATTTATCCAGTACATTTGTTTTGGATAGTAATTTATCTCATTTTATGAAAATAAATTATTACAGTTTTTTAAAACTGATTAAATGGAGTCTAACTTAATTTCAACTTGTAGTGAGTGTTTGGTTCCTCTACCCATCACCTCCACAACAATAGCTGGATTATTAATAATTAATTTCATAATAGACAGTAGAGTATAGCCAAGAATGCACAATAAAATGACCATCACACCTACTTTATCACTTAAGGTGCTTTTTTACACTTCTCCACTGATAGCTTGTCTGAATGATTTTGGTATTTTAAGCGAGTGGGATTTTGTTTCATTCAATTGATTTTTTTAGGGTTTTTTAGATTTTTTTATTATTTTAATTTTAAATAACTTGTTTTACATGTCAATCCCAGTTCCCTCTCCCTCTCCTCCTCCTGCACCCCCTAACCATCCCCCCCCAGCCTCCCACCCTATTGCCAATTTCTTCCACATAGGGGATATCTAGAGTCTGTCATTTCACTCAGGGTAGGGTCCAGGCACTCCCCTAAGAGTCCAGGCTGAGAGAGCATCCCTCTTTGTGTTATGGACACATGATGTCTGTTTGTATTACAGGGATAAACACTTATCCACTGCTCAGGGCCCCATAGGTTGCCCAGGCCTCCTCACTGACTCTCATATTCGGAGGGTCTGGATCAGTCCCATTCTGGCCTCCCAGCTGTCATGCTGGGGACCAAGAGCTCTCCCCTGTTCAGATCAGCTGTCTCTGCTGGTTTTGCCAGCCTATTCTTTGCCAATTTGCTCATCACTCCTCTCTCTCTGTCACTGGGTTCCTTGGGTTCAGTTCAGTGTTTAACTGTAGGTGTTTGCCTCTGCTTCCATCAGTCACTGGATGAAGGCTCCAGGATGGTTATAGACATCAAGTTCATTATCAGGAATGGGCATTCGAGGTGGTCTCTCCACTATTGCTTAACTCGCCAATTGGTGTCATCCCTTTAGATCACTAGAGGTCATACTGGTGCCTGATCTGTCTTCTAACCTATGATTCCCCCTATTCTACCCCCCCACTCAACCTTCCTGTTCCCCCATGACCTACTCTCTCTTCCTCTTCTCCCCCTCTCTTCTTCCCAGCTCCCACTTCCCCTCACCCCTCTCCATGTTCCCCATCTGTTCAGAGGATCTTGCCTCATTCTGTAGGAGGAAGCTGTGTGCTACCATTAGCCATGTGACTTACTAGAGGCACATACAGATGAGGTAAAAAAAGAGCAGTTTACCACACCACTAACCACACCCACTTCAGGCATGACTAAAGACGTATACGGAGGGACGTAAAGACATATCTAGGTTGCTTCCAGGTTCTGACTATTACAAATAATGCTGCTATGAACATAGTGGAGCAGATGCCCTTGTTGTATGAATTTGCCTACTTTGGATATATGCCTAAAAGTGGAATTGCTGGGTCTTGTGGTAGATTGATTCCTATTTTCCTTAGGAATCTCCATACTGATTTCCAAAGTGGCTGTACGTGTTGGCACTCCCACCAGCAGTTGGCACTCCCCTCTCTCCACATCATCTCCAGCATAAATTGTCTTCAGTGTTTTTGATTTTAGCCATTCTAACAGGAATAAGATGGTATCTCAAACCTGTTTTGATATGCATTTCCCTGATGGCTAAGGATGTTGAGCACTTTCTTAAGTGTCTCTTGGCCATGTTAGCCTCCTCTATTGAGAATTCTCTATTTAGTTCTGTATGCCACCTTTTAATTGGATCCTTTGGTGTTTTGGAGACTTGCTTCTTGAGTTCCTTGTAAATTTTGGAGATTAGCCCTCTGTCAGACGTGGGGTTAGTGAATATCTTTTCCCATTCTGTGGACTACCTTTTTGTCTTGTTGACTGTGTTCTTTACCTTATCAAAATTCCGGCACAATCCTTCACAGACCTGGAAAGAACAATAATCATCTTTATATGGAAAAACAAAAGGCCCAGGATAGCCAAAACAGCCCTATACAATAAAGGAACTTCAGGAGGCATCACCATACCTGACTTCAAGCTCTATTATAGAGCTATAGTCCTGAAAACAGCTTGCTATTGACACAAAAATAGGCAGGTAGACCAATGGAACCAAATTGAAAACCCTGATTTTAACCCACACACCTATGAACTCTTGATTTTTGACAAAGAAACTAAACCTATATAATAGAAAAAAGAAAGCATCTTCAACAAATGGTGCTGGCATAACTGGGTACTGGTATGCAGAAGACTGCAGATAGATCCATGTTTATCACCTTGTACAAAACTTAAGTCCAAATGGATCAAAGATCTCAACATAAATCCAGCGAAACTGACACTTTTAGAAGAGAAAGTGGGAGATACTCTTCAACGAGTTGGTACAGGAGACCACTTCCTGAACATAACACCAGGGGCACAGACACTGAGATCGACAATTAACAAATGGGAGCTTCAATTGATATTTTTATATCTTTTGAACTTTCTGGATTTCTGTACTGTGTCATTTCTTTTTATTCCCACATTATTAATTGGTTACAGTCTGCTTTTCTTAATGTTATTTCCAGAGGTAGAAACTTAGTGTGTTGCTATTAAATAGCTTTTAACAAAAACAATTAATCTTACCCATTTGTATGTAAATTGTTGAATCCAAAAAATTATACATCATTGATATATCATTATAGTGTGTGTGTGTGTGTGTGTGTGTGTGTGTGTTTGCATGCATGCCTGTGTGTGTGGAGGGGGTTTGTAAGTGTGCATGAAGTTGTGGGCTCCTGTATGTGAAGAAGACCAGAGACTGACATTGAATTACTTCTGCTATCATTTTCCACTATAGCTTTTGAGACAGGTTATCTCACTGAACCTTGGACTCATAGCTTAGCTACCCTAGCTGAGCAGAGAGAGCCACTGGTCTCCATACCCTCTCCAATATGGGTTATACAAATGTATGACTACCATTAGCTTTTGCACATGAATGTTGTAGATAAAACTCAAGTCCTCCGGCTTATGTGGTAGGCATTATACAGTTATACAATTTCTCTCTTCACTATATGTTGTTTCTCTAAATACTTTAATGGTACAACATAGTTTTTAAATTCTTTTAAATTTGAGTTTTATTATTTTATTCTCCAACAATCTCATCCATGTATGTGATATACTCCTAATGTCATTGAGAAATGTGATATTTAGTGATCAAAACTAGACATTTACTTCTTTGTGAGAACAGTCTTTAAAGAACCTATATTGTTTTAAATTGGTTAACATATGCTTATTGACCCAGAATGTGGTCAGTTTTCATGCATATTCCATATAAGTCTAAGAGTAGCATTGTACTTCCACTGTTGAGTAAAATATGTAAATGTCAATTGCATCAAATGAATTGGTAGTTCTGTTTGGGGAATTTATAGTGTTACTGATTTTCTGTCTGTTTTGGCTGTCAGTTACTGACACTTAGGTGCTAAATTCTGCTGCTGTGTTAGTAACTTCATCTATTTTTCCTGTCAGCTCCATCACTGCCCCATGCATTTTTGTCTCTATTGTTATACACAAATACAATTATAATTGACATTAATGAATCATCTTAGAAAACATTTCTTATGTTTTACCTGTTTATAAGTAATATAATGTCCAGTCCAACCTCAGGTATCACTCTTGTTTGTTAGAAATCAAAATAGTTTATATAGATTTATTTTTACTACTATATACTTGACATATGTTTTACTGATTCCTTTTATAGATCCAAAACATTTCTAAATGTGTACTTTATATTCCTTTCTTGTATTTAGTGTATTTAGAAGAAATGTATACAATATATATGACCACGTTATTTCCACTCCCTCAACTGCTCTTCAATCCCCCTTTATTCCCTATATAACAACTTCATGTTCTTTCTCTAAAAATCAACTTATACATAAACTGTGTATGTGTTTTCTTTTTACTGTATATATATTTTTATTTATTGTAGTTGCTAGTTGCCAACCTGAATTCTTTATTTTTCTGTATTGCTTTGTTTTGACTGAGCATTCCTTTGTGTTTTTATGTTTGTGTGTGCATGCACACAGCATAAAGTATATGATTGGAAGTTAAAGAACTACTCTCCAATTTTGGTATTCAGGAGTCAAGTTCAGGTAATACAATGTGCACAGGCATGCCTCGACCTGCTGAGCCATGTCTCCAGCCTTGATTGAGCATTTATGATTGCTTTTTATATTCTCTTTTCTAATATTTAGCACTTCATTAATTTTTGTAGTTTTCTATCTGTTTCACAGTGCATATTTTAAATAAACTCTAATATTATTTTACCTCTGATATAATACAGATAATTTCAGAAATTCTAAAATGTTCATCCCTACCCATGTTGCTGAAATCATTCCCTTGCACATACCACAAGTGTCAATACTTGAACTAATCATTTATTATAACTGTTAGTAAATTTTTCACTTTACTTATTCATTCTCTTACTGATGAAGAACAAGTTCCCAAACTCTGTCAAATACTTTTGACATTTCTAACATAAAAGTTCTCCTGGAGAGAAATTCTTTAAACTTGCTTTTTTGCCCAGATGTTTCTTTTGAGAATTGTATTATAAAATTTATATTCTTTTATTTAACATTTTACACATGTTACTCTCAGTTCCCTCTCCATCCCCTCCTCCCCCAGACCCCCAATTCACCCAATCCCCCCACCCTCCATCTCCCTGTGCTCCCCAAGGAGGGTGAGGGCTTCCAAAAGAATTTTTAGAGCCTGCCATATCATACAGGGCAGGTCCTAGGTCCTCCCCTATGTGTCTAGGCTGAGAGAGCATCCCTCCTTGTGGAATGGGCTCCCAGAGTGTATTTGTATGCCAGGAATAAATACTGATCTACTCTCCAAGTTCCCACATATTGCTGGGGCCTCTTCTCTGACACCCAGGTTTGGGGAGAGGCAGGGGTGGTGTCTGGATCAGTCCCCCGCTGGCATCTCAGGCAGCAGTATGAGGTCCATGTGTTATCCCTTGTTCAGGTCAGCTGCCTCTGTGGGTTTCACCAGCCTGATCTTGATTCCTTTGCTCATCACTTCTCTTTGTAACTGGGTTCCAGGAGTTCAGTTCAGGTTGTAGCTGTGGCTGTCTGTCTCTGCTTCCATCACCCACTGAATGAGGGTTCTAGGATGGCATATAAGGTCATCATCAATCTCATTATCTGGGGAGGGCATTTAGAGTAGTCTAAATGTCGGTTGGTGTCATTCTTGTACATGTGAAGATGACACTAGTTCCAGATAACTCTTCCAACTTATAATGGCTCCCTCTATTATGGTATCTCTCATCCTTCTCTCTTCTATTCTTAACCTGACTCAACCTTCCTGCTCCCCCCTGTGTTCCTCTCCCCTCCTCTTTTTCCCCTCTCTTTCTCCCATCTCCTTTTCCCTCCCCCAGTCACAATCCAATTGGGAGATCTCATACCATAACCCTTATTCGGGTTACCATGAATATCTCTTTTAGAGCTCTCCCTGCTTACCAGAATCTCTGGCAGTGGGATTGCAGGCTGGCAATCTGCAGCTCCATGTCTAAAATCCATATGTGATTAAGGAAATTCCATGTTTGTCTTTTTGAGACTGTGTTATCTCACTAAGGATGATTTCTTCTAGTGCCATCCATTTGCCTGCAAATGCAAGATTTCATTTTTTTTCTGCTGAGTAGTGCTCCTTTGTATAAATGTATCACATTTTCTCTATCCACTCATCAGTGGAGGGGCATCTAGGTTGCTTTCAGGTTCTGGCTATTAGAAATAATGCTGCTATGAACAAAGTTGAATAGATCTCCTTGTTGTATGAGTACACATTTTTGGGTGTTTGTCTAAGAGTGGAATTGCTGGATCTTGTGGTAGACTGACTCCCATTTTCCTTAGGAATCTCCATACTGATTTCCAAAGTGACTGTACAAGTTGGCACTCCCACCAGCAGTGGAGGAGTGTTCCTCTCTCTCCACATCCTCTCCAGCACAAATTGTCTTCACTGTTTATGATTTTAGCCATTCTGACAGGAGTAAGAAGGTATCTCAGAGTGGTTTTGATTTGCATTTCCCTGATGGGTAAGGATGATGATCAATGTCTCAAGTGTCTCTTAGTTATTTTAGATTCCTTTTTTTTTTTTTTTAATCATTTTTTATTTTAATTTTAAATAGCTTGTTTCACATGTCAATCCCAGTTCCCTCTCCCTCCCCTCCTCCCGCACTCCCCTTCCACCCTCCCTCCCACCCTATTGCCAAATCCCTCCACATAGGGGATGTCTAGAGTCTATCATTTCACTCTTGGTAGGGTCAAGGCACTCCCCTAAGAGTCCAGGCTGAGAGAGCATCTCTCTTGTGCCATAGGCACATGAAGACAGATTGTATACCAGGGATAGACACTGATCCACAGCTCAGAGCCCCATAGGTTGCCCAGGCCTTCTCACTGACACTCACATTTGGGGGTCCAGATCAGTCCCATTCTGGCCTCCCCACTGTCGGTCTGGGGTCCAAGAGCACTCCCCTGTTCAGATCAGCCGTCTCTGCTGGTTTTGCCAGCCCATTCCTTGCCAATTTGCTCATCACTCCTCTCTCTCTGTCACTGGGTTCCTTGGGTTCAGTTCAGTGCTTAGTTGTGTGTTTGCCTCTGCTTCCATCAGTCCCAGGATGAAGGCTCCTGGATAGTTATAGACATCAAGTTCATTATCAGGAATGGGCATTCGAGGTGGTCCTTCCACTATTGCTTAGCTTGCCAATTGATGTTATACCTTTAGATCACTCGAGGTCACTCTGGTGCCTGATCTGTCTTCGATCCTATGATTCCCTCTTCCCCTATTTTACCCCCACCCCCTCAACTTCCTGTTCCCCCATGACCAACTCCCTTCCTCTTTACCCCCTCTACTCTTCCCAGGTCCCACTACCCCCCTCGCCCTGTTCCCCATCCATTCAGAGGATCTTGTCTCCATCCTCTTCTCTTGGGTACTATGCATATATGCATATCTTTTAGGTTCTTTCCTGTTTCCCAGACTCTCTATCTGTGGAAGTGCAGACTGGCACTATCCTGATCCATATTTAAAATCCATATATGAGTGAGTACATACCATGTTTGTCTTTTTGCGACTGGGTTACCTCACTCAGGATGGTTTCTTCCAGTGCTATCCATTTCCCTGCGAATTTCAAGATTCCATTGTTTTTTTCTGCTGAGTAATACTCCATTGTGTAAATGTACCACATTTTCTCTATCCACTCTTCAGTTGAGGGGCATCTAGGTTGCTTCCAGGTTCTGGCTATTACAAACAATGCTGCTATGAACATAGTGGAGCAGATGCCCTTGTTGTATGAACCTGCCTCATTTGGATAAATGCCTAAGAGTGGAATTGCTGGGTCTAGTGGTAGATTAATTCCCATTTTCCTGAGGAATCTCCATACTGATTTCCAAAGAGGCTGTATGAGTCGGCATTCCCACCAGCAATGGAGGAGTGATCCTCTCTCTCCACATCCTCTCCAGCATAAATTGTCTTCGGTGTTTTTGATTCTAGCCATTCTGACAGGAGTAAGATGGTATCTCAGAGTTGTTTTGATTTGCATTTCCCTGATGGCTAAGGATGTTGAGCACTTTCTTAAGTGTCTCTTGGCCATTTTAGCCTCCTCTACTGAGAATTCTCTATTTAGCTCTGTACCCCACCTTTCAAGTGGATCCTTTGGTGTTTTGGAGACTTGTTTCTTGAGTTCTTTGTAAATTTTGGAGATTAGCCCTCTGTCAGATGTAGGGTTAGTGAATATCTTTTCCCATTCTGTGGCCTGCCTTTTTGTCTTTTTGATTGTGTCCTTTGCCTTACAAAAGCTTTTTAGTTTCAGAAGGTCCCATTTGTTAATTGTTGATCTCAGTGCCTGTGCCACTGGTGTTATGTTTAGGAAGTGGTCTCCTGTACCAACTCGTTGAAGAGTATCTCCCACTTTCTCTTCTAAAAGTTTCAGTGTGGCTGGATGTATGTTGAGATCTTTGATCCATTTGGACTTAAGTTTTGTACAAGGCGATAAACATGGATCTATCTGCAGTCTTCTGCATACCATTACCCAGTTATGCCAGCACCATTTGTTGAAGATGCTTTCTTTTTTCCACTGTACAGTTTTAGCTTCTTTGTCAAAAATCAGGTGTTCATAGGTGTGTGGGTTAAAATTAGGGCTTTCGATTCGGTTCCATTGGTCTACCTGCCTATTTTTGTGCCAATACCAAGCTGTTTTCAGGACTATAGCTCTATAATAGAGCTTGAAATCAGGTATGGTGATGCCTCCTGAAGTTCCTTTATTGTATAGGGATGTTTTGGCTATCCTGGGCCTTTTGTTTTTCCATATAAAGTTGATTAATGATCTTTCCAGGTCCTTGAAGAATTGTGATGGAATTTTGATAGGGATTGCATTGAATCTATAGACTGCTTTTGGCAAGATTGCCATTTTTATTATGTTGATCCTACCAATCCAAGAGCATGGGAGATCTTTCCATTTTCTGGTATCTTCTTTGATTTCTTTCTTCAAAGACACAAAGTTTTTGATATACAGGTCTTTCACTTCCTTGGTTAACATTATCCCCAGATATTTGATGCTGTTTTTGGCTATTGTAAAAGGTGATGTTTCTCTGATTTCTTTCTCAGTCACTTCATCATCTGTATATAATAGGGCCACTGATTTTTTTGAGTTTACCTTGTATCCTGCCACTTTGCTGAAGCTGTTTATCAGCTCTAGGAGTAACCTTGCGGAGTTTTTTGGGTCACATATGTAAACTATCATATCATCTGCAAATAATGAAAGCTTGACTTCTTCTTTTCCTATTTGTATCCCCTTTATCTCCTTTTGTTGTCTTATTGCTGTAGCTAGAACTTCAAGTACAATATTGAAGAGATATGGAGAGAGTGGACAGCCTTGTCTTGTTCCTGATTTTAGAGGAATTGCTTTGAGTTTCTCTCCATTTAGTTTGATGTTAGCTGTTGGTTTACTGTATATTGCTTTTATTATGTTCAGGTACGTTCCTGTTATCCCTGATCTCTCTAGGACCTTTATCATGAAGGGGTGCTGGATTTTGTCAAAGGCTTTTTCAGCATCTAGTGAGATGATCATGTGGTTTTTCTTTCGCAGATTGTTAATATGGTGGATTACATTGATAGATTTTCTAATGTTGAACCATCCCTGCATTCCTGGAATGAAGCCTACTTGATCATGGTGGATGATTTTTCTGATGTGTTCTTGAATCCGGTTTGCAAGTATTTTATTGAGTATTTTTGCATCAATGTTCATGAGGGAAATTGGTCTATAGTTCTCTTTCTTAGTTGTGTCTTTGTGTGGCTTGGGTATCAAGGTAATTGTAGCCTCGTAGAAAGAGTTTGGCAGTGAGCCTCCTGCTTCTATAGTGTGGAATACTTTGACGAGTATTGGAATGAGCTCTTCTTTGAATTTCTGGTAGAATTCTGCACTGAAGCCATCTGGGCCTGGGCTTTTTTTGTTTGGGAGACTTTTGATGACTGCTTCTATTTCATTAGGGGTTATAGGTCTGTTTAGATTATTTATCTGTTCTTGATTTAGTTTTGGCAAGTGATATCTATCCAGGAAATTGTCCATTTCCTTTAAATTTTCAAATTTTGTGGAGTACAGATTTTCAAAGTATGCCCTGATGATTCTCTTGATTTCCTCAGAGTCCGTTGTTATGTCCCCTTTCTCATCCCTGATTTTGTTAATTAGCATGTTCTCTCTCTGTCTTTTGGTTAGTTTGGACAGAGGTTTGTCTATTTTGTTGATTTTCTCAAAGAACCAACTCTTTGTTTCATTGATTCTTCTCAATGTTTTCCTGGTTTCTACTTGATTGATTTCAGCCCTCAATTTGATTATTTCCTGGCGTCTGCTCCTCCTGGGGGAGTTTGCTTCTTTTTGTTCTAGAACATTCAGCTGTGCTATTAATTCTCTAGTATGACTGTTCTCCAGTTTTTTCATGTGGGCACTTAGTGCTATAAACTTTCCTCTCAGCACTGCTTTCAAAGTGTCCCATAAGTTTGTGTATGTTGTGTCTTCATTCTCATTGAAATCGAGGAAGTCTTTAATTTCTTTTTTTATTTGTTCCTTTACCCAGGGATGGTGCAATTGTGCATTGTTCAATCCTTCATTGAGAATTCTCTATTTAGTTTGGTACCCCACTTTTTAATTGGATCCTTTGGTGTTCTGGAGACTTGCTTCTTGAGTTCTTTGTAAATTTTGGAGATCAACCCTCTGTCAGATATGGGGTTAGTGAATATCTTTTCCCTTTGTGTGGGCTGTCATTTGGTCTTGTTGACTGTGTCTTTGCCTTGCAGAAGCTTGTCATTTTCAGGAGGTCCCATTTATTAATTGATGTTCTCAGTGTCTCTGATACTGGTGTTATGTTCAGGAAGCATTCTCGTGTACCGATTTGATCTTGGATCCATCCCACTTTCTCTTCTAAGAGGTTAAGTGTGGCTGGGTTGATGTTGGGGTCTTAGATCCATTTGGACTTAACTTTTGTGCATGGTGATAGATGTGGATCTATTTTCTGTCTTTTACATGCCAGCATCCAGTTATGCCAGCACCATTTGTTGAAGATGCCTTCTTTTTTCCATTGTATAGTTTTACCTTCTTTGTCAAAGATCAGGTGTTCAAAGGTGTGTAGGTTGATATCAGGGTCTTTGTTTCAATTCCATTGTTCTACCTGTCTGTTTTTGTGCCAATACCAAGCTGTTTTCAGGACTATAGCTCTATAATTGGGCTTGAAATCAGGGATGGTGATGCCTCCTGAAGTTCCTTTATTGTACAATGTTGTTTTGGTTTTCCTGGGTCTTTTGTTTTTCCATGTAAAGTTGAGGATTGTCCTTTTGAGGTCTGTGAAAAATTGTGCTGGTATTTTAATAGGGATTGTACTGAATCTGTAAATTGCTTTTGGTAAGATTGCCATTTTTACTATGTTGGTCTTCCCTATCCAAGAGCATGGGAGATCTTTCCATTTTCTGGTATCTTTTTTAATTTCTGTCTTTAAAGAATCAAAGTTCTTGTCCTACAGGTCTTTCACCTGTTTGGTTAAAGTTACCCCGAGATATTTTATGGTGTTTGTGGCTATTGTAAAGGATCATGTTTCTCTGATTTCTTTCTCACTCCCTTTATTGTCTATATATAGTAGGGCTAATGATTTTTTTAGTTAATTTTATATCCTGCCACTATGCTGAAAGTGTTTATCAGCTGTAGGAATTCCCTGGTAGAATTTTTCAGGTCACTTATGTAAACTATCATATCATCTGAAAATAGTGAACATTTGAATTTTTCCTTTCCAATTTGTATCTAGTTGATCTCCTTTTGTTGTCTTATTGCTCTAGGAAGTACTTCAAGTACAATATTGAAGAGGTATGGAGAGAGTGGACATCCTTGTCTTTTTCCTATTTTTTAGAGTAATTGCCTTGAGTTTCTCTCCATTTAGTTTGATGTTGGCTGTCGGTTTGCTGTATATTGCTTTTATTATTTTTATATATGCTCCTGTTATCCTTAATCTCTCCATTACCTTTATCATGAAAGTGTGATGGATTTTGTCAAACGTTCTTTCTGTGTCTAGTGAGGTGATCATGTGTTTTTTCTTTATCAGATTGTTTATGTGGTAGATTATATTGATGGATTTTCATATGTTGAACCATCCCTGCATGCCTGGGATGAAGCCTACTTGATCATGGAGTATGATTTTTCTGATGTATTCTTGGATTCGATTTGCCAGTATTTTATTGAGTATTTTTGCATCATTGTTCATGATGGAGTTTGGTCTGTACTTCCCTATCTTGGTTGTGTCTTTGTGTGATTTGGGTACTAAGGTAATTGTAGCCATGTAAAAAGAGTTTGACAGTAATCCTTCTGCTTGTATCACGTGGAACAATTTGAAGAGTATTGGTATTAGCTCTTCCTTGAATTTTTGGTAGAATTCTGCACTGAAGACATCTAGCCCTGGAATTTTCTTGGTTGGAAGGCTTTTTATGGCTGCTTCTATTTCTTTAGGGGTTATAGATGTGTTTAATTTTTTTATCTCTTCTTGATTTAATTTTTGGTAAGTGATATCTATCCAGAAAATCAACATTTTCTTTAAATTTAGTGGAGTACGGTTTTTCAAAGTATGACATGATGATTGTTTGGATATCCCCAGTGTTTTTTGTTATGTCCCCTTTTTCATTTCTGATTTTGTTAATTAGCATGTTCTCTCTCTGCCTTTTGGTTAGGTTGGATAAAGGTTTGTATATCTTGTTGATTTTCTCAAAGAACCAAGTCTTTGTTTCATTGATTCTTTGTATTGTTTTCTTTGTTTCTACTTTATTGATTTCAACTCTCATTTCGATAATTTCCTGGCATCTGCTCCTCCTGGATGAGTTTGCTTCTTTTTGTTCTGGAGCATTTAGGTGTTTTGTTAATTTTCTAGTGTGGCAATTCTCCGGTTTCTTCATGTGGGCACTTAGTGCTATGAATTTTCCTCCTAGAACTGATTTCAAAGTATCCCAAAGGTTTGTGCATGTTGTGCCTTCGTTTTCATTGAATTCTAGGAAGTCTTTGATTTCTTTCTATATTTCTTCCTTTACCCAGGGGTGATGCAACTGAGCATTGTTCAATTTCCGTGAGTTTGTGAGGTTTCTGCAATTTGTGTTGACATTGAATTCTAATTTTAAGCTGTGGTGGTTCTGACAAGATACAGGGAGTTATTCCATTTTTTTTCCATCTGTTGAAGTTTGCTCTATTGTCAAGTATGTGGTCGATTTTAGAGAAAGTTCCATGTGTTGCTGAAAAGAAGATATTTGTGTGTGTGTGTGTGTGTGTGTGTGTGTGTGTGTGTGTGTGTGTGTGTAATTTTCTATAGATGTCTGCTAACACCAATTGGGTCATACCTTCTGTTAGTTCCATTGTTTCTTTGTTAAATTTCTGTCTGGTGGACCGCTCCAGTGGTGAGAGTGGGGTGTTGAAGTGTCCCACTATAAATGTGTGAGGTTTAATGTGTGATTTAAGTTCTAGTAATGTTTCTTTTAGGAATATGGCTGCCTTTATATTTAGGGCATATACGTTCACAATTGAGACTTCTTCCTGATGGATTTTTTCTATGATGAACATGAAATGATCTTTATCTGTTTTGATTAGGATAGCTACACCTGCTTGCTTCTTACATACGTTTGATTGGAAAATCTTTTCCCATCCCTTAGCCTTGAGGTAACGTTTGTCCTTGAAATTGAGGTGTGCTTCTTGTATGCAGCAGAAAGATGGATTCTGTCTTCATATTCATTGTGTTAGTCTGTGTCTTATTATAGGTGAGTTAAACACCATTGGTATTCAGGAATATTAATAAACATCGATGGTTGATTCCTATTTGCTTTGGATGTTTTTGGTGGTGGTTTTGTGTGTGAGTTTTACCCCTATTTCTGACTTCCAGTTAAGTAAGATTATCTATTTCCTATGCTATTTTGAGTTTAGTTAACTTCCTTGGGTTGGAATTTTCCTTCTAGAATTTTCTGTAAGGCTCGATTTGTGGATATGTATTGCATAAATGTGGTTTTGTCATTAAATGTATTGCTTTCTCCATCTATAGTGATTTAGACTTTTGCTGGGAATAGTAGTCTGGGCTAGAATCTGTACTCTCTTAGTGTTTGTAGAACATCTATCCAGCACCTGGCTGGAGAACACCCAGGGAGACTGAAATAGGGGGATGTTGGGAGCTGGGGTCTAGAGCAGAGCCCCCCACTCATCTCAAGCCCAGGGCAGGGTCTGGAAAGGACTGAAGGCTGAGGTGTGGCCAGACTCACGGTGATCCTTCTGGCTTAGGTTGGTCCTCTCTAGGCCAGGGAGAAATTTATATACTTGAATATCTATTATAAGAAAGATTTTTAGTGCTTTGTCTTTCTCAGGATTTCTGTTAATCTATTTTCTTGTTTTAATGTAACATATCAAGGTGTATGATCACTGATATTGCTCACTCTCTCTATGAATGTGGATCGATGTGTGTGTGTGTGTGTGTGTGTGTTCATGTCATTTGCACTCCATGCATTTTAAATATATTATTTAATGCCAGAGAATAATTTGTAGTTTTTGATGAAATTTTCAAAGGTTTTGTTTCATTTTGAAAATCCAGGCATGTGTGCGACATAGTCTTTGGTATTTTATCATAATTAATGCAAGTTTGTTCTTTTTTATTTTCATTTATTATTTTTCATAAATTCTAGTTTTTGGGTTTGTATTGACCTACATACATTTTATCCATGGTCATGTTGAATTAACCACTAAATCTACTGAAATCTTTATTTTTGTTATTTTTACATTTCTAAAATTCTCATGTTTGCTTCTTATAGTATCTATTATTCTATTTATTATCTAAACATTATAGCAGTGATTATTTCATCCATAATTTCATATTTCCAAGAGAAATATAACTTGTTATTTGTCTGATAACTTGCTACATTTCTTCAGACTGAATTTCTCCTGATGTTTTTTATCTCTTCCTTCTTGTTCATAGAAAAATATTTTTTTAAATTGGAAATATATCTTCTCTTGTACAATATATCCTGAGCAGTTTCCCCTCCCTCTGCTCCTCCCAAATATTCCTGTCAACTTCTCTGTCCCCCAGATCCACTCCCACTCTGTTTCCTCTTCATAAAAGAGCAGGCCTCCAAGAGACAACATACAAACATGACAAAATTAATACAATAAAACTATGCAATAGCCCTTATGTTGAGCCCGACAAGGCAGGTCAATAGGAGAAAAAGTCTCCCAAGAGCAGGCCAAAGAGTCAAAAACACAATGCTGCCACTGACAGGAGTTTCAAAACACAACAGCCAAAGCATGTACACCAAAGACCAGGTATGTGGTAATATATTGTTTATGATTTGATAAAACTTGCCTGAGGGCTTAGAATGTAAAGCTAACCACAGGCCATAGAGCCAGGCAGTGGTGATACACATATTTAATCATGGGACTCAAGAGACAAGCAGATGTCTCTCTGCTAGCTCAAGGCCCCGCTGAGCTACATGGAATTGACCCTGTCTAAAAGAGAATTGGCTCATACAAAGGTGATCTCAGCATTTGGGATCACATACCTTTAATCCCAGCACTTGAAGTATATAAGATAGGAGCAGATATTCAGTCTGGAGCATTTTAGTCTCCAGCCATGTTTATGTAGTTAGTGTCTAAACGTGTTGAGAATAGGATTGCTTCAGTCAAGTAGAGGTAAGAGATACTGGCTTGACTGCTTTATTTCACTGATCTCTCAGCTTGAACCCCAATATCTATCTCATGGTCTTTGTTATTCATGTTGCACTGGTGCAGATCCACACAGATCCGGCAGATCTTGCTTCATTCTCTATGAGCCCATGTGAGCACTGATTAGTTTACTTGGTGGACCATGTTCTTCTGATGTCCTCCTTCCCCTCTGACTACTACAGTCTTTCCTCCCCTTTTTTTTTCTGGTGTTCCACGGTCTCCTAGGGAAGTGACTTGAATGAGTATCTCTGGCACTACTGCACATTCAATCCTACACCTACAGCATTATATGCTTTTACCCAGTGAAAGATTGCACAGTTCATTTTTTTCCAAACTAAGAATACTGATAATTAGATCTTGCTTCTATCATAGCTGAGAGAGAAAGGGTAAAGGGTTAATATGTAGGACAGAATTCAAGAACACTTGTCACAATGTTTGTAGCAATTATATCTTTTATAAAAAGAAATGCTTGTGTAGTTACATAGAACTAAATGAAATTTTGTGCATTGTTATATAGGTTTGCTTGGCTGACATTAACCATAACCAGAATTTCTTTCACATGTTCATTTTTATGTTCACTTCTTTTTTTCTAATCATGATTACTATTAAGTTATCTGATACATAATAGGTGCTCATTAATAGTTACAATGACACATACCTGGTACTCTGTGCTATCTAACCGATTATGTGTGTAAATCCAGGAAGCAATTTCAATATACAAAGTCTGCAATGCTTGATTTTTATGGACTTCCTTCATACAATGATAAGTTAATCACTGAAAAATATCATGCTTATATTCCACCAAAATTTTTTATATTCTCTATTCAGCAAATTATGAGATGAAGCTCACACTGATCTCTGACATCTTGCAGAGATCTAAGTCATCTGTATTCTGAACTTGTTAATTATTTTTGCTGTAACCTTATAACAAGCTCACCATCAGTTCTCACATTTGGATTTCTTTTTCCCCAGCTTGCTTTGGTTTATTGAGTGGTTTGTAAGCACAGAATTGTGGAAATCTATTTTCTTGATTATATGACTTAGGTATGAATAACAATGGCATACTCTAATTATTCTAATCTACTTTGTGTGAATGTGCTTGTATGGGACCAAAAGGACATGAGAGTCCAAGTATACTGGAGCCAAAGGGAGGGCTTATTCCACCTTAGTCTTTTGTAAAGATCTTTTAATAACTTTGAGAATTTCATAAAATTATTTTGATAGTATTTACTCCAACTTCTAAAGATGCTACCATCCTCCATACAAAAGGTAGTAGCTTTAAGAACGTAATGCCCATATTCTCAAGATATTGGGTGGATGGTTTCTGGTTGTTCTGTTGGTAAGGGATCTTTGTCATCATTGGGGGGGGGCGTTGGTTACAAGTTGTTATTGGCCATGGACAGGGAGCAAACTACCAAATGAGATTAGATTCAGGAATATCATTCTGAAAAAGAGGGGGGGAGGGAGATATAGTAATGATAGGATAAACAGGTACATAATTGTATCTATTTTTAAGCTAAAATATTATTAGTCTCAAATAATATTTTACATTGGTATGGATGTTTGTATAATGACACAAATTTGAGGTTATTTTTGTTATATCATATATATATATATGGTATGAACAAATAATATAACATGTATATACATACCTATATGAATATGTATGTATTATATAAGTATGTACATTTAGTTCTATTCTTGTTTAAGGTATCGTTTAAATGCAGCTATCTTCAAAATGTAGTATACAGTTCTAGCCCTTAAAAACTATTTAGGCTAATAAAGAAAGACAGGGTAGTAGGTAGTCATCTATAGCAGCTAAACTTATAATCATGTTAGGTATGTTGTCAACGTCAAATATATTTTAAATAGATAGATAGTTTTTAAACACTTCAGAGACCCACGTAATACTATAAAGCTGTTCATGACAGTGAGGCAAATCTGCTTCTGGTAGAACCAGCTCACTTGAAAAAAGTGTGTGGGGGTGGGGAGTTGGCATCAAAGAACATCCACATAGTATTTACTTTCATTTGCAGCAAAGTTAGCCATTAGGTAAAGAAAATGTCCCTGCCTCATCTGCTGACACTCCACTTTCCAAATTTGACAAGCAGGACACAAAAGAAAGTGACTGCTGACGTTGTCAAGACAAGGTAGGAGAGTCCTTCAGAATTCCTATTTAGCTATAATAATCCGGTAGGTTGAAGAGGGCTGCCCCAACATTGCAGAAGAACCTTGGGTGACTGCCCAGGCAGCCATGGTTTTCTGTCATTTCTATAGTGTGGAAGTCCCTCTCAGGTCTCTGACAGGTTGAAGAGTAGATAGCTTTAGTTACAGAATTCCTTAGTTATGACGGAAAGTAAATTAGATGCAAAACTTTGGAGTCTTCAATAGATTATAGAGAATGGAATATTTTCTCTGAATTTGCCAAATACAAATGGACTGGACATTAAAAATGTAATTTTTACTTGATGATTGTTCTTATTGTATACAGTTTTATTTTGTTAAAATTAACACATATCCTTTGATACCTGATAATTTATATGTATACATAAACATACCACACACATGTATATATTTGTTGGAGCTAAAACCTTTCTTTTTCATTTAGATAAAATGGGGGAAATGTTGTAGGAGATTTGTTTGTGATGTTGCTCTGAGAGTGTCAATTGAACTGGACCTTAGTTGAGAGGGAGGGGATCACATTCAGCTTCTCAGAGTAGACAGTAGAGGTGGCCAAAGGATGAAAATGTTTTTCAATTCAGTGAAGGCAGAGGGGATAATGTGACTGTTTCCCTGTGTCTCCACGGCGCTCTCAGGTTTATTTCCTAATATTTAACTCCATGGATTTATTTTCGAATAAAACAATAAAAGATACAGTAGTACACTGTATGTTATCTTAATATTATTGCAACACTGTGTAATACTTACCATTGCAAAATACATACTTACAAACAGTTCTGTAAATAATTAAATGGAACCTTTGGAATGCTTGAATAATGAACAATTTTAGTCAAGACAACTCAAAAGTTAGAGAGACAAAAGTACCCATACAAATAAACATTTGCAACTCTATCTCTCTGTGTTTATGTGTGTGCATGTATTTGTGTATATACAAGTAGAATTTTAAAATAAAGAATAATTTAGTTATTAGGTTGCCAAAAATGGATGAATGAGTAATATCTAAATCCACTAAGTATTTAGAAATATATTCCAAGTAAATGCACTCAGAAGAATTACATAAAAACGAAATATGTCATATGCATTTGGAAAAGATAAGAAGATTTTAAAATAGTACAATGTATCTGTGGTGGGAAGATTTCAGACACAGGAACTTTCTTCCCTATTATGTAGGACACTAGGATTATTCTATTTTGTAAAATAATGTGATGCTATCAAAATATACACTAAAATTTATACATGTATACCGCAGATCCATTTATGGAAGTATGTCCATAAAATCATAAATTCTAATATACAAGTAAATTAGAAATTTTCAGTGATGCTTAATATATATATGCATAACTGGAGTAATCACCAAGTTGTGAATGAAAACAATATATCACTTCAAGAATCAGTATCTTGTCTGTATTATTATATAACCAATTCTGTACTACATCTCCTACATAAAAACTGCTTTTATTTATCAAGATGTTAAAAGGTAGAGATAAGTAAAAAAATATGATATTAAAGTAAGTATGTATGATCTACTCTCATGTTGAAAATATTTTGTAAAATATTAGAGATAAATATACATATGGATAAAGGTTACATTTCTTATACAATTAAAATACATCCACAACGGTAATAGTTACAGGAGGGTTTCTGTATCTTCCTGGACACATGGGCAAGGGCCTAGGCCATGCCTGGGATAATATGACAGACTTTGAAGATTCCCCATGGATGGCCATGGAGGGGAGGTGGGAAGGGAGAGAGAGCTGGTATTGACATGTCAAGCAAGCTTGTTTCTAATTTAAAATATATAAAAAAAGAAAAAGAAATAAAGAGCCAAATTGACAATCTAGTGTTGTCCCACAAGATTCCTGGAATTGCAAATATGAATTTCGTATCTTATACAAGGCTCTATATAGGTAAATTAAAATAATAGTGCCATAGCTTTTAGGCCTCCCTAAAGAATCATGCAATGGTCTCAATATGATGGCCTCTGAAGGTGTGTGTGTAATGATTTCACTAACCCAAGATAAATGATAAATGGGTATTTATTGGGGAACACTTGAGCAGATCATAATAAAGAACCACAGGTCCTTTACCTTTATTTGTATATAAGCAGCAAGAATCAATTTATATAATGTTACTTTTAAAATAATGATATATATATATGTATATTTACATATGTGTGTGTGTCTTTGGAATGGATGGTTCTATATCCCCCAAATTGTACTATAACTATCAATCTTAATATCTCCTGAGGTCTGGGTGTAAGGACACATAAAATAATGCCAGAGAAAGTGTAACATTTTTTATTTTTTTCTTCAGAAACAAACATTTTACATATAAATCCTTCCATTCTCTCTCCCTCCCTCCCTCCCATGACCCCTACCAACCACCCAACTCACCTCCACCCACTCCCCAAGGTCCTTGAGGCCTTCCATTGGGGATCATCAAAGTCTGTCATATCATTTTGGAGAAAGCCTAGGCCCTCCTCTGTGTATCAGGGCTGCAGTAGTATCCCTCCATAGGGAATGAGCTCCCAAAGTCCGTTTAGGGAATGAGCTCCCAAAGTCCGTTTATGCACTAGGGATAAACACTGGTTCCACTCTTAGAGATTCCATAGACTGCTCAGGCCTGATAACTGGCACCCACATACAGAAGGTTTGTTTCAGTCCAATGATGGTTCCTCACCTATCTGACTGGGGTCCGTTTCAGGTCAGGTGGTCCTGTAGGTTTCTGCAACTTGTTTTTGATTTTTTTGCTCATCCCTCCTCCCTCTCTATATCTGGATTCCGGGAGAATGGCTCAGGGTTTAGCTGTGAGTCTCTTGCTTCTCCTTCCTTCAGCTACTAGATGAAGTCTCTAGGATGGCAAATAAGGTAGTCATCAATCTCATTATAGGGGAAGGAAATCAAAGGCAGCCTCTCCACTATTGTCAAGATTCTTAGGTGGAGTCATCTTTGTGGATCTCTGAACATTTCCCTAGTGCCAGATTTCTCTTTAAACCTATACTGGCTCCTTCTATTAAGGTGTCTCTTTTCTTGGTCTCCTCTATTCCTCTCCTGTCTCAGTCTTCCTGCTCCCTTTTTTCTCCTACCCCATACTCTTCTCCCCTTCTGTTTTTACTAACTCTCTCCCTTCTCCCCTGATGCTCCCAAATTGCTCAGGAGTTCTTGTCCCTTTTCCCTTCTTCGGGATACCATGTATTTTCACTTAGGGTCCTCCTTATTTCCTAGTTTCTTTGGTGGTGTGGCTTGTAGGTTGGTAGTCCCTTTCTCTATGTCTAAAATTCATTTATGAGTGAGTACACACCATGCTTGTCTTTCTGTAACTGGGTTACCTCACTCAGGATGGTTTCTTCCAGTTCCATCCATTTGCCTGTGAATTTCAAGATTTAATTGGTTTTTTTTTTGCCCACTGAGTAAAACTCCATTGTGTAAATATGCCACATTTTCTTTATCCACTCTTCAGTTGAGGGGCATCTTGGTTGCTTCAAGGTTCTGGCTATTACAAACGTCACTACTATGAATATAGATTATATATGACCTTATTTTATGAATATAGTTCTTTTGGGTATATGCCCAAGAGTTGAATTTCTGGATCATGAGGTAAACTGATTCCCATTTTCCTGATTTCAAAGCAATGGAGTTTTCTCCTTTCTCCACATCTCTCCAGCATAAACTGTCCCTGGTGTTTTTGAATTTTGCCATTCTGACGTGAGTAAAATGTTATCTTAGAGTTATTTTGAGTATCATTTCCCTGATGGTTAAGAATGCTGAGCACTTTCCTAAGTGTCTTTCAGTAGTTTTAGATTCCTATTTTGAGAATTCTCTATTTAGTTCTGAACTCCCACTTTTTAATTGAATTGTTTGGTGTTTTGGAGACTTGCTTCTTGAGTTCTTTGTAAGTTTTGGAGATTAACCCTCTGTCAGATGTGGATTTGGTGATAATCTTTTCCCATTCTGTGGGCTGCCATTTTGTGTGCTTTTTTTATAGAAGCATCTCAGTTTCAGGAGGTCCCATTTATTAATTGTTGATCTCAGTGTCTCTACTGTTTTATATTCAGGAAGCATTCTACTGTACTAATTAGTTCAAGGGCATTTCCCACTTTCTATTCTAAGAGGTTCAGGGTAGCTGGACTGATGTTGAGGTCTTTGATCTATTTGGACATAAGCATTGTGAATGGTGATGGATGTAGATCTATATGCAATCTTCTACATGTCCACATCCTGTTATACTAGCACCATTTCTTGACGAAACTTTCATTTTTTCCATTGTATAGTTTTAGCTTCTTTGTCAATAATCATGTGTTTATGGGTGTCTGGGCTAATATTAGCATCTTCCATTTGATTCCCTTGATCTGCATGTCTGTTTTTGTGCCAATACCAAGTTGTTTTCATGATGATAACTCTTTAGCAGTGCTTGAGGTCAGGGATTGTGATGCTTCCAGAAGTTCCTTTATTGTACGGGGTTGTTTTGGCTATCCTGGGTGTTTTGTTTTTCCATATAAAATTTGGTATTGTTCTTTCAAGGTCTGTGAAGAATTGTGCCAGTATTTTGATGGGAATTGTATTGAATCTGTAGATGACTTTTTTGCAAGATTGCCATTTACTCTGTTGTCTCTACCTATTCAAGCTCATGGGAGATCTTTCCATTTTTCTGGTATCTTTTAAATTTTCTTTCTTTAAAAACTCAAACTTTTTGTTTTACAGGTCTTTCACTTTTTGGTTGGCTTAACCCTAATATATTTTATGTTGCTTATGGCTATTATATAGGGTGATGTTTATCTTACTTCTTTCTCAGCCCATTTATCATCTGTATATAGTAGGGATACTGAATTTTTTTAGATTATCTTGTATGCAGCCGCTTTGATGAAGGTGTTCATCAGCTGTAGGAGTTTCCTGGTAGAATTTTTCAGATCTTTTATGTAAACTATCATATCATCTTCAAATAGTGAAAGTTTGACTACTTCCTTTCCAAGATGTCTCTCCTTGATCTCCATTTGTTGTCTTATTGCTCTATCTAGAACTTCAAGTTCAATATTGTAGAGATATGGAGAAAGTGGACAACTTTGTCTTAATCTCCATTTAGTTTGATGTTGACTCTTGGTTTGCTGTACATTGCGCTAATTATGTTTAGGTGTGTTCCTGTTATCCCTGATCTCTCCAGGACTTTTATGATGAAAGGGTGTTGTTTTTGGCAAAGGCTTTTTCAGCATCTAATGAGATAATCATGTGGTATTTCTTTTTCAGTTTTTTATATGGTGAATGACATTCATGGATTTTCATATGTTGAACCATCCCTGCATCCCTTGGATGAAACCTACTTGATTATGCTGTATGATTTTCTGATGTGTTAATAGAATCGATTTGCCGTTATTTTCTTTTTATTTTTAAGTTTTAAATTTAAATTTAAATTAGAAACAAGTTGCTTCACATGTCAATCCCGTGTTGACATTTCCCTCCCCTCCTTCCACTCCCTCCCTCAAACCCCAACATCCCCTCATTTCCCCAGGGAGGGTGAGATTTGCTGGTATTCTATTGAGTATTTTTGCACCCATGTTTATTAGGGATATTGATCTGTAGTTCTGTTTCTTAGTTTTGTCTTTATGTGGCTTGTGTACCAATGTATTTGTAGCCTCATAAAGAGTTTGGCAATGTCCCTCCAGCTTCTATTATATGGAACAATTTGAGGAGTATTGGTATTAGGTCTTCTTTGAATTTCTGGTAGAATTCTGTGCTTAAACCAGAATTGGTTGGGAGATTTTTGATGACAGTTTCTGTTTCATTAGGGGTTATAGTTCTATTTCAATTGCTTATCTGCTCTTGATTTAATTTTGGTAAGTGATGTGTATTCAGAAATTTGACCATTTCCTTTAAATATTTGAATCTTGAAGAGTACAAAGTTTCAAAGTATGACATGATCATTCTCTAGATTTCCTTACAGTACCTTGTTATTATCCCCCTTTTCATTTCTGATTTTGTTATTTTGCATGATTTTTCTCTGCATTTTGCTTATTATGGATAAAGATTTGTCTATCTTGTTGATTTTCATAAAGAACCAACCCTTTGTTTCAAGGATTCTTTGTATTGTTTTCTTTGTTTCTACTTTATTGATTGCAGACCTCAATTTGATCATTTCCTGGCATCTACTCCTCTGGGGTATGTTTGTTTCTTTTTGTAATAGAGGTTTCAGTTGAGCTGTTAATTCTCTAGTATGACTATTCTCCAGTTTCTTCATGTGATTACTTAGTACTATGAACTTTCCTCTTAGCACTGCTTTCAAAGTGTCCCATAAGTTTGTGTATGTTGTGTCCTCATTCTCATCGAATTCTAGGAAGTCTTTGACTTCTTTCTTCATTTCTTTCTTGACCAAGGAATGGTACAGATGTGTATTGTTCATTTTTCATGAGTTTGTAGGGTTTTTGAAATTTATGTTGTTGTTGAATTCTAACTTTAAAGCATGGTGGTCCTATAAGATACAGGAGGTTATTCCTATTTTTATATGTGTTGAGGTTTGCTATGTTTCTGAGTATGTGGTTGATTTTTATAGAAGGATTCATGTTGTATTCAGGAGAAGTTATATTCTTTTTTGTTTGGATGCAATGTTCTATAAATGTCTGTTTAAACCCAGTTGGGGCATAACTTCTATTAGTTCCTTTATTTCTTTGTTAAATTTCTATCTGGTGGTCCTGTCTAGTGGTGAGAGTGAGGTGTTGAAGTCTCCCACTATAACTGTGTGAGGTCTTATGTGTGATTTACATTCAGTAATTTTCCTTTTACGAACATGGATGTCTTTGTATTTACGGCATAGTTGCTCAGAATTTAGACTTTACCTTGATGAACTTTTTTCTGTGATGAATATAAAATGACCTTCTTCATCTTTTCTGATTGATTTTCATTTGAAGTCTAATTTGTTAGATATTAGGTTTGCTATGCCACCTTGTTTCTTGGGTCCATTTGATTGGAAAATCTTTTCCCAACCCTTTACTCTGAGATAACATCTGTATTTGAAGTTGAGGTGTCTTTCTTGCATGTAGCAGAAGGATGGATTCTGTCTTCATATCCATTCTGTTAGCCTGTGTCATTTTATGAGTGAGTTGAGAGCAGTGATATTGAGGGCTAATAATGACCATTTATGTTGTTTGTTTTTAGATTTGGTGGTGGTGATGGTACTGTGTGTGAATTTCCCCCCTTTCCTCTTTTGGTGTTTGGTAAAATGGGATTATTTATTACCTATGTTTTTGTGAATGTAGTTAACTTCCTCAGGTTGGAGTTTTCTTTCCACTACTTTCTGTAGGGCTTGATTATTGGATATGTATTATTTATATCTGATTTTATCATGAAATATTTTGTTTTCTCCATCTATAGTAACTGAAAACTTTGTTGGGTATAGTCTTCTGGGCTAACATTTGTGGTCTCTTAGTGGTGGTAGAATATTTATCTAGGACATTATGTCTTTCAGAGTTTCCATTGAGAAGTCAGGTATAATTCAGACAGATCTGCCTTAATATGTTACTTGGCTTTCCTTCGCTGCTCTTAATATTTTTTCTTTATTCTGTAACTTTGTTGTTTTGATTATTATATGTCGAGGGGACTTTTTTGTGGTGCAGTCTATTTGGTATTCTGTAAATTTCTTGTACTTTCATAGGCATGTCTTTTAGGTTAGGAAAGTTTTCTTCTATGATTTTGCTGAATATGTTTTCTCTACCCTTGAGCTGTATTTCTTTGCCTTCCTATACACCTATTATTCCTAAATTTGACCACATCATGGTATCCAATATTTCTTGGATATTTTTCTGTTAAGGATATGTTGGATGTGAGATTTTCTTTTGTCGATGACTGTATATCCTCTAATGAGTCTTCATCACCTGAGAATCTCTCTTCCATCTCTTGTATTCTATCGGTTGCATTTACATCTGAAGTTCTTGATCATTTACTCAGCTCTTCTGTTTTCATCATTCCCTCATTCTTTATTGTGTTTTCTTTATTATTTCTATTTCAGTTTTCAATCCTTGAACTGTTTTAAATGTTTACTTCACTTGTTTGTTTTTTCTTGGCTTTTCTTGCTTTCTTTAAGAGATTTCTTTTTTGTCTTGAATTTTTTGCTTTGTCTTTTTCTCAATTTCCTGTATTTTTGTTTGATTTTTCTTCCATTTCTTTAATGAATTTTCTTGTTTGCTCTTTGAGGGTCTCTAACATCTTCATGAAATTTTTTCTAAAGGTCCTTCTCTTCTGCTTCATCTGTGTTAGAATGTTTGTGTCTTGCTGGTGTAGAGTCCCTACATTCTAGTGGTGTCATATTTGTCCTTCTCTTGTGAAATGTCTTCTTATGCTGTTGTCTTCGCATTCCTTCTTCTTGTGAGTGCACGTGTGGTCTCTCCCTCTCCTCTTGTCTCTAGGTGTGTGTAGGTAGGCCAAGACATTGATGTCTGCAACTCCTGGTGTTCTCCTCATGCAGAGTGTCTAGGGGAGACAAGATTCAAGCTCAAGCTGAAACTAAGCGCATATCGGGGCCAAAATGTGATGTGGACAGATGGCAGAGAGTCCGGGTTGTAGGGACTGGTTTACTACATGTTGGAAGTTCCAGGAAAGGAATGGGGGAAGTCGGGCCTGGGTGGAACCCAGACTCACTTCAAGCAGAGGGCATAGGGGAGACAAGCTAAAGTACAATATTATTACTGTACTGATATTTTCTATGCATTTAATTCTATTAAATTAGAATATATATATACTTTCTAATTTTTGCATGAATTACAAAACAGTAATTAGAAACCTTACTATGAGTTTTCAAATTACATCTCATATGTATCTTCTACTCCATTGCAAAGATATTTATGAAGTAAAACAATAAGGAAGAAATAATCATTTTACTAGAAATTAATGTAATTTAAACTCTCATGAATCATCATATTGAGAATAAGAAATTAAAGCAAACCATAAAGTTCATCTCTTTTCAATATGAATAAGGAAAAAACAGCAAGTAAGCCAGATCCATATACTCTAAGTCCGAAGAGCTAGCACCCATGTTTTTGTTTATTACAATTGTTATAAATGCTTTAATATTCAAATGTTTTATAGGAAATGTAGATGAATTTAAAATATCTAGATACTGTACTTCATGCAAAGGAGTTGAAACAGGCTTATCTCAATGTTTTTATGCTAATTTGAGTTCAAGTAGGGTTCAAAAGGAAATGATATATGATTGTGAAAAGGTATTTGCCTTAAAAAGATTTTAAATAAGGTTTCCTAGCCCAGGGAGCTGCCGTATATTAGAGTAATGATGAGTTTTTTGACACTGAGTAAGCAAGCAAGGTGGGCATTTACTTTTCAGATTGACATTTTTAAAAATGAGACTACCTCATGGAGATATTGAAAAAGGACTTTTGAAACCATAGTGTAAACTATCCCGTCCTTCTCTGTGGCTTATCTTATTACAAACACCTTATCTCTTAACTGTTTTCTCCATTTGAAACTAGTGTCAGTGAATACAACTTATTAATAAATATGTAAGTGTAACATGAACCCAGTTATTCATGTGTATATGAATTCATTATAAAATGATTAATATTTAATCTTGGTTTGAGTCTCTGAGATGATCTGAGATTAGACTCACATAACTGCATTCTGCTACACAGAAACCTTTTTCAGGAGATCCAACACATAAGTAGACAGTTTTGTCCCACTTCTCATTAGTGGTTAATGAGTTAAATATGTAAATATATATGTATTTACATGAATATATATATATATATATGTATATTAGTTTTCCTGGCTTATTAATGCTGTGAATACATCTAAATTCAAGCAAAATGCCTTGCAATGAAAGAACTTCACAACACTTATCACTGGTAACATTCATGGTAATATTTTGATAAACAAATTAAATTTCAAATCCTGTTGTTCAGGTTATGTAAAGAGGATGTGTAGAGGATGTTAGTGTTCAGGACTCAGTATTTGAAAAATAATTAAATATTACCCTGAATGTCTGTGGGAACTGCTTATAATATTTGTGAAATAACAAGCAGAGCATCAGTGTGGGTAAAGCTAAAAAATGTCATAAAATAGATGTGTAGCAGTAAATCTAGTATGATTAGATGATTCTATTTCATCTCAAAAAACAATGGAGTGTGTGTGTTTTATGTAAGTATGTTGGGAGAGGGATGAGAGAGAAAGGTAAAGTAGGAAAGGGAAGAGAAGGAGTGGTATTAAGCCTGCATCTTGGAATAATTGTATGAACTATGGGTAATGGAATTTACTGAGATTAGCAGCACAGGATAGAATAAAATGGATTGTCAGGCAATTCAACAGTCAAATGTGAAAACAAACATACACTGAGCAGGCCCATCCAGTGAGGCGTAGGTGTAAGGCTTCAACTTGTTTCCAGCCATGAGTGTAAAGGTATTCTCTCTAGCACGTTTTATCATATCATGACTGCAAATTGAAATTTTCTTCCTACTATCTCAGGATAACTTTTCTTCAGGTACTGTTTTGGAGGAAGTATATGCATTTGTGAAAATTTGTTAAAGGTAGAGCAAGGGAAGCATATGTACATTTTAATTTTAAAATTCATTTTATATTTGAAAAACTTTTTAGATACACATTTATTTGATTCAAATATGCACTTTAAAGTTATATAGATTAATGTCTTTAGTTACTACTTCAGGTTATCTTAGTTAATTTCATGGTGAACATAAGAAAATAATTCACATAGTCTGAAAATTTTATTTTTCATTTGCTTTCAATTTGATTGTTATCTTGGGATACTGTATTTCATCAATCGTAACATGCTTAAAACACTGTGGAAAGTAAATCATTTAATATTTGGTGGTAAGTAATTAATTATTGCTCCAAACCTATTCTTCACAGTAAAAGTAAAAGCAAGAAGAATAAACTTTCAGTTTCAAAACTTGACTGCTGAGAATGACCAGTAAATAAATATGACTGTGATCATGATAACTCAGATATTTTCCAAGTTCTATGAAATTATTCTTAACATATGAAGGTAATCAAAAAATTTCTATTAATTTAATTTTTCAGATCACTTAAGTCCATTCCTCATAGTTTCATACCATTTCTTTTTTTCAACCTATAGAAATAAAATATGTTGTATTGCATTACCTATTGGGAATAAAGACTGTTTACTCACCAATAATTTTGATGTGTAAACAGAAAATCATGAACTGGCCCAGCTAAGTCACCCAGTATAATAGACACCAAGAAGTGAGGCCAGTTCTCTGGGTCTCACCCCCCTGGAGTCCAGCTCACCTGCATTCACACCACCAGATCCAGCTCTACTGTTTTACCCCATGCAAAGTGCAAGGCCTGCTCTCCGGATTCTTGCACTTGACTAGGTACTGGGTCAGCTCTTCCATTGTTCTTATGCCCCCAAGGTCTGTGCTCCCACCTATTGCGGGTGGCAAGACATCCCATGGCATTTAAGAGGTTGCTGCTCTCCTGCTCTCAGGCCCTCCTACCTGTCTCTCTTGTTCCTCTGCCAGTAGCCTCTAGTGTTCTGCCCAGGCAAGATGCATGATCTGATCTCTCCAGTGCTGCAGTTGGTGAGGGGCAGGGGCAGTTCTCCAACTCTCTTGGTCTTGAAGCCATCTCTCTCTTTCTTACATGCCACAGGTGGCAATGTGAAAGGGGACAGAGGGCATTTTTTTCTCACCCATGCCACCACATGGCTGATGAGGCGGGTGGGGTCAGCTCCCTACTTTCATGCCCCTGGGCCTGTTTACCTGTACCCTTGCCAGCAGGGACAATTCTATTGTGTTGCCTAGGCAAGGTCTGTTATCCAGAGTGCTGCAGCCAGAGAAGGGCAGGATCAGCTCTCCCACTTTCATGATTCAGGGACCAGATTTTCCCACCTACTGTAAAGAGAGATCTAACTAGGTACTCTTATGGCACTGACCACTTCCATTTGGGTGTGGACCCAGGTGCATACAGGCTTCTGGGGTTTAGGCTGGAGGAGGTGCAAATTCTAGTCAGATCTGGAGGGTAGATGAGATTGGAAGCTTGGATCACTGATCCTGAGTTATTGGTTTCACATGTAAGCGATTTCTCCCCAATAAAATGAACTATATCACCCCATCCTGTGTACGATAATCTTATTCCAAAAACCTACAGTAGGTATCGAGGGGCAAGTGGTGTATCTCTTCCTTACCCACAGAACCTTATCACACACCATGGGGCTAGTTCTCTGATTCTATCATTTTCAGGACAAGTGCACCCACACCCCTGCCCACAGGGAGATCTCAACTGTGCTGCTCTGGGAAGACACAAGACCAACTCTTAAGAGTGGTACAGTTGGTGAAGGGCAGGGCCAGTTCTCCCTAGTGCTGCAGCCAGTGAATGGCAGGACCAACTCTGAGAAGCTTTTGGTGGGAGCAGCAGCCACAGACATCAACAGAGACCATGACTGTCGAAGCTTATGGACTATGTCCCTTGACAGCAATCTAAGCACAGAAAACACTATGGTTCTGGGTGACAACATAGGCTGTTAATTTCTGCATGATCCAGCAGATACTCATCCCTCAGACAACAGAACAAAAGACACCGGAATTATTATTGCTGAAAGCACAGGCCATTAAGCTGAACTAAGTTGCTTGTTCTTCCGGTTTGAACAAACCAGAAGAGAGCTAGCATAAAATTATACTACCCAAGACTGTGCTTCTGTGAAGATGTCTGCTCTGTTTTGTTTCTTATTGAGAAAGCACTGTGAGATAACCAGTCCACTTTGTGATCTGTGTCTTTTGTCTTCATCCCTTTTCTGCTTATAAGGTCAACTCAAAGGCCCAATATAGCAGGACACTCATTCCAACCTATGCATGCATAGACAAGTTGTACTACTTTGGAATTGTAAAAGACAATTCAGTTTTTCCAGTATATTTTCTGTAATTTTGTAACATGTGTTTGACCTGTACATAGGACACGCACACGCGTGCACACACACACACACACACATCAAAACATCATTATTTACACCATAAGTAATGACAAGTTTTATTGGGCAATCAAAAAACACAACTCCTTTACATTTTGTGGAAACAGAATTAGATCCAGTCTTCTATATTGTAACTAGCTTTACAGTAATTTTAATAGTGTAAATATTCCTGTAAAGAATAATTATATTTGAATTATTTCTCTTTCACATACATACATCCTTACAATATTCTTAAAAGTGCTGCTTTCTTTATGCCTTCAACTACAGTTCTTCACTTTGTATCTTAAAATTTATAATGTTCAAAATTTAGTTCTTAGAATAGGTTGACTAGAACCAAAGTCAAAATCATAGCCACTACAGAGCCACAAACACACTGTTTCACAAACAGAGCAGCACTACTGCTAAGAACATGTAAATCACTGGCTGGAGTGATCCATAGTACTAAATCTGATATCCCTGCCTAAAAGCAACTTATGATCTAGTATAGTCACTGTATAAACAAACACACTCTTATAAAATGACAGTGACATATAATTAGGTTGATAAAAATATATTCAGTGGAGAAAATGTTATTCATTTTTCACTTAAAATGTCATTGTTGATAGGTCATCATTTTGTTAATAAAACCACAGAGGTCTTAACAGTTGTGTTTATCATTGTATGATTAATTGCAGAGGAAATGTTTTATGAAAGTTTATTTTTAAAAAACCACAAAAATCACCTTAAGTTTATAGATATGAAGGCTTTCAGGAAAAGGAAAAAATGAAAGTAATGATCACTTCATAACTTTCCATGCATTGAACCTTGTCAGTTATAAAATCTGAAACCTATTTCTGGAAGTATGAATAATGATCTATATATAAGAATGCTACTAGAAAAACAGATGGAAATATTATATGAACTTACAAAGTAACATGGGGACACCAAAATGAAGTGACAAAAGAAAACAAGCAATGACTGCTGTGGCCCTAACAGAATCTTAAAAAGCTTTGGGGGAAAATGAATTTTGATTTTATTGAATAGACAAGAAGAGAAATCAGACCTTGGGCAAGTACTTATTCTGGAAATTGATGCCTAGACATATTCCACGCTTAAAACATAAAGGTCCTTGACTCAAGGTCTGACTAAAAAAATATACAAACAAACCTACTGAGGCAGAACATAGGAATGTTTGTCTTGGTCCAAGGTGAGCAGAGACAGTTTGACACTATATAGACTGCCACCCCTTCTCTTGTGTAGGCTCACTTCAAAATCACCTCTGTTTAAAATTCTTAGAGATGGGGGAAACATTTCTCATGGAAACAATCATTTTTTCTTAGTTTAATAATAACCATTGTGTGTCCAAAATATACAGATTAGTCATTCACAGAGTCACCTGAAACCAAAGAAAATTTTCATTTACACAAATACTGTTCATATGAGTTTTTCTTCTTAGTCTGACAATACATGAAAGCATTTTCTCTTTGCTTATTAATTAACTTTTTAGTTATTTTAAATTTGTCTGTATTTATTTTATATCCCCCTCTCCTTTTTCCTTTCATTTCATTCCTGCTGGAGAAGGCTACCAAGTCTGGGGAATAGAGACTTAAGGCAGGCCAAAACATTAGGGACAGCCCCTACTCCTACTTTTATGAGTCCCACAAGTAGACCAAGAGACATAGCAGTCACATATATGAAGAGGACCTAGGTTAGTTCCATTTAGGCTCCATTTTTGTCAGTTAAGTCCTTATGAGTTCCTATGAACACAAGTTAGCTGATTGTGTGTTTTTTCTTGTGATGCTCTTGAACCATTTGACTACTAAAGTCCTTCATCCCTCTCTTCTGCAACATTCCATGAGTTTACTGTAATGTTTGGCAGTGAATATCTGCATCTGTTTATATCAGGGACTGGATGAAGTCTCTCTGATGACAATTGTAGTAGGCAGCAATCTATGAGTCTAGCAGAATAATCCCAAATGTCTGAGAAACATTTAAAGAAGTCTTCATCATCCTTAGTCATTAGGGAAATGCAAATGAAAACAACTGTGAGATTCCACCAGAATGACTAAGATAAAACACACACACACACACACACACACACACACACACACACACACGATGGCTTATACTGCAGATGATGCAGAACAATGATAGATTGTAGGAGTGCCAACTTGTACAACCACTTTGAAAATTAGTATGGTGGCTTCTCAGAAAGTTGGAAATTGATCTATCTCAAGACCTAGCTATACAATTTTTGGCATATATCCAAAGAATGTTCAGTCATATCACAAGGACACTTTCCCAGGAATGTTCATATCAGCTTCATGTAATAATCAAAAACTAGAAACCACCTAGAATGCCCCTCAACCAAAGAATAGATAAAGAAAATATGTTACATTTACACAATTTATTATTAGTCACCTGACATCAGGAAATTTGAAGGAAAATAGGTGAAACTAGGAAAACAACATTCTGAGTGAGATAGCACAGACCCAGAAAGACAAACACAGTACATACTCACTTATACGTGGATATTAATTATAAAATAAAGGATAACTATGGTACAATCTACAGAGCCAGAGAGGATAGGTATCAATGATGGCCCAAGGAGTAATGTATGGATCTTTCCAGGAAGGGGAGATAGAATAAATATAGTGGTGGACTAGGAGTGGGTCAGGATGGGAGCTTGAGGGATCAGGCTGCAGGAGAATGGGAGGATAATGAAAGTGATGACTGGAAATGGAGGTGGGTGCATTTCAGGTCAGGCACAAGGGAAACTCCCAGGATTCTATAAGGAAGATGCCAGCTAAGGATGCTAGCAGTAGTGGATACATGGCCTGAACTGGTCATCTGCTGTGACCAGGTTAGACTTCCAGTGGAGGGATTGGGAAAACAACCAAGGCACACATTCTTTGACTTGTGGTCTGTCCTGCCTGAGGGATGTGCTGTGATGACCCTCTTGAAAGTCAACCTCCAGAAGCTTAGGGCTTGAGGGAGAGCCTATGGAGTTGGCAGACCTTTAACTTTTATATCTGAGGAAGTAAAACTTAACTCTCATGGGCTGATGAGGGGGCATGAACCTAACACTTAGTGGCCATCAAAAAAGGGGAAACATATATACATACATACATGCATACATATATATATATACATACATACATTCATACATATATACATAAACACATACAATCTCCAACATGACAGGGTCTCACCTATGGTGCTGATGAGTGGCAAGCCCTCAACAGGTCAGAGAAGCTGAAGAGGAAATTCAGAGTAGGTGAACTATTGGATGGACAAACAGACACAGGAGGACTTTTCTGACAGCCAAAGCTTAGGTCTTCATGTTATTATTACTATTGTTTTTTCTAATCTATTTCTTTCTGTTTTGTATTTATACGCTGATGTTTCCCTTCCGTCAATCTTGATAACTTCCTTCTAAATTCCATCCATGTCTTTCCTGGTAATTTTCTTCTCTCATGTCTTTATTTTTTCCCTTACAACTTCTATATGCCCTGCAACCTGGCATACATTCCAGTGCCTGAGGATTGCTTGGGGACTGCCAAAGAGCTTCCCTTCCCAGCAGGAGCCACACACCCCATATCCCAGGTCCTCTCTTCCACCAACAACATTAGGGAATCAGCGGGTCTATACTAGGGGACCAGCAGGTCCAGGAGGCCAGCAGGACCAGCAGTCCAGCGGGACAAGTAGGACCAGACCAGGGGACCAGCAAGTCCAGGGGACCAGTGCCTGGGTACTGACACAGAGCCTCCAATCCCGGCAGGAGCCACCCCAGATCCCAGGTCTTCTCATCCACCAAAGGGACACGGGGGCCAGGTGGGAGACTATGCACCCCAGATTCTGGGCCTCTTCTCTACCCATGGGACCAGAACTAGGACCAGGAAGAGAAGAACTATGAGAGTATTGGACTTGCTTGTACCCACCAAAAGGGAACACTGGTTCCCTAAACACCAGACTAGTAAGAGGCTTTTCTTGCACCCACTAGAAGAAGAGATGGGAAAGAGACAAAAAAAAACATACTCAGCATCAAAAAAACAAATATGACACCACCAGATTCTAGAAACTCCACACCAGCAAGACTACAACATTCCAATGCAAATGAAGCAGAAGAGAATGACCTTAAAAGCAACTTCATGAAAATGATAGAGACACTAAGAGAGGATATAGGAAAATACCTCAAAGAAATGGAAAAAAAACAAACCAAAAAATGCAAGAAATGGAAAAAAAGCAAACCAAAAAAATGCAAGAAATGGAAGAAAACGAACCAAAATATTCATAAAATGCAACAAATAGACGAAAAGATAAACCGAAAATTGCAAGAAACAATGCAAACAGTGCAAGGGTTGAAAACTGAAATAGACACAATAAAAAACCACAATCTGAAGGAAGGCTGGAATTAGAACAGCTGGGCAAATGGTCAGGTACTACAGATACAAGCATTATCAACAGAATACAAGAGCTGGAAGAGAGAATCTCAGATACACTAAGAGAAATTGATTCATCAACCAAAGAAAATCTTAAGTCCAACAAATCCCTAACACAAAATATCCAGGAAATATGGGAAACCATGAAAAGACCAAACCTAAGAATAATAGGTATAGAAGAAGGTGAGGAAAACTAACTCAAAGGGGCAGAAAACATATTCAACAAAATCATAGAAGAAAACTTTCCCAACCTAAAGAAAGACATCACAATGAAGGTACAAGAAGCTTACAGAACACCAAATAAAGTGGACCCCAAAAACAGTCCCCTCACCACATAATAATAAAGACCCCAAATATAGAGAATAAAGAAAGAATATTAAGAGGAGATAAGAAAAAATGACAAGTAACATATAAAGGCAAATCTATCAGAGTTACACCTGACTTTTCCTTGGAAACTCTGAAAGCCAGAAGGTCCTGGATAGATCTTCTACCAACACTAATAGACCCTGGATACAAGCCCAGACTACTATACCTGGGAAAACTCTCAATCACTATAGAGGGAGAAGACAAGATATTCCACAAGAAATCTAGATTCAAGCAATACATATCCACTAACCCAGCCCTACAGAAAGTTCTGGAAGGAAAATTCCAACCCAAGGAGGTTAACTCAAACCAGAAAATCATAGGAATTAGATAATCCCAATTTACTAACAGCCAAAAGAAAAAAGGAGTGAAATTCCACACATAATTCCACCACCACCAACCATGCCAAATAAAAGAAGAATGAGCAACCAATGGTCATTAATATCCCTCAATATTAATGGCCTAAACTCATCCATAAAAAGACACAGGCTAACAGAATGGATTCAAAGACAAAACCCATCCTTCGGCTGCATGCAAGAAACACATCTCACCCTCAAAGACAGACATTACCTCAGAGTTAAAGGTTGGCAAAAGATTTTTCAATCAAATGTACCCAAGAAGCAAGCGGGGGTAGCATTCCTAATATATAACAGATTAGACTATAAAATAAAATCCATCAAACAAATGAAGGAGGTTATTACATAGTCATCACAGGAGAAATCCACCAACATGAAATTTCAGTTCTGAACAACTATACCCCAAATACAAAGGCATCCACGTTCGAAAAAGTAACATTACTAAAACTCAAATCACATATAAAGCCCCACACACTTATAGTGGAAGACTTCAACACCCCACTGTCACCACTAGACAGGAATACCAGACAGAAACTCAACAATGAAGCAATGGGTCTAATAGAAGTTATGACCCAATTGGGATTAACAGACATCTATAGAACATTCCATTAACATAAAAAAGAATATACATTCTTCTCACCACCACATGGAACCTTCTCAAAAATCAACCACATACTTGGCAACATACCAAACCTCAGCAGCTACAAAACAATTGGAATAACTCCATGCATCTTATCAGACCACCATATGTTAAAATTAGTATTCAACAGCAACACAAATTGTAGAAACCCTACAAATGCATGGAAATTGAATAATGAACAACTGCACCATTCCTGGGTCAAAGAAGAAATAAAAAAAGAAATTAAAGACTTCCTAGAATTCAATGAGAATGAAGACACAACATACCCAAAACTATGGGACAATTTGAAAGCAGTGCAACAAGGGTAATTCACAGCACTAAGTGCCCATATGAATAAGCCAGAGAACAGCTACACTAGAGAGTCAACAACACAGCAGAAAGCTCTAAAACACAAAGAAGTAAACTCCCCCAGGAGGACTAGACGCCAGGAAAAAATCAAACTGAGGGCTGAAATCAATAAAGTAGAAACTAGGAAAACAGTACAAAGAATCAATGCAAAGAAGAGTTGGTACTTTAAGAAACTCAACAAGCTAGACAAACCTTTGTCCAACCAGCCAAGTGTGAAGTTGAAAATTAACAAAATCAGAAACAAAAAGGAGGCCATAACAATGGACTCTGAGGAAATTCAGAGAATCATCAACTCATATTTTGAAAACATGTTCCTCACAAAATCGAGAATTTAAAGGAAATGGACAATTTTCTGGATACCTATCACTTGCTAAAATTAAATCAAGAACAGATAAGCAATTTAAATAGACCTATAACCCCTATGGAAATAGAAGCAGTCATCAAAAGTCTCCCAACGAAAAAAATCCCAGGTCCAGATGGCCTCAGTGCAGAATTCTACCAGAAATTCAAAGAGCAGCTTATACCAACTCTTGTCAATGTACTACAAGCAATAGAAGAAGGGTCATGGCAAAACTCTTTCTACAGGGCTTCAACAACCTTGATCCCCAAGCCACACAAAGACGCAACTAAGAAAGAGAGTTTCAGACCAATACCCCTAATGAACATTGTGCAAAAATACTCAATAAAATACTGGCAAATCGGATCCAAGAACACATCAAAACAATCATTAACGACGATCAAGAATGTTTCATTCCAGGGATGCAGGGATGGTTCAACATACAAAAATTCATCAATGTAATCCACCATATAAACAAGCTGAAAAACAAAAATCACATGATCATCTCAATAGATGCAGAAAAAAGCCTTTGACAAAATCCAACACCCCTTCATGATAAAGGTCTTGGAGTGATCTGGGATAACAGGGACACATCTAAACATAATAAAAGCTACATACAGCAATCCAATAGCCATCATCAAACTAAATGGACAGAAACTCAACGCAATTCCTCTATAACCAGGAACAAGAGAAGGCTGTCCATTCTCTCCATATATTTTCAATATTGTATTTGCGATTCTAGCTAGAGCAATACGACAACAAAAGGAGATCAAGGGGATACAATTTGGAAAGGAAGAGGTCAAACTTTCACTATTTGCAGATGATATAATAGTTTACATTAATGTCCCAAAGAACTCTACCAAGGAACAGTTACAGCTGATTAACACCTCAAGCAAAGTGGCAAGCTACAAGATCAATTCAAGAAAATCAGTAGCCCTACTATATACAGATGATAAAAGGGCTGAGAAATAAATCAGAGAAACTTCACCCTTTACAATTGCCACAAACAACATAAAAAACCTTGGGGTAATACTAACCAAACATTTGAAAGAACAGTATCACAAGAACTTTGAGTCTTTAAAGAAAGAAATTAAAGAAGCCCACGGAAAATGAAAAGATCTCCCATGTTCTTGGATAGGTAGGTTCAATATAGTAAAAATGGCAAAAGCAATCTACAGATTCAATTCAATCCCCATTAAAATACCAGCACAATTATTTTCAGACATTGAATGAACAATAATCAATCTTGTATGGAAAAACAAAAGACCAAGGATAGGCAAAACAACCTTATTCAAGTAAGCAACATATGGAGGCATCACCATCCCTGACCGCATGCTCTATTATAGAGCTGCAGTCCTGAAAATATTGTTTAGTATTGGCAAAAAATAGACAGGTAGACCAATGGAATCGAATTGAACACCCTGATATTAACCCATACATGGATGACCATCTTATCTTCAACAAAGAAGCTAAAAATATACAATGGAAAAAAGAAAGCGTCTTTAACAACTGGTACTGGCATAACTGGAGACTGGCATGTAGAAGAATGCAGATAGATCCATGTCTATCACCATGCACAAAACTTAAGTCCAAATGGAACAAAGACCTCAACATAAATCCAGCCACACTGAAACACTTAGAAGAGAAAGTGGGTGGTACCCTTGAACCCATTGCTACCAGTAGTACAGACAGTGAGGTCAACAATTCATAAATGGGGCCTCCTGAAACTGAGAAGCTTCTGTAAGGCAAAGGACACAGTCAGCAAGACAAAAAGGCAGCCCACAGAATGGGAAAAGATATTCACTAACCCCACATCTGAGAGTGGGCTGATTTCCAAAATTTACAAAGAATTCAAGAAGCAAGTCTCCAAAACACCAAAGGATCCAATTAAAAGCTGGGGTACAGAAATAAATAGAGAATTCTCAATAGAGGAATCTAAAATGGCTGAGATGCACTTGAGAAAGTGCTCAACATCCTTAGCCACCCGAGAAATGCAAATCAAAACAACTCTGAGATACCATCTTACTCCTGTCACAATGGTTAAAATCAAAAACACCAATGACAATTTATGCTGGAGTTGTTGTGGTTAAAGGGGAACACTCCTCCAATGATGGTGGGAGTGCCAACTTGTACAGACACTTTGGTAATCTGTATGGAGATTCCTCAGAAAAATGGGAATAAGCCTACCACAAGACCCAGCAACTCCACTCTTAGGCATATATCCAAAAGATGCCCATTCATACAACAAGGATGTCTGTTCCATTATTTGTAATAGCCAGAATTTGGAAGCAACCTAGATGCCCCTTAACTGAAGAGTGGATAGAGAAAATGTGGTACATTTACACAATGTAGTACTATTCAGCAGAAAAAAACATTGGAATCCTGAGATTTGCAGGCAAATGAATGGCACAGAAGAAACCATCCTGAGTGAGGTAACCCAACCACAAAAAGAGAAACATGGCATGTACTCTCTCATATATGGATTTTTAGACATAGATCTGGGGAGTGCCTGCCTACAATCCCATGGCCAGAGAGTCTGGGAAACAGAACTTTTATTCAATGGCTGATGGAAGCAGAGGCAGACTCCCATGGCTATGCACTGAGCTGAACTCAAGAAATCCAGTGACAGAGAGGAAGGATGATGACCAAAGGGATTAAGACTGGGTTGGTTTAACCTACAGAAACAGCTGACCTGACAAGGGTTTGCTCTTGAACCCCAGGCTGATGGCTGGGAATCCAGCATGGAACTGATCAAGCCCCCCCTGAATATGCATGTCAGTGAGGAGGCCTAGGGAATCTATTGAGCCTTGGGTAGTAGATCAGTATTTATCCCGGGTATACAAATGGACTTTGGGCACCCATCCCAATGAGCGATGTTCTCTGGCTGAGAGAGGTTCTAGGCCCTGACCTGGATGAAATGACAGACTATATATAACGCCATGGAGGGCCTCAATCTCCCTGAGGAAATGAGGGGATATTGGAGGGGTTTGGGGAAGGGTGTGGTAGGAGGGGAGGGAAAGGTAGAGGGATCTGGAATTGACATGTGAAACAACCTTGTTTCTAATTTAAATTTAAATTCAAAAATAAAAAGAATTAATTATCATCTTTGATTATCAACCAATTATAGCAAGATAAGCATGTCATCTAATAATAATTAGTCTACTTTGTTCTTGTTCCCTGACCTCAGTGAGTCCTTCCCTTAACTATGTGGTTTTCTAAAACTTTAGATTACTTCCTCAGGTTTATCACCTCCAAGATATTAACAAAAATCTTAAGTCATATTTTAAATCTTTATTTTAGTACTCTGAAACATGTAAACACATTTCCTAATATTAAGATTAAAAGAGTTTAAAGTAGCTGGGCTTCTGGAACTCAATTGTTTTTCTTCATTGTTAACCAAATTCACAGTTTATGTGGCTTCTCAAGAGAAATTTATGGGTTCTAGTTTTGTGTCATTTTCTTGTTTTTATTTGCTATCCTCTGTGGCCCCTACTTTATCAGGGTCAGGGGCAATACCATATCTTACTTTTACCTATATTAGTTTTCCCACTAAGCCAACCTCTATCATAGTCCATTAGTATATTCATTGAAGACCCTCAGTGATCAAAATTCTATTTAATCCTATATTATTATTATATAAAATCATTGCTTCTGTGTAGCAGTACAGCTAAGGAGTAAATCATCTTCAAAGTACTCCAAAGGTGAAAATGCCCAGTAGAACAGGATATTTCCAAAAGATGATCATATTGCGTTAATAGCAGTGGTGATATCCCCACACACATTTACACCATGCCAGATGCCAGTGAAAAATGACAGCAGCAGACATGTAAAGACACATCTATAGCATGAAAAATAAATGGGCTTCAAAATTCAAGATGAATATCAGAAAAGCAAAGCAGCTGGCCACTAGTTTCTTACCTCTATCTCAGGCTGAATGGATTGGTCCTGTCTGCAAGAGCCCTCACCAAACCTTAGACTGTTACCTCTCTTCAGAGTGCCTAGAGAATGAATGCCCCTATCTTCAGTATGGCTGGAGAATTAATGCCTCATACTGACTAGTGAAGTCCCTACTTCTACGTCTTATATGCCTTTAATTCTGGGATTAAAAGTGTGTGGTGTGTTACTCTTTTAGACTAATTCAATCTCATGTGTCCCTGGGTGGCCTTGAACTCAGAGAGATCCATCTACTCTTAATCCTGAGTCCTAATATTTAAGGTGTTTACCACCACCTCCTAGATTCTGGCTTCTGGTATTAAAGGTGTGTGTCTGACTTCAATAGCTTGTAGCTGACATTGCTTTCTGAATCCTGAGGTAAATTTTAATGAATCATTAACAACATATCACCACATATATCAGTAGCAAGAGACATTGTAGGGCTGAGGCTTCTGGGGTCTTGCTGATCCAAGATTCACCCATTGGGAGATTTGCTCCTGGTGGTCCAATCTCCTCAATCCAATTGCAAACTTCTGCTTCTCGGACATGGCCACTGGAATGCTGGGATAAGGATGGCACAAAGATTGTAGCAGTGGCCCACCAATGACTGGTCCAGCCTGAGACCAATGCCATGTGTGTCCGTCCCTGCCACAGACCAGAGTGACAAGACACAGAAGGTGGATGGCCCAAAGACTCAGGATAGATCGTAAATTATTTGGAGAGAGAAAAAAAGTCAACATAATGAAACAACATTTTTTAAAGAAGAGTTGAAAGGAGAAGTATTGGCTTGTGATTCCCAAGGTCAGGTTCTCAGACTAAGTTCTCAGCACAAAGATGTATTTACTCAGAGTGACAGAGGGCAGGGATAAAGAATGAGACAGGAGACAGGAAAAGGGAAGAAGGAAAAGGGGCAGGGATATTTTGTCCAGGAGGACAAAGGACTCCCTCAGGAGAGAGAGGAGACAGTTGTGGCACATATGAAAATAGTGGTAAACCCCATGTTAGGATGAGGCACACAATTTTAATTGGGCATGTTAATTAGATTAGCCCAAGAGAACTTTCGATTGCTACATTTCAGTACTTTGATAGGTAGACCTTGGTATTCGGCCCGAGGAGGAGGCATTGGTCAAATAAGGAAATGGATCTTGAGGGTTAGCTTCAGGAATACAACTAACAGATTTTAGCAAGGAAGAGGGAAAGGGAGAGAAGGGCAAGGCTGGCCTGAGCCACATGCTCAAGTGGGCAAGTGTCCCTTCATGAATGCAATCACTGTATCAGTCCATGGTTGTCTTAGTTTGTTTTTTATGGACTATGATGTGGTTCATTATTATGATAGAAGGCATGGCAGAGCTGGGATCCTATTTTCATGCTGGTCAGGAAGCAAAGAAATGCAAAAGAAACCTCCAGGAAGAACATACTGCTTAAAGGTTGCAACAAGTAGCCTACTTCTGCCAGCCGAGTCCTACTTTAAATTGTGAATCAGTCAATGGTCTATCTAAATGATTTGATGGTTGATTTACTATTAACACATAAGCCTATAAAAACATTTCCTGTCCAAGTCATAGCACTGATAGTAACCATTAAATGTATCCTAACATAAAAATAGGATGTAAGAGCTTCATAATTTATGTATGAAGAAACATAGATAACCACCAAGCTGAAAATGGAAAAAAATACCATGAACAAAATTTTACAGTTTCTTTTAAGCATGGAAACAAATCGAGTTGAGAAGGATTCTTAAAGTAAAATTGATCTTGTTTATAATTCTTCAACAATAGATACTTAGAGTGAAATTGATCTTGTTATATAATTCTTCAGCAATATTTTATTTAGAAATAATATAGTCAATAAGAACGCTTCAAATATTATTTGGTATATACTTAAATTTTATTTAAATATCAAATCAATTAAATCTTAATAAGCACCTACTTATTCCAGTTCATGTTTAATGCTTCATGTGATTCCAATTTTGTTAATAAAGTCACCTTATTTCACTGTCAAATGCACTAATAATAGTTTCATTAATACTAGAATCATGTGTCTACAGTGAGAAGCATTTTAATGTTTAAGTGAAATAACCCAGGTATACTTTCTCCCAAACTTTCCAGACTTCTAGATTCAATCATTTCCTGTATAATATGAGATTATAATTCAATACAAATAAATTTGTTTTTGTCTTGTAAAATAATAATTTAAAAATATGATAAAATTCAATTTGAATTTTATGGAAATTTATATAACACTGCCTTAAATCATTTCTCAAGAGGTTTTGAAATAAATGTGATAAAATATATTGCACAGCAAAATCTACCTCTATATTTTTAGAGTAAACAAGATGTCTTGACATAGCATCTCTCTTTCATCTTATTTCTAAAGGAACTGAAAAGACACTAATGGACTTGTCCCTTGTTCCTCTTACTGCATCCATACAATTTTAAAGATTTCCTTTTTATTGCAAATTCTGTTTGAAAATGTGGAAAAAGATTTTGGCATTATCCAAAACAGAGTTACGTTTTAAACTAAATATATAGCTATTCATTCATGAACTAAAAAGGACATACCTGTATAAAAAATCAAATGTTATACAAAACATTGAAATATAATTTTCAAAAGTATAAGAGCAAATTTATCTATTATTAATTTTTACTATATTGACACTGTTTTTCATAATCATGAAGTAGGATTTTTGGTTAATGTATTACAAAAATATTCATTACTATAACTGCATATCTATAAGTTCAAGATGAATGATATATGTAAGTATGCAGACATTAATGCTATTCTTGAAGGGTAAATGATCTCATTTCTTTGCATGGATGGTGTGTTTAAGAAAGATGCTAGAAAGTCTTGCTATTTTTGGCAGTACAAAAGAGTATATGCATAGTGGGTATGTGCTCCATCCTCTGTGAAGACTAACCAAGTGTAGCCCTTTAAGTGTAGCCTGTGGTGAACCGTAGAAATGCAAAGATATGTGTATGATGTGGGTTTATTGGAAAGTATGTAAATTAAAAGACATTCTGTGTTGTGTCATCTGTCAAACATTCCATGTATTTCTTGTGGTAGATGAGGAAAATAAATGGTCTTTTCTTCCATGATGGCATAGTAGTAATGCCACACTTCCCTTTTAAGTGTTCCACGTCCAACTTTAAAATACTTTCTAGTTCATTAACGCTTTGCATATTTTATCTTTCCTATGAGATTAAAGCATAGTGGTCTTTCAGTACATGCATGAAATTGATTTGACGTCCTCCAACCCCACCCTCAATGCATAAAAAAATGTAAACTCAGTCCAATTCTGTAAATTGCCACAGTATTTTTATATAAATTGCATATATACTCCCATATACTTTAAATTGACACTAGATTATTAATGATGCTTCAGGTGTTGCTAATGCAAGGCATAGAGTCCTTCCTCTGTGTTATTTCGGGAATATAAATGAAAAACCTATATATGCAGAGAGATATAACTTTTCTGTGAATGTTTGTTTGAATGTGATTGAATTTATAGATGTAACACCTGAGGAAAAAGACAGTCATTACCAAAAGAAAGTTTTAGGGGACAGTGTAGAAGTTTAAATGCCATATTCTATTTATTTATTAAGAGAGAAATTTAGAGGCTTTGGGGTTGAAACTGGATTGAAAGCTTAACTCACAATACTTTACTCTTTGCTTTTTTATTTGCTTTCTACTTGTAATTCTAAGCCTTCATGATTTCCTTTCCCTTATTTTCATAACACTTTTGAAAGTTTACTTTTATTTTTGAAGATGCTACATAGACACCATTGCTTTTGTGCATATCTTCTATGCATGGTTGAATCATGTAGATGAAGTTATGTTTGTCTTCTGTAACATATAACCTTTCCCATCAGCCACCTGGGTCCAGCTGCTGTCTCAGCCCCCAAATAACATGCAAGCCACTATATTAATTATGAAGCTGTTGGCCGTTTGCTATGGTTTCTTAATGGCTAGTTCTGACTTAATTATTAACACATAATTACTAATAAATATTTTATAAGGAATTATCTTTCTGAGGACACCCTCCTGACATGTCCTCTCCTCTCTGGAAATCACTGCCTCTCATGACTACATTTCACAGAATCCTCCACGACTCCTAGTCCCACTTATCTTGCTTTCCTATTGGCCAACAGTGCTTTATTTATACCAATAAGACAAACATATACACAGAAGGACTTCCCCCATCAGCCTTCCTTTTGCTCACAACTATTTCTAACAAAACTCTGTTCTAGGACCCATGGACATTATTTATAATGGTTGTTTTTCCCTTTATTTCATAGTTTAGAGACACAGATACTAATGCTGAGACTGTGATTCTTTAGTAAAACTCAATGATTGCATGACTCTTCCTTGAATAACCAGATTATTTCAATGTTCCAAATATTTAGCATATATTATTTTCCTTTTGAACATTATTCTCATTGAAACAATGATAAACATTGTAGTTTTGCATGAAATGGATGCAGAGGATAACATAGATAGCAAAACTTGAAAAACTAATAAACATAGAAATAATGACATAAATGTTTAAAAATGATTCCAGAAAGCAGAGGGGATGTAGGGAATGAAGGAAAGAAACAGTAGAGAAATATATTTATGCATCATAGTTCATTTGGCAATGTAATTCTAAAATCCTATGTATTTTGATAAGTTTAACAAATTCAGATTATGAAGTACAGGATGGGGATGCGTGGCTGAGTACGTGTTCATATTCATAAAGGAAAGGGTATTTGAGATAAACCTTTACAAAATGTTTATATATATGATAGAAACTTCAACTTTTTATATACCTTGATGATCTCTCACATTTTGGAGCCAGGGACTCACTGAGGTGCTGACAAAGATCAAAAGGCAGAGAAGAAAAACAACACCGAAACAAATCCACTGTGCACTTTGTTAACAGCAGGACCACCCAGAACAGAGTCCTTTCAGATTCCCTAAGCAACACTTGTTCCTGAGATAGCTAGCTGTGAGTGATCTCTTCTTGTACCTCAAACATATGAAAAACAAAATGAAAAATAGAAACCCTGTATTTCAAATGGTCTCATGTTCAATATATACATCTTCTTTCAATATTTCAAACAGTATTTATTGATAGTTAGCCTAGAATTGAGGCTTATAATGTATGAATATAAATAATTTACGCACACAATTACGTGTGTGTATGTAAGTTTCCAAAGCAGCACAATTATGTAAAAAGTGTTTCCCAGAATTTATTATTCACCATTTAGAATAATAAAAGCAAAACCCCTAAGTAGAAGAAAGAAATGAAAGACATTCTTGAATTCAATGAGAATGAAGACACAACATACCCAAACCTATGGGACACTTTGAAAGCAGTGCAACAAGGGAAGTGTATAACACTAAGAGCCCCCATGAATAAACTGGAAAATAGCTACACTAGAGAATTAACAGTACAGCTGAAAGCTCTAGAACACAAAGAAGCAAACTCCCCCCAGGAGGAGTAGATGCCAGGAAATAATCAAACTGAAGGCTGAAATCAAGTAGAAACTAAGAAAACAATACAAAGCAACAAAGAGTTGGTTCTTTGAGAAAATCAACAAGATAGACAAACCTTTGTCCAAACTTACCAAATGGCAGAGTGTGAATTAAAAAAATCAGAAACAAAAAGGGGGACATAAAAATGGACTCTGAGGAAATTCAGAGAATGATCAGGTCATACTTTGAAAACATATACTCCACAAAATTCGAAAATTTAAAAGAAATGGACAATTTTCTGGATACATATCACTTACGAAAATTAAATAAAAAACAGATAAGCAATTTAAATAGACCTATAACACCTATAGAAATAAAAGCAGTCATCAAAAGTCTCCCAACCAAAAAAAGCCCAGGTCCAGATTGCTTCAGTGCAGAATTCTACCAGAAATTCAAAGAACAGCTTTTACCAATTCTTCTCAAAGTATTCCATGCAATAGAAGCAGAAGGGTCTTTGCCAAACTCTTTCTCTGAGGGTTCAATAACCTTGATACTCAAGCCACACAAAGACACAACTAAGAAAGAGAACATCAGACCAATATCACTCATGAACTTTGACGCAAAAATACTCAATAAAATACTGGCAAATCGGTCCAAGAACACATCAAAACAATCATACACCACGATCAAGTTTGTTTCATCCCAGGGATGCAGGGATTGTTTTACATAAGAAAACTCATCAATGTAATCCACTATTCAAACAAGCTGAGAAACAAAACTCACATGATCATCTCACTAGATACAGATAAAGCCTTTGACAAAATCCAACACCCCTTCATGATAAAAGTCTTGGAGAGATCTGGGATAACAGGAACATACCTAAACATAATAAAAGCTATATACAGCAAACCAACAGCTAACATCAAACTAAATGGACAGAACTCAACCCGATTCCTCTAATATCAAGAATAAGGCAAGGCTGTCCACTCTCTCCATACCTTTTCAATATTGTCCTCGAAGTTCTAGCCAGAGCCATATGACAACAATAGGAGATCAAGTGGATACAATTTGGAAAGGAAGAGGTCAAACTTTCACTATTTGCAGATGATATGATAGTTTACATAAATGACCCAAAGAACTCTACCAGAGAACTCCTACAGCTGATAAACACTTTCAGCAAAGTGGCAGGATACAAGATCAACTCAAGAAAATCAGTAGCCCTGCTATATTCAGACAAAAAAGGGGCTGAGAAGGAAATCTGAGAAACATCACCCTTTACAATTGCCACAAACAATATAAAATACCTTGGGGTAATGTTAACCAAAAAAATGAAAGACCTGTATCACAAGAACTTTAAATCTTTAAAGAAAGAAATTAAAGAAGACATCAGAAAATGGAAAGATTTCCCAGGCTCTTGGATGGGTAGGATCAACTTAGTAAAAATGGCAATCCTGCCAAAAGCAATCTACAGATACAATGCAATCCCCATTAAAATACCAGCACAACTCTCCACAGAACTTGAAAGAACAATAATCAATTTTGCATGGAAAAACAAAAGACCCAGGACAGCCAAAATATACTTATTCAACAAAGCAACATAGGGAGGCATCATCATCCCAGACTTCAAGCTCTATTATAGACCCATAGTCCTGAAAACAACTTGGTATTGGCACAAAAATAGACAGGTAGACCAATGGAATCAAATTGAACACCCTGACATTAAGCCATACATATATGAACACATGATCTTGGACAAAGAAGCTAAAAATATACAATGGGAAAAAAAGCACCTTCAACAAATGGTGCTAACATAACTGGATGCTGGCATGTAGAAGAATGTGGATAGATCCATGTCTATCACCATGCACAAAACTTAAAAGTCCAAATGGATCAAAGACCTCAACATAAATCCAGGCACACTGAAACACTTAGAACAGAAAGTGGGTGGTAGCCTTGAACCTATTGGTATAGGAGACTGCTTCCTGAACAGAACACCAGTAGCACAGAGAGTGAGGGCAACAATAAATATATGGGACCTCCTGAAACTGAGAAGCTTCTGTAAGGCAAAGGACACCATTAATAAGACAAAAAGACAGCCCATGGAATGGGAAAAATATATTCACTAACCCCACATCTGACACATGGCTGATCTCCAATATTTACAAAGAACTCAAGAAGCAAGTCTCCAAAACACCAAAGGATCCCATTAAAAATGGGCTACAGAACTAAATAGAACATTCTCAATAGAGGAGTCTAAAATGGCTGAGATGCACTTGAGAAAGTGCTCAACATCCCTAACCATTGAGGAAATGCAAATCAAAACAACTCTGAGATACCATCTCACTCCTGTCAGAATGGCTAAAATAAAAAACACCAACAGTTTATGCTGGAGAGGTTGTGGAGAAAAGGGAATACTCCTCCACTGCTGGTGGGAGTGCCAACTCATACAGACACTTCTGAAATCAGTATGGAGATTCCTCAGAAAAATAGGAATAAACCTACCACAAGACCCAGCAATTCCACTCTTAGGCATATATCCAAAAGATGCACATTCATATAACAAGAACATCTGTTCCACTATGTTCATAGCACTATTATTTGTATTAGCAAGAACTTGGAAGCAACCTAGATGCCCCTCAACTAAAGAGTGGATAGAGAAAGTGTGGTGCATTTACACAATGGAGTACTATTCAGCAGAAAAAAGCAATGGAATCCTGAAATTTGCAGGCAAATGGATGACACTAGAAGAAACCATCCTGAGTGAGGTAACCCAGTCACAAAAAGACAAATATGGTAAGTACTCTCTCATATATGGTTTTTAGACATAGATCTGGGGAGTGCCATCCTACAATCCCAAGGCCAGAGAGTCTGGGGAACGGAACCTTCATCCAATGCCTGATGGAAGCAGACGCAGTCTGCCACAGCTAAACACTGAGCTGAACTCAAGGAACCCAGTGTTAGAGAGGAGGACTGATGAGCAAGGGGTTGAGACTGGGCTGGTTTAACCCCCAGAAACAGCTGACCTTACAAGGGGTAGCTCTTGAATCCCAGACTGATGGCTGGGAATTCAGCATGGGACTGATCAAGCCCCACTGAATGTGGGTGTTAGTGAGGAGGCCTAGGCTATCTATTGGACCTTGGATAGTAGATCAGTATTTATCCGTGGCATACAAATGGACTTTGGGTGCCCATCCAACAAAGAGAAATGCACTCTCAGCTTGGACTCTTGGGGAAGGGCCTAGGCCCTACCCTGGATGAAATGACAGACTATGGACACCCCCATGGAGGGCCTGACCCTCTCTTGAGAAATGAGGAGTATTATGGGGGTTGTTTGGAGGGCATGGGAGGAGGGGAGGGAATGGGAGAGGGTCCTGGTATTGACATGTGAAGCAACTTTGTTTCTAATTTAAATTTAAAACTAATTTTTTTAAAAATATGTATTGCAAGTTTATAATTCCTAGGTGAAGAACTATTTTCACACAATGATTAGTGAGAGGAAGAATCAATTTCCTTCAAAGATGATCCCCTTGATAGGTTATCCCATGCAAAGTACCAAATTCTGAACATATATGTACACATGAGCTATCCTAAATTGATTCAATAGGACACACAATCACACAAGCCCATGTGTCAATAAAATAATAATTAAGATGTGGCTGTGAATTTGCGAGTATTCAGGGTAGAGAGATAACTTGTAGGCAAACATCTGGGAGTGGAAATGATAAACACAGTGCTCATGCATGTAATCATGAAAATATTAAATTAAAATAGTTTTAAATTTAGAAACAGTGAATATTATCAATGCTTATAATATTACCAAGGTTAGTATTCCAATTTGTTTGAACTCAGAAACGAGTCAGGAATTGAATATTGATGTTGAAAATAACAATTTCAGAGCTGAAGGCAGAAATAAATACGAAAATGTGGTCTATGAGCACGTGTATATGCACACACACCCATTCTGTTTAGGTACAGAAAACAAGCATACACATGCTTGCTGTGGAATAATCCTCTTGTACACTGTAAATATTTGTCACTCCAAATGATTTAATAAAATGCTGATGTGCTGATTGTCCAGTAGTCAGTCAGGAAATATAGTCAGGGAGGCCAAAATTATGGCAACGGGAAGGAGAAGGGTGGCCTCAGGAGTTGCCAACCAGACACAGAGGGAGCAGGAGATGAATATGCTATGCTAGTAAAAGCACCGCCACATGGCAAAGCAATAAAAGGGAATATGGGTTAACTTAGAATGTAAGAGTTAGTTACTAACAAGCCTGAGCTATCCGCCAAGCATTTATAATTCATATTCAGTTTCTGAGTGGTTATTTGGGAAATCTCAGGCAGAAGAGAAACACCCATTTTCATATGCTCTCTCACTTCAGGGTTATTCTTCCAAACCATAAACAGTGATTTTTGCTAAAGTGTGGCTACTCTTACTCACATCTGGTGTTTACTACAAAGCAGAAATTATCATTTGTAGCACAGCAAGTGAGAAGGGGCGTGAACCTGCACTCACTTTCTTTGCTGTGCTGCACAAACTGCCCTTGTCTCTCACTTATTTTCTGTGGCTGACTCTTGCCTCATGGCTTTCAGATTGTGAAGTATGGCTATTAATCTTAAGGCTGACCAATGATGAAGTTTAGTAACCACTGTCAAACAAGGTTGGCAAGGATATATATTATGTGCCAAGTCATTTTCATCATTCTGTCAGTATACCTGCACTGGGCATGGAAAGTGAAAGCAATAAAAATGTTTTCTATTCAAATAAGTGGGATGTGTGTAGAAGTCACCAATAACGAATAGTCAGAACACTTTTATAAATGTAATTCAGAGACATTTTTGAACTGACTGGTTTCATACTTTTAGCAAGTTGCCTTATTCAGTCTCGAAAATCCTGAGTACCACTGCATATACACAGTCAATGTCTTTTATATATATATATCTTAAACTTATTTTGCATGCTGTACTCCCATGTTTCTATATATTCTTATCAAATTCATCAGATTATAATTTGAAAATATTTACACCTGGAAGGAAATTTAATGTGTGAGGGAATATTTTTCTAGAAGAACAAAATCTAGTTATGATAATGAAATCTGTTTATATAACATGAATAAAATTGAAAGTTAAGTGAAATAACATCCCACAATATATTTCATGTATAACGAACTATGTATTAATTAATTTACCAACAGTTATATTGAGTGACTGTGACTACAGACAATATTAGGTCTTATCTTTCTTTGAAATAGTTGTTATATTAAATAAAAACACAAGTATAATGTTATTAGGAAGAATATATGCATATACATACATATATATATAATTATAAAATACAAAGACATTGAATGTCAATGAAAATTACAATTTGAGATTAATAATAAACATTTGTTACATTGGTAGCTAAGTTTTAGCAACTTAAAAATATTTTTGCTTGGTATTAAATTAGTAAGTATGTATTATGTACATGTTAGAAAGCATTAAAATAACAGGCTATTTGAAAGCTTCACCTCAAATTTCATACTGTTAATCTCATCAGTAAACCAAATAAACACTGATTCCAAAGGCATGTTGGTAAGAAAGGTAGCACTGAAATTTGCCTCAATTCTGCACAATATAGAATTGAATTCTTATAATTTTATATTTTATTATTTTAAGTGTTTGTGTGTGTGTGTGTGTGTGTGTGTGTGTGTGTGTGTGTGTGTGTAGGTAGGTAGGTACCCATGAGTGCATGTTCCCATGAGTCTGAAGTGCCCACAGAAGCCAGACCTACTGGGTTACCTGAAGCTGGATTCATACTCTATGAGGTGTGTTATGTGTATGCTGAGAGCTGACCTCAGGTGTTTCTGTAAAAGTGGTATGTGCTCTTCAACATAGACTCTCAGTACCAGAATGGAATTCTTATGTCAAGTTGGATAATTGTGTCATGAGAGACATTTAGTGATTTTATATGCCGCACTTTAGGGGTAAATTTAATGCCAGATTTAATTGTGTGATAAAGCACATGCAACTCTATAGCGTATTATTACAGGTAAATACAGATCACATGACCCATACTTCAATGGGATTTAATCTGCATAAACTTGGGAGGGGAGGTCTGTTAGAGATATTGAATTTTAATGTGCCCACATTGACTTACTATCTTCACTTCGACTAGTATGGGTCTCTAACAACCTTCAAGTATTGAGAAAAGAAGCTTCACCACGTGCATGAATCAATGTAATATTTTGAAGGCAAGAAATTACAGTCACTTTAATAAAGTGATAGTTACTGCAGCTCTCCTAGGATCTATGGCCTACACTGTTATGAGTTCTGATCTAGTTTCACAACATCAGCCATGAATTCCCTCCCATTTTGCAGGCCTGGTGTTTAATCAGGCTACTGTTGGTTATTCCCAGGGTATCTGTCCACTACTGAACACTTGATCATATTTTGCCAAGGAAGCTGCTACTTTAGCTTACTGGATTTACAGTAGCATCACTTTCTTTTTCATATTTCCCTAAAAGAAATTTAAAGAGATATAGAAATGTATTTTGTTTGTATCTTGTACATGTGTTCATCTCATGCATGAATAAATATTGAACAAGTGAAATAAGATATTTTACTGGAAAAACATAAAAAATAATAAATCATTCAATGGTTGCAAATTTTATAATACAGTAATTTACTCCAATATTTAGCTTTTTCAATTATGATTTTTTACATGTGACTAATTCTGCAAACCTATAGACATTAATAGAACCATTAATTCTGTAAATATATATGCTTCCACAAAGCCATATAAGTCCCTTTTCATGTTGATTTCACACCTGGAAACTGCTTCACCATTGGTCTTTTGTACTTGAGTTAGGCTTTATAACAATAAGGACACCATCTCTACTGTTCACCAGTTCATAGTCTAATGATACCAACAACATCTTGGTTACTATGCTATAGTGTCAGGCAATATAAGGTAAGCAATTGGTGGTACAAAATAAGTACTGGAATCTCAGGCAGTAAGTTGAGAGAATTATATTCAATTGCATATAGATTTTTACAGAACATGTTAAATATAGTTTAAAGTAACTAAGAAATTTTTTGTTTTTTCTTTTTTTTAATTTTATTATTTTAAATTTAAATAGCTTGCTTCATATGTCAATCCCAGTTCCCTCTCCTTCCCCTCCTCCGCACCCCCTGCAATCCCCCAGCCTCCCACCCCACCGCCATTTCCTTCTACACAGGGTATATCCAGAGTCTGTCATTTCACTCAGGGCAGGGTCCAGGCACTCCCCTAAGAGTCCAGGTTGAGAGAGCATCCCTCTTTGTGTTATGGAAACACAAAGTCCTTTTGCATGCCAGGGATAAACAGTGGATCAGTGTAACTAAGAGATTTTAAATACTTGTTTTTCTTGCCATACCATACAGCTTTAATTGCTTAGTATTATTATTTTAGTTATAACCTAGATAACCTGGAGCCTGTAGTAGAAAATACAGAGAAAGAATTTTTCAGATTGTATCAAAGTAATACTGTTTAAGAATTTAGTTATACAGATAGAGATATTGGTATTTTTAGTTTCTTCACTTATTTTTCTTACACTTAAAATACCAAGCACTTTATGCTGCTTGGCTACTCTAAGGGTTTTAACTCCATTCAAGAGTTAAGTCCTTTTCATTTTCTTTCCTTTGACAGGCAGGTTGCAAGCTGTGGATACGGGAAAGGACCTCTTTTCCTTGCTGGAGAAACTTTCAGAGAAAGTCCCTTAGCCTGAAGTAGAAACATGTGCTCTGGACCCTCTGTGGACGCCTTCCAAAACTGGAACTCTTCCCCAGCGTCCTGGGAGTCCAGCAGAGAATTCTAGATTTTCCTGTTTGGACAGGCCTGATGGGACTCATGGGGGATCACCGGTTGTGCAGCTCAGGTGTGGTTTACACTCACTTTGCCCACACTCACCTTCCCTCAATCTGATTACCTTTGCCAGTTAGAAGCCCAGAAATTACACAAAATGAAGTCAGATATGTGAGTTTTCCCGTCCTTTCATGTTTGAGGCAATGACCTGGCCTTCAGTCTTAGAGAATGGGACTGAAAAAAATATGTTCCCTAGATATTACTTCCTACAACAATAGTAATGATAATCTAAAGCTTCTCTTAATGCGATGTTGAAGCCAGAAAACTCCAAGAGAAAAAAATTCAAATTACTTTTTCATTTTTTCCTCAGAGGAAAAAATATCTATATATAAAGTGATTGAATGTGAACTGCAGCAATTTCTTAGTTGTCAAGGGAGGGATGGGATTCTGCCTGCTCTATTGCTTCTATTTTCTTTAGTTCAGTTGATATGTACTTAAATCAGAGCACAGGAACACCTTGTTAATGGCTATTCGGATTGCTAAGAAGTATTATGGACTTACATCTTAGAGACAGAATAAATAGAGTATAAACAGCAGAGAAAGTGATAACAATATGTATCTTTGCATGCTCCAATTATCTGCTATCCTGCTGAGGATAATTGTGTTTTGGATATGGTATGGTGATTATTTGGCTCAGGGGAGGTTTTTTTTTTTTGCTATGAAAACTTTGTAGGGTACAGCATACTTAGAAAAGATAGGAAAACAGGAATTGTTAAAAGTATATACCCCGAGCTCTGCCATTAGCATATGCATCCTTAGCTAGCCTAACCCATTTACCTGTGCTCTCTACTGGCAGAGGGGTCAGAAGAAAGATGCCAATGCTTTTGAAACATGACTTTGATTAGGGTGCAATCAATACTGCAATACTATTTTCAACATTTATGGGTTGTCATTTCTCTAGAACAAAGGCAAATGTTGTTCTTTTGGAAGGGATTTTTTTTGTTATGGAAAATAAAGGGTTTCAAAATCTTTAACCCTTGCCTTGTATCTAAAAGAGAATGGGGTAATTCAGCCCATAAAGTTTGACCCTGGGACCCTAAATAGGGGCTGCCCAGCAAGGAAGCTGAGTACCAGTCCACAGACAGAGAAAAGCCAATGCCAGGTAGGACATACAGGCTCTCTTTGAGTGTGCCCCTACAGTGACAACAGGAACCTTAGTGGGCCAGTAGTTTCAGGCTGTAAACTTCCAGCAGCAAAAATTCACAGTTGTGGGACTTTTATTTTGCCCTTAGACTGCCTATAAGAGCAATGCCATTTCTCTGAACCCCCACAGGGGAAGGTTTTGTCACTGCCATGAGGTTTGGCTGTGCTCATGTCATCAAAACACATTCACTCAGGGCTCATTAGAAATGGACGTTCCAATCAGCAAAGTCAGATGTGTATGATGGCTTCAGCTGTGAAGATCCACTTTGTTTTCAATTTCCTGAATTTAATTGTCCCTACCATGTGAAATGTACACTTCTGTATTATCCTTTCAAACAAATCACAAGAGAAAGAAAATATTGTAGTGCACCTTCAATTTTGTTGTGAGTACCACTAACTTAAGTATTTTTATCACCTATTAAAATGGTTGAAAAAATAGAATACTATCATAAAACACATTAAGCATTACATTTGTTGCAATAGTTATTTGCGATATCTCTACAACTTCCTTTAGATTACATCCAATTTGCAGGTCATCACCAGCAATAATATTTCTTATTGACACTTTTTAAATCAGGTGTTTTACTACCTTTTTCTGTGTTTCATTGAATATATCTTTTAATTGCATTCCTTTCTAAAATTCCCTTTATATTGAATTTATTTTCTCCATTTGGTCTTGCCCCTCAACCCTCTGGTAGAGAGACAGGAAGTGAAGGAGAGAGGGAGAGAGGGAGAGAGAGGAAGAGAGAGAGAAAGTGGGGGGGGATAGAGCCTTGAATCCATACCTACCTTTAGAGGGAGAGACCCCACGTGTAACCACTGGAGGAAGTGATAGGAAAAGGACAGTATATGAACACATCCAACAACAGAAAGACTTATATGACACCACAAGAATCTAGGGACTCTGCCCCAGCAAGACCTAAACATCCCAATGCAGATGAAACAGAGGAGAATGACCTTAAAAACAAACCAAAAAAAATGCAAGAAATCAACAAATCTCTTAAAGAAAGCAAGGAAAGCCAAGAAAAAAACCAAACAGATGAAGAGAACAATTCAAACAATTCAAGACTTGAAAACTGAAATAAAGACACAAACTGAGGGAATGCTAGAAATAGAAAATCTTGGTAAATGATCAGGAAGACAGAATTTCAGGTGCAGAAGATACATAAAAGAAACACATCTCAACTTCAAAGACAGATGTTCCCTCAGAGTTAAGGGTTGGGAAAAGATTTTCCAATTAAATGGATCTTTTTTTTTTTGGTTTTTATGAAACAGGTTTCTTTGTATTGCTTTGGAGGTAAGTGGATCTTATAAGCAAACAGGTTTAGCTATCCTATATCTAACAAATTAGACTTCAAACTGAAATTAATTAAAAGAGATGAAGAAGGGTATTTCCTATTCATTACAGGATAAATCCATCATGATGCAGTCTCAATTCTGAACATCTATGCCCAAAATACAAAGGTACCCACATTTGTAAAGGAAACATTACTAAAATTCAAATCACACATTAAATTTGACACACAAATAATGGAAGACTTCAACACCAAACTCTCACCACTGGACAGGACCACTCTATAGAAACTTAACAAAGAAACAAAGGAACTAACAGAAGTTATGACCCAATTGGATTTAACAAACATCCATAGAACATGCCATCCAAGCACAAAAGAAACTACCTTCTCCTCAAAACCACATGGAACCATCTTTAAAACTGACCACATATATGCCAATAAAGCAAACCTCAACAGATAAGAAAAACTGGAATAATCCCCTTTATCAGGAAATTATGAAATTGAGAGTTGAAATCAATAAAGTAGAAACAAAGGAAACAATACAGAGAATCAATGAAACAAAGATTGGTTCTTTGAGAAAAATCAACAAGATAGACAAACCTTTACTGAACCTAACCAACAGGCAGAGAGAGAACATGCAACTCAACAAACTAGAAATGAAAAGGACATAAAAACACACATTGGGTAAATCCAGAGAATCATCAGGTCATACTTTGAAAACCTGTGCTCAACAAAATTGGAAAATGTAAAGGAAATGGATGATTTTCTAAAAAGATATCACTTACCAAAATTAAATAAAGAACAGATAAAGAATTTAAATAAACCTATAACTCCAAGCAAAATAGAAGCAGTGATCAAAGGTCTTCCAACTAAAAAAAGGTCAGGTCCATACGGTTTCAGTTTAGAATTCTACCAGAAATTCAAAGAGAAGCTAATACCAATACCAACTGATCCATGCAATAGAAGCAGAAGGATCGTCGCCAAACTCTTTTTACGAGGCTACAATTATCTTAGTACCCAAACCACACAAAAAACTATTAGTATAGGGAAATACAGATCAATATTCGTCAAGAACACTGATGTTAAAATGCTGGCAGATCAAATCCAAGAACACATCTTGTTGGGGAAGTCCTGTTATTTGCCTGTGCATTTGTCAATAATGTACTGTCTGGCCAATAGAAAACCTAGATAGGAGGGACTAGGAGTCAAGGAGGATTCTGGGTAGGAGAAACACAGGAGAGTCAACATGTAACGCCATTGGGGGTAGGAAGCCTGGAACTATTCTCCGGTAAGAGACTTACTTAGATTAACAATTATGGGGTAATTACTTAAGGCAGAGCTAGCCAGTAAGAAACAAGCAAGGCCAACAGCTTCATAATTAATATAGCCTCCTGTGTGTTTATTTGGGACTCATGCGGATCTAGAACCAGGCTGGCACGGCAGAGCCCAGGCGACTGGCAGGGGATAAACCAAAGTGGCTAGCAAAGAAAAAGCTTCTCTTAACAAAATGGTGTCAGGAGTGGGATCATGAATTTCCACGCAGAATGACAAAAGCTTTAAAGGAATTTTAGAAACAGAAGAACAGAGAGAAGCACAGATTTTGGTAGCAGCATTTTTCTCAGGTGTTTTGCTAGCCACAAGCCGAGATTCACGTGGCTCGCTTACTGGAGTCTTCCTGACTGGGCATAAAAAAAAAACAAAAACAAAAGCAAAAAACCAACAAGTTTGTTTTAAGAGACTCTGCTAACGATTGAAAGGTGTGTACGTACAGCTGGAAGTGGCAGCTTTTGCTGGAGGTCAGCATGGACTGAGGCGGTAAGCTGGAGTCAAGCTTATGCCTGCCATCTTGAAACGGCAGTTTAAAACAGCCGCGGTTTTACAGATAAGACACGTGGCCAGAAAAACATAAAGATTTACAGTAAAGTCAGACTTGGATGAACAAAACTTTTAAAGGTTTACAGTGTGTTTAAAAATATACGTGAGATTGAGAGAGAAAATGAAACGGCAAAGTGGTAAATAAATACAAAAGCTGGCGTTGTGGTGGCGCACGCCGGTAGGAATTGCTCCAGAGGCAGAGGCAGGCGGATTTCCAAAGAGACACCCTGTCTCAGAGAAAAAGAAATAAAAGTGAAAGAAATAAAGTAATAATAAATAAATAAGCCATGTAAAGATGGAAAATACACAGAGAGTCTGGATACTGTACGCTATTGTGTTTTTCAGTTTTTTGCTTGCTAAGGAAGTAACAGCTACTGAAGTACACTTGATTATAAATGCTGCTGAATTAATTCAACTTCTATCTTTTAAAAATGCCTTGACTTCAAAATTTAAGTATAAGGATATGTTACTCGGAAAGGGAGTTTTAATTTATGTTGCCACAGAACATAAAAAGCTGAGGATTTCTTCCATACTTCTGTGGTTTGACAAACCAAGACCCCCGGAAGCAGTGGACCAGGTGTTCCAACAATCGAAACAGCGAAGATGATGCAGTCTTACAGACCCCGAAAATATGGACTTATACAGGTTTCTGAGTTTTGTCATGATCCCCATGGTGTGAACAGCGCCCCCTTCCAGCAGGAAGCAGTTTGGAATGAGCGACGTCCCAATTCCCATCTTGTTTATAAATCTTTGTTTTCATTTAAATGGGATTGTTTATAATTGGCTAGTGATCACAGCCAATCTTTTTTAATGGTAAAAAGGGGAATTATGGTATGGGTATTGTTTTTCATTTATTGAGACAAAATCAAGGTCAATTTTATGATGCTTATATTTCTCCTCTTGATTAAGTATTGCGCTTATACTGATCTTTTACAACGTAATGCATAATTGAATACAGACTATAGATAGTTACTTATAATAGAATTTCTAGTTACATAAGTTAGGTTTCTAGATATACAGAAATATATTTGAGATGGACAGTCTTCAAACCTCTCAAAGACCTTCAGAACATGGCATTTAAAATGGTTTAGGGTTTGTCTTGACAATGAGAAATGTCTGCTCCTGGCAGCACCAATTACGTCTGAGAGGAAGATGGGCATCGAAGAAACTCGTTATAAAGTTTGCTTTCAACATGGCAAGATTAGCCATTTGGGCAAGAAACTGCTCTTGCCTAGATTGTTTGACTGTTGTTGTATCATCTGGACATGCAGGACCCACAGGAAAGTGACTACTGAACTCAGTCTTACAGGGTTCCTGCTTGATGAAGAGTCTACGAGACTTTCTGCAGGACAAAGAAAAATGACTGACAGACTGCCAACGCAGATGGACAGTTTGAAATTTCCTGCTTTGCTGAGAAGTGTTCCAGACACATTGTGGCCTATGGGCTGAAGATGGATGCCCCAACGTTACAGAGGAACTTTGGGTGACTGTCCAGGCAGTAAGATGTCTCTGTCAATCCTAGTGTTTATATATTATCCTTCTGTGGTCTTTGATGGAGTTGAAGACAGATAGTTATAATTATAGTTTTCCTTAGTTATGATAAAAGATAAGCTACATATAGGACTTTGGACTCACAAGGATGGGATGGATGATATTTTCTTTAAATCTTGCTAAAATATTGTAACTATGTTCCTACTTGATAACTGTTCTGTCATATACAATTTGACTATGTTAAAATTAAGACCTTTCTTTTGTTTAAACAGAAAAGAGGAGATGTTGGGGAAGTCCTGTTATTTGCCTGTGCATTTGTCAATAAAGTACTGTCTGGCCAATAGAAAACCTAGATAGGAGGGACTAGGAGTCAAGGAGGATTCTGGGTAGGAGAAACACAGGAGAGTCAACATGTAACGCCATTGGGGGTAGGAAGCCTGGAACTATTCTCCGGTAAGAGACTTACTTAGATTAACAATTATGGGGTAATTACTTAAGGCAGAGCTAGCCAGTAAGAAACAAGCAAGGCCAACAGCTTCATAATTAATATAGCCTCCTGTGTGTTTATTTGGGACTCATGCGGATCTAGAACCAGGCTGGCACGGCAGAGCCCAGGCGACTGGCAGGGGATAAACCAAAATGGCTAGCAAAGAAAAAGCTTCTCTTAACAACATCTGAAAAATCATACACCATGATCAAGTAGGCTTCATACCAGATATGCGGTGATGGTTCAACATACAAAAATCCATCAATGTAATAGACCATATAAATAACCTGAAAAAGAAAAACCACATGATCATCTCTCTACATGCTGAAAAAGCCTGTGACAAAATTCAACACCTTTTCATTATAAAGGTCTTGTAAAGATCAGGGATACTTAAACATAATAAAGGCAATATACAGCAACTGACAGCCAACATCAAACTAAATGGAAAGTCACTCAAGGTGATTCCTCTAAAATCAGGAACAAGAAAAAGTTGTCCACTCTCTCCATATCTCTTCAATACTGTACTTGAAGTACTTGTTCAAGCAAAAAGAAAACAAAAGGAGATCAAAGGGATCCAAATTGAATAGGAATAAGTAAAACTTTAACTATTTGCATATGATATGACAGTCTATGTAAGTGACCTGAAGAATTCTACCAGGGAAATCATACAGCTGATAAACACCTTCAGCAAAGTGAAAGCATACAAGATTAACAAAAAAATCAGTAGCGCTAATATATATATAGACAATAAATGTGGTGATGAAAAAATCAGAGAAACATCACCCTTTACATTAGCTACAAACCACATAAAGTATCTTGGGGTAACTCTGACCACACAGGTGAAAGGCTTGTATGATGAGAAGTCTGTGTCTTTAAAGAATGAAATTAAAGAAGATACAAGAACATGGAAAGATCTCCCATGCTCTTAGATAGGTAGGATCAACATAGTAAAAATGGTAATCTTACCAAAAGCAATCTACACATTAAATGTAATCCCCATCAAAATCCCAGCACAATTCTTCACAGACTATGAAAGGACAATCCTCAAATTTTTATGGAAAAAGAAAAAAAAACAGGATAACCAAAAACAACCCTGGACAATAAAGGAACTTCCAGAGGCATCAATATTGCTGACTTCAAGGTCTACTATAGAACTATAATAATGAAATTAGCTTGATATTGGCACAAAAATATACAGGTAGATGAATGGAATTGAATTGAAGACCCTAATATTAACTCACACACTTATGAACACCTGATCATTGACACAGAAGCTAAAAATACAATGGAAAAAAGAAAGCATCTACAAAAAATGGTGCTGGCATAACTGAATGCTGGTATGTAGGAGACTGCAGATAGATCCATGTCTATTGCCATGCACATAATTTAAGTTCAAATGAATGAAAGACCTGAACATAAATCCAGTCACACTGAACCTCTTAGAAGAGAAAGTGGGAAGTACCCTTGAAATAATTGGTATAGGAGACCAATTCCTGAACATAATACCAGTAGCACAGACTCTGAGGTCAACAAGTAATTAATGGGACCTCCTGAAACTGAGAAGCTTCAGGAAGGCCAAGGACACAGTCAACAAGACAAATAGCTTCCCACAGAATGGGAAAAGAAATTCACTAACCCCACATATGACAGAGGGCTGATCTCCAAAATTTATGAAAAACTAAAGAAGGTAGTTTCCAAAACACCAAATAATACAATTAAAAACTAGGGTACAGACTATGTAGATAATTCTCAACAGAGTAGTCTAAAATGGCTGATAGACACTTAAGAAGGTGCTCAACATCCTTATCCATCAGGGAAATACAGATCAAAACAACTCTGAGATAACATCTTACTCCTGTCAGGATGGCTAAAATCAAAAATACCAATGAAAATTTGTGCTGGAAAGGATGAGTAGAAAGGGGAACACTCCTCTGCTGTTGGTGGGAATGCCAACTTGTATAGCTGCTTTGGAAATCAGTATGGAGATTCCTCAGGAAAATGGGAATCAGTCTACCACAAGATGCAGCAAATCCACTCTTAGGTATATACCCAAATGATACAATATGGACATCTGTTCCACTATGCTCACAGCAGAATTATTTGTAATAGCCAACACCTAGAAGCAAACTAGATGCCCCTCAACTGAGGAATAGATAAAGAAAATGTGGTACAGTTACACAATGGAGTACTATTCAGTGGAAAAAAAAACAACAACATTTGCAGGCAAATAGATGACACTAGAAGTAACCATCCTGAGTGAGGTAGCCCAGTCACTAAAAGACAAGCATGGTATTTACTCACTCATATATGGATATTAGGCATGAAACAAGGGAGTGCCAGCCTAAAATCCCACTGTCAGAGAATCTGGGAAACAGGGAAGGACCGGAAGAGAGATATGCATGGTACTCCAGAGAAGGGGAACTGGACAGAATCCCCTGAGGGGATTGGGAGCATGGGGAGGAGGGGAGATGGAGCTGGGAGAAAGAGATCAGAAGAAGAGGAGGGGAGAGGAGGTCATGGGGGAGCAGGAAGTTTGGATCAGGGGAAGAATAGAGGAGACAAGGATGAGAGATACCATAATAGAGGGAGTCATTATAGGTTGGAGTAGAGATCTGGCACTAGTGAGACTTTCAGAGATCTACAAGGATGATACCAACTGGTAATCTATCCAGTAATGGAGAGGCTACCTTAAATGCCCTCCCCTGATAATGAGATTGATGACTACCTTACAGGCCACCCTAGAGCCTTCATCCAGTGGCTGACGGAAGGAGAGGCAGACACCCACATCCAAACACTGAACTGAACTCCTGGCGCCCAGTTGCAGAGAGGGAGGAATGATGAAGAAAATGGTCAAGACTGAGCTGGTGAAACCCACAGAGTCAGTTGACCTGAACAAGTGGGAGCTCATGGACCCTTGACTGATGACTGAGCGGCTAGTTTGGGAGTGATCCAGACCTCGTGAGGGTGGGTGTCAGTGAGGATGCCTCGGCAATCTATGCGGCCTTGGGTTATTTATCTCTGGTGTACAAAAGGATATTGGGAGCCCATTCTACATGGAGGGATGATCTCTCAGCCTGAACACATGGGGGCAGTCTAGGTCCTCTCTGGGATAATTTGACAGACTTTGGAGATCCCCCAGGGAGGGCTTCTATCTCCCTGGGGATTTTAGGGGAGATGGGGTGCGGGGTTGAGTATGTTGGTGGAGGGAGAGGAAGCTAGGATTGATATGTGAAGCAAGCTTGTTTCTACTTTAAAGAATAAAAGTGAAAGGAAAAGAAAATAATGTGTATCATTTTATAATTTTCAATGATTATAACTGAATCTAAGGGCAGATTACAATGTTAAGAAAAACTAAACTTAGATATGAAAGTTTGTTTAGAATTTACAATGATTGATTTTATTCATTATTGATATTAATCATTTATATACTCATGCAATAAATTTATAATGCTTTTATTCTTGGAGTTATGACGGTGTTAAACATAGACAATGCATAATATAAATAAACCTAACATGCACTTCCATATGTACTTGGGCTAGTCTGATATGCAATGCTTAGACATAATAGCATTTCTATATAATCTGTAGTAACAATGATTCAGTAATAATGTAAGGAAAAGCAATATGCTAAAACCTAGAAAACCATAAATTAGGGAATTATTGTTTGTTTCCATGTCATTTTTATTGAATCCTATTATAATTTGCTATATTAATATTTAAAAAGTCTCTACAAGATAATAACAAAAAACTAAAGTAGCATATTTATCTTAACTGGCAAACACATTAAGTTCCAATTAATTTAAACTTTTACTGCATAGTTTGTATTTCTTGCATAGATCTATGTCATTGAATGAGTTTCAATGTTTTAGAAGCTCATATAAACTAATTTAATAGTTACATAAATGATAATTTCCCTTTTCTCTTTCTATCCATATTAGATCAAATGAATTTTTGAAAAAATGTTAACACTGCTGTTGAGGTTCAAATTTATTACATGCAAGGGTCTTTTGCTTATTTTTACAAAACTTTTCAGGCCATAAATATTTTTAAATATTTTATATCACACAGATGTATTTCTAAAATATGTTTCTTATACAGAGATCTACTTACACTGATGTACTTTTTACACATGTTTCTTAAGTCGTAATAATAATAATCATATATTTTGATAGTAGTGTGTATAATATTATACATATATATTTGTATATAACAACAAAATATATAATATGTATGTATTAGATATAATTATATTCATTCAGATATACATATGTACACTTAAAACAGAGACAAACTAACATAAGATGTATGTATTTATTCGCATGCCAAAATTTGTATATTTGAGCATAGCCTATAGCCTTTCCAATGTATGTAAGGAGCATGCATTGTTGTTTATGGAAGGTCCCTACAACTGAGTGAGTGCTATGTCTCCAAATCTTAACTCCAACAGATATTTATTACAATTCACCTTAGGATTATGGCTGAATTATGAGGGAATTATTCAAAATGACTGGAATTAATGTTTTTGTAAAATACTCCAGAAGGCACAGTTGGCAGGGCCTAAGGACCCAGCATGGGATTCATCCAGACACCCTCCCACCAAACCTGGGTGACAGAGAGGAGGCCTTGTCCATCTGTGGGACCTTAGAGAGTAGAGCAGTATTTATTCCTGGCATACAGAGGGACTCTGGGAACCCATACCACGTGGAGGGATGCTCTCTCAGCCTGGAAATATGGAGAAGAACCTGGGCCCTTCCCAGCATGATATGACAGACTTTGAAAATCCCTCATGAAAGCCCTTGCCCTCCCTGGGGAGCTGATGAGGGAATGGAGTGGGGGTGAGGGGTTGGGAGGATTTGGGAGTTGGGGAGGAGGGGAGGGAGAGAGAACTGAAAGTGACATATGGAAAAAGTTAAATGAAAAATATGGGAAAAATGGTGGGATACAGAACTAAATAGAGAATTCTTAATAGAGGATTCTAAAATTCCTGAGAGTCACTTGAGAAGTGCTCAACATCCTTAGCTGTTAAGGAAATGCAAATCAAAACAACTCTGAGGTACCCTCTCACTCCTGTCAGAATGGCTAAATCAAAAACACCAATGACAGCTTATACTGGAGAGGATGTGGAGAAAGGAGAACACTCCTCCACTGCTGGTGGGAGTGCTGACTTGTACAGCCCCTTTGGAAATCAGTATGGAGGTTCCTCAGGAAAATGGGAATCAGTCTACCACAAGAAACAGCAATTCCACTCTTAGGCATATACACAAAAGATACACATTCATACAACAAGGAGGTCTGTTCCACTATGCTCATAGCAGCATTATTTGTAATAGCCAGAACCTGGAAGCAACCTAGATACCCATCAACTGAAGAGTGGATAGAGAAAATGTGGCACATATACACAATGGAGTACTATTCAGCAGAAAAAAAACAATGTACAGGCAAATGGACAGCACTAGAAAAAACCCTCGGGAGTGAGGTAACCCAGTCACACAAAGATAATCATGGTATTTACTCATTCATATATGGATTTTAGACCTGGATCAGGGGATTGCTATCCTACAATCCTACTGCCAGAGAGTCTGGGAAACAACAAAGATACTAAGAGAGATATGTATGTTTCCCCAGAGATGGGCCATGAGGCAAGATCTCCTGAGCAGATTGGGAGCAGGGAGCTGGAGAGGAGTGGGAGCTGGGAAAAAGATGCAGGGTGTAGAGGATGAGAGAGAAGGTCATGGGGTAGAAAGAAGGTTAAGTTGGGGGAAGAATAGGGCAGAACAGGATGAAAAATGCCATAAAAGAGGGAGTCATAGATTTGAGGAGAGATCTGGCACCACTGTGATCTTTAGCAATCTACGAGGATGACACCACTGGCAAAGTAAGCAATAGTGGAGAGACTACCTTAAATGCTCATCCTTGATAATGAGTTTGACGACTACCTTATATGCCATCCTATAACCTTCATCCAGTGGCGGATGGAAGCAGAGGCAGACACCCACAGCTAAACACTGAACTGAGCCCCTGGAACCCAGTGACAGGGAGGGAGGAGTGATGAGCATAGGGGTAAAGAATGGGCGTGTGAAACCAACAGAAATTTCTGACCTGAAAAAGGGGGAGTTCATGGACCCCAGACCAACAGCTGGGAGGCCAGCATGGGACTTATCCAGACCCTCTGAATGTGGATGTCAATGAAGAGGCCTGGACAATCTATGGGGCCCCGGGCATCAGTATTTATCCCTGGCATACAAATAGACTTTGCATTTCCATACCACAAAAAGGGATGCTCTCTCAGCCTAAACTCTTGCGGGAGGGCCTAGGTTCTGCCCTGAACTAAATGACAGACTCTGGTTTTCCCCTATGGGGAAGGGAGTGAGGATTGAGGGTAGCCTGCATGGCCTGGTGAGCAGATGCACTAGGAGGGGAGGGAGAGGAATCTGGGATTGGATGTGAAGAAAGCTTTTTTCTTTAAAAAAATCAATAAAATTATCTTTAAAAAGATGTATCCAAAAGATGCCCATTCATACAACAAAGATGTCTGTTCCACTATGTTCATAGCAGCTTTATTTGTAATAGCCAGAACTTGGAAGCAACCTAGATGTCCCTCACCCGAAGAGTGGATAGAGAAAATGTGGTACATCTACACAATGGAGTACTATTCAGCAGAAAAAAATAATGGAATCATGAGATTCGCAGGCAAATGGATGACACTAGAAGAAACCATCCTGAGTGAGGTAACCCAGTCACAAAAAGAGAAACATGCCATGTACTCTCTCATATATGGATTTTAGACATAGATCTGGGGAGTGCCAGCCTACAATCCTATGGCCAGAGAGTCTGGGAAACAGAAACTTTATTTAGTGGCTGATCGAAGAAGAGGCAGACTCCCTTGGTTAAGTACTGAGCTGAACTCAAGAAAGCCAGTAACAGAGAGGGAGGACTGATGATCAAAGGGATTAAGACTGGGCTGGTTTAACCTCCAGAAACAGCTGACCAGACAAAGGTTAACTCTTGAATCCCAGGCATAAGCCTGGGAATCCAGCATGGGACTGATCAAGACCCCCTGAATCTGGGTGTCAGTGAAGAGGCCTAGGGAATCTATTGAGCCTTGGGCAGCAGATCAGTACCCATCCCAAGTATACACACGGACTTTGGACTCCCATCCAACAATGTGAGGTGCACTCTCACCCTGAACTCTTGGGGAAGGGTCTAGGCCCTGTCCTATATGAAATGACAGACTATGCACACCCCCATGGAAGGCCTCACCCTCCCTGGGGAAATGAGGGGATAATGGGGGGGGGTTGGGAGGAGGAAACGGGAGGAGGGGAGGGAATGGGAGAGGGACCTGGAACTGACTTGTGAAGCAACCTCGTTTCTTATCTAAATTTAAACTGGAAAATAAAATTTTAAAAAAAGATGTATTTACTACCAATTCAGTGAATCATTATACTTTCTTGAAAGATCTAAATATATGGTATTTATTTTTACATGTATCCTTTTAAAATTCAAGTCAAAATTATTTCTTTCATGGACCCTTTAGAAATTATAACTTGCTAAATTCATTAGGTGTGGTCCAAAACATTCAGCATTGAGAATATATGTGTTCCATATTCTGTCTTGTTTGATAATGTTGACTTTGATATTAAATTGAAACTTCCTCAGTAAAGGTGCTGGTACTTCAGCAGTGGAATGAAAATAACATGAGGGACTCTTTCTGTTTTTCATCAGAATTTACAAGTTTCCTTGTGAACTGCGTATAAAAGCTTAGAATTGTAGGTGCATCATGGGACTTAAGAGTTCATACTTGCCTGGTATTATAAGAAAAGTTTGTGGTTTGAGGATACAGTTTTTAGAGTAGATGCTACTATTTTGTACTCTGTTTGGACAAATAATTAGCAAAATTATATTTGGATATACTTTAGTTGCTTTTAAATGTTTATTTTATCTAGTGGTGGATGTGTGGGAGCTGCCATAGTCTAGCAACTGGGAAAAATTTATTGGGTTTCTAGAACATTTATGAACACTTTGATGACTAATGTTACAAATGTGCAGAATATTCTTTCACATTTTATGAATATATGTCACTGTGATGGTTTAATAAAGAAGGTGACTAGTCAATAGCAAGCAGAATAGTGTTAGACAGAAGAACAAGACTAGGAGAATATTGGGAGGCAGAAAGACAGAGTCTGTAGTTGCTATCCAGATGCAGAATGAATAGGACACAGAAAATGGGATACAGGTAAAAGCTATGAGTCTTGGGTCAGCACACAGACTAATGAAAATTCGTTAAATTGTAAGAGCTGGGTAGTTAGTATCAAACTTTAGTTATTGGCTGAGCATTTATAATTGTTATTAAGCTTCTTTGTAGTTGTTTTGAAGTCAGCAATGGGGACAGGCAAACTCTGCTTACATAAACGTTAAATATTTTAAATAGAATGTGTAAGGGTAGAAAAACCTTAAAACATTATGCATACATCAAATTCACTGCTTCCTCTTTGTAATACTTTACTATTCCACTCTTTCAGTGGTACTTGAATATTTCACTTGCATAATGGAACCATGATTTAGATATTAGTACACTTGTATATATTAAATACTTAATGATGTAAAGACGATAACTTGAAATCAAGTAAAATGGAGTCTTTAAATGGATGAAATCAGGAGGTACATTTTCACAGTCTTGGCTTATTGCAAAATAATTGCAAAAATTACTCATATGGACTCAGCTAAATTTGTGAAGGTTTCTTGTCATTATTAGTGAATAGGTGAAAAAGTAAGGTCATGTATTTTCATTATACAAAAAGGATAATATCACACTGCAAACAAGTCATTCATGTGTGCAACATAAGTTTTAACATGCTCTTTCATGCTTCACTTTTTGTCACATATAGTGAATGCAAATGGAAATAGCAAGCAACCTTAATGTATGAAACACAATCATCCATCCACAACATTTGGTTTAGCTACAGTGTTAAACAAAATAAATAAAAGTAGTTCATGAGAATTTCAGAACTACACAGCATTTAAAATAAATAATATACCTGTATTATTTTAAAATTGATGACATATAACCATGTCAGTAGATTTAAAATAATTTTTTGTGAAAATATATATGTTTGATTGCTTGAAACAGGGTTTCTCTGTGAAGCTCTGACTGTCCTGGAATTCCCTTTGAGATCAGGCTGGCATTCAATTCACAGATCACCTGCCTCTGCCACTGGAGTTCTGGGATTAAAGGTTTATGCCATCACCACCCAGCTTCAAGTTATTTCTTGTTTTTACAGAGAATGGACGATGAACTATGACTGTCATATCACTACATCTACCTCTACTGCTAATTGGTTGATGATAGTTTTTTTTCAATTCGTTGGTAACAGTTATTATTATCATAGAGTAACACACATTCAAGAAATGCCAAATTTCTGTGAATATGGCTTTTATCTGATTCACTGGAAATGCAGAGAGAGATACAGGGTTCAAGCTGATGGTTAGATAGTCAAAGAGGCCAGCCACTAGCTCTTTCCTCTACCTCAGACTGAAAGGATGATCCCGCTGTCTGCACAAATCCTCAGACAGCAATCCTGGCCTGCTGCCTCTCCTCAATGTGACTGGAGACTAAATCCCTCGTGAGACCTTTAGGTTCTTCCTTTTATACCTCTCTAGTGCTAGGATAAAAGGTATGTGATCCCAAGGGCTGAGATTACCTTTGTCTGAGCTGTTTCTCTTTAGGATTGGATTAATTTCATGTAGCTCAGTGTGGCCTTGAAGTAACAGACACAAACTGTCTCTTGAGTGCTGGTATCAAAAGTGTGTGCCACCACTGCCTGCCTCTATGGCTAGCTGCTATGATTGGTGAGAGAGGACTGCCTGGCTCTATGGTTAGCTAGTATGGCTGCTGGCACTAAAGGTGTAGCTCTGTGGCTTGTAGCTATCTTTGTTTTCTGTACTCTCATGTAATCTTTAATAAATCATAAAAATATATCACCACAGGTAGCATACATGTGCTACCATATATATATAAAACATACATAATACCAATTCTGTAAAATATTATATACTTTTATATATTGCATATATGTCACACATAGTATCACCATATATATATATATATTAAATTCCATATATATATGGTATAACTTGCTATAACTGTAATCTACAATTGCTAAAATTTATTACATTCACCAGTCCACATAGCCTCTACTACCATATTTCCAAACAATTGCATCCCTAATATCATGCTATGCAACTTATTCAAAATTTGAAAATACTTATTTTCATATAGAAATATATCACATATAATGCTAATTCATGTATATATATATACATACTAATACCTATAAAATATGTATACATAAATGGTTTCAATGTTGCATGGCAAGACTACAAATAAAATATTAACCCTGTTCTGTCTCTATTCCAAGACATATGAATAAATTAGCATCTTAATTAATATATATTCCATACTTAGAAGGAAACAAGAAAATCTGTGAAATACAGGATTTTATTTCATCGAAAGTCTCCACTATAGGGGAGATATTTGGATACAACCACACAGAGAGGCACAAAATAACTTGTTATTAAATATGGCTCTAGTATTTTAACAACTAAACAGTGAAGAACAGAACTTCAAATGCAGCCATACATGTGCTGATGGTCATAAACAGCGTCTTAGTGTGTCTTCTTAAACTTAACTTGTAAATGTGATGCAGGTGACACATTTAAATGTATTCCTGAAATATGTCCTATTCACCTATCAATGAGCAAAACAATAATTTTCCTTGTACTTTCTCTTAGTGAAGAATACTGATGATTATTTTATTTTACGATGTTATCTAGTGTTGAGAAAAATGTGATCTAAAATGTTATTTCAATTTATAAAAAAAAATGCTGTGTCTATGAACCATGCTTTTCCTTTAAAATCCGTGTCTCCAAATGATGTAAAGGAAAAAAATTAGAGATTATGGTGATTCCTTCGTATCTAAATCTAGGCTAATGACTAGAATTTAGAGTGTAAAAAAGTTGAATTACACATTTGGGTTAAAATGCCCTCTTAGGCTTTTTAGCCTGTCTCCCTGAAAGCAGGAAAACCAATTTAATCACACAGTGTGAAGAGAATGACAGATGAAAAGCACATCAGTCCCAGTAGGTCTGGCATGACTTGAAAGACAAAATCTATCACAATGAATTAAAAGCCCAACGTGAAAGAGAAACCGACAGAAAGGCCTGATTTACATGTGTGCTTTACCAGAGCAAGGATTGAGACTCCACAAGCCACTGAGTAGCCACACAAGTTAGCTGTTAGGAAGATTGTCAGGTCTGCTCAGGTGCCGGGAACAAAGCAATAGACAGTCTAGCTTCCAAACATTACCTTAAACATTAGACTATAGAACAACTTGTAAAACAATTAACATGAAGCAAAGTGTAGACTCAGCACCTTAGAGAGATTAAACTCTCTGAATTTCTTTGAGTCAGTTTAAATCTCTTTAGAACATTCTTGAAAAATAAGTCACAGTTAGGCACAAATTGAAGAAAGCACTTATTAAATATTTACGTGTCCATACACTTAAAATGTCTTAGCTAAGACTGGTATCTTTGCAGTGTTATTAAGTGACCACTCATGACTGCTTTTTTATTACATTGCACCTTATTTTCAGACAAGTCTCATACACCAAAATTCCTAGAATTTGTTTAAGCCAATTTCTTTTACTTTCCCTATAAATTCTGCATCAACTCCACAGTCTGATATATCCTTCTTGCTAGTTTTCTCTTTCTCACATTGCTTGTCTCACTCCTTTGACTCTGGTTTCCTGAGTTTCCCTTCTGAATTACAGAACCTCAGAGTTAGTTATTCCACTGTAGTTCTTCGTTGTCTTCTGCTGAAGCTATAATTGAAAAAGAAGACATCCCAGTTGAGCTGCAAATGTAAATACCTGACATAAAATCAATCTGTTCTCTTGATTATGCTGAAGCTAATTAACTGGCTACTATGTTTTCCCAGCCCTTTGATTTCATTTCATAAACACATTGTATGTTTCAATTATTAATTTCAAGTCAGAGAAGACTTCCTACAAATGGGAGGGTATGATGATGCTAAGAAGTGTGGAATATAGAGTTCTTTTCTACAAGTACTGTGTCATTGTCTTAGCCCTGAAAAATCTCAGGGACTCACAACTGGCCCAGGTACAGAAAGAGTTCTGTTCTACAAGCACTGTGTCATTGTCTTAGCTCTAGAGATCTTAGGGACTCACAACTTTCCGAGGTACAGAAAATAGGAGACTAGAATAATTATCCAAAAATGGAAAGTATACAAGGCGCTCATCTGACATCTCCAACTAAGGATCGCGTGTAAGGGAGTGAAAGTATAAGAATCAGAGGCTATGAGTGACTTCAAGGAAACTGTCTTTTGGACACAATAAAGAAGCTTCTGATAAGAACTCATAGCATCAGGAAAAGCATGCACATGACTCACACACATCTTGATACAGATAAGGGAGTTGGACATAGAAACTCCCATGATTAGGTGTGGAGCTGGGAAGGGAGAGGCAGTTTTCTTGAAGATTGTAGCCCTATTGAATCGTCCACTCTACAGCAGAACGTTACACATCCAAGAATACTCAGGCAACACAAAGTAGATTTGAATAACTTTAAAAATAAATGAAAAAATAAGAGAACACAAGCTGGTAGGGAGAGAGCAGTTGTTCTGGAAATAGTCAGAGGAGGGGACTGAATAGAATACAAACACACTGTTTGAAATTTTAAAATAACTGACTAAAATAAGAAATAAAATATAAGAAATGAAAAATGAACAGAATGGGAATTCAAAATACCATTTTTCAAAATTTCATGTAACATGATGTACTTTACTTCAATTTTGTTAGCTTTCATTCAACTGTGGAAAATATTTAATCAAAAATGGGGATCATAATAATATATTCTATTTTTAAGTGATCAGTTCTTAATCTGTAAGATAGGAATACCTAAAATTATGCCAACTCAAAAAGTATTTCTCAGCAGGTGGTTAGTTTTTTAGATCTGATTAATAGGAGAGTGTCAAATAAATACTATTTTCATTTTTTTTCCAGGTGCAGGCAAAAGGAAAATGTCAGTAAGAAACAAATTTTAGTTTTCTAAAATGTTAATTCAGTGCTTGAAAACTTCAAAATTTTCAACATTCTTATGGCCAAAACCAGATTTATCAGAAAAGGCAGAAATACAAAAAAAGATTTTATTGTATAGAGAAGTCATTTGTCCTTTAGTAGAAGGGAGGTGACTAAACAGCAGGGTCGTAACTATTTATTGTAGAATAACATATTTTTATTTGCTTTGCAACACTATACTAGTTTTGACCATGTTACTTAAGGCATATCCCTTTCAAGTGCCATATAGTTATAACCCTAAAGATATATAATACTCAAAAACATCACAGATGTTGGGAATGTTTCCTTAGACACAGTATTATAACTTCTGAGTTCCAAATAAGGAAGTCAAGTCTCCAAAAGATGGTGTCCAGAACCACACAGATTTTAAATTTTAAAGTTCAATCTCATTGTGAGTTTCTGTAGTCCACAAATCTATTAATTTTTGTTTTAATGACACTTCCACTGAAATACTTTTGGCTCCAGATTCAAATAATACAATTAGCATTAGTATTCTAAAAGTTCCTTGATAAAATAATTTCTTTTACAAAAAGACATTTCCAAAAGCATATGAGGAACTGAAGTCAAAGTCATGAGCCATGTGTAAAGTCCATGGGCCGAGCTAGTGATGGACTGATCATAAAATGAATGGAAACTTGGAAATATCAGACACATGGGATATCTAACATAATCATGAGATTTTACCATGGATAAACTGATTATGGCTTTATGTTACTAAAAGGGGAGTTTAATTACAGGCATTTGCATTGTTTTCCTAATTACATTGATTTACATATATTCATATATAGAACATATGTAGGTACATATAGATATGATAAATGATAAAAAGATGACAGATAATTTAGCAGCCATGGGCTTGAGTTTTATATAACAGGAGGGAAAATACAATTTTAATGGACTTTAATATGTAAGATGCAGGAAGTATTAATGGAGCATAAACACTCTGCCTCTCTAGGCAAGTCAGATTCTCTTTATGTAATACTGGAGGGCAATTGGTGATGCTGCTGTATGTGTTTGGACAAAATGAGTGAATGTAATTTTAATCCTCTGCAAATCTTGGGTCTCCTGGACATACACTAGCACAGCAGGGTACTGGCATATGCCACGATTAAAATTCTCAGCTGAAATAGGCTCATCAGCAAAAGCAAGAGGAGCACATGGCATAAATCTAGACACCAAGGTTTAAAGCAGCATAGAGACTATAGATCAGCATAAGAGACTTGCCAAGCGTTTTAAGATCATCTCATTTCATTATTTTTCACATGCATTTCCCCCACAGGCTGCAATTTCCCTCTATAATTAGCAGTAAAACACTTCAAAATAATTGCAGGAAGACTCCTGCCTCATTAGGAGGGCAAGAAAGAGATGTGTTTAAGGAGTTGTTCTCCAAAGACAATATTGAGGTGAAACGATCGGAGTAAATATAAAAAGGTAAAGCAAATATTAAAAAGCTACTATGTTAAATGACAGTTTTTGTGCTGTTCTTCTATAACTTAGGACCAAGAATGGATAGGGTTTCATAAGGGGAATGCACATGTAGTTTCCACTCTCTGGTTTCACACCCAGCTTTCCTCAGTGTGATATTACTTTTATTCCTCTAACAGAAAATGATTAGGTGTGAATTCCAAGCTGAGAGCTATGTACTTTCCTATCATAAAGGTCTCTATGTGGCAATAGAAAATATTTGCTTTGGCCTAAGGGTTTTTGAAGTGTTACGAAAGCTTCAGGAAATGGGTTTTTCTATAAGGTTGAGGGTTGCTGTTTCTTCCTTACACCCCTATTTGAGAAGGAGAGACCAAGAGAGGGGGGCAAGGATGAGGGAGGGAGCAAAAGAAGAAAACATTATGGTATCGGTATGGTATCTTTTTGTTTTATATTCTAAATAAGTTCATGCAGATTTCAGCTGAAATAGGTCTCATGCAGTGAGATGCCAAGGCATTTGATTTTATTACTGCATATCATACAAATTGCCAACAGATAACAGCATAAAAAACATACTTTTTTATTTCACACATTTAAGGGGTCAGACCTGGTACAGTCTATCAGATACCCCTGCAGAAGTGTCTCAGAAGGCACCAATGAAACTGTGAGTGGGACTGAATTTCCATGTGGAGACAGAGAGGTTTCTTCCTGAAGTTTGCTTATGAGCTTGGTGGACATTGCTCTTGTATCTGTGTGAATAGGGGCCCACTTATCTGCTTGATCAGCAAGAGGCTGTTTGAAGTCCTGAAGGATGTGGCAGTATGTGTCCCTGAGAACCTCTCAGCTTGACTCCAAAGGAGCATCAAGTCAACAAGGAGAGTGGTGCCTGCAGTCCCAACAGCACCATCCCTTTCAGTCAGCACAAATATGCACCACCATTAAATTAACATAGAGGAGACATCTCCTTGGCTCACTAGTTCAAAGATTTCTGTCCACAGCTGTGTTACTTTAGCCCAGTGAACAAGGACATGGGTGTGATCTAGAGATTGTGGCACAGGAACTTACATTACCATATGCTATCTGAGAAGACAACCATGAGAAGAAGTGACAGCCTCCTAATCTCACCTTTACAGATATGCCCCCATCAACTAGCATCTACTTCCTAAAGGTCTTCTGTCTCCAAAGGGCATCACATCTGGTGACCCAATTTTTAATTCCTGTGTTTTTAGGGTATGCATAGAATGTATGTCACTCAAGTCTGCTGAATGAGGTATTGATTTCATATGGGATACTCCTACATTTTTCTTCATTCCTCATATCCACAGTACAGTTAAATACACTTAAATACAGTTAAATACACAGTACAGTTAAATTTCTATTGTTGTGAGGAGACACAATGACCACAACAACTATTATAAGGAAAGCATTTAATTGAGTGGACTCAGTTCCAGAGGTTTAGTCCATTATCATCATAGCAGGGAATATAGGAATATAGTGACATACAGGCAGACATGGTGCTGGAGGGGCAGCTGAGAGTCCTACATCTTGCAGGCAACAGGAAGTCAACTGAGACACTGTGTGGGTGTTATCCTAAGCATAGATAACCTCAATGTTCACACTTACACTGACACACTTCCTCCAACAAAGCCATGACTCCTACAGTGCTACTCCCTGTAATATTAAGGGGGCCAATCACATTCAAACTACCCCACCATCCATATTTAAAAACCATCTATATGCATACATGATAAGCTAAAGATGGCTTAAATTGGCTCTTGAATACCTCTAACAAGGATCTCATTATTGACCTCAAAACAATGAGTCAAACTGCCTTTTTCTCTCACTGTATAAATACCCTTTTCTTCTTTTTAATGTTGATTAGTAATTATTTGAAAGATGGGTTATCCTGTAATTAATAAGCATTTTGTTATATACTTAGGTCTCTACCCTTCTTCTAAGTAAACTGTTATCAACTGTTGCAAGATGAACAGATTGCTTGATGTTAACTGATATGATCTGGAATGGGTCTGAGAATTTTCATGTCTATAATGTTTCTCAAGAACGCTGATAGTTTTGGGTCCGGACACAATCACTGTAAATCTCTTTGAGTTACATCGCTCTACGAGAAGCTTCAAGTTCTTCTGTTGTTTGGGAATACTTAGGGAAAAATGAGTTAATCAGTTTATGAAATCTTGGTATTCAAGAAAAAGGTATTTTACAGTGAGATACATCAATTAAGACAGCACAGATATCCTCTATAGATATATTGACTACAGGATGCAAGCACAGGCCTACATAAAAGCCAATGATATATTAAAGAATATATGAAGCCTTGGTAGCTATCAAATGGTGAATCAGTTCTCAGAGTCAGATGCCAAAGGAACTAAACTTTGAGAAAGTCCCCTGACACTGGCTGTATTAGGAAATCCTGAGAGAGAAAGGGGAGGCCTACTGTTTAATGAATGCTTTTATCAATACAGGAGATAATGGTGTAGAAAGAGGCATGGGATATTTTCCTAGAGCTCTTAAGACTTCAGCATTTTTGTATTTATGTCAGATCAGTTGAGACATATGTGTTACTATAAAAAATTACCATAACCCCTTGTATTTTTTTCAATCACCTGCCCTGAGTTATGTCTACTTTATCAAAATTCTGATTTTGTTGCAATAATGATATAGATTTCTCACTCCATGTTTGTTCTCAAAGCACATTATATGTCTGGCTCTCCTGAGAATCATTCTGCTTGTCACACCAACAGAAAAGCCTAATATAGCAATCTTATTCCTTTTTAACTAAAGCATCCAACACTGTCAGCAAACTAATTCCTGTCATATGCAGAATATCTCTCTAGGTTTACTTAGGCAGTGTTATCTCCAGGGCAAGGTTTTTCCATAAACAGAGGAGTGCCTAGCTGTATAGGCAGGCTAGAGGGGAAACATGGAATTCGGTCTCACTTAAAATGTATTCTAGATGTATTATTAGCAATTAGAACATTGTTAGCTACTGATAATTAATGAACATATGGGGGTATGTCCTGCAAGTATCAAAGTCAGGCCAGGATTTAAATGCATAGTGTAGGAACTTCTCAGAGAGACTGAACCTCCCAGACAAATGTCTTAAGGGAAGGATATCTCTGTTGTAATTTGGTGGAGGAGTAACAGAATAGAAGGGAAAAAAGTGATTATAACAAGGAAAAACCAGTAAGAAAAAAAGAGATTGACCTTTTGGGTTAGTGAAAAATGTCACTGATTACACTCATCCTGTGTAATAACTATCACAGTGTATTCACCGAGGAGTTACATGACCTGATTTCAGTGTTAAAAAATTATTTTCAGTGTAAAGAGCCTGGGTATGACTCATTTTTTATGATTCATTTTTATGATTCTTAATGAAGAAGTATAATATCTTTCCTGAAAAGTAAAGGGAGCACTTAATACATTGGTAGTTAAGAATCATGTCATCTAGACATGGGAACGTATTATGATGACTTTGTTAGCCATAATCATTAACTAATTATAACACGGTACTTTCTTCTCTGCTAATGGATTTAGTGGTTTAATGGAGTAGAGTGCTGAATTTATGGGTCAGCGCAACCTCTTTGCTGTAAGGAATCATATTACCTTGTCAAATTTCAAGAGTCATTTTCAATCGTGTTTCTCTTTCTAATCACATATCTTTAAAGCCAATATTATATATCAATGGCCTATTCAAGACCTTGAACTTCAGGTTCATGATTTTTTCAGGTTCTTACAGCTGCAGGCTGGCATATCCTCTGTTGCTTGTTCCACAGTAATAGCTATATTTAACATCTATCAGCCTCATAGCCCAGATCAAAACACCTGTTTATGCACTGAAAAATTGAAAGTAATCTGTCTCAGCTGAGTTCCTCTTACTATACTCGTGACATATTTTGCCTGCCCCACATAGAACTTATATCACATTTAATCTTTTGTGTTCAAATTAACAAACAATTCCTTAATGACAGGTACAATGATTCATTCAAATTTCATACAATTCCCAAACTTACATGGCACAGGACCTTGTTTTCTACTGTGCCCATGACTTGAAAGTAAGTAATTGCTTTTTGAACAGCAGAGGAATGATATTTCCATTCATTCTTCCCTGAAGATTAATTCAAGGCTAATGACTGAGTGTCTGATACATGTTCTGGCCTGTGTCGTCTCTGCTGAGATCTTTCTTGCCACTGTGAATTACTAAATTGAGAAGGAATCTTATGATTGTTCATGTGGCTCCAATATTTGCTTTTTGTACTCAAACTGTTGTTTGATTTACCTCGGTCAAATCTGTTAGAATCTTATTAGATTTTCTATTTCTGTCCAGAAATTCTTAATGCAGGTTTAATAATGTGGCTTATTAAATATAAAGTATTCAAAATAATTATTCTTGATTTTGTTATTTAAAAGTTGGTACGAAATATTTATTAAATATCTGTTTATTGTTTTTAATAATGTGTATGAGCAGAGACCAGAAGGGTCAGTTCTCTTGGAAATTAAATTCCAGGTATTTGTATGTTACTTGATGTCAGTGCTTGGGTTAGAACTGGGTATAAGATTGTGGGAAATTCTTCTAACAAGTAAACAAAATTAAAGTAATGGACATAAAAAGGGATAGTGTATGCAATTAGTAGTATTCAAACAGTGCACTACAGTTACAGAACAGAATATTTTCTTATTCAAGTTGGATAGGAAAAAATGAAAACCCTCACACATCAATGATGGGACTGTAACCTAAACTTTCCAAAATAGAAATAACCATAGAAGTTCCTCAGAAAACTGAAAATACATCTTCCACATTACCTACTTATATTATTCTGGGATATTTACCCAAATAATCTAATTTACATATCAATGCTTATTTAACAGCTAAGTTAGGAAGTCATACACTGGGTTCAAAAACAGAGTACTACTTAGAGTAAATGTAGTGCATTCATTCATTCTTTCATTCATAAAACAGAGCATGAGTTACAGTATAGTACATTCATTCATTCATAAAAGTGAAATTATGCCATTTTATTATCATGTATGCAACTTGAAATTATATTAAGTGTATGAAATCATTCTCTAAAATACAAAGAGCAGATTTTCCTTTATTTGCAGATCATAGGCTACAAACATAGGCATGTTTGTGGTCATCATGCATGCATATATTACTAGAAAACGTAAGAAAAACCTGTAAGGCATCAAAGGAAACCAAAGAGAGAGGAAACAGATGAGAAAGATAGGGAGGGGAAAATAGAGACTGTAGGTTAAGAATTGAAATTTTGTTGTGGAACCCAGTACCATGTACAATGCACTTATATCAAGGAAACCAGAAAACATAGAGGAAATGTATCTGGAGAGTATTATCTCATACAGAAGCAAAATCAAAGTGGAAATGTGTCATGACCCCAACCTCCAAGAAGAGCTGATGAAAGGGTTTTAAGTGCTAAAATGACAAGAGCACATTCCTCACATCGTCCTTGCAATCAGCCTTTTACTGTGATAGAAGAATCAATTGGAGATTTTTCAAATTTGGATGCAAAGACAAGAGTTCTTGACAAGGTTTTTTTAACAGTCACTATTTAGAGTGAGAGCTGCACAGACAATGACAATTGCCAAGTCAGGTGAAAAGGACAATTTGTGCTGCTTTGGTCATGAGAAATTAAGAAGGATCATGACTTTGGTGGCTGTGTTGGAGGAGCTGCATTCACCTGTTTGGTCTAAGAAAGGCTGGGATGTGAGGCCCAGTGTAAGTTCCCGAGCCTGGCTAGAATTTGGCAACCTGTCTCTGACCTGTAACCTCCAATTGGGGGTAACTCAGCCAGACCTGATGTAAGATTGCCCCCTGCCTAGCTACCTGCCTGCTTGGTGGAATAGTATTGGCCCTTACTCCTCAAGTCACCCTACCCTATCCTATGTTTCCTATCCCCTACCTCAGCCCTATATAAATTTCTACCTGCTAAAATAAATTGAGATCCTGCTTCGACAGACTCCCAACTCTGTGTGTATTTTTTTACTCCCTGGTAACTAATGGGGAGAAGGTCTGAGTCGTCGACACTCACCATCCCGCTCAGCCCCAGGAAGAGACCAGCTGGACCTGCCCTTCCCCTGCTCTACCTGCCAGGAGGACAAGGCAGTCACCAATGGAGCTTATGGAGTACAGCCCATTAGATAGCACAGCAATTATGGGCAAGTCTATTGACTTTATCTCCACTGTGCCTCTTGCTTCTGCTCTCCTTTCTCCTGCTTGCTGTTACGTGTTCTTACGTGTATTTGGCATGGCGTGACTATTATGTGAAAGAATCCCACTGTATCTAGTACAGTGTCAGTGTTTCATGGGAAAATTCCACTTCTCACTTGGCATGTACTGGGTAAGTCATAATGGTGTTTATAGATCAAGGATGCTTAAAAATGTGCATTTGCCATCTATGGAAAATTAAAACGAGGAAGTTTCATTTATTTTAGACTCATAAATTCTGCCTGTATTAAAACAGGCTGATGATCAAAGAAATCAATTATGAATCTACACATAAGGTTAGTCTGAATTCCTTGGTCATGTAGCTTACAGAATTAATCACAGGTTTCAGGGTGCACAGGGGAAGATTCAAGTTGTGATAGGCTATTAATGCTGCTATCTTGTGTAAAAGAAAAAGAAAACTAGGTGGTTAGATAGACCACTTGAATAAAGTTTTGTAAAGTAGAAATAGGATAGGAATCTGTTACACTGAACCTGCAAAAGGCAGCCTTCCAGTACAAAGAAAGTGGAGTATACTTGCCTTGCTTAAAGCTTTGTTAATCAATAATAAAGGAATCATAACTGAGATGAAGATGTTACAGTGGGAACATTAATATAAAGGGGAATGCTTAGCTATCCATAGGCTTCTAAGAAAAACATGCAACTTGTGATCACAATGTGATTTCTTCTTCTGTAAATATTTTATTTAGATTTTTGTAAAATATATAACTTGTTGAGAGGCCATTTCCTTATTGTATAGAAATTTTTGTCTTAGGTGGTGTAACAAGGATAAGGGAGAAATAAAGAAGCAGGAAAAAGAGGAAAATGTAGAAGAGAATCAAATTTCTCTCACTGAGATAAGTCTCCTGTGTATTTGTACCTGTCAATCCACATCTCCACTCCAGTTACTCTGCCCTAGTGTACTTGAACTCCAGCACATGACAATATGTATGGAACATGGGGAATTGGCAAGGGTGTTATTGCTCAAAGTATATGGAGCACAAAGATTACAGTGAGCATATGGGTTAGGATACAAATTTACTTTTAACATAATAACCAACAGATATTGTGGGCATTTCATGTGACTATGCAAGTGGTACCCAGAAATATGAATTTGAATTTGTGAATAAAAGGGCTATACTATATGGAAACAGTTGCTGAGATAGTAAATATATATATGCATATGTATATACATATTAGGTGTGCAGATAGATATATGATAGACATACCAGTACATATATGAATGAATTAATGAGGTATGATTCACACACACACATATATACACTAATAAATCACAGATAAGCACATATATATACATTCATCAGTGCACAGCAGATATTTTAAGCTGTACCTTTTATTCTGTGAAGCCACAAAAATATTATTGAAATAGTTCATTACATTTAAACACAAAATATCTACATTTCTGTAAAAGTAGAAGACAAATCCAGTAAAATTGAATTAATGTAGCATTAATAGAAAAATGACTAACTCTAGAATCAAGAAATGATATAAAAAACATTTGAAACTCATTGAATATGTTTAGGTATTCTCTTAAAGTAGAGAAAGTAATATGTGAATATTTTATGAACAAAACATTGTATCTAATCTGAAAGATTTGTCAAAACAATGAAAACACAGGCACAGAAAGGATAAAAGGAGTTAAATAGTTAAATGAATGTTCTTTATTATTGCAAGAATTCACATTTATAATATACTAAAGCCACACAAAAAGTAGGCACAAGTGAATATGAACAAAACGTTGATACATTTGAGGTTTCTTTTTCTGTGATTAAAAGTTGTGTTAAATTAAGTTCTTATGTTAAAATTTTATAAACTTAAATGCTTTAAATTTCATAAAGGAAAATTTCAATGTATTTAATCACTACTGTATTTAATTATGAAGTCCCTTCTATCTAATTTTAATTTCAAAACATTAATTACAAACACATATTTAAATTAAGTATTCTTTAGAATCGTATTTCTTCATGAAGTATATATATATGTGTGTGTGTGTGTGTGTGTGTGTGTGTGTACACACATATTAGAATTAATAATACAATTAAAAATCCAAGGCAATAAAATACTACTTCTGATGTTGACTATTATGGGTTGTAATAAGTTCATCTTGGAAGATATTTTGTAAATAGAAATTAAATATAAAAAAGATAATTTTTATAAATGATAATGAAAAATATAAGATTTGGTTATGTACAGGAATTCGATTTGACATTTTATATTTGATGAATATTAAAGGATTCATTGATAGCTCAATAACATATGTGAAAAAATGTGTTAAATAATCAAGTGATTTTTGTTCAATTTAAAGGTGTCTAAGAAGTACTGCATTAAGTATATTCAAAGTCATCAAGTGATAGGTTTACGGTTCTCTTTTATTCTCTCATTTTACTAAGAATTGGGTCATCCAATTAATTGTCAAGAATAGAGTTTCAAATGAAAGCTTATTTTAATCTATAACAAACATGAGGTACACATTATTTTAAAAGAATAACCACCATGTGGGATATGTGGTGTGGTGTGTGAGTGTGTGTGTGTGTGTGTGTGTGTGTGTGTGTGCACTCATGTAATTCACATACCTTTGCATGCCTAACTACGGGTGCTTTTGTTCACAGATTTCCACCTTGTTCTATAAGGCAGTGTCTCACTGTATCTAAACTCACCTGTTTTACCTTGAATGACTGACTGCCCAGCAAGTGCTTGTGAGTCTGCCACCAGGCTGTAGTTACAGACATGAATCTCCTTTCAGGCCCAGCTTTAATGTGGGTTTTGCTTTGTATTACTTACATAAGCACTTTGCCCACTGAGTCATCACTGAGGTAAACAATAAACTTTGAAAAGTAAAGTCTGAAGTGGGAATTTTCAGGGGATTATGTAGGTGATACAAAAGGCAAACTAACTTATGAACAAGTATGGGACAGCAGAAGAGAACCAAAATGGCACGCAAGAGTTTCCGACGATAGCCATTTTCCTTCACACCTATATAAGCAAGAAGATGTATTAGAATGACGCTCACTTACTCAAAACACAGATGCATTGGCAATGAATCCAATGCAGCTTATTTTATTGTGTATTATAAGATATGTTCAACTCCTGGGAATATTTTCTTCTCAATAAGTAGATAAATATTCTTCCTTTGTAATGTGTAATCTTCCCACCAGCTGCCTGGGCTCTGCTGAGCTGTCTGAACCCCCAAATAACACACAGAATGCTATATTAATTATGAAGCTATTGGCTGTTTGCTATGGTTTCTTGTTTCCTAGCTTTGACTTAAGTATTTAACCCATAATTGCTAATCTGAGTATTTCCTTGTCTCTTACTGGTCAAAGTTTCCAGATATGTTACTTCTCCTACATTGTGACTGACTGCTCCTCTCTATCCCAGAATCCTTCTCGATTCTTAGTCCCACCTATCTTGCTTCCCTATTGGCCAACAGTGCTTTATTCAACAACCAACAAGATAAGCACATACACAGGACTTCTCCAATTACTCCTTACATAATCCAATTCATATGATACCACAAATTTATTTTCTTTTTCTTTTATAATTTAAATTAGAAACAAGCTTGCTTCACATGTCAATCTCAGCTTCTCTCCCTCCTTTCCTCCCCGGCCCCCTCCACCAGGCCCTGCAACTGTCTCATAATCTCCACACAGAACCTCAGGGAGGGTAAGACTCTCCATGGGGTTCTCCAGAGTCTATCCTTTCATCCAGGGCAGGGTCGAAGCCCTCCTCCTAGTGTCCAGAATAAGAGAGCATCCCTCATTGTGGCATGTGCACCCAAATCCTTTTGTATGCCAGGGATAAATACAAGGCTCCATAGATTGCCTAGGCCTCCTCACTTCCACCCACACTCAGGAGATCTGGATCAGTTGCATGCTGTCCTCTCAGCCATCAGGCTGGGGTCCAAGAGCTCCCCGTTGTTCAGTTCAGCTGTTTCTGTGGGTTTTATCAGCCCAGTCTTAACTCCTTTGCTCATCACTCCTCCCTTTCAGTCACTGGATTCCAGGAGTTCAATTCAGTGTTTATCTGTGGGTGTCAGCCTCTGCTTTCATGAGTCACTGGATGAAGGTTCTTTTTCCCAGACTCTCTGGCAGTGGGAATGTAGGCTGGCACTCCCCTGATTCATGTCTAAAATCCATATATGAGTGAGTAAATACCATGTTTCTCTTTTTGTGACTAGGTTACCTCACTCAGGATGTTTTCTTCTAGTGTCGTCCATTTGCCTGCAAATCTCAGGATTCCATTGTTTTTTTTTTTCTGCTGAGTAGTACTCCATTGTGTAAATGTATCACATTTTCTCTATCAACTCTTCAGTTGAGGGGCATCTAGGTTGCTTCCAGGTTCTGGCTTTACAAATAATGCTGCTATGAATATAGTGGAACAGGCATCCTTGTTGTATGAATGGGCATCTTTTGGATATATGCCTAAGAGTGGAGTTGCTGGGTCTTGTGGTAGGTTTATTCCCATTTTCCTGAGGAATCTCCATACTGATTTCCAAAGGGGCTGTACAAGTCAGCACTCCCACCATGGAGGAGTGTTCCCCTTTCTCTATATCCTCTGCAGCTTAAATTGTCATTGGTGTTTTTGATTTTAGCCATTCTGACAGGAGTAAGATGGCATCTAAGAGTTGTTTTGATTTGCATTTCCAGGAGGGCTAGGGATATTGAGCACTTTCTTAAGTGTCTCTCAGCCATTTTATACTCCTCTCCTGAGAAGTCTCTATTTAGTTCTGTAGCCCACTTTTTAATTGGATCCTTTGGTGTTTTGGAGATTTGTTTCCTGAGTTATTTGTAAATTTTGGAGATCAGTGCTCTGTCAGATGTGGGGTTGGTGAATAATTTTTCCCAATCTGTAATACCCCAAATTTTATTCATTTGTCTTTTTAACTTTCTTTCCATTTTAAATCATTTTACTAGCAGAAATAGATAGACATCATTTACTCAAGAAAGTGAAATGAAAATCATTCCACGTAGAGGGATCTGCTCTCAGCCTAGACACATGGGGGAGGGCCTAGACCCTGCTCCAAATGATAAGACAGACTTTGAATATCCCTTGTGAAATACTCACCCTTCCTGGGACTGGGATAGGGGATTGTTGAGGGGCATGCGAGGAGGGGAGGGAGAGGGTACTGGGATTGACACATAAAACCATTTTGTTTATCATTTAAATAAGAAAAGGAAAAATATATCCAGCACCCAAAAAATAAGATAAAAATTATATCTACTATGTCATGGTTTTAAAGCATAAATAAAAGCTACAAGTGATCACACAGGATGAAAAAAAAATCTTATGTAATTAACCATTTACATTTGTCTACTTCTGTCATCTCTTTAAATCCAGGTCTTGGTAAACTTTTGAGATACATTATTTAAAGGAAAGCACAATTTGAAACATGCAAAAAAATGAAACATAAGCGATTAGCTCACAGATGAAGAAACATTCATCTCCATGGCAACTGCCTTCATATAATGGTATTTACTATGTCATTATTTTTTCCTATTATATTAAGGCCATAACAGCTTTCAGACTGAATTCTGTTAAAGAGTTTCCAAAGCACACCATGTGTTTTGTTTTGTATTGTTTTTAAAATCTTCTAGGCATGTATTTCTCAAGTAGTTCTTTGTATCAAAGTATTTATCACAATTAGGGATGGCAACCCATGTAGGTTTTCTTCCTTCTATCAGAGATAAAGGACTACTCAGATGTCATAGCAGTTACAGTGACCACCATACATGGTTTGGTTCAACTAAATCTTCTAAACCTTGTAGACTGACTTGGTGACTGGACTGTCTCAGTCTCTTAGTAAGCTGGAATATTTGCTAGAATGATTTCTCCACAGTTCTCAAATATTAGCAACACAATAATACAAAATGCAAAGAAAGAGAGTTTAGTGAGTAGGAAAAAACAAAACTGACCAAGCAATCTTTCCCTTTCATTTTTTCCTATTCATGGGAATGAAAGACTAGTAATAAGTTGAGTAGAGAAGTCACTAATATACACTGTGCCGCCTCCAGGAGGCTCTGGGCTGAGAAATCAGGGTAGATTTGCAAAGTTCTTTATCTGTATCAATCAAGAAGTGGAGGGGTTGGTAGGGTTTGGAAGGAAATATGCAAAAATGTCAACCAAAGTTTGTTTGCGAAATTCCCATTACAACTCAGTTGTTCTTTTTGTTTTGCTTTGCTTTTTTTGTTTGTTTGTTTGTTTCATAGTTGTGAGAACACTGGCAGAGAACTCTGTCTTGTTCCCTGCACCCACATAGCTCTTCACAACCATCTGTAACTCCAGGTGCACAGAATATGGTGTCCTCTGACCTCCTCAGGTACCTACATATGTGGATCACCTGAACCACAGGCATGTATGCATACATATATAAAATAAAATATAAAAGACTATATTGTGTGTTCATTTTTGTGCCCTTTTACTTTGATGAAACTTTTCATCATCAGTGGAGTTCTCCTGGTGAAATCATTTGTATAAAATCTTGTCATCAGAACCTAATGATATCTTGACTCATCCTTTTCCTATTTTTATCCCTTTGATGTAATTCACCTGTTCCATACAGTGATAGCTATGGAGAGTGTAGAAGTATTCCTTTTCGAGGTGTGGTCTGGTTAATAATCTTTGTCTCATTTCTGTTTCTGTAGAGGGGTTTAGGGAGGGCCTCATCAGTTGAGATGGCAGAAAATTTGTCCTCAGTGCTAAGTTCAGCCTTGCAAATGTGTACGATTGCTCCATCTGAGTGATGGTCTGTGTTTTTGAGAATTTGATATTCTTAGTGGTTTATAACAGGTCTCTGGAGAATCTGACAAATGCCTACACTACTCTGGTCATTTTGCCTTCAGCCTTGAAGAGGAATGAAACAGGATGGCATCGCTCATTTGTGGTACACGTATTTTGAGTGATTAATTATCTATATGAGCCGGGCGGTGGTGGCGCACGCCTTTAATCCCAGCACTCGGGAGGCAGAGGCAGGTGGATCTCTGTGAGTTTGAGGCTGGGCTGGACCGATAGCCTCCAAAACAATACAGAGAAACCCTGTCTCGTAAAAAACAAAAAAAAATTTTCTATATGAAAAGTTAGCAGGTGACTCAAAGCTAAAGTTACAGTTTAGCAGCCATAAAAAAGGTAGAAAAACCAAGTTGTATTCTTTCTGTCGCCTCGTGGATAAAAGTGAGTAGTCAATACTTTAGAGCCGAATGTTTTCTAAACTCCCATCGTAGTCACTGGGTGAACGCCAATGACCTGTGGAGGAAGTCAGTATGAGGAAGTGAAGAACATAGTAATTTACCCGACTGAAGAGTGAAGGCTGTAAAGCAAGAGAGTATGTTGGAGAGGCAGAGAGAAGATGATGCACTTGAGAAAAACGTAAACTCTCCCTGAGTACTATGGTGGTCACGCTTTCAGAAGGAAACTGATGCAGCTAGACTTCCTTGCCAGGGACCGTGTTTGAAGACGTTCCAAACTCATGCATATCCACACCTTGAGCTTCGGAGAACCATAATGTGTTGGCTCACCCACAGCCATGGATGTTCACTTGATTTGTAGTTATTACACACTACATTCAAAGAACGGTCTCATCTGCAAGCCTTACAACTGCAATAAAGACTGCTGGATCAGAATGTCCCACCTCAATGAATAATGCATGAGACACTAAGTCATGTGCAGAGCTGTGGGAAGCGTCTGTAGATGAGCACTTGGAATACGAAACCAGTTTTAAACTTCAACTTACTGTAATTGAAGAAAAAATGTTTAGCTTCTTTTTGAAATGATCAGGAAGCTCGTGGTTAAGGTAAAAGAAACTACATAAGGCCTAACCAGGACCCTTGAACGTGGGAGTCATTTGGGGGGACGTGGGAAGTCTATGGGGCCGCTGACTATGGAACCAGTGTTTATACCTTTGAGAGCTCATTCCCTAGGGAGGGATTCTTTCTCATTCTAGATACAGGTAGGAGGCCCTAGGTCCTGCCCCAAATGATGTGGCAGACTTTGATGATCCCCCCTACTAGGTGTTACCATCCCTGAGGAGTGGATGTGGGGGGACGGATGGGGACATTGTAGGAGAAGTGGGAGGAGGAGAGGGAATTGGGATTGCTATGTAGATTAATATTGTTTTATAATTTAATAATTCATTTAAAAAATATAAAAGGGCTCCTATGAGAAGTGGAGTTTGCTCACACTTTCACACTTAAAATGAACAAAGTTACAATTAAACAACAAAAATTGAAACACATATTAACTACAAGAAAAATCACATGAAATTGCTGCAGAGTGTAGAATACTATGTTATACTCTGCCACCCTGACAAAATATAATTATGGGTGACAGATTTTTCTAGATTCTCATCTGGTCTCAAATCATGACATCTTAATAAAACTAAGGAGCAGGTGAGTATCTTGTCAAGACCAGAATATTATAAAGGAAAGGATATGTCTCTATGAAGTCCCACTTAACTAATACCTCAAACTTACATGTCAGATGATTTAATCATATCTGGGCTCTTTACAATTAATTGCAACCACTTCTGTCAGTGGTATTAGACATATTTGCCCTACATGGTTAGCTTCCACTGCTGGATCAGTTAAGTACACAATAAATATTTATTAATATGAATTTACATGATTAGATACAAACAGAATAGAAAAAAAGTTCTTCCAATGGTGAGATGGTTAGAAAAAGAATTGCTAAAACCCATGAAATATACATAAGTAACCTGCAAAGTTAAGTGACTTTATTCCAACGGGAGGAAGTATCCAATACAAGAGCAAAGTGACAGCCAGTACATAACATATGGAAGACTACTAGAGCACTATACTTTGATAGCATTGACTGGCTTCATATCATGTTATTTGTAAATATTGTAGCAGTAATTTTACTGATAATCTTGAACATGAGACATTTTTCTTAACCATTACCCAAAGTATTTCTACTCCCCTATCCCAAAACAAGAAATAATTGGAAGAAAGCAAGAAGGCAAATAACAGCAAAATACCCCCTTTTTATTGCTTTTGGCAGCTGAAAGGAAGAAGCCAGGACCTGTTACCACATTCTCATTACGGCTAATTTTGTTAGATTTTTATGGGTTCCCAGAGATATGACGATTGCTTACTGCTAACTGTATTTATGAAGAGAATTATTATGAACTTAAAATAAACCCAATGTATATGTTTCATAATATTAGGTGTATTATCATAATAGAACAAATATAATTGTGTATAACTCATTTCAAATGGAATAGTGTTTCAGACTCTTAGTACAATTTGTTTTATCTTGTTCCATATTTTAAACATAAACAAGAATATACAGTATTAACACCACTGTGGCTGTGGCTTAAATTTTGCAAATAAAGAAAGAGAAAATTCTGTTTAGTCATAGGCAAGTTGGCAGCATTAAGGCTAAACCATGAATCTGTAGATTAATTATGCTTGCTTGTGATTCTCAGAAAAATGGTAGTAGACTCTGGTAACAAATCTGGGGTTGAAAACTGGTATGACTTCTCCGTCTCTGGTCACTTTACATATGTCAAATAATCCATCTAAACATTGGTTGGCTAAACTGTAGAAGGTGATGATGTATTAATAATTATTGTTGCTGGATTTGATGACATGTTGCATACTAGGTATTTTTACCATAGCCAAAAATATGATACTCTGAGATTGATAGGTGTGATTAAGCAAACAAGGAATATGTTTGATGCCTTGTGAGATCACTCAATACTAACTAGAAACTAGTGTCTATTTTTATTTTGTCACGTTCTATTATGTGTTTCTATTGCAGTTTTTTGGTTTTGCTAATACTGTACATTTGAATACATGTGTGGATGCAGAGTACTTTTATAAATTGCAAAACCATTTCCATTGTCAAAATTAATATTCCATATGATTTTTCTCACATCAAGTCTCTGACATTTAGAGTATTCACATATGAGGACTTGAAGATGATTTCACAGTGATAGATGGGAAAATGCTCAATCCTTATCATACACACCCTGTGTAACGCATTGCAATTTGAAAAACAGTGTAAGTAGAGTTATCCTTTGCTTATGAACATCTGGATAGACACTGGCAGCCTCGGAGATAGCCCCATCCTCACCAGTGCGCTTTTTCATGCCAATATCATTTTGCTACCAACGTCCACAGCATTGGATCAATACTTATGACTTTCTTCCACATTTATGGGATATGAATTTTCCATAAGTATTGGGAAGTATGATCAGAAGTGCTATCTGATGACACTGTGACTCTGTAGTAAACTCCTTGAACTTTCATAATGCTTAAGTATGTATGTAGTAAAGAGGTACAGGTTGATATTTTTATTATCAAAAAATTACTAAAATACAATACTAGGAAGTGCTACTGTGAGTTAAAATTATAGACTGCCAATGCACAATAAGTGAAAAATTGGAGTAGATATCCATACAGTGTCAAGGTGAATAGTATCTAGAGAGACCAGAAGGAATTGTATAGCTAAGCATATGTGTAGTGACATATTATTTATGACTTATTGAAGCTTGCCTGTGTATTTAGAAAAGTGAAATCAGCCTCAAGCTTTAGAGATCAGGCATTGGTAACACATATCTTTAATCCCAGCAGCCAGAAACTGGGAGGTGGTGGTACACATCTTTAATCCTAGGACTCAGGAATAAGAGATAGACAGATAGCTGTGAGTCCAAGTCCACCAAGATCTACACAACTCGGAATCAGTCTAAAAGAGAATTATAGCTCACTCCTGTAATCACAATATTATGGAAGTATGTAAGACAGAAAGAAGCAAGATCTCAGTGAGGCATTCGTTCTCCAGTCACACTGAAGATAGGAGCTTTTCTTTCTCCAGACACACTGAGTAAAGGTAGCAATTTGAGACTTGATGAAGGTCTTGTGTCTGGATCAGCCCTTTTATTCTGAGCTTGGGGTGAGAGTTAGTGGCCGGCTGCTTTGCTTTTCTGATATTAAGCTTGAAGTTTGAATAAACCGCAATAGCAGCCTATGGATCATTTATTTTTGTGTTACAAAGATAGAAATATATCAGAGTGGAAAATTGTTGCAGAGTTGTTTCAGAGTACTAGGCATTAGACGCATGGCCTTACATTTGATAGGCACACAATCTTCCTCAGTGTTACCTTGTAAGATAAGGGTTACTTACTTTGTTTTATGTTTGTCAGCTTTATAGTAGTAAATGAAATGAATGAGAATGGGCCCTTGTTTAAAAAGGTTCAGAACCATTGCTCTAGGAAGTGCTAGAAAAGACAAGACATAGGGCACCTGATTTTACTGATGAGTCCTGCTGAACTCCTAGATTTCATATAGGAGGAAAAGAGACAAATATAGGAGAAGGGTGCACACCGCAAGTGTCTCTGATTAAAGGGGAAGAATAAAGTTTAAATTGTATTATTACAATTCCTCATTTGCATAAACTGTGTAACTTGTTGATGAATGAAATTAATTTCTATTTAGTTTTAGTCTTGTGCAATAATCACAAAAGTTTATGCAAAGAAAATTATAAAGATAAACTACAAGTTTCTTACCAATGTTACATAATATCATAGTTTTATTTATGTCTTATTTTGACAACAAAATTGGTATTTAGTCAATCTAAAATGCATATAAAAATAGTAATCTGAGGACTTGGCAGATATTTCTATGATTAAGGAGCTTGTGGGAGGACCATAGTTCAGATCCCCAGAACTCACATAAATACTCCGTGTATGTGACAGTCCCTCTGGAGTTGTGGTGATTAGAAAGTCAAAAGGAATCTCCCAAATATGCTTGCTAGGTAATCTAGGTGGAAATGCCATGATCCACAGTGAAAAAGGTGGACGCTAAACTAGAAAGACACTCAAATCAATGCTTGGTCTTTCTAGGTACTCCATTCATACCTGCACCCACATGTATGTGAACATGCAACATGCTTACATACACTCATGCCCACTAGAGACACATATACATACACATGAGATGAGTAATGCGGTAGTACACACACACACACACACACACACACACACACACACACACACACACACAGACAGAGAGAGAGAGAGAAAAGGAGAGACAGAGAGACAGAGACAGAGACAGAGAGACAGAGAGGGAGAGAGGGAGAGAGTTGAAACAAACTGCTCCAATAAAATGGAATTTTGATTGTAGGACATGGGGGAACAGGAAGGTTGAGTTGGGGGTAGAATAGGGGGAAGAGGGAATCATAGGTTAGAAGACAAATCTGGCACCAATGTGACTTCTAGTGATCTAAAGGGATGACACCAACTGGCAAGCTAAGCAATAGTGGAGAGACCACCTCGAATGTCCATTCCTGATAATGAACTTGATGTCTATAACCATCCTAGAGACCTCATCCAGTGACTGATGGAAGCAGAGGCAAACACCCACAGTTAAACACTGAACTGACTCCAAGGAACCCAGTGACAGAGAGAGAGGAGAGATGAGCAAATTGGCAAAGAATGGGCTGGCAAAATAAGCAGAGACAGCTGATCTGAACAGGCGAGAGTCTTGAACCCCAAAACAACAGCTGGGAGGCCAGCATGGGACTGATCTAGACCTCCTGAATGTGAGAATCAGTGAGGAGGCCTGGGCAACCTATGGGGCCCTGGGCAGTGGATCAGTGTTTATCCCTGGCATACAAACAGACTTTGTGTGTCCATAACACAAAGAGGGATGCTCTCTCAGCCTGGAATCTTAGGGGAGTGCCTGGCCCCTGCCATGAGTGAAATGACAGACTCTAGATATCCCCTATGTGGAAGGAATTGGCAATAGGGTGGGAAGCTAGGGGGTGGGGGGATGGTGATGGGATGTGGGAGGAGGGGAGGGAGAGAGAACTGGGATTGGCATGTGAAGCAAGCTATTTAAAATTAAAATAATAATAATAATGAATAAATAACAAAAAAATTAAAAAGAACCTCAAAAAAAAAGAAAATGGAAATTCTGTCGCACAGTGTTTTTCCACAATATAAAATAGAGCATGAATGTATTGTTTTAACAATTAATATGTTAGAGAGTTGAGGAAAGGATTTTAAAAGGCCTTATTGCTTAAATTAGACAGTAATGTTTCTAATCCCCAGATCCTCATAAACTTGAAATGGTGCTATTTTGTATCAAACCAAGAGAGAAATTACACAAGCAAATATTTGGATTTGTGGGTAGACAGTTTAAAAAGATGAAATTGGTAGGATGGATTGCACTAAAATTGTGCACGGGGAATTGCAGAATTATATCTTTCATCTTGACTGTGGTCTAGTCTATGAACTATGCAAACTTACAATGCTTTACATAGCTCTCTATGAATATCTTACCTATCCAAATCCATAAGCTCCGCAAGCATCCATAAATTTGTTGACAAGGGATGGTCCTTAGTACAATTTTATGCTCTTCCCAGACTGAAAGCAGAATTCTAAATAATGAAAGCGAACTGGTGTAAGTGTGGTACACAAGCATTTAACTGATGTAGGCACACCGACTACTCCCATGTAGAGTCAATTGTCCTGAGTGTATTATGTAATACACTGTATTATCTGTATTATGCAATAAAGCAACCAAAAATGTATTTCTCAATTTATTAGGCTGCAACAGCCGGTAATGATCTTCATTCCTTCCCTCCCTTATTCAAATGAGAGTGTGTAGAATATACATACACACTTTCTTTGTGAAATAGCACCCATAATTATCTGGGGCAATAGAAATCAAGTTGATATATTGTTACTCATGAGTGTAAGAAAGCATTAAACTCTGTGTTTTATTCAATGTGCTTCATGTGCTTAAAGTGTTCTCTCTCTATCATCTGATGGCAGGGGAGGGAGGGAATGAGACCAAAGTCTTCAAGCTCATTCAGTGGGTTCAAGATCATCCAGCAGGAAAAAAAGGAGAGAGATCCAAAATAGTGTGGAAATATCCAGCATGACCAGTAATTTACAACTCCTGACTTTGATATAGGCAAATTCTGAAACATTTTTCTTTAAGAGGAAACAAAAACATAGATATTTTCTAAAATAAGAAAATGCCTTTAGAATCTATCCTTATCATGTGTCATGATAAATTGCTGTGACTAAAATCAAGACCTTCTCCTTTTGTTCTATGACTCTTCTCTTGTACTGCTCATTGGATGAATGTAGATCATTTCATTATTACATATTCAAGATAGAATGTAGACAGTCATGCATGGGAAGGTGTCTGTCAGTTTTCTACTGCTATGAAATGGCACTATAACTAATGAAATGTATAAAACAAAAGGTTTGATTTAGGCTTGTAGAGGGTTAGAGTCCGTGATGACAATGAAAACGCATGGTGACAGGAACAGTGGGTAGGTTACATCTTAATCCACAACTAGGAAGAAGAAAGAAAGAGCTCACTGGAGATGTCATGGGCTTCTGGAACAAGGATCAGATTACATAGAACCAAAGGTCTTTTCATAGGTATGAAGCTTCTACATGAGATTTTAGCAGGGGAAGTCCCAGTTAACTGAATAAATAGGTTAAGTGTCTGTACACGCTTGTATCTGAAGAGAGAAAGGTACCAGATAACACTCAGGAAAATGCATGCTCAGCGTGTTTAAGAAAAAACAAAAGGGTGGTTTGGGTTATAACAGAGGAGAATACTTGAAAATGTTCAACTAAAAAGTAACCATATAGCTAATGAGAATTGAAATAAATAGCAAAATGAGGTATACTTCATTCTTAAAGTCACTCATGGAATCACAACACAGAATCTGTGGCAATTTTGTTAGTAGGGTGACTCTTACATTCCTTCCCCTCTCCTATCTAAGAACATATGAATGTTACCAATGTAAGAATCTATGAGGACTGGAGACCTATCTGCCATGGTATGAAGAAGTTTGGTGACTCACAAATTCCAGGGGATACAATGTCACCATCAGCAGATTTGAAAAAATGAGAGATGGATGTTTGTAAGGAAAATTATTTCACTACTGCTGGTTGTCTGCTTGCTTGTTTCTTCAATGGAAAGAAGACAAAGGGCTAACTAAAGCTAACATGACACTCCTGACAAGCTACAAAAGTGTGTGTGTGTGTGTGCATGTGTGTGACACTGAGGAGAGGATAAAACCAAAGCAGAAGTCATGATAGTCTCATATTTCTGGGATTCACCTCCTTACACAATAGAACCACCATAGGAAAACTACTTTTTGCTTGATGGAGGCATATATTTAAGTTGCTGTTCACTAAGATGTCATTTAGAGTAATAAACCTGAAATCCAAGTTCTAAAATACTTTCAAAAGAAAACACAACAATGTGTATAGCACTATGATTTTCTCTTCATTGCTCATGAGACATTATTGCATTACAGCTCTGGCTTGTCCCTAAACAAGCTGTAAAGCCCCGTCTGCCCTACTTCTCCACAATCCCTCACATACAAAGAAAACTGTGTAAAGCCATAATGCCTGCCCAAGGATCTAGCTTTTAGCCATATTAGGTGTAGTCCCAATTCCTGGCTGATGTGCCATCATTCCTTGCTTATGATCTTTAAAACTTCCCTGCTTTAACTGAGGTAAGTGATTCCTCTGGCCTTGTTCTCTGAGACCAGGGAACACACTTGAGAGTTGCTTTGTCCTTAATAAGCCTGTTGTTATCCCTGTAATTTCGCTTGATTCAGCTTACTGTAACACTGGGGAAACTTATTATGTGTGCTAGAAGCAGTTGTGTCTATCATAAAAACCCTAAACCATTTTAAATGCCTTTTTCTGAAGGTCTTTGAAAGGTTTGAAGAATATCTATCCATCTCAAATACATATCTGTGTATCTAGAAAACCTAACTAACCTAACAATAAGTTTTGAATATTACAGGTAATTATCTATAATCTCTACTTAATTATACATTACATTTTTAAAAGAGCTGTATAAACACAATGTCTAAATAAGAGGCGGAATATATATACATATATGTATGTATGTATATCTCACAAAATTGATCTTAATTTTGTATCAGTGAAAATCCATTCACAGACAAAGTATTCATTCTATACCATATTCCCCTTTTACTTTTAAAAAGAGATTGGTTGTGATCATTAGTTATTTATAACCAACTCCATTTAAATTAAAATAAAGATTTATAAACAGTATTTGGGAATTTGGGTGTTGTTCATTCCAAACTGCTTCCTTTAGGTTGGGGGCACTGTCCATACCATGGGGACCATGACAAAACACAGAAACCTGGATAAGTCCTTGATTTTGGAGTCTGCGCTGCTGTACCATCTCAGCTGTTTTAGGTGTTGGAAACCCTGGGAAACTGTTCCAGTGGGTCTTGCTTCATCAAGCCATCTAAGTCTGGAAAGATTTATAGCTTTACATTTTCTGTTGAAGCAAAAGCAAAACCTCTTCCCAAGTAACCTGTCCTTATATTTAAATTTAGAAGTCAAAGCATTTTTAAAACATCTAAGTTGAATTAATTTAGCAGCAGTTATAATCAAATGTATTTTAGCAGCTGTAGTTCCTTCTTCGGCAGTCAAACAATTTAAAGACAACAATATAGCATATGTATGCAGACTCTCTGTATATTTTCCATCTTTTTTTTTTCGTTTTTACAAGACAAGGTTTCTCTGTATTGTTTTGGAGGCTGTCGGTCCAGCCTCGAACTCACATGGATCCACCTGCCTCTGCCTCCGGAGTGCTGGGATTAAAAGCATGCTCCACCTCCACCCGGCATATATTTTTCCATCTTTACGTGGCTTTTTAAAACTCTATTTCTTTTATTTTATTTTTTTATTATATGAGACAGTTTCTCTGTTTACTTTTGCCTGCCCTGGAATTTGTCTGTAAACCAGGCTGACCTTGAAATCAATGAGATCTGCTTGCCTCGGTTTCCCAAGTGCTGGGATTAAAGGTGTGTGCCACCACACACAACTATTCCCTTCCTTCCTTCCTTCCTTCCTTCCTTCCTTCCTTCCTTCCTTTCTTTCTTTTCTTCCTTTCCCACTATCCTGTTTCATTTTTCTCCCCTGAAACCTACATATATTTTTAAACACACTATAAACCTTTTAGAGGTTTTACTTCATCTGAATCTGACTTTACTGTAAATCTTTATGTTTTTCTGGCAATGTGTCTTTTATCTGCTAAACAGCATTGCTAACATTAAAGCTGCAGCAGATTTACATTCTGTCTTTTCAAGATGGCGGGCATAAGTTTACCATCAGCACTAGGAGCTGCGCTCACCTCCCTCCCTGGTCTATGCTGCCATCAAGCAGCATGCTGCTGGCTTGGAGATGTGGTCACTGCCACTGCCAGCTGCTCATACACAGCATTCTTGTTTGCTAGTGGGGCCTCTTAAAAGAGCCGATTGGTTTTTAGCCACTTATGCCCAGTCAAGGAAGACTCCTTTAAGCGAGCTGTGCGAGTCTATGATTGTTTCTAGCAAAACAGAGAAAAATGCTGTTACCTAGAAGCCATGCATCTCCAACCCAAAGGATCCAATCAAAAATTGGAGTACAGAACTAAATAGAGAATTCTCAGTAGTGGAATGGAAAATGGCTGAGAGACACTTGAGAAAGTGCTCAACATCCCTAGCCATCTGGGAAATGCAAATCAAAACAACTCTGAGATACCACCTTACTCCTGTCAGAATGGCTAAGATCAAAAACACCAATGACAGTTCATGCTGGAGAGGATGTAGAGAAAGGGGAACACTCCTCCACTGTTGGTGGGTGTGCTGACTCGTACAGCCACTTTGGAAATCAGAATGGAGATTCCACAGGAAAATGTGAATCAATCTACCAGAAGACCCAGCAACTCCACTCTTAGGCATATATCCAAAAGAGGCAAATTCATACAACAAGGACGTCTGTTCCACTATGTTCATAGCAGCATTATTTATAATAGCCAGAACCTGGAAGCAACCTAGATGCCCCCCAACTAAAGAATGGATAAGCCGGGCGGTGGTGGCGCACCCTTTAATCCCAGCACTCGGGAGGCAGAATCTCTGTGAGTTCGAGGCCGGGCTGGACCGATAGCCTCCAAAACAATACAGAGAAACCCTGTCTCGTAAAAACCGGAAAAAAAAGAATGGATAGAGAAAATGTGGTACATTTACACAATGGGGTACGATTCAGCAGAAAAAAATAACAATGGATGGCAGTGGAAGAAATCATCCTGAGAGAGGTAACCCAGTCACAAAAAGAGAAACATGGTATGTACTCACTAATATATGGATTTTAGACATGAATCAGGGGAGTGTCAGCCTACAAACCCACTGCCAGAGAGTCTGGGAAACCAATGATTGATGGATGTAGAGGGAGACACCCATAGCTAAACACTGAACTGAACTCCTGGAATCCAGTGACAGAAAAGGAGAATTGATGAGAAAAGTAATTAAGACTGGGTTGATTTAACCCACAGAAACAGTTGATCTGAACAAGGGGGATTTCCTGGACCCCAGACTGTGTGGAAAGCATGGGAATGACTCAGGTCCCCTGAATGTGGGTGGCAGTGAGGAGGCCTAGGAAGTCTGTGGGACCTTGGTTATTATTTATCCCTGGCATACAAATAGACTTGGTGTGCACATCCCATAATGAGGGATGCTTTCTCAGCCTGGACTCTAGGAGGAGGGCCCAGGCCATGCCTTGGATGAAATGATAGACTCTGGAGATCCACCATGGAGAGCCTAACCCTCTCTGCGTTTTGGAGTGGAGATTGGTTGGGGGCCTGGGGAGGGCACTGTTGGGGGGCGGGGGAAGAAGGGAGGGAGAGGTAGCTGGGATTGACATGTGAAGCAAGCTGGTTTCTAACTTAAATTTTAAAAATCTAAAAAAGAAAAAATATATATATATATAGTCTTATCTTACTGAGTACAACAGCCTCATGTGTCCTCCCTTATATGGATCACATGGCAAGTCTCTACTCTTGACTACATTTCCCAGAGTCCTCCTCAACTGCTTGTCCCATTTATCCTGCTCCCTTATTGGCCAATAGGGAATTTATCGATCAAAAAGACAAAAGTATACACAGAAGGGCTTCCCCATCAGCTCCCTATTTTATTTGTACCACATTCTACTCTAAAACTTAGAAATATTGTAATTAAAAAGGAGAAAGTGTAATAGATCACTTTTATGCTTGACACAGGATATATGATACACATTTTAACATAAAACATTAAAGAAGATATTTTAGTCTATACATGCTAATGAAGATAAACTCTACCCATCTACTCCACTGGCCTAACATATGTTCAACTGATCAAAGTTTTAGAGGACAAGTCTCTAAGACCTTTCTGGAAAAACCTGAAATTGGAAAATGTGACACTATTAAACAATAAAACAAACTCCCCACATTCCCCAGTGAGAAAGGGCATTCGGAGTACATTGAGTGCCAGACAGGATGAAAATACAGACATGTTGAATGGCTGGCTTTTTTGAACTGATAAACTTCTGAGAGCTACTTGATCAATTGCTATTGAGCTTTTTGTAACTTTATTACTTTAAAGGAGTATACAACATTATATTTCACCTGAATAGCTTGAAAAATAGTTTTAGGATTATTCCTGAAAAATAATCTTAGGATACTATTCATTTTACACATTTAGTAGTACCTCATTGTGAGATGAAAATAAATGTTGATACATTTTTATTGGGGAATTTGAAATATTTTTGTCATTGATGTATGTATTGTTACTACTTCACATTTTGACAGACTCCGAAATTGTTTTTGTTGATTTTTCAAATGTTAAAATGAAATTCACCTATTTTCAGTTAATTCATTAAATTCTTTTTAACTCATCAACATAAATCAGTTTAGTCTCCAGAACTATATGTGTGTGTGTGTGTGTGTGTGTGTGTCTGTATTATGAGTTATATTCCCAAATACTACATTTTTAAATTATGGCTATCTTGGTGCTCTTTATATATTCCAATAATGGCCCACATTACATACTGAATATTTTTCTGCATCCTGCAATATTGTAGAAGCTGTAAAAATATTTTTAAATAATTTTGAGGGTAAGCTTCTATGCTAGGAGCTAGGGTAATTGCAATTTTGTAATGGTAGGACTGTTAACTACATGTGTCACATAAGGGTAAGGCAAGAGCTTAAATATTTGTTTAATGTTTAAGTTGATTTTATTTGCTTGCTTTTGTTCTACCTGACAATATTCATTGTGTAAACTCTAAAAAAATTGACCCTACACTTATGATTAAATTATTAAGTTTCAGTTTACAAAGCAGAATTGCAATGGAGCAATAGATTGGTAACTTTCACAAGAGCCTTCTGTGTGAATACATTTGTTTGCTATATTGTCATCTTATTCTGGCATAATTACAACATTTTGTTGATCTTTGTCATGTGACAGTCTTTCAAATTATCAAAAGCGTACATTGCTCAGGGTAATGTTGTGCACAATATTCAGGTGCACTTTGCAGTTATTGGACACTACAAATGGTATGTAAAAACAGAAGGACAATGCATTAACATTCAATAAATTACCTATTATTGCTTCAGAAATACTTGGTTGTCATAATCAACTGAAAGTTGTCATGATCAGCACATGGATTCTCCATAAACTACTTTCAGTATATAATCAAATCAACTTATTTATTCCCAATGAGAAATATGTTAATAAGAACTGACATAATTGAATATTCATCTCATTGCATTCTGATAGAGCTTAATCATAAAACAAGTGACAATGTAGGGTTGTTTAGGTTTCATGGTTTAAAGCAAAAGTATCAACTGCTTTTATTAGGTACACCATCATGCTAGGAGAGCATTATTAATTTGTTCCATAATGAGGATAATTCTAAAAATGTGATTAGAATACAGCAAACTGATTAGTTACAAATTCACTGTCATCATTAATATGGTGTTCTAAACATGTGAAATCTATTATATAAACCACTTCAAACAGGAAGAGTCTGTGTTGACAGCAATGTGTACTGTTGATGTTTTAACCACTAAGTACTTGTGGTTGCTGGACATTCAAACTATGGGCATTATAGTTAATTGGAATTTAATTTAATTTGAAATGACTTAAGATTAAAGTTTCTTTTCACCATGTGGGTGGTTGCTACATTTTGGGCAACAAAGTTCCTCATCTTTCTTGGACAGGACTCAACACATAACATTAAAAATCTTGAACAGATTTTGATCAATATTAGCAGTGCCATTCTTTATTGAAAAATCATTTTTTAAATGTTGCACATGCTTTCAGTAAAAGAACAATGAAATGTTACCACCTTAAATGTCCCTCTTGTATCATTTTTGCATGCTTCTGTTTCAATCAATCCGATGCATTTAGAGCTGAATTTTCAGAAGCAAACTTTTCCTCTGATATTTAGACCTTTGTGGGCAAAGTGTTATTGCATTCCCAGGTATTGACATCTCCTTCACTTGTTTTTGTAATATCATTGCTCCCAGGTGTTTCATTCTCTGCTTTGCTTTCATGCATTTGTCATGCTTTTTTTGCAAAAAATTTTAAACATCAGAGAGAGTTGTTGAAATCAATGTATCAAAATGAAATGAATGTTCAAATAAAACAGCATGTTTAAATTGAACACTCTTAAATAGTAACGTTGCTGAGCTTCATTCAGACATCCTACAAATCTGTGAGATGGTCATTATGCCTGTGGCGTTACAATATTCTACCCTGAAAGATAAATAGGCAGAGTAAGTGAAGTACCAGTCTCCACTAGAGCTTTATCTCACCACACCACATAAGAAAAGAAATATTCAATGAGTCCTCACAAAATATGGTGGCTAAATATATGGGTAATATGTTATGTGTGCACATATAATATTTTTAAAAAATCTGAATGTAATATATTTACAGTATACATACAAAAGTTGTTGCCTGGCTGCACATGTGGGTTGCAAACAATGTAGACAGACAGGGAGTTAATTTTATTATATTTATGTGCTACCAGGAGAACATATATACCTCAGGGCAAAAATGGCACAAGTAAATTAAAAGCATATCACAAAGTATATGATAATACACACACACACACACACACACCAAAAATAAGAGAAAAAGAGAAGTTGGTTACAAAGAGTATAAGGAAAAAGGCAAAAAAATATCTAAATCATCCTCCTGATAATTTACATATTTTAGTTTTGCAATAATAATAATAATAATAATAATAAACACAAGGAAACACATTTAGCCTTCACTGTTGAGTTTCTAGTTTGGGGATTTTACAATTGCTAATCCCACCCAAATTAAGTATAACAAGTCCTGTTTTTTAAATTATTACTAAAGGTTTCATGTAGTAAGTTGAATTAAATATGGGATAATGAAAAGAAATATACCTCACAAAAAACAGCCTCACAAATGGTAGCTGAAAGTAATTAAATAAAAGCCAGAAATAAAGATAAATAAAACTGACCACAGAGAATGTCATTGACTTATTTTGACAGTTAACAAGTGAATTATACAGAGTACACTATGGAGCAACACCTTAGCTTATACAACACAATTAGGCTTTAAAATATTTTGTAACATTTTTATTACTATGGTATGTAGACTCTGTGTATGTGTGTGTGTTTGGGAGAGAGAGAGACAGAGACAGAGAGACAGCGACAGGGAGAGGGAGAGGGGAAAGGAGAGAGAGAGATACAGAGAGAGACAGAAAGCATGCGTGCATGAGTATCTAGGTAAAATTCTGCTAGGACGAATTTATGGAGAGAAATACAGATTAAACCCAGGTCATCAAGCCTGCACAACAAGCTTGCTTACCTATGGAGCCATCTTGCCAAACTACCCAACCTAGTTTTCTAGGCATCTGTAGCTAGAGCTAAGATAAAAGGCAAAACAGAAGAATAACAGCAAAGCAAAAACATTAAATTGAGTGGGTTATGAGCCCTATTTACTGATTTTATTAACATAATTACCATAATTAGAGACTGTAAGTCATCTCCTGCACAACACTCAACTTCAAATCCATCCAGGACCTCAACATAAGACCCCATACCAAGGAACTTCTAGAAGCAAGAGAAGTACATGCCACACTGAAAGCACAAATAAGGACCTTCACAATAGGAAGGTCAATGGTTGGTTACTCAGATCTCAGGAAACTAAATATGTTCCGCAAAAAAAAAAAGAACAAGAGAAGCAACAGACCATAGAATGGAAGTAAATTTTCACCAACAACATCTCTGAAAGGGCAATAGAATCCTGAATAAGTAAGAACTCAGAAAAAAAAAGAAAAGTCCTAAGTAGCAAAAGGACAAACAGCCCAATTTAAAGATGGAATAGAGAAATGAACAGATAGTACTCAAAAGAAAAAACACAAATGGCTATGTGTGTTTCTTAGTTTTTGTCAATTTGACAAAAACATAGACATAGTCGGGAAGGAGATGTCTTCATTGAGGAATGATCACTACCAGCTTTACGTGTGCTATATCATGGGCCACTTCTTTACTAACAGATTCAGGAGGCCCAGAGTACTATGGTTATCGCTATCCCTAGGTAGGTGATTCTGCACTATATAAATAAAATAATTGAGCAAGAAAGAGAGAAGCACCCAAAAGAGCAACATTCTTATAGGACTCTACTTCATTTCCTGTCCTGGTTCTTGGTGGACTGAAAATACACAATGGAATAAACACTTTCCTCTCCGCATTGCTTTTCATCAGTGTTTCATCATAACAAGGAAGCAAACTACAGCATACAGCATCAGAGTATTTCTAACAGGCTTTCAACACTTTTAGCTATGAGAAAATGCAAATTAAAAGTATACTACAGGATTCCATCTAATTACTGTCAGAAAGGGCATCACTAGGAACTCTTATATACTATTAGGCGTTTAAACAACTGCACTTTGGATGTTATTCTGGAAGATCAAAAAAATCCTCAAATCTAATCTACCATGTGTCCCTGTTTACCATTCCTATGTGTTTCCAAAGGTCTATGTTAAAGAGACAGAGAAACCAGCACATCCGTGGCCATTCCTAATCTTTTCTCAGTAGCTAGGAATCTAGTTGCCTAATGAATGGATAATGCAAATGAGGAGCACATATAATTAAGTATTATTAGCTCTACTGAAAAATGAAATTTGCATCTAAATGCATTCAGCAAGGCCTCAGTGAATAAACTCAAACTGTAGTCCCTAGGTTCTGACATCGTGTGAGTGTGCATGTGTGTGCACGCGTGCACGTGTGTGTGTGTGTGTGTGTGTGTGTGTGTGTGTGTGTCTGACCTGTAGTGCATGTGGAAGCCATGGAGGTAGAAGGAAAGCACTGGTCAGAAGTGGGGTCCACTTAGGGAAAAAGTACAATAGAATACAAATAAAATGAAGCTAATGAGGAGGGTTTCTGGGGACAGAAAGTTTCAGAGCTATTGATGGGAGTTCGTAAACCATGGGCCAGGGAGAGTTAAGCCAAATAAAATGTTCAAAAAAAAAGTTAGCTGGGCATCTACAATATTGTAACTCAAGTGAAAAACACAGTAAAAGGGGATAACTGAAAACATACACTTTTTTATTTTTAGAAACACTCTTATTTACATATCCATCCCCCCATTCCCTCTCCCTCCCATGCCTTCCACTGACCCCCAACCCACCCCCACCCACTCCTCAGGGAGAGTTAGGTCCTCCCCGGGGAACATCAAAGTCCATCATATCATTTGGGGGCAGGACCCAGGCCCTCCTTCCTGTACCTGGGCTGCAATAGTATCCCTTCATAGAGAATGGGCTCCCAAAGTCCATATGTGACCTAGGAATAAACACTGACTCCCTGTTAGAGGTTCCATAGACTGCCTTGGCCTCCTAGCTGGCACCCTCATTCAGAGGGTTTGGTTTGATTCAATGCTGGTTCCCGCGCTTTACTACTAGGATCTGCGTACTCTCATTAGGTCAGGTCAGCTGATTCTGCGGGTTTCTCCAGTTCCATCTTGGTTCATTTGCTCATCTCTCCTCCCTCTCCACAACGGGTTTCAGGACTGTGGCTCAGTGCTCAGCTTTGGGTGTCTGTTTCTGCTTCTATCAGCCACTGGCTCTAGGAATGATAACCAAGGTGGTCATCAATCTCATTAAAGGTGAAGGGTATCAAAGGCAGCCTCTCCACCACTGCCTAGATTCTTAGTTGGGGTCATCCCTGTGGATCCCCTACCATTTCATCTGTGCCAGGTGTTCCAACAAGTGAAACAGCTAAGATGATGCAGTCTTACAGACCCCGAAAATACGGACTTATACAGGTTTCTGAGTTTTGTCATGATCCCCATGGTATAAACAGCGCCCCCTTCCAGCACGAAGCAGTTGGAATGAGCGATGTTCTAATTCCCATCTTGTTTATAAATCTTTGTTTTCATTTAAATGGGTTGTTTATAATTGGTTAATGATCACAACCAATCTCTTTTTAATGGTAAAAAGGGGAATTATGGTATGGTATTGTTTTTCATTTATTGAGACAAATTCAAGGTCAATTTTGTGATGTGTATATTTCTCCTTTTGATTAACTATTGTGCTTATACTGCTCTTTTAAAACATAATGCATAATTAAATACAGACTATAGATAGTTACTTATAACAGTCAGAACTTACAGTTAGGTTAAGTTAGATTTTCTAGATATACAGAAATATATGGTAGATAGTCTTCAAACCTTTCAAATACCTTCAGAAAATGGCATTTAAAATGGTTTAGGGTTTTTCTTGACAATGAGAAATGTCTGCTCCTGGCAGCACCAATTACATCTGAGAAGAAGATGGGCATTGAAGAAACTCGTTATGGAGTTTGCTTTCAACATGGCAAGATTAGTCATTTGGACAAGAAACTGCTCTTGCCTGTACTGCTTGACTGTTGTTGTATAATCTGGACATGCAGGACCCACAGGAAAGTGACTGCTGAACTCAGTCTTACAGGATTTCTGCTTCATGGAAGAGTCTACAAGACTTTCTGCAGGACACAGAGAAATGACTGTCAGACTGCCAATGCAGATGGACAGTTTTGAAATTTCCTGCTTTGGACAGTTTTGAAATTTCCTGCTTTGCTGAGAAATCTTCTGGATACATTGTGGCCTATGGGCTGAAGATGGATGCCCCAACGTTACAGTGGAACTTTGGTTGACTGTACAGGTAGCAAGAAGTCTCTGTCCATCCTAGTGTTTATATATTATCCTTCTGTGGTCTTTGATGGAGTTGAAGACAGATAGTTATAATTATAGTTTTCCTTAGTTATGATAAAAGATAAGCTACATATAGGACTTTGGACTCACAAGAATGAGATAGATGATATTTTCTTTAAATCTTGCTAAATGTTGATAGACAAAATATTGTAACCATATTCTTACTTGATAACTGTTATTTTATATATAATTTGACTATATTAAAATTAAGACCTTTCTTTTTGTTTAGACAGAAAAGAGGAGATGATGGGGGAAGTCCTGTGTATATGTCAATAAAGCATTGTTGGCCAATAGGGAACTAAGATAGGTGGGACTAGGAGTCGAGGAGGACTCTTGGTAGGAGAAACACAGAGAGTCAAGATGTAACGCCATGGGGTAGGAAGCCCGGAACTATTCTCTGGTAAGAGAAATACTTAGATTAACAATTATGGGGTAATTACTTAAGTCAGAGCTAGCCAGTAAGAAACAAGCAAGGCCAACAGCTTCATAATGAATATAGCCTCCTGTGTGTTTATTTGGGAATGATGCGGCTCTAGAACCAGGCTGACAGGAAGGCTTCTCTCAAGGAAAAGCTTCCCTTTACAATGACTCTGTATGTGTGTGTGTGTGTGTGTGTGTGTGTGTGTGTGTGTGTGTGTGTTCATGTCTATATATGCTCTTAAATATGATTTTTCTCTCTCCTTATGTTACAATTCAATAAATCTTCCTTTTCTTCTAGTTTTTGAATTCTAACATTGTAGAATCCTTGTTCTCCCTTACCCTACCCCGTATTTCTAGTTCAATCAGATATGATATACAGACAATTATATTGCATTTGTCTGTCATTATCAATATGCCGTGATCAAACCCTGAAATAGAAATTACTCAATCTTCCTTAGAAAATTGCCTTCACCTTCTTCCTTCTTCCAATAAGTTTGCTTTTTTACCATGACATCTTTCATGGTCATATTTTCTGGTATTTCTGGCATTGACTGTATTCTTAATCACTCTGAACCAAATTCATGTTCTCTCCTCTTCAATACCATGAGCAATTGTTGTTACCATCAGTGACAGTTGTGTGATGGGAGACTCACCTCTACACTCAGACACACTGTAGTTCAAATTCATATTGAAGCTTCAGTACTTTTAATTATTTCTGTCTCTACTAACTTTTATACATTATTCTGTGTCTTAGAGCAGTGATTCTCAATAAGGGAGTCATGATCCCTTTGGATTGAATAGTCCTATCACACAGGCCCCATATCAAATATCCTGCATATACATTCTAATTCATAACAAAAGCAAATTTATAGTTATGAAGCAGCAACAAAAAATAATTTTGTGGTTGTGGGTCACCACATGAGGAGCTATATAAAAGTTCACAATATTAGGAAGGTTGAGAACCACTGCATAGATCACTTGACAGTACCACAGGATATTTGTAATGCAGTTTTATTTATTTTATTTAAAAACAATTTATTTTACATACTAATCCTGGTTCCCTCTCCCTGCCCTCTTCCCATTCCCCCTAAAAAACCCCCATCCCACCCCCCATTCACATTCACTCCCCAGGGAGGATTAGGACTCCCATGGGAAATCATCAAACTTTGTCACATATTTGGAGTAAGACCTAGGCCCTCGTCCATGCATCTAGGCTGAGAGAGCATACCTCAGCAGAGAATGGACTCTCAAAGTCCATTCATGCACTAGGGATAAATAATGATTCCACTACCAGAGCTCCCATAGACTGCCCAGGCCCTCCAACTGACACCCACATTCAGGGTACTTGATTCAGTATTGTGTTGTTTCTCCAGCTGTTAGTCTTGGGTCCCTGAATTTCCACTTGCTCGGGCCAGCTGTTTCTGTGGATTTCTCCCAACATGGTCTTGACCCGTTTGCTCATCACTCCTTCCTTTCTACAACTGGATTCTAAGAGTTCAGTTCAGTGCTTAGCTATGAAACTCTGATTCTGCTTCCATCAGCTAGTGGATGAAGGCTCACTGATGGCATTTAAGATAGTCGTTAATCTCATTATAGGGGAAAGGGCATTTAATGTAGCTTCCCCACTATTGCCTAGATTATTCATTAGGGTCATCCTTGTAAATTCCTGGAAATTCTCCTAGTGCCAGGTTTATCATTAAGCCCATGATGGGTCCCTCTATCAAGGTATCTCTTCCCTTGCTGTCTTTCTCTGTTCTTCCCTCAACTTGACCTTTCTGATCCCTCATGTTCTCTTCCTCCATCCTCTTCTCCCCTCCTCTGTCTGATACCTCCTCCTCCATGCTCCCAATTTACTCAGGAGACCTTGTCCCTTTTCCCTTATCTGGAGGTAAGGCAGCTTTAAATTTGTCTGTTTTCCAATGTCAACCAAGCTATTGCCATGGATGTGAACCTTGGTGGAAATAATCTCATACCATGTTTCTAGTTTACTTTCATGCATCATTAGATATGTTCAAAATATACACATATGCCTTATACTAACCTGTGATGCTTTTAGATCTAAGTGGAGATATATAGCTTCTTCTCTCAGTGCTGCTAATCCAACTGACTGCAAGTGTTTGTAGAACTAAATTCATTGAAAAAATCACGATGATCATGCTCAGCTCATACAGGTACCTGAAATCTAAATATGCAACCATCTTTAGAAAAATGTTTGTCAGTCCAAACAATGTGCAATCTATTGGCAAATCTAGCTAATTGAGCATTTTTGTTTTAGTAAATGGAGATTGATATATTTTATTGTTGTATGCATTTGTGATAGCATTTTATAACTATATGTCAGCTACACTGAAAGAAGAGTTGGGGTGAAAATATGCAATTTTCCTATAAGCCCAGTGTGACATCATGGACACAAAGATGCCAAGCTGTATGCTTTCTTCCTATGGCCCCAGCATCAGCAACGCCAAGCAATTGCTGTGAGTTGGGAAAACATTCTTGATATTGATATTGAATATTTTTAACCTTTGTCAGTAGGTGATGAATTAACTCAGCTCCAAGGCTGCTCCAGTTGACAGTGAGAGCTGATTTAACTCATTTCTCACTGCAGGGAGAAGAACCATATCCAGGGAGAACAGCCAATAGAAGGAAAAAATGAATTAAAAGTGAAATTAGTGTGCTTGTACTTCAGCACTGTTAGGCATCCTAGAAACTCAGGGAAATTAACATTCTTAATATAAAATATTGATGTTATGCAGTATTAATAGGGCATCACACAAAGAATTGACAGTGTTTAATGTTTCATTGCAGCCTCCGTGCTGGGCATAGACTCCATTTTACAATAAAAAGCAATTAATTTCAGGTTCAAACAATACTAAAACGTTTGGAAGGAATGCAATTATCTTTGTGCATTTTTATGGTATTACCTTATTCATATACAATGAGAGGTGTGCTCTATGAAGCCTTTGTGATGACTGGTTGCTATTGGTTGGCAAACTTCAGAGAGATGAGTGACATATTTATGCTTTTGTATCCAGAGAAATTAGTATTATTAATCACATCACTGTCAAAATCACTTACCTCATTTGGAATACCATTTTTTTAAAAAATCTTTCAAAACTTTGTTTTCATGTAATAAAGTTATTTTACTTCGTAGTCCTCCTCCCATATAATATAGCTTGATAAAACTAAAATGCAGTCACATAGGAAGTATACAATAATTCACCAGTTTCCTCATTAACTTATATTTTTTCTTAAAATATATTGTCTTGAAAACTCCAACGTGATTTATGAGTTTTATTTCTGTATGATTTACTTGATGTGCAATGCACATGCAAACATTCTGATACACATGCATACACTCAGAGATATACCTACACACACAAACACAGAGTCAGACACTACCCACACACATACAGATATAAAATCAGATACACTTACACACACACACACACACACACACACACACACACACACACACACCATACCATACACAGACAGATATCCACTAAGAAATATGTGCACAGTCAAACACCTAGAACTCCACACACAGATGCCCTCATTTACTTGGAGTGCTTAATCTATTAAAGCCATATTTCTATAAGGTAAGATGAAAAATTCAGATTACTCAAACCTAAAATAATGGAACAATCTTGTCATGAACTCCTTTACATTCTCAGGTGGAATTAGAATTTTTTAAGATTGCTTACAAAGGTCTTATATTTAAATTTTAATTAAGATATGATTACCTCATTTCTCTCTTTACACTATCCCTTATTTGGCCACTCTTACTCCTTCTCAAATTCATGGCATCTTTTCCTTTTGTAATTATTATTACATAGGTGATACATATATGATATATTTCCAAAACGTTTAGAGTACAGTCTAAAATGACAGTGCTGGAATCTTAGGGGCCAGACTCTTCACTTGCAGACAGTCAACCTTTCTGAACCTTCACATGGACTTGACAGTAAGCTTTTCCTCATTTTCTGCTCTGTCATATTCATGAGGACAGTACTTTCAACCTCTCTTCACTTCTCACCTGTCCCACCTGGAAATAAGAAATGCAACATTATGATATGAATATATGAATTTAGGGGGGTCAATTTGCAGTTCTTGGACTATCTCCCCTTTGCATGAAACAGTGATGAAATCTCTGCCCCATAACCAAGGATGCACTTCTTTGAATAGTAAGATATATCAATTGTTGAAAGATATTGTATGAAGAAGCGATGGCATATAAATTGTTGTTGGTTTTCAATTACATTTACTTTTTCTGCCATAGTGCTCAAATGCATATGAGAATTATTAAAGAGTAAAAGCAAAAAGTTTTAGCTTCTGTGAAAACCCTACTTTATATTACATAGCGAAAACTATAAATGAATCAACTTATTCTTAATAGCAACTGGAAACATTAAGATTCAATTGATTTATCCATCACTATTTATTAGTACCTTTCAAATGCATAAAATTTGACTATTTACTGTGTAAGACTTATAACCAAAATTATTTCTTATAACTTCCCTTTTGTATGTTGCTTATGCAAACATAAAGCTTCATTCAAATTCAAAATATAGATACTTTTACTGGAATTCACAGTGCTCATACATAATTTTGCTTCCTCCATATACCTACATATATTTCTTAAACAATTTTCATAGGTATTCACCAGCTGTGTAAAAATGCAATAGCTGTCTCATGTGCTTTTCAATGTGCTTATTTTTCTTTTCTTATTAAAAATCATATAACATGCAATTGGATTCTTGTTTGGGGGAGACATTAATACAAATCATTGTTTAGAGTGTCTTGCCTGTGTATCTCACCATAGTCTAGTATTTCAGTTTATGAGTTCAATGTGTTGGGTTTCATTTTCCTTTTTTGACACTGTTTTTTACTGATGGATATTCTGATTGTTCCTAACATTTCTATTACTTACAAAGTAAGTTTTTTTGTATGCTACTTGGTGAAGTCATTGCTACCACAGACTTTTTAAGAGGAAATGCTCCCCAAGGTATAAATGTATATGTAATTTTTCTTGGTGTTACCAGACATTCATCTTTAGGAGCCATAGTGCTTGCATTTTCATGAATGACACATGAGATGTATTGTCAAACAAAATTTTTGCTACTGGCAGATGAGGAACTGTATTTCTATTTGAACTTTTATACGTAAAGTCAAGTGTTATTTTTGAAAGTAGAAAGCTATTTTTATTTTAGTCCAACTATTATATCAACCTCTTTGCTGTTTCTTGTAACTTGATTTGGCCCGTAACTTCCTTTGTCTACAGCTAGGAATATGTCTAGACTCTAAGTTGCTTTCTGACTTTACTTTCATATTTTGCTTTTTTCCATTTTCATCCACCTTTTTCATTCTTTATTTTAGTAGCTTAATTTCCTTATTGACTCTTTGGGAATTTCCCATCATGCACCCCAGTTCTGCTCATTTCCCAGTCCCCCAAAATCTGCCCTTCACCCTTATTGCATCCACCCCCAAATTAAATCAGAACAAAGCCAAAACAAACCAACAGCAACAACAACAACAAAAAAAACTCTTCGTTCCTCTGTCTTTCCTCTCTAACATTTCTTCATTCATTTTACTGGCATTGGGAGAGGCGATGTGTCACACAGCATGCACTTTTCCCCATCAGCGCTATGTACAAATGCTCTCTGCTATGAGTCACTCATCTGTCTCTAGTTTCTGATATACCATCCTCACTGGACTCTCACCAAAACGCCTCTCAGACATCCCACAGCCTCCCTGAGTCATGGCGAACCTGTGATCCTGTGGGTATTCTTCGGCAGGAACCACTCCCTCTACTTGCTGCAGCATGATACAGATGAGGTAGGTGTTAGAGTGGGATGTTGGCCTGGGTGTAGCTGAGCTGGTCAATCAAGGCCACTGGAGCCACACCCCTCAGGCAAGGGGTGGAGCCAACTCTCCTATTCCCATGCCATCAGGGTCACTTCTCCTCCTCCTGTGATGAGCTGTGGAGCCATCTCTCATAAATGCTCGCGGTGCGGGGAGGGGCGGGGCACAGTTCTTCCACGCCACTCAGCACAGCACAAAAAAAACTAAAAATCACCAAATATAATCAAACAAATAACACACAAAGAAACTGTCAAGTCCATTATATGTTGATCACTACCTCTGAACCTGAGCCTGGCCATATAGTGAATGATATACCCACCGTCCCTGCATTAGAGAAAACTGCTTTTCCCCTCTATAAGCAGGTATAAATGACAGACAGCCTAGTTGTTTAAGTTTTACCACAGGGACTAGGTATAATTAATTTACATATATGTTAATTATGTTTAATGTAAAAATGGATGGTTAAACAAAAACTTACCAAATCAAATTTGGACAAGACAAACCGACAAGAGGAGGTATAAGAAACAAAGATCCAGTCATTCGTATTCTCGGTAATCCTATAAGCAGACAAAATTAGAAGCAATAATGGAATATAGAGGACCTGATACAGACCCGGGTAGACATTATGCATGATACTTGAGACCCTGAGTTCATAATAGCTTTTGTCATGTTGATTTAGAGGGTCTTGTTTTCTTCATGTCCTCTATTCCCGTACATTCTTCTGCTTCCTCTTCTGCTGGGTCCCATGAGCTCTGAGGTGGAAGGATTTGATGGAGACATTCTGTTTTGTGCTGAGTGTTCTCAGGTCTTGCACTCTCTTATAATGTCTGGCTATGGATCTCTATATTTGTTCCTATCTGTTACAGGGGGAAGATTCTCCGATAATAGCTGAACATGGCATTGGTCTATGAGTATACTGGAGTACCATTAGTAGCCATTTTATCACAATATACATGTTTCTTTTCTAGATCAGAATTATTTAGTTTGATCCTAGGTCCCTGTGCTATCTAGTCCCAGGTTCTTGGTCACCAGAACATTGTCCAGTATGGGTTCCATCTAGTGGAGTGGAATTAGTCAAAACAGTTTCTTGTTGGTGACTCCCACAAGCATTGTGCCCTAGCATATCTTACAGACAGTGCACCATTGAAGATAAAGGGTTTGCCACTATTTTTGGTGTTTATGTTTCTCTTTTGTAGCCTGCTGAGTAATTGCTTGTAACAAAGACACTGAAACATAGTATGGGAGAATCTTCATGTAGACCTGAGCTTGAATTCTCCATGTTCAGTGAATTAAGTGTTGTCATCAGCAATGGAACTTGCTGTTGGTTGTGAAGAGCCACCAGTCTGGGCAACGGTCTGACTTGTTTTGAGATTCCTATGTGACCTCTTTGACCAATTACTCCATTAGATGTACTTGAGTTCTGATGTTGGAGGAGTCTTTTGGTAACAAGAGATGGTCAGATGGAGCTCTGTCTCCCCCATTATGCAGGAAGGACCCTGCATTGGGTGTATGTCCAAGACTGGTATATCCAGATCTTGAGGCAGATCAATTCCAGTCTTCCTGAGGAACTGCCATACTGATTTCCCCAGTGGCTCTTTGAGTTTGCACTCCCACTACAATGTGTGAATATTCCTTTAACTCCACATTCTTGCCAGCGTGAGCTGTCACTTGCTCTGTTGGTCTCAAGCATTCTGACAGGTATACGACAAAACCTCAAAGTAGTTTTCATTTTAATTCCCCTGATAGCTAAGGATGTTGAACCTTTACTTGTTTTTAAGTCTTTATGTCTTTCTCTATTGAGAATTCTCTGTTTAGATCTGTACCCCATTTTAATTAAGTTATTTCTTCTCTTGATGTCTAGTTTATCAAGTTCTTTATGTATCTTGGATATGTTAGCCATCCATTGACTGTGTAGTTGGCAACATTCTTTTCCCATTTTGTAAGCTGGCGGTTGTCAAAATGAAGGTGTCCCTTGCCACTTTTCAGTTTCTTGAGGTTCTGTTTATTAAATTTTTATCTTGGTGTTTGTGATAATGGTGTTCTCTTCAGAAAGCGTTTTTCTGGGCCAAGCAGATCAAAGCTATTTCCCCTTTCACTTCTATCATGTTTGCTCTCTCTGATTTTAAGTTGAGGTCTTTGGCCCATTTAGAGTAGAGTTTTATGCAGTGGGATAACTGTGGACCTAATTTCATTCTTCTACATATATCCATCCATTTTGACCATCACAATTTGTTGAAGATGCTGTCTTTTTTCCAGTGTGCTTTTCTGCCCTCTTTCTCAAAATGTCAGGTTGTCATTTGTGTGTAGATTTTTTTGGGTGTCTTCATTTCAATTCTTCTGCTCAATGTGTCTGTTTTTATGCCAACATCAAGATTTTTTTCTTAGCTTTGTAGTGCAACTTGAATGTTGTTAAATTACCATTTATAGTATGTTAATAGTGGGGATAAGAGCAAAGGAAATATTTCAAGCTTCTGGTATCTTCTTCAATTTCTTTCTTCACTAACTTGAACTTTAATCTCAGAAAGATCCACAAAAAGAAAGAGAATTACAGACCAATTTCTGTCACTAACAGAGATACAAAACTAGTTAATAAAATTCTTGTAAACTAAATTCAGGAACACATCAAAAATATCATCCATCGGGGCTGGAGAGATGGCTCAGAGGTTAAGAGCACTGACTGCTCTTCTTTAATGAGACCTGGTGCCTTCTTCTGGCCAGCAGGCATACATGTAGGCAGAACACTGTATATATAATAAATAAATAAACAAATAAAAAATATCATCCATCATGATCATACATGTGTCATTCCTGAGATTCAGGGATCTTTCAACATACATAAATTGATAAATAAAATCCACTATATGAATAGACTGGAAGATAAAAAGCACGTGATCATCTCTTTTGAATCAGAAAAGGCCTTTATCAAAATCCCATGACACTCAATGGCAAAAGTTCTGGAGAGATCAAGATACAAGGGACATACCTCAACATAATAAAGGCAGTTTACAGCAATCTCATAAAAAACGTCAGATTAAATGAAAAGGAACTGAAAGTAATCCCACTATAATCAGGAAAAAGACACAGTTGTCTGTGCTCACCACAATTGTTCAATATAATATTGAAATTTTAGCTAGAGCAACAAGACTGCTATAGGAGATAAAGATGAGGCAATTGGTAAAGAAGACATCAAAATTCCATTATTTGCAGATGATATCATAGTTTACATATGTCACCCAAAAATTTCCAACAGGAAACTTCTATAGCTGATAAACACATTCAGTCAAGTAGCTGGATACAAAATTATCTCACAAGAATAATTATCTCTTCTATATATAAATAGCAAATGGTCTGAAAAAGAAATCAAGGAAATTGTACCGTTCACAATACCTCAAATAACAAAATACCTTTAGGTACCTCCAGCCAAGCAAATGAAAGACTTGTATAATGTATAAATTTTTCTTTTCATAGCTTTCATTTTATGGTATTTTGTTATAACAGACTAAATGAGCTAAGACAAATATATTTTCAAACATAAAATAAATAACATTTGTAGAGATATAAAAAACACATGATATATATTTGATACTTTTTCAGAGATACAATATTATACTTTTCAGATAAAAGGTCAACTGTTACAACAAAAAGTATTCTTGATATCTCTGTCATTAGAAATTTAGAAAAATTTAAGAACTTTCCACAAAGAACCATGTTTATGACAGATAGACACATTTTCCTGAAATCTATGCACAGTAGATTTTAACTCAACTTATCAGTAACTATAAGCAAAACCCTTCTGCACAAAGACATCTTTGTTTCATTATACCATTAAAGCACTATTTTTCAACTGTGAATATCCTTGTGCTCAGAGATAGCATACACATTCAGGCTCAATGCCATGAAATACCACTACAGAGCTCCCAAGTCTTGCTTATGGGGATTCTTAGTCACTAAAACCCAGGTGCATGTTCTTCATGGTGAGGATTGCCTCTGGTACAGAATCATATCAGAGTAAATTTCTGCACATTAACATTTCAAAACAGCTGAATAAAAGGAACTATTATAATCCCAGGTCTCCAGGGCAAGCCACGTTTTCAGTAGAGATACAACTTCTTTCTGTGCTTGCGATTCTCAGCATTGTGAGCTTTCATTATCTTGTCTATTGTTCTTCCATCAATTTAGCTGTACATCTACTTACAACCGTTTCATTTCACTCAGAGTAAATATGCTGTTTTCTATAGCCACAAACAGACCTGTTTGAAAATCAGTACTGAGCTGTTTCATTTCCTTCTTTCTGCACATGTGCATGCTTGTGTGCATGTGAGTGTGAGCATGTGTGTGCAGGCATGCAAAGGTGTGTATGTTAGCCCAGAAATCAATGTAAAGTATCCTTTTAATCACATGTGACTTACTTTGAGACAGGGTCTACTATTGAACCTGGAGCCTCTTGACTCTCATTAGCCTTATTGGCCAGAGTGATCTATTATCCAAAAATAGTATGATATAGAGAGGGACAGAATGGGAGAGAGAGAGAGAGAGAGAGAGAGAGAGAGAGAGAGAGAGAGAGAGCAGAGACAGAGACAGAGACAGAGAGAGAGAGAGAGAGAGAATGTAAAAATCTTCATCTCCAGAAATGTGGTATGAACTAAATAGTCTTCTATTTCCAGTTAATTTCATTTTTAACAGAAACTACAAGAGGATATTCCAAAGGCATATGCCCAGTGTAGTCAAATAAAACATACTTTCTTAGGAATGCATTGTAATTTGCAGCAAATTGGTTGGCAGGATCATCCATGGGCACTGAGGATGAACATGATGAAAGTCCCTCCACAGAAGTGGGAGGAAAGAATGGCTGGTAAACCTTCATTCAGCTCCCTAGAGGGAAAAGCTGAAACATCGCATAATCTTAGCATTTCAGTGACAGCCCCCTGAGCATCCCCCCTGCTTGACCTATCCCAGTCTATTATACATAATTGCTGTCCTGGATCCTCCGCTTCTTCATTGTAACCCTAAAAATTTCAGGATTGCAGAAAAGGGAATTGAGAAAAGGTCAGAACTGTAATAAAGATGTGATTCCTCCACTAAAATCCAAGTTTGTTATTAATATTAAAAATAAGAACTTTAAGGCAAATTAATTTATACACTATATGCTGTCTTTTAAGTCTACTAATAATATTTTTAAAATTTATATCACATTTTCCCAAAATGGAAGCTATAGGAAACATTATGCTCTTGAAATTTCAGTTTATACAAACGTTATGAGTTTATATATAAATTAAAATTAAATAAATATAACTTTATCACAATTGAAACAGTAGCATTTTAACTAGAGATGCTAAACTTTGCATGGAACAATACAGACTGTAAGACATTTGCATTGTTCGTCAGAATTTTCCACTGGAAATGGGACAGTAGTTACGATAAGAGAGAAGTTAAATAAACAAACGAAAACTCAGGTGGAAATAACAGCAGTGAGTTATAGAATGTCAAGCAATAATACCTTTCAAATGTTTAGGTAATAACTCTGAATGAACTTCTCCTAAAGTACTGGTAAGAGTTGGTTCACCTGTATAATATTTCTGTAAAATTACATATAACACACACAAGTGTACATCTGTCTATCTTAAATGAAGTAATGCTACTTACATTGAATGGGCTCATCCTAAGAACCACAGACAATGAAATCACAACTCAGTACCAGACAAGAGAAATCCTTTTTGAGCTTTTAATCAAGGAAGTCCAAATGATTCCCCAAACCATAACAATATAGGCTATCACTGTTGTCTTTGATTGCCTCTGTGAGGTTACAGGTTAGTCCCTGTTGGTGAAGTTAACATGTAACTTAGACACAGAACTCATTTTGAGTTTCATTTGACATGAAAGATTTCTCCATAAGGAAAAGTTCTCATAGCACCACGAAACACTGTGCAAGGTGACAAACAGAATAGCAATCAATATTTTTAACCAGTTGTGGCAGCTGTGAACCAAAACAATAGCCAGACTTGCAAGATATTCCTAAAGAAAGTCTGGAGAGATGATGGATACAAAGAACCTTGACATATAAGGACAGTTTGCAGCGAATTCAGAGTCAATATCAACTTAAATGTGGATAAACTAGCAGCAGTTCCACTAAAGTCAGGAAAAACACAAGGTTGTCCAATCTCTCCAAACCTATTCATTGTAGTACTTAAAGTCTTAGCTAGAGCACTAAGACAGCTGAAAGAGGTCACAAGGACACACACTGGAAGGGAAGAAGTCAAGTGTCTTTGTTTTAAGATGATATGACAGCATATATGAGCAACCCTAAAATTCCATAGCTGAGTGAAAAAATAACTCCTAAAAGTTAGTAGCCCTCCTGAAGACAAATGACAGATGATCTGAGAAAGAAAACAGGAAAACAACATCTTTCACAATAGTCTCAGATAATATAAAATATCTTGGGGTAACCTTAACCAATCAAGAGAGAGATTTGTGCAATTAAAAACTTGGAGTCTTCGAGAAAATAAATTGAAGTAGATCTCAAAAACAGAAATGTTCATCAGGCTCATGGATTGAGATGGTTGAAACAGTAAAATCAGTTATCTTACAAAAAGGAAAACCCCTCTTTTCAGAGCTCAGGCAACCCCATGGAAGAGGAAGAAGAAAGAGTGTAAGAGTCAGAGACTAAGGAGAACAGCAAGAAGATAAGAACCTTGAAATCCATGGGAGAAATCTTACACTAACTCACCAGAGACTGAAGAATAATGCTGAGTACCTGCAAGGGTCATGTCCAGGTAGGTCTCTGCATTTATATTGAGACTACTAGTTTAGTGTTTTCATAGTGAGTGACCACGTGGGTCTCTGTGTCTTGTGCCTTCTCTTGGGCTCTTTTCCTTCTGTTGGATTGTCTTGTACAACTTGAGTGTGATATATTTTATCATATTACATTTTATTTTGTTATATTTAAACAATGAATTAATGACTAATTGAAAACATTGGCACTATGGTAAAGTCAACACATGAACTTTCAGTTATAGTTGCTGGGATTGGGGAAAGCAGTTTACTCAATGGAGTGACACTGTGTATCTCAAACCACCCCAAAGCCTAATTTCAGAAGTAGTTCAACAATATATTGGACTCTACATTTATTTTTTGGTCTGCTTTGATTTGATTAAAGTTTGGTGTTTTTGAGTGGGCATAGTTCAATTTGTTTGCTTTCTTAATTTGTTCCTGTTTTTACTTTTTTGGTTTTGTTTTTTTTTTTAGAAAAATACTTATAATTGGGTGGCATAGGGTTGGGGATAGGACTAGCAGAACCTTGGGCATAGGAAAAATATGGTCAAAATATGTTAAAATAAAAAATGTTTTAAATAATAAAACATATAATAAAAACTAGGAAAAAGATAATCCCAAAGTTGCAATAGTGATATTCATCTTTTGATGATAATCAATAGTTGTCTAATTGTATTTAAGGCCCAGTCAATAGGAAGAAAATCATGCTTGATATTGGAAACAGAGACAAGTCCTTAAGGTTAGTGAGGGCATTGATCTTAGAGGAGAATCTACTGCTGATACCTTACTAGAACAGTATAATTCCCAAATTTATAAAAAGACTTAACCTTATGCTCACAGATAACTGTAGAAACCACTCCTTTAAAAGGTAGTTCTTCTTATAGCAGATGATATACCATTAAAGAAAACACAGCTGTTCAAAAATACAGAGAACAACTGATCCTGGCATTCTCGTCTTCAAGGGATACAACTGCAATACAACTCCTTCACCTAAGGTTCGAGGAATATCATTGAAGAAGAGGCCCAAAACTCATAAAAGCCAGAGTACCATGGATTCCCTGAAATTGTCTTTTAGGAATGATAAGGAAGCTTCATTTGAGATAACACAATAATTTAGCTTCAAAGAAGACCAGGAAAATTACAACACTAATATATATGCTAATTTTGATGGGAAAATCTCACTGGGACCTATACTTAAACATAATTACAAGAGATAATGACTGATTAGAGAGAATTAGTCTTTTTGAGGAATAATTGCTTTGAGTACCAGTGATCAAATCTGAGGTCATATACATATAAACTCACTAAATGGGCTCAACAGGGTTGTTTAGTGTGTGTGTGTGTGTGTGTGTGTGTGTGTGTGTGTGTGTGTGTATTATCAAAGAAAAATATGTCATGAATTTGAGAAGGAATTGGGAAGCATAAGAGGAGTTGGACAAAGGAAACAGGGAGAAATGGTACTATTGTTTTCTAATTTAAAATTATTATTTTTCAAAAGAGGCTTTGGTCCAGCATTAGGCAGATCATGTTATAGTAATCCTGATGTCTACTTCCTGTGTCTTGGAAGATTTGACTTATCATGCTGCACTAAATCTTTGACAGTGGAAAAAAATATGGCATACTAACAGGAGCTACACCCTAGGAATGTTTGAACTTTTAAAGAACTTTCTCAATGTTTGATTGATACAGTAAGAGCTGTGTCTTTAACATAGCCTTTGGTAAGTCTGAAGGTAAATATAACCCTTGGAAACAATTCCCACAAGCTATACTGCCCACCTGTCAATCACTTGCAGAACTAATGTATCCCTTGGTTTTTATGTATTTCAACTGAATTGAAGCATTCCCACCTAGAAAGAGGGGGACTCAAAGTTTAGAAGGTAAACAAAAACAAGTTCTCCCAGGAAAAGTAACACATCACCACTCTGATAATCATTAATAAGTGTTTGGTAATACCAAGTATACCTATAGAAAACTTTTTATTGTTGTTTTTTTGTTTTTTGAGACGGGGTTTCTCTGTATTGTTTTTGGAGGCTGTCCTGGAACTCGCTCTGTAGAGCGGGCTGTCCTCGAACTCACAGAGATCCGCCTGCCTCTTTGCCTCCCAAGTGCTGGGTTTAAAGGCATGCGCCACCAATGCCCGGTTCGCCTCTAGAAATCATAAGTTAATATGATGTGTGGACTGCTAACCCTGTACTCTAGAGTCACTCTCCAGAATTACTCTTTTTACATTGCTGAAACTTTATGGACTTTGACAAATACATCCTCTTTTAATTGGAATGTTTGTGCTATTCCATTCCAACTACAATATGTTCTCTGTTTTTGTGAGTCTTATTTAGTTTTATCAATAAATCATATTATATAGTAATGTTTCTCAGTGTGGCTGAAAACATAAAGTCCTTCGGATTCATTTATGTTCCTACAATTGGCAGTATTATCTTCTCTTTCTCAGGCTGATTAATAGTTCATGTTTTATAACTAGCGTGTTTTATTTTTTTCAATTTATCTTTTGTTAATATTTAGATTGTTTCATTGTCTTAGCTATTTTGAATATAATTGCAAAGTTTATAAAGTATAAATATCTTGCCGGGCGGTGGTGGCACATGCCTTTAATCCCAGCACTCGGGAGGCAGAGGCAGGCGGGTCTCTGTGAGTTCGAGGACAGCCTGCTCTACAGAGCGAGTTCCAGGACAGCCTCCAAAAACAATACAGAGAACCCCTGTCTCATAATAACCAAAAACAAAGTATAAATATCTTACCAACATATTGGTTGCAGTTTCTTTAACTGTTTACCTAGTAATGGATTTGCTTGATTACATGTTAATTCCATTTTTCAAAATGTGTTTTCAGTTACATTTATACTGCTTTCTACAAAGGCTATGCAGTCACTTATTTGTACCAACAGTATGCATCCCCTTTTCTCTGTACACTCACCAATACTTGCTGACTTTTCCTTTCATGTTCTTTATTGCTTCTTTTCCTCTCCTTCCAGGCACACTTCCATCTTCTGCTCCCTCCCTTTCTCTCTTTCTTCTTTTCTTGTTTCCTTCATCTCTATATCTTTCTTTCTTTCATTCTCTCTTTTTCTTTCTTTCTATCTCTTTTTCTCTTCTTTCTTTTGATAACATTTTCCAATATTAATAATATTTGACATTGGGTTTTGTTTGCGTTTTTCTGATTAGTGATGTTCAGTATACTTCAATATATCTTTGGCTATTTTAAGTCTTATTTGGAGAAATATGTATCCAGTTTCTCTTTTCATCTTTACATGTTGCATGTCTACTAATTACAGAGTTGTAAAATCTCCTTGAATGTTTAAGCTATACATCTTTATCAGACATATATTTTGTAAGGATTAACTCCCACTTATATGAGTTTTCTTTTCATCTTGTATATATGTTCTTTGTTATGTGTATAACATCTATTTTGATATAAAGCCTGTAATTTGAATAATTTTGGCGTGTTTGCATGTGCTTTATTTGTTACCATAGAAAGCATCAAGAAAGGTCACTTCTAAGAAATTATTAGTTTCAATTATTGTTTTTAAGTCTTTGATCTTCCTTTTGTTTGTGTAGAGTGTGGGAAATTGTTGAAAATCATTCTGTTTCAAGCAGTCTGTTTTCCAAATAATATTTATTAAAGAGATTATCTGTTATCCATTGTATACCAGATGAATATCATATAGTTATATACATGTTAGTTTATTAGTGTGACCTCTATATGAGGCCCAAGGTCTAATGCCTAGTGAATTACAGGGTCACAAGAGGACAAAGGATTGAAGGGACAGGCAAAGGTCTCTAGTTAGACAGCAGTCAGCAGGCATACACTAACACACAGAGGCCACTTATAGGTAGGCACAGTCACAGACACACACGGATACCTGCACACAAGGTGCACAGGGGTCTACAGACAGACACAGATAGGAAGTCTGTAGGAGGTGAAATCAAAGGCTCTAGGCTCTGACATTGAAGACATATTTATGGTTAATCACACACACAAAATAGCCTTTTGATGGGAATCATTATAAAACAGATTGCATTAACATTTACTTTTGGATTCCTTAGGTATCTGATGTTAGACATTCTTTGTTGTCTCCTTGTATGTAGAGCACAAGCCATATTAGCCAGTTATCAATAACAGCACCATGTTATCTGGAATAAATTGGACTGTATGGTTTTAAGTGCAAAACATACAAGGCATATTTCATAATAGAAATCTCTCAAAGCACTGTAAGGTATAAACATTACCATTATTTTTCTACATAAGCATATGTGTACAATAACAATAATCGTAACCTTTCCTTTGTTTCAAGCAAAAGTTTTCTCTATTATAAACAGTTCACCTATATCACATTGGAATTACATCATTTCTTGGGAGAAAGGCAGGAAATAAAAAGAAATTTACATTTGTAGAAAAAGGTGTATATTAAATAAGAATGCTACCTAGACATTAATAATAAAATACATAATTATTTTAAAGTATACACTAAAATGGCGGGTACCCTATAGGGTTATTCATTTTCACGTGAGTTATGGAATATTAAAAGGTGAAGCGAGGTTTCAAGTCTGCGTTCCATCTCATTTTATGCATGCAGCACCTAACTAAGAGAAGGAAGACAGTTGGGTTTATGTTTATGTGATTTCATCATCTGTTTTGTACAGAATATTTATCATTTAAAACATAATGTTTTACTAGAAAGTTAAGAAATTTACTTTAAGGTTTTATTTTAAAAATTAATCCTCTTAGTCTTTGATGTATTTCAAAAGACATTGAAAGTCTAGAACTGAAGTATCAAGAATTATTTTAGTGTCTCTTCGCTGTTAATTAGCTTGATTTATTTTCTTCAGCCTCCATTACTCCCAGACGCTGATCAACTGTGGCTCAGAGCTTGGCCTCATTACTAGATGACTCTAATTATAGGGGTACATAATGCAAGCATTTTTTTTCTGGAGAGAAAAATATTAAACTAAATTTTAATTTTATTTTGAATACTAAAATGTAGGTAATTCTTTAATAAATATATCCATATTGATGCCACTACTAAGTGTTTAAAATGATGGCTGAATTATGGAGTGTTTTATTTGATAAACAATTATTTTTCCAACATAATAAAGGATGACACCAGTACATATTCTAAAGTGGATGAGGGAAAGCACATCAATTCGTCATCCACTACAAAATGATCATCTCTAAAAATATGCATATGAGTAAAATTACACACTTAAAAGATTACACATATGTGCATATTCATGTATATACCCACATATATATTTATGTCATATATATGGATATAACAACAATTAATGAACAAAGAGGCATGAATTTGAAACAGAACAAGAAGCCTTATATGGGAGTGTATAGAAGGAAGAAAGGGAACTGAGAAATTATGCAATTATATTATAATCTAAAAAAAAGAAATACTGGAAAAATTTTAAGCATTCCATCAATAATTCTGTAAGCATAGAAAGTAAATGTGTCCTGAAGCTTATTCCTAAAGACATACAATGAAAATCCTATCAAATTCTCAATTATTATTTATTCACAGAAAGAATGATACAACTGATTTGGTGATATTAAAAATAAGAAATTAACAAACATACCTAGTTATCAAAAGCATCAAGGAAATAGTAAAAACATTATCGAATGTAATGTAAAATTAAATTTACACAAGCATGGAATTCTTTTTAAGCAATGGTAGTCCTGATAAGTTAAGGATCTGTGTCCATTTCGTCCTAATCTCAGAGGTGATATCAGAGTCTGAGAGCTCTTCTGTATGGAATGACAGAAGAACAGTGGGGAAAATTATACTCATGTCAAAGTTCCAGACCTCGTTCTGCAAGTCCTACATGTACTCTAAAGATATAACTTTTGCCAGTACCCAGTGCTCTAGTAAAAATGGCTTGAGTGCACACTTTAACAGGTGAACAGCGTGTGGTACAGAAGTGACCAGATTGGAAATATATCTAATATTTTATAGAAATTAATAATGTTCCTATGAATAAAGCTTTTCCAAAATAAAATTTTCATTATTAACTGTAAAATTGTTTCCATACAGCATTTCAAGAAATTTTCATATATATATATATATATGTATATATATATATATGCTTCCTGTTTTAGTTAGAGAAATTATTAGAAATACCATGGTTTCCTTCTCCTATAAAAACAATATAGGCTAAAGAGACAACTATTAACTCTGAGAAAAACTGATCAAAAGCCCACTACAGCATTTTTTTAATTAGATCATTCGTAGAATATGGAAACTAAAGATAAGACACAGCTTATGAACGAGAAGGCTGTATTCTTAATCACTATAATGCATGACTTTCAGGGAACATATACAGTAGAGTCAAACAGGAAGAACAAAAATCTGAAATGAATACATACAATCAATGAAAAGAAGTGAAAACTCTGAAAAAATGATTTAGAAGGTAACTAGAAAAATTAAAACTCTGACCAACCAAAACAAACAAAAACAAAAACCCAAACCAACTGATCAAACAAATAAAACAAACCAACAAACTAGCAGATATGTTTTATATGGAAGTTGTGAATTTAAAATATTTTGAACATTCTACACAGACTAGCAGTAGACAATGGCATAATACAATTTAACTGGTGAGTAGAAGGTACTCAAATGATCATGTCTAGTGAAATTTCCCAAACTCATCTGGAGAAAAATTATTGAGTATATGGCAACACAATATGAGTGTAAAATTAATAGTCATCCTTCTCATATTGAAGTGGTAGGTCTTTTCCCTGTAGTGCATGATAGTTTGGATTTCTATTTTCTTGGCCTGTAAACTAGCTACCTATCATCCTCATTGTGTAATTGGGGGGCCTCAATTATCTTTTTGGCATGATTTATAGAGATAAGTGGAGATAAGTGCTACCAGAACAGGATGTGTCTGGCTAAATATTTGGTTAAGTCTGCAAAAATGCTGAACACTTTGTCTAGAATAAGGTTATGCAGAAGTATACAGGGAAACAATGGGGACTTTCATAATGACTACACATGTATTCTTTAAATTTGTGTTGCATTTCTTAAAGTCAGAAATAGAAGCCGATGATAAAGCTGTTCACGTAGCCCTTGTAAGAAAAACCCTGTTACAGTATAGATAAAGACGCTGGAGTTATTTGAGGCCACTTGAATGTAATCCAATTGGTGGTCAGAAGTTTTCCTTGTGCAGACACCCCTACCCCACCTCAGGACCTGAACCCAAGCCTAGACTGGACCCCAACACTTATGTATTTATTTTATCACATATTTTTTCTGTGTGTTTCACAATATATACTCTAAAGTGGTAATTACATTTTTGATAGGGATTTATCCTGTTGTAAAAGGAGGCAACCAACCAAAAAATTGATGTGTATGTGAATCTTAAAACTTTTTGAGACATGGAAGCTAAATATTTGAATTTGAAGACAATCTACAGCATTTTCAAGAATGAAGTATCTCTCTGGTATATAGAGAATGATGAAACTAGACTGTTGAGGGACTTGGCTCACAAAGAACCTTAAAACAGACTTTATTTTATCTGGAATATGACCAATATAAAGAATAATGAAGTGGTTGTACTTTACTACTTAAAATAAGGCATGACTATACATCAACAACAACAACAAAAAGAGTGAAGTATCTCTCTATCCAATTTTTCAGTTGGGCTATGTTATACTTTGATGTCTAGTTTCTTGAGTTCTTTATAAATTTTGGAGATCAGTCCTCTGTCAGATGTAGGGTTGGGGAAGACATTTTCCCATTCTGTACGCTGCCATTTTGTCTTATTGACAGTGTCCTTTGCCGTACAGAAACTTTTCAGTTTCAGGAGGTCCCATTTATTAATTGCTGCTTTCAGTGTGTGCAACTGGCATTAAATTTAGGAAGTGGTCTCCTGTACCAATGCTTTCAAGTCTACTTCCCTCTTTCTCTTCTGTCAAGTTCAATGCAGCTGTATTTATGTTGGAGTTCTTGATCCAATTGGATTTGAGTTTTACTCATGGCAATAGATATGGATCTATTTGCAGTCTTTTGCACGCTAACCTGCAATTAATTATGCCAGCATCATTTGTTATAGAGGTTTTTCTTTTTCTATTGTCCCATTTTGGCTTCTTCATCAAAATTCGGGTGTTTGTAGGTGTGGGCATTGATGTTAGTATCTTCTATTTGATTGCATTGATCCACCTGTCTGTTTTTGTGCCAATATCAAACTCTGTAGTAGAGTTTGAAGTTTGGGATGGTAATGGCTCCAGAAGTTGTTGTACAGGATTGTTTTAGCTATTCTTGGTTTTTGCTTTTCCATATGAACTTGAGTATTGTTCCATAAAGATCTATGAAGAATTGTGTTGGGATTTTAGTGGGGATTGCATTGAAATCTGTAGATTGCTTTTGGTAGGACTGTCATTTTTATTATGTTGATCTTACCTATCCAGAAGCATGGGAGATATTTTCATTTTCTAAAATCCTCTTTAATTTCTTTCTTTAGGACTTTAATATCTTGTCCTACATGTATGCCACTTGTTTGGTTAGAGTTACCCCAAGATATGGCCTAGGCATCCTTCCGTGCCTCAGCCATATCAATGATACCTTAATAGAGAGAAACTATGGGCTTAGGGAGAAACCTGGTGCTAAGGTAGTACCCAAGAATCCACAAGGATCCCAACTAAGACTCCTAGCAATAGTATAGAGGGTGCCTGAACTGGCATACCCTTGAAATCAGATTGATGACTACCCCAAACATCATCATAGAACCTTTATCCAGTAACTGACAGAACCAGATGCAGAGATCCACAACCAAGAACCCGGCTGAGCTCTGGGAATGCAGGCAAAGAGAGATGGAACACATGAGCAATGGATGTCAAGATCATATGGAGAAATCTAGAGAGACAGCAGAACCAAACTCATGGAAACTCATGGACTGTGGACCTAAAACTGTGGAGACTCCAGGGGACTGAACTAAACCCTCCACATGTGGGAGACGGTTGTGAAGTTTGAACTATAGAGGGGTCCCTGTAGGACCACTGTACAAACCTGGTACATGAGTTAGCTTGTTGGAGCCCATTCCCTATGGTAGGATGCCATGTTCAGTCTTAATGCATGGGTGGGTCAGGGAGGAGGTGACGGTGGGTGGGAGATGGCAAGGGGGTAGGAAGAGGTGAGGGGGGCAGGAGGGGTGGGAAGTGAACTGTGGTTAGAATGTAAAATGAAACAAAAAATTAAAAACGGAATGAAATAAAATATGGAACACAAAGGGATAATAAAAATGTTTCATAATAAAAAAGTAAAATTAAAAAGCAAGAGAATGCAATTAAGCTGAGCAGTTGTGGTGTATAACTTTAATCCCAGTAGAGGCAGGTAGATTTCTGTGAATCTCAAGCCAGCCTGGCCTACAGAGCTAGTCCCAGGCCAGCAAAGGGCTATTATACAGGGAAACCCTGTTTCAAAAAAGAAAACAAAAACAACAACAAAAAGAAAATAATTCAGTATACATAGGTCAAGTTTTCAGAAATTAGAAAAGTACACGTGGAGCAGTTTGAAGCAAATTATAAGATGCTGTTGGTCGCCTGAGATTGTAGGTCCATCAAAAAGTTCCTAATTCTTAGGCTTATAAGACCCAAGAAAGACATTAATAACCATACCCACAAAAAAAACTTGTGATTAAAGGCCCAAATATTTACCTTATATAGCTTCAATGTAAACAGACCAAGCAATAACTATGACTTACTGCTGAGTCCAAGTCCTATGAAGTGAAAGAAATAGCACCAGCTTGTTTATGTTAGTAATTTGACTGGAGTGAAGTGATACTTGCTATAGTGTCAATTGTTAAGCTATTTTAACCACAATGAACTCAATACATAAGTACAGTGAATAATAACCGTATGTTTAAAACTGAAACATTACAGCTTGGAATTATTTTTAAGCACACTATCAATTCTCTTCATTTTGTGGATTTATTCATGTATTCATAGCCTTACCCACTTAGCAAATAAATGTTTGAGTAGCTCCTACTAAATTTTTGGAGCAGTGCTAGATGTCAGCAGTGTAGCTGAGCATGAAATAGACTGTGTGACTCTTTCTAGCACGTCTTACTAATTGTTTCCACTGCTAAATGCTCTTGTGGAAGCTTCACCCTAGTCCCTGGCATCCATATTCCCAAAGAGTCTGGAATTTCATGGTGGAAGTTTCACCTAGGCTCCTCCCCTATCTTTCTCCAAACCATGCTGCCTATCAGAAAGCCTGCCAAATGATGACCCCTCCCCTCAGAAATGCTCAAGACCACTCCCACAGGATGTTTAAACTGCCCACCCCGCCCGAAAATAGACCCGTGGTTTTCCATTCTCTTTCCTGTCTCCTTTCTGGGGGGCTGGAAGGCCATCTGGGAGGCTTGTATGTATGAAACATGGGCTTTTAAAATTTAGTTGGATTTGGTTTGTTTTGAATTGCTGCATAGGAAGAGAAGCTTATTGGGATGCAGAAACTTTTCACTAAAGTCCATTCTGTCCTATAAATTTTATTTCAGCACTCTTATCTACAGTTGTTTATTTGGAATCTTACTTTAAATTGTTCCACATTAGTTTAATATTTCACAATTAGCAACCGCAATCTTGACTTATTTCTTGCAATTTGTTAAGGAAGTTCATAGTCTTTCAACTTCTCTGACTTTTTTGCTTCTTAGAATTTGAACTTCTTTTCTGCTGTGACTGACTATATATAGCCTCAATACGTATCACAATGGTGATGTCCTATACTTTGACATGATCAGAAATTAACACCTTTCAAATGAAAAATTACTTTTTCATGAGAAATGCAACTGAGATCCAGTAATTTCTCAGGTTCTCGAGAACATATGTACACTTATCTCTTTTCCTAAATCCTCGTCACACTTTCTAGATTCTCTCCTCCAACATGATCATCAGCTTCAGACCTGCACCTTAAAATAGCTTTTCTCCTCTAAAATAAATAATGAAAGTTCCACATATTTTGAGCCTCATATAAGATGGGAAACCTGACTTTGAAAAACATACACACTACGTTAATATAGCTTTCTTTTATTTGTGAAGTTACCAGTGTTATTTTGTTTTGTTTCTCATATGATATTTTCCTGTGGCCAGATTAGCTGCTCTCAAACTCATGGTCCTCCTGCTTCTACTTCCTGAGGGCTGGGAATACAGACATGCACCACCATTTCCAGTTCAAAACACATTAAATGAATGATATTATAATTTAAGGGGGGAGCTGAAAATATGGGGAGTTATACAACATGATCCAACTTTAATTTTCTCTTGTCTTTGAAAATTTTGATGATCTTCCATTCTCTCTGAGACACTAACTAGCACAATGATTCCTCTCCAGTATTTGTTGTTTTGTGGGCAAAAACCAAAGCAAGAGGAAAAACAATAAAAGTGCTCCCCCTACTACATCTTCTGGGACTGTATTGTCACCTCCCTTGCAAGCAAGGACATTGAGATTGTGTTTACAGGTAGTGCTAACTTCTTCAGTGGTTTTCACAGTTTCTTAGTTATTGTAAAAGGTGGACCCAGATTCTGGCTTCTCTCCTGTCCATGTGTGTTGTAGGCATTGCAGTGTGAGTGTTGGCTTCACAAGGATCTGTGGAAAGAAGCATTGGAGACACACTAAGAATGAGCATAGCCTTTCCCCGTTGCAAGGGGATCTAACATTGATGAACTGAAAAACAGTCCTTTGCCCAGGCCATTTTTGTGTTTTTCAATATTTACACTTTAGCCAGTTGATTTCCATATGCTGAAAACAACCTGAAGGAAGCTTCCAAAAATATAATGCCAAGTGCAGATTCTCTACCCATCAGGCAGCACAGTTTCCTGGGTTTCTTGAACCAAGTTTTGTATAGGCTTTATATCCTTGGGAAACTCCCAGACAAGATTCAGATAGGGCAGACAAGAGAAAAAAGGGATGTTTGCTAAACAAATAATGGATTAAGGCTAAGTGCTAACTCTGGAGCCAGGCCAGGTATAAATCAGCAGGGATTAGGACTAGTTGATAAGACTCTGGCTCCAGGCCAGCTGGAGTTCTACCACACATGTGAACTTGATTTCTCTGTTGGATCTTAACCATTGTGATACCACCACACAATAATATTTACTTAATTATCAAAAAAGCAAACTTCCTCAATATGAATCTCTACTTTTCCTACTGTTTACAAATATCAAAAGAATTACTCATTAGGTTTTCATTCTCTTTCATAAAAGTTGTACATGCTATTCTCCCTTCCTCCCTAAAAACACTTTCACCTTGTTTATAAGACAGCTGTATGTCTTCCAACTCCTTGTTCACCCTTCTCTAATTCATTTAGTCATCTCACAATCCTGCAACACATGTAAATTGTTGTGTCACAGGCATTTTCGCAGCTTCTTAAAATTTGTCTGAACTTACATTTAGATAGTCAGTCACATAAAATCTTGTAAACTTAAAACACTATACTAAAATCTTTTATAGTTATTCCCCTTAGGAGAAAGGTGAGATTTAATTTACATTCTCAGTAGTGAGACTACTACACATAAAGACAGAAGTATTTCCCAGGGATGTTTAAACTGTGGAAGAATAGAAACAGCTGTAGCATGAAATTTTCTTTTACTAATTTTGAAAAGAACAGTATTTTGCTTCTTTGAAATAGATAACATCTCTCATGGACAGGCAGGCTTTAAATTATTTTTTTTAATTATAATGAATACCAAGCTCATATTTCCTAGAAGAACATCCTAGGTAAAATCCAACTCCTAATGAACTGTATAAATAATGTATCAATTAATGCTTATTGATTACAATGATATATCTAAAATTTAAGTTCTAATGTATATCTTCACTCTTGTCATAGAAAAACAGCACCACGCATAAATACACCATGGCATCTTTATCAAAATTAGTCTAGATCATCACTCTTCTGTAATAGGTGCTAATAATATTTTTTCAGACTACATTAGTATTTTTAGGTTACATATTTCATGTGGTTATAATATGGTCCCTGAGTAATCATGTTTAACTGTTAGTATATTTGGAAGGAAAGAATTAAAGTATCTAACTATATATTCTTGTTTTTAGTTTTAATTTTAGTTCACAGGTAGATTTTAAAAACGTATTAAAGTTGATATTATTTAAATAAACTTCTTAGTGCAGAGGGAAGAAATTGAGGCTCAAAGTCTTATATCACTTGTTCAATGTCATATAATATTTTCTATATGTATTGAATATTGATTTCATTACTATAACCTAACAAATGACCAGAAGTAAAATATGGCCATAGTGATCCATTTGGGCTTATGGTTTGGTGGCACATAGTCAATTTTTGTAGGGAAACACGAATTACGAGCATGAGGTAGCTGTTCACATTGCACTCACAGTCAGTTAAATTTCTTTTGTAACTGTCCTCATTGGATACCCCCAGGAATGTCATTCTCAGATGTTTATAAATACAGTAAGATAACTCCAAAAAGATCTTGAGGCAAAAGTAATTCTAATACAATATCAAAACATCCTAGTAGTGTATCCTATACTCTTGAAATCTGTTCCTGTGTGTGTGTGTGTGTGTGTTTGTGGAGAAATCTTCAAAAGTGTGAAACGCACTGTTGGTTTATATTAAAATCAGCCATCTTCATGTTATTTGTTTCATCCAATACTTCATCCAGGTCACAAAACATCACAGTTGCTAGGTTTATCTCATTTATTTGAAAATTCCATAATTTGAGTGTATTTTGAAGTACTTCACCACAGTTCCAGAAGTTTCATCATGAAGCACATATAAGGTTCCATTCCAGCAAGTGACTGTTTAAATGTAAAACATGTTCTATAAGTGGGGAAGGATTGCAGTTTCTGTGATTGTAGGTTTTGAGGAGATTGCTTCAATTGTATGAAAGGCTATCAATTATCAAATTAATAACAGTAAAGTGGTAATAAACGGTAGTGAACTGTGCTGCTATTCACACCCACTTTGGGCGTGGCTAGAGGCAGGAACAGAGGTGGTAATAAAGGGCAGCACAGGAGAGAGGCATGCTCTCTGTCGGACTTCCGGTCCTGTAGCACAAAGTGCTGATTCACCTTGGTTGCCAGTTTTCTCTTACAGTTTGCCCCCCTGTCCATTTCAAAATAAGGGAACTTTTGAAATAAAGCTAGTAGAAAATGAATGTGTCTGTAAGAGCAAGGTAAACTGGAGAGGATGGGGTTGACTCTATCCTTAGAAAAAGCCTCCTTAAAAGATTTCCAGCATGACACAATGCTGATTCAGCTCCAGTCAAAGAACCATAAACAGTTCCAAGGAGTGCCCATCCCCATCAAAATGACCCCATCCCAGTGGTTAGGCAATGACTAATTTTGATAAATAACATCTTGTCACAACTGAACTTGTGGGCAACTGTTAGTAACAATTTTGAAATTCACTTAACCCCCAGATCAATGAATCCAAAGGTCACCCACTGTTACCCATTCCTGAATAGCCAAGGCATGTGCCACCCTACTTGTGGTGTTTTCCTTTATAAACATTTTGCAACTGAGACCAGGCACCCTGTCCCTGCATCTGCTGTTCCAGTTTGCTGGACAGAGTCCCTGCTGAGGCTTGTAACTTAGCATTAACCCTTGTGCATTTGCATCAGTGAGTCAGCTCATTGGTGGTCTTTTTCAGGATCTCATGAACTTAGCATAACAGTATCTAAGTAAAAATTACATATATACATATATATGTAATTTCTTGTCTGACCTTGATCTAATCCTAGTAGATTGTTAGATAGTTAGAAGAGAAAACCTAGCAATATGTTTTAACCAAATACTACTTTCTTGGATATACTATCCAACATTATGGTACATATAAGACTCTTGTGAATGTTTTGTTAATTCTGACATGACAGAAGGAAAATTAAGTGTATGACTGTGTGAGACAGCAGAGGAGATAGCCTGACTAGTCAGAGAGTCCTAAACTGGAGCCTTTGACACTGTCTTTCCATCTCCAATAATATGTCCATAGAGGGTCATTTCATTTGTGGTTCAGATTTATATTCTCTTCAGTTTTTCCACTTTCCCCCATAGATCTCCCTTATGAGATAATATACCATTTAAAACATCATGGCCACACAATGCAAAAAGCAAATCAATCCAGGAGAACATACTGCCATCATTGTTTCTTCTGTTAATGTTATCAATATGATCATTCACAATGAGTAAAACCATAGAATTTCATTAAGTTGTTGAGATTAGTTTGAAGTGAAAACAATGATTAATTTATGCCTGAAGTGTTTTGTTTCTTTTCATTTCTAACATTTTTTATGTTTTGAAAAGCTGTGGATATCTGAGTTTCATGAACAACTTTAAGCATATTAACTGAATAAGAGATGTTTCTCCAAGACTATATTCAAGTTTATATGCATACATGCACAATTGCTAAGGAAGGAACTACCACTAAAATATACTTGATTATAAATGCTGCTGAATTAATCCAACTTACATATTTCAAAGATGCTTTGACTTATAAATTTAAATATAAGGACAGGTTACTTGGGAAAAGTTTTTAATTTATGTTTCCACAAAAAAAATGGAAAGCTGAGGATTCCTTCCAGGCTTCTGTGGTTTGATGAACCAAGACCCCCGGAAGCAGTGGGCCAGGTGTTCCAACATCTAATACTGCTGATATGATGCAACCTTATAGACCACAAAAACAAGGACTTATACAGGTTTCTGTGTTTTGTCATGATCACTGTGATATGGACAGTGCCCCCAACCAGCAGGAAGCAGCTTGGAATGACCAATGTCCAAATTACCAAATATTGTTTAAATGTTTGTTTTCATATATACAGGGATGCTTATAAATGGTAATAATCACAGTCAATATCTTTCTAAAAGGAAAAAGGCAATATGGTACAGAAATGAATACTTTGTCTTGGAATGAATTTTCATTTATTGATGCAAATTCAAGGTCAATTTTGTGATATGTATATATTTCTCTTGTTTAAGTATTATGTTTACACTGATCTTTTAAAATGTAATGCATAATTATGAGAATGCAAATCCACAATGCAAGCAGGTACTGTGGCCATTAAAAATAAGATCAACACGGTTGGAGGAATTGGTCCTATATACAGCTAACCTTGAGTATAAAAGTCAGGATACAAAAGCTTGGGTGGGTGAACCAATTTCTAGAGGTTTGAAGAGGCACCAAGATGCCAAATGCCTTAAACTGTGGTGATATAGAAGCCTGGGTAGGGGAGGCAATCTCCAGAAGTTTCAAAAGACATGGAAATACTAAATGCTTCAACTGTGGTAGAATAGGACATCTGAGTAGGAACTGTAGACAAAACATTCCTAGAAATAATACTTTTACCAAGAATGCTTCAAACAGAAGGCCTCAGCCTTCTGGTCTCTGCAGGAGGAGTGGCAAAGACAGACACTGGACCAAGGAATGCTGGTTGACCACAAACAGACAAGGCAAACCTTTACAGCCGGAAAACTTGCTCAGGAGCCTCTTGGATGTGCCCATGTCAAAAGAGGTCTGGTCTTTCCCAGTAACAGTGGAGGACAGCCTGTCCCAGGACAATTAAAAGATCCACTGCCTAATGTTAAATTATATGCTGCTGAATAATACATTAGCTACAGAGGATGAACCAAGTATAACTGGAGGAAATAAAAAAACGTATATTTTGGCAAACTTCTATACAGGATCACAGACTCAATTTGTCAGGTAAATATTAAGGTGATTACCAGGATTTAGACAATGAAACTGACCTCACTATCATAAATCAGAAGTCTTGGCACTCAAGATGGCCCCTACAAGATGTAGATGTTCTATTCTGAGTGATTGAAACCCTATCTCAAGTAAAACAAAGCACTAGATTGGTTGACTTTATTAGGACAAAAGGACAGAGATGAAGATTGAAACCACATGTCACAGATATTTCTATACATCTCATTTAATATGATCTATTAAAGCAATAGAATACAAAGATTAACATTCCTCCTGTATCAGATATGAATCATAGACAAGTTCTTGGTGGTAGAAAAAAATATTGTAAGACACTACAGAACACAGATGCCAAACATACAGGTTATACAGAAACAGGATGCTAGAGCCAAACCTATAGAGGAACCTAAAGCTCTACCCTTAAAATGGCTGACAGATGAACCTGTCTGGGTAGGTCAATGGCCTATACCTCTGAGAAGTTAGAGGCTTTGGAAAAGTTTGTTCAGGAACAACTAGATGCTGAACATATTAAAGAATCAAATAGTCCATGGAATTCGCCTGTATTTGTTATAAAAAAGAAGTCTGGGAAATTGAAGATGGTTACTGATCTGAGAGCTATCAACAAGGTAATTCAGCCTATGGGCTCTCTACAACCTGGGATGCCACTACCTTCTCTAATACCTAAGGATTGGCCAATTGTACTTATAGATTTAAAAGATTGCTTCTTCACTATACAAGTACAAGAAAAAGATAGAGAAAACTTCTCCTTCACAGTACCTACCTATAATAATTCTCTACCAGTACGGTGATTCCAGTAGAACGTGTTGCCACAAGGAATGTTAAATAGCCCAACTTTATACCAATATTTTGTTCATAAACCTCTTGAAATAATTTGTAAACAATTTCCACAATCATTAATATATCATTATATGGACAACATATTACTGTCTGATTCAAATAAAGGTACATTGGAAAAGATGTTTGAAGCAGTAAAGGAAACTTTGCCTCTATGGGGATTACAAATTAGCACAGAAAAAATACAAAGAGGAGATTTTATTAATTATTTATGTTATAAAATAGATTCACAGAAAATTAGATTGCAGAAAGTATAGATCAGAAGTGATTGTTACCAGACTCTTAATGATCTTCAAAAACTACTAGGAGAAATCTCTCAACTACAATTATTGGAGTAGAAGGGCATGATTTAAAACACCTGAAAATGGCTCCAAAAGGAGACAAAGACATAAATAGTCCACAAATGCTATCAGTTGAGGATTAGAATGAATTAGAATGGGTAGAAAGAATATTAGAAGCACATAACTGGACTGCATTCTAGTTATTTTACCATCTAGAGAATACCCCTCAGAAATATTAATGCAGAGGGAAGACATCATACTAGAAAGGGTATTTCTGCCACATAAACAGAATAAAAAACTGAAAATGTATATAGAAAAGATCTCCGATTTGATATTAAAATGTAAGTTAAATCTTTGTCAGCTGCCTGGAAGAGACCCACCAGAAATTATTGTACCTTTAAATAACAAGGAAATTTCCTCCTTATGGAAGGATAATGAGTATTGGCAAATGGCTTGCAGTATCTTTTTGGGAACTATTAGTAACAACTATCCTAAAACAGAGAGAATCAAATTCATAAAGAAAACAATTTGGATTCTTCCACATATTGTGAGAAAAACACCTATTTCTGGAGTTCTTACCTTCTACATGGATGAAAACAAATCAGGTAAGGCAGGTTATAAGTCAGGAAATATAAGTAGTTCAAAGCCCTTACAACTCTGTACAAATGGTTGTATGCAAATCTCATGGTACTTGAAGACTTTACAGAGCCTCTCAATATAGTTAATGATTCTCAGGATGCAGAGAGAGTTGTCTTGCACATTGAGACTGCAGAATTTGTTCATGATTGCACAGAATTAACCTGTTTTTTTTTTTACAATTACAGAAAACCATCAGAAACAGAACTCATCATATATATATATATATATATATATATATATATATATATATATATATGTCACACATCACACATCAGATCCCATACGGGTCTGCCAAGTCCTCTAGCACAAGGCAATGATGAGACTGATTGTTTATTACTAGGAAGTGTGCTGGAAGCTTCAGAATTTCAAAAGAAACACCATGTAAATAGCAAAGGTTTAAAGAATGATTTTTCTATCACCTGGAAACAAGCCAAGGAAATAGTAAGAATTTGCCCCACCTGTTCATTTTACAAACAAATTCTGTTACCAGCGAGCAGTAATCCCAAAGGTATTCACAGAAATGAAATTTGGCAGATGGATAGTTTTCACTTTCCAGAATTTGGCAGTTCGAAATATGTATACCATACCATAGACACATTTTCAGCCTTCCAATGGGCTACTGCCCTCAGCTCTGAAAAGGCTGATTCTGTTATTACACACCTCTTAGTGTGATGGCTGTTATGGGTATACCTGTACAAATAAAAACTGATAATGCTCCAGCATATGCCTCCAGCAAATTGGAACAGTTTTTCAAATATTATAACATAAAACATGTAACTGGTATAACTGTAGTGAAAGCTACTGATTCACCTTGGTTGCCAGTTTTCTCTTGTAAGTAATTACCACAATAAATAGTTACCTATAGGTAACTCAATAAGTGTGTCATTTATCGTTACAGTCTACAGACAATATCATAATTGTACTTCAGTGTGTGTTCACTGCAAATATCACTTTCCTGCTGAGTTTGGAATATTTCCCCCACTAAACCCTAATTTTTTCCTCCAACCTATGCAGCTGCTAATATTCCTTTTATTTATGACATGTTTTCTTTTTCAGTGTGTGCATGCCTCTGTGTGTGAGTGTGTGTGTGTGTGTGTGTGTGTGTTCATGGTGTGTGCATCTGTGCTCACTTGTGAGTGGGATCATTTGTTTTCTAGTGTGCATGTGTAGATGTGTTTGGAGGCCAGAGAATGACACTGGGTGTTGTCTTCAATTGCTCTTCACCTTATTGCAGGAAGAATAGTCCCTCCCTTGAAGCTAGGGCTCACTGGTCCAGCTAGAGGTGGTTTATTCCGGGATTCCCTGTCTTTGTCTCCAGCACAGAGTTTACAGACAGTCCATTAAACTTGGCATTTAAGGACTTACCTGGGATCTGAAATCTGACACTTGTGTTTACTCAATGAGTGTCTCAGCAGTTATTCATGAAAAAAATTGCAAATAAAAATCTAAAAAGGTAACTATCAATTGTGAAACCCCCGACAATCAAGAGAAACTAAAACACAATCTAAGACTCTGCATCACTTGAATAATTTAAGAGAAAAAAGAAACTAAAAATTATCTCTTGTATGTATCTATGTGTAAAGTTTAAGATTATAAAGAATTTTATGTTAACTAAGAAACATAGTTTATAGGTGCTGTCTGCCTCCACTCTGTTTGAGGTTCCTTTACTTCACTCCTTTTTATTTTAGTGAGATCATTAATTTTTTGTTATATCACTAAACTGCCTTACATTTCTTCTTAGTGTATGACTTCAGCATTTAACAAGGTTTTCTTAGCATCTCAGGTTCAATGAATTTGTGAAAGTTGCAGTTGTGTGCATTTCCAACCTCTTCTTTTGGAAACTGTAGAGAATTGAGGTGGTTGGGGGCTGTAGGGCAGCAGTCAACTATTATATTTTAAGGGGAAAAAATGATGCAGCATGTGCTGTGCTAAGGGAAGTAACCAGGGAATACAAAAGCAGGTTTGCAGTTGAGTAAAAAAAAAAGGAAAAAAAAAACATTGATGCCACAAAAGCCCAGGAACGAGAAGACACAGAATAGAGAGCTCTTCAGAGTGATTTTTAGAGATTAGGTCAGGCTTCAAGTCATTTACCTCAAGCCAACTAAATTAAGTAGAAGAGAGAATGCCACAGGGAGAAGCCACAATGTTATTGTTAGATGCTGGTTCTGCTCAGCAGCTCAATAGTTCCTTCACAATGACAGCTCATCTTATGAGGAATGTAGGCATTTGCTGTGAATTGTGGCTCTATTGAAAAGATATTAATTACAATCTAAGTAGTTTTGAATAGACAAATTATAAGTAAAGCCAATGTAATATTAAACATGTAAAATGTAGAAAATACCATGGACAATAAAAATGATGCCTGTAGAAATTTAAAACACATAAACCTATTTATATGTATAAAAATGTAAGTAATAATTCAATTAAGTATACATCAGTGCACTTGGTATTAAAATTTTGAATATTGTCTATTAAATATTCACTTGAAAGTATGCCTTTCACAAAATAATATAGAAGACTGCATCATGTGAGTCATTTTCATAATAATATATTTTGCTAACAATAAAAAACACCTGCTTCAAGGGGCACATTTTACTGTACTGCTGTTATTATTGTTATTTTTTGTTAATATTGTTATTGTGTTTATTTAGGTAGTATCTTAGTTAGGATGCATGTTGATGCAATAAAACACCATGAACATAAAGCAAGTTGGGGGAAAAAAGACTTTATTAGGCTTATATTTCAGCCTTGCTTTTCATCACTGAAGGAAGTCAGGACAGGGAGTCAAACCCTGGAGACAGAAGCAGATGCGGAGGTCATGGAGGGGAGCAGCATATTTGTTTGCTTCCCATGGCTTGCTCACACCCGCCTTCTTATGGAAGCCAGGACCAGAAGTTCAGGGATGGCAGCTCCCATCATGGTCTGTGCCTTCCCCTATTGACACTAAAATGAGGAAATCCCTTACAGCTGGATCTCTCTAAGGTATTTCCTCAGCTGAAGCTCCTTCCTCTGGTTACTCTAGCTTGTGTCAAGTGGACATACAAAACCAGCCAGTACAGGAATTTTAACAAAGTGTTAGAGGAGTTCAGCAAGGAAGCAGTGTGGAGTTGAAAATAATGACCCTGAGAATGTCAGGAACTAGCAACTAGAAAGTGGTCCTGAGTCAAAGTTTGCTTTAGTGTGTAGGGCTGGATGCCTTTCAGGTAAAGGGAGAGATAGCCACCCTAGCATTGTTTTGAGCATTGAGTCTGAGGTCTCCTGACGTAAATGTCCAATAAGACTTATTCATCATGAAGGTACTATAACAACATATGAATTCAAATAATGATAGTATGAGGTTTATCAATTTTAATAATTTATAATAAAGTTCAGCTACCTTCAAAATTTGGGTATTTTACCAGTTTGTTTTACCTTTATTGGCCTCTTTATTTTTGCTAATGAAAAAAAACAGGTTTGCTGAATGCTCAATATTCTATGCAATAAAAATATGAATTTATCATTATTTTTGGATAGGTTTGTTTATTATGAATATATATAAGCAAAGAAGTTTATATATAAATATGCTTTACTTGGTTGTTTCTAAAAGAACTGAGAATTACTTTTCTGTTTGTCTTAAGCAGAATAAGTGCTTCTGTAGGTTGTATGTTTTGAATATCCATTGTACATTTCTTGGAGACAACAGTTGTACTCACACTTTTTTATTAGTTGACTTTGACAACGGCCAGGTTATTAACAATTTATTTTCCTTTCTGCCTTAAAAGTGAATGTGAGTTAATGTAATAGTTGCTTCCTCTGTTCAACCATCCTGGAATCTAACCTCTATAATCACAAACCCAAATAAACTGTTCAGCATTGTAGCCTTTGCCTTGGAGCTTTATCACAGCTATAGAAAAGTAGCTAATACATTACAGTCTTAATATCATTCTCTGACAATGTAGCTCACTGGAGGGTAGGTTTATTATATCTACACTTCCAGGTTATATTCCTGTGATAAAATTTGCCCCACTCACTCAATCCTAATGCCTTAAGCACACATATATTTTTTTCCTGAGTTGAATGCCTTCCATACTCTCAGCTTTCTCTGGATCACATAACAAACCGACAAGGCCATTATCCTGTGGTCTCCATTTCATGTTCCTACCTCATGCAACACCCACTCAGAGTCTGTTTACAAAAAATCCACCCTGGGCATATAGTGCCTGGCCTACACTGCTATTCATGCCTCTCTCAATTGTTCTTGGATGTCTTCAAACTCAGCATCAATGGAGAATACCACAAATCTCTTCCTCTAGTCTACAATGGGACCTGAACTATCACCTTCTACAAGTCTTCCCACCTGATCACAGATTCATCAGCATCTGTATGACAACCTCAGGGAAACACTTTCTTAGGCAATTGCTTTCCAGGAGCATGGGACCACCTCACTTCAGGGTTTCCTCCTTTAAATGAACTTAAATCTTCATAAGTGGGAGCCTCCGAGGGGTAGGCATCTTCCAAGGATATCTGCATGCATCCCTGGGCAGCACAGGAGGGGTTTTCCCAGGACATCTACAATCTTCCCAGTGAAGCACAGGAAGGATTTTTTTTCAGTGACTCTGACCTCTGCAATCTCGAATCTACCTCAGCACCAGCCGGAATGCTTTCCTTTTCTGAAATATCCTCTGCCAAGTAACTAGTCCAACCCTGTTCAATTCAATTACACTCAAGTTCTCCAGATATTGGCAGATTCTTGTCCAAAATGTCACTAGAATGTCAAATAACCCTATTTCAATTACTGATAAAAGTCCTGTTCCTCTCTGGAACCTTAAGAGCCCTGCCACCACATCCAAATTTCTCATGTTCCAACTACTCTGGGAATGCCCACTAACCTTTCTTTAGCTAAAGTTCCACACTTTCTGCCATTCCTTCCACAGCAGCCCCAATGCTTTCAGGGATGCCTGATGAAGGTTAACACAGCAATGGCCCTACTTTTGATATTATTTTCCTTTATTTCTTTTCCAATCATTATGACAGAAACTCCTGAACAATAGCCTAATGCAGAGAGGATTTATGTTATCTCAGTTACAGATAACAGTACAGTATGCTAAAGAAATTAAGTCAGGAGTGTGAAGCAAGTGTTCACTATACATTCACAGTCGTAACAGAGAGAAGAATGCATGCAAGTTAACGGTCAGTCATTGGCTAGATCTACATAGCCAAGGTCCCACCCACATTCAGAATGGACCATTCTTTAACAGTCAAGGCAATCAAGACAATTCTTCATAGGATAATCAAAAGACCAATCTGGTGGATAATATCACATTCTATCAAGCTAATTACTAACAACTACTCCCACGGCTAAGTACTGAGCTGAACTTAAGAAAGCCAGTAACAGAGAGGGACTGATGACCAAAGGAGTTAAGACTGGGCTGGTTTAACCCCAGAAACAGCTGACCTGACAAGGGTTAACTCTTGAATCCCAGGCTGATGCCTGGGAATCCAACATGGGACTTACCAAGAGCCCCTGAATGGGGGTGTCAGTGAGGAGGCCTAGGTAATCTATTGAGCCTTGGGCAGTAGATCAGTATTTATCCTGAGTATACACATGGACTTTGGACTCCCATCCAACAATGTGAGATGAACTCTCACCGTGAACTCTTGCAGGGAGGGTCTAGGCCCTGCCCTGGATGAAATGACAATCTATGGACAGCCCCATGGAGGGCTTCACCCTCCCTGGGGAAATGGGGGGATAGTGGGGGGGGTTGGGGGGAGGGCACCAGAGGAGGGGAGGGAAAGGGAGAGGGACCTGGAACTGACTTGTGAACCAACCATGTTTCTAATCTAAATTTAAACATAAAAATAAAAAATTAATAATAATACAAAAAGAAATTTCTACAGATATTTTTAGGAAGAAGGTTTTTCAGTTACATAAATGACTCAAAAAAACCTATATGGGAACTCCTACATCTGATTAACACCTTCAGCAAAGTAGCAGGATATAAGATTAACTCAAAAAATCAGTAGCCTTACTATATACAGATGATAAAGAAATCAGAGAAACATCATCCTTTACAGTAGACACAAACAACATAAAATATCTTGGGGTAATGTTAACAAAACAAGCGAAAGACCTGTATAACAAGAACTTTGAGGCTTTAAAGAAGGAAATTAAAGATGATACCAGAAAATGAAAAGATCTCCCATGCTCTTGGATTGGTAGGATCAACATAGTAATAATGGCAATCTTGCCAAAAGCAATCTACAAATTCAACTCAGTCCCCATTAAAATCCCAGCACAATACTTCACAGACCTTGAAAGAACAAAAATCAACATTATATGGAAAAACAAAAGACCCAGGATAGGCAAAACAAGCCTGTACAGTAAAGGACCTTCCAGAGGTGTCACCATCCTTAATGTCAAGCTCTATTATAGAGCTATATTCCTGAAAACAGCTTGGTATTGGCACAAAAATAGACAGGTAGACCAATGTAATCTAACTGAAAACCCTGATATTAACCCACACACCTATGAACACTTGAGTTTTGACAAAGAAGCTAAAATTATATAATGGGAAAAGAAAGCATATTCAACAAATGACACTGGCATAACTGGATGCTGGCATGTAGAAGACTGCACTGCAAATAGATTCATGTCTATCACAATGCACAAAACTTAATCCCAAATGGATCAAAGACCTCCACCTAAATCCAGCCACATTGAACCTCTTAGAAGAAAAAGTGGGAGATACCCTTGAATGAAAAAAAGCAAGTCTCCAAAACAGTGGGATACAGAATTAATAGAGAATTCTCAAAAGAGAAGTCTAAAGTGACTGATAGACACTTAAGAAAGTGTTCGACATCCTTAGACATCAGGAGAAAAACTCAAGTCAATTCTTCTAAAATCAGGAACAAGACAAGGCTGTCCATTCTCTCCATATCTCTTCAATATTGTACTTGAAGTTCTAGCTAGAGCAATAAGACAACAATGGAGAATAAGGGGATACAAATTGGAAAATAAAACAAACTTTCACTATTTGCAGATGATATGATAGCTTACTTAAGTGACCTGAAAAACTCATATTTTATTAATACAGCAAACCTAGGGATCAAGCCCAGCCCTTGCATATGCTAGGGAAGAGACTCTGTTACTCATCTCTAACCATGGCTTTTAAGTGGCTTCTTATTGAGTATAAGAGAGATTCGTTTCAAGGTTATAATGTATTTGAGATAAGTATATACTACTTCAAGCACTGCATTTCATCCTTAGCTCCTATAAGTACAAGAGAAATAAAGGCAATGATATGAGTAGTTAATTTGTTGTCATATCCCAGATACTGTCATATTAGATATGTAGATGTTACATTTGTTATCAGCTTTTGATATTAGCTGATATCAAATTTTGTGTTTTGTATGAATGTATGATTGAGTCATAGTCACTAGATATAATTGAATGGTTGTACAATCCTTAACTGATGAGGTAAAGGAACATTTTTGCTTAGGTTTGAGGCCATAACACTTGAAGTGATACTAGTCTTATTAGCTAAAAATGTTAGACAATTAAAGAGAATATGTACAAGAAAATAAAAATCAAGAATATTCAAATTCCCAATATGAGGTCTAACTAGAAAGCAGAGTATAAAAATGAAGCTTTTACCTGGTACTTGGAAAAGTCTATAAAAATTTACATAAATCTACAACATTTGTAGTAATTTTTCTGAGACATGCTGCATTTCTGAGAGCAGATGAGCTTTGCGTTGCTAGAGCTGTTACACAGAGAAACCCTGCTTAGAAAAATCAAAAAGAAAGAAAATAAAAAACCACAAAGAGCATGTATAGGTGCCTACCAACCATACAATCAGACATCCACAAAAATCTATGTAGTCACACACATAGAGAGGGAGAGGACAGCCAAAAAAATTAGGTCACATTTTTATGAAAATATAGGAAATGGATACAGGACACTAAAACTAAAAATGATCCAAAGCAATGAATGGAGAGAATTTTCACATGGAGAAAATAGTCAACTTCATCAATGAACTGGAACCGCCTGGGTGTAAAGTGTGAACTGTAACCCCCCTGCCTTTAAATCCGAACCAGCAGTTGACTAATCTTATTAAATTGACCTCTGGGTTCAGATGTAATTTGGTAACTGGGAAAATGATTTTCCTTTGGGGACATTTAGTTTCTAGAGTGTACTTTCTTTACTGTACCTAATCATCTTTCCATGCTTATGAGCTCCAAATTTCTCTTTTTCTACAGTGGAACTCTTGGGCTGCCTTTTAATCAGTATTTAATAGTAATGACACTAAAATTCTGGGCTCACAGGCACTCACACACATATAGGCAGATAGGCTCTGAAATAGATTTCCTAATGTGCATTACATCCAACATTATTGTATCAAAGCAATATGTTCCAATGGGATAGGTGGTAAGACTCCCCTCAATTTAGAGGGAAGACAAGCCTATGTTAAGCAAACCCTACTCGGATTTTCGAAGCACATACTATACTGATGGCATCTCCCATCTTCTCCACGATTCATGTCTGTCACCCTATAGATGCTGCTCTGTGAATTACTTTGAAGCGAATTCCTCCCTCTTGCCTGCTAGCTTGTTGATTTTCTTCCTCACTGCGTCTCAACTGTTTCACCTCTCATTATCCCTTTCCTGTCAGTCTCCTTGAGTTCTGTTCTGCTCTCTCAATTCCCGCAACAGTAATCCGCTTGTATTTTTGGTCTGCTGATTTTGGATGCTTCCTCTGACTTTGTGTCTGGCTGACTATTCTGTTTTATGTATCTACAGCGCACGTTTTAAAATCACGCCACTTTGTAAATATTGCATCGGGTCGGAAACTTACCACAGAATATTATATTAGCAGTTTTCCTCGTTCCATTTTACTATTCAGTGCACTCCCTTTACATCCTTCACCCTGCCTTATCTAGGCATGTCAGCGCTTGCAGTCCTCAGTCTTCGTACAGCACCATGAATCAACAGTCTTTATTGTACCCAGGCAATCTGCAGTGGTCACTAGTGGATTGTCTCTCTGGCTACTCCAGGGGAAGACTATCTATTCTATTCTTTTATTACTTCTTGTCTCCACTAAAGAAAAATCACCCCATGTGGAAAGTGATACAAAAATAAACCCCAGATTTATTACAAGATTAGAAGTGGCAATTCCCCACCCTTTTATTGCAGATTTTTAAGGCCAATGGGGAAATTAAAAAAATAACTATAACTTCTAATTCGTGTTACTTTTTGTGCTCTAAAAGATGTGTCATGACATAAAAGCATGAAAATCTTAAAATCACTGACCTATTTGAATTCATTTTCGTAAATGTCAACCAATTATCATGACTAAATCCAATTTTTATTATATAATTAAAAAATATATCTGCATATCAGTGCAAAAGACTGAAAGCCCAGTTTTTTTTAGATGTTAGTGAAGCCTTGTCCTTATTTTATACCACAGTAAAGCTTTAGTTAAAAAATAGTTGTATAATATGGTACCGTTAGGAGATTTGGTTCATTAATTTTATTTTCTTCTCATTACAATCTGTGAACTTGCTAATTTCCAAAATAAGGACTTGACTGTAAATTTTCTATGGTAGTTTCCTCTAAAATCTAGGTATCTATGCATCTATGTAGTTTTTCTTCTATCTATGAAAATATGTAGTATTCCTTTGCTAATTTTGTTTTTTATCATTTATTTTAAAAACAGTCTTTTCTCATTTTACATGCCAATCCCAGTTCCCACTCCCTCTCCTCCTCTTGCTATCTCCTCTAATTAACCACTTGTCCCCCCATCCACTCCCCAGAGAGCCTATGGTTTCCCATGGGGAATCGATTATCTCTGGCACATCACTATGATGCAGGACTAAGACCACCATTCCCTTATATCGAGGCTGAGCAAGGTATCCCTCCAAAGCGAATGGGCTCCAAAAAAGCTAGTTCAAGCACTAGAGATAAATCCTGGTCCCACTGCCAGTGGCCCCACAGACTGCCCAAATCATACTATTGTCACCCAGCATTTAGAGGGCTTAGTTTGGTTCTATGCAAGTTCCCCCTGTTGTCTGTCCAGAGTCAGTAAGCTCCCACTAGTTCAGGTCAGCTATTTTTGTGGGTATCCCCAAACTGGTCTTGACATCTTTGCTCCTCCATCTCTTAAACTGGACACTGGGAACTCGGCCCAGTGCTTAGCTGTGGACATTTGCATTTGCTTCCATCAGTTACTGGACTAAGAATTTATGATGATAATACAGGTAGTCATCCATCTGATTATAGGAAAAGGCCAGTTCAGGCACTCTCTGGACTGATGTTTAGGGTCTTAGCTGGCATTATCCTTGTGGATGCCTGGGAATTTCCCTACTTCCAGGTTTCTTGCTAGCCCCATAAATGACTCCCTCAATCTTTTTCCTTGCTCTTCCCCCTCTGTTCTTCACTGTGTGGATATATTGTTTATAATTTAATAAAGCTTGACTGTTGATTCAGGATGCAAAGCCAGCCACAAGCTATAGAGGTCAGGCAATGCTTTAATCCCAGCAGTCATACTAGCTAGCCAGAGAAGTTAGGCTGTGATGGTACACATTTTTAATCCCAGTATTCATGAGGTAAAGGCAGATGGATCTCTCTGAGTTCAAGGCCACCCTGAACTACGCAAGAGTGAATCGGTCTAAAAGAAGATTAGAGCTCATGCCTTTAATCCCAGTTCTGGAGAAGTATATAAAAGTCAGGAGCCTAGTGTGTAAGTCTGCATTTTGGAATTTATTCTCTGGCCACATTGAAGAGAAGCAGCAGTCTGAGTCTTGGAGGAGAGCTCCTGTAAACAGGATAAATCCTTTCAGTCTGGGAAAGAGATAAACTAGTGGCAGCTTTGCTTGTCTAATATGCAGCTTAGAGCTTGAACCCCAATATCAGTCTCTGTGTTTTATTTTTCAAGTTATACTTCCCCCATTTAAGCCACCCCATTCCCTCCTCCACCCCTTTCTCCCCTTCTCTTCCACTCCTGCCTTCCCTTCTTCCCACCCCCCTGTGCTGCCAATTTTCTCAGGTGATCTTGTCTATTTCCCCCTCCTAGGGGAGTCCAAGTATGTCTCTCTTAGGGTCTCCTTGTTACCTAGCATCTCTGGGGTACTGGACTGTAGACTGGCTATTCTTTGCTTTACATCTAATAACCACTTATGAATGAGTAACCATGTTTGTCTTTCTAGGTCTGGGTTACCCCACTCAGAATGGTTTCTTCCAGTTCCATCCATTTGCCTACAAATTTCAAGATGCCCTTGGTTTTTACTGTTAAATAGTACTCTGTTGTGCAAATGTACCATATTTTCTTCATCCATTCTTTGTTTGAGGGGCATCTATATTGTCTCCAGGTACTGGTTACTATAATTCTTCTATGAACTTAGTTGAGCAAATGTCCTTGTGGTATGAATGTGCATCCTTTGTGTATATGCTGGGTCTTTAGGTAAATTGATTCCCACTTTTCTGAGAAACTGCTGTACTAATTTCCAAATTAGTTCTACAAGTTTGCATTCACATCAGTAATGGAGGAGTGTTCCCCTTACTCTGCATCCTCTCCAGCATAAACTATAACCAGAGTTTTTTTTTTAATCTTAAACATTCTTTTTGGTGTAAGATGGTATGCCAGAGTCATTTTGACTTGCATTTCCCTGATGACTAAGGATACTGAGCAATTACTTAAATATCTTTTGGTCATTTGAGAATCTTCTATAGGATATTCTCTGTTTAAATATGTACCACATTTTAAAAATTGGATTATTTGGTATTTTGATATCTAGTTTTTTGTGTACTTTATACATTTGTAGATAAGTTCTCTGTCTCATGTGGGGTTGTTAAGGATCTTTTCCCCATTCTATAGGTTGCCATTTTGTTTTATTCACTGTGTCCTTTGCTTTACAGAAACTTCTCAGTTTCAGGAGGTCCCATTTATTAATTGTCAATCTCAGTGTCTGTGTTACTGGTGCTATTTTTAGGAAGTATTCTCCTGTGCTGATGCAGTCAGGTGTACTTCCCACTTTCTGTTCTATGAGGTTCAGTGTGGCTGGATTTTTGTTGAGGTCTTTGATCCATTTGGTCTTGATTTTTATATATTTGTATAGGTATAGATCTATTTGCATTCTTCTACATGTTAACATCCAGTTATACTAACACCATGTGTTGAAGATACTTTCTTTTTTCCATTGTATAATTTTAGCTTCATTGTAAAAAATCAGATTTTCCTAGGTGTCTTCATTAGCTGATTGAAGTTATATATTTAAGACTGGAAGACTGGACGTGGGAGTGTTAATTGACATAACAAAACTGTTGGAAATACCAAAGTTTTATTCCATCTTGGCATACATTTGTAGCTTCTCCGGGATCCTGGGTTTTCTGAAATGTTCATATTAAAAAATAAAGTGAGGTCACAGAAAAATATGTAGGAACAGATAAGAGAGGACTTCGAGATTTTCCCATGTGGTATTTAATACTCAGGACCAGGATGTGTTTTAGCACTGTTCTAAAGAGTGTGAGTCAATGAGACATGGCCCATGGTCCTCACAGTTTTCAGTTTGGAGCTAAATATATAGCAAATTGGACACCATAAAAGAATATGTTTGTATGGATGAATTGGGCAATTTTGAGGAAAGTGTTAATTAAGATTAATGTGCTATATAAAATACTTCAAAGCACTATTTTCAGGGTAGCCACTGTCAAGTAAGAACCCCTAAAATCACTTGCAGTAGGTATAAAAAATGCCCTTACTTCTAAAAAGAGAGTTGGGTCCTCTGGAGGATTTTCTCTTCAGATGGTGCATGTTTTCATACAGTCTACTTCTGGGCATGAGACTGATGGCAGTACCTTCTTGTCCATATATAGCATGTCTTTGGGCTTCAACAATAATTAGGATTTGTTATCACAGATCCATCCCTAACTCGACAGGAAAACATAATCCTTTATGTCTCTTTATCCTTCACATAAAATCTGCATTTCAGTTTTCTTTATTTTTTTACAATTCAGAAAAATAAAATTCTGGTATATCGTTGGACATTGTTTCACACATACATCAAACAGGCAAAATAAATAAATATACAAATAAATAAAACAATAACTTCATAGAGCAAAAAAAAGGAACAAAAAGAATCCTTTTATCTTTGGCCTTTTTAATGATCTCATAAAAACCAACTACTTATAGTCCAGCTAGGCACATACACAAAAAAGTTACTGGAATGCTCAGGATGAGATTGTTTTGTTTTTGTTTTTTTTCTCACAAGTTTTTTTCCTTTGAGATTATAATTAATGTGGTCACAGCACTAGTAAGGTCAGAATTATGACAGAGAACACTCTGAAGGCTGGTATGATCACCTGTTATCATTAAAAATATCTGACCCCCTAAAGACATATACAAAAATATAAAATGTAAATAAACAATTCAAACAAATTTTCCTTTTAAAGTATTTTTAAGAAAAAAAAGCAGGGCCTTGGAAGTTTTGGCTCTTTTTTCTCCCCTATAGTAAATTCATGTGGTTTTGTTGGGGTGGTGGAGAGCGCATGCCATCTGTGGGTGGCACTGCCCGCTATGAGCAGGAACTGATCCTCTACTCGAAGGTGACCACGCTATGAGCAGGAACTGATCCTCTACTCGAAGGTGACCACGTTTAGATTATGAGATGGGAAGTGGAGGGTGACTAGGTCGCGGTGACCTTAAGTTTAGCTTTTCCTTTCTGCTGACTAGTCATCCTCAGCGGTCTTCTGCTTCTCGGTGTCAACATCGTCATCCTCACCATCTTCAGCCACCTGCTTGCCCGTAGGAGCCTCAGCTTCCTCATCTTCGTCTCCATGCTCCTCCTCACCGTCGCCTCCCTCCTCCTCCTCCTTTTCCTCCCCACCTTCTTCCCCTTTTTCCATCTACCTCCTGCTCCCCATCTTCCTCATCATAGAGTTCCCATTGGCAGGTGCCTCTCTTCCATTCTCTGCCTCTTCCTTCTTCTCCATCATGTCCTTGGTGGTGATCTTGGAGCTGGTGTCCACGGCCGCCTCTGACATGGTGGGGCACACAGGTGATGCACTGCAGCTATGGAGGAAAGAAATCGAGTTCCTGGACTCTGGAGAGAATGCTGCAGGAGTCCTTTGCAGAGGACGAGGTGGGCAGAGAAGCACAGAGCAGGACCTGGGAACAATGCAAAGATGGCTTTTCAGAGCACCTGGTGGGGGATTTCAGATATCTTAACTGTTGCTTACCCAGCCTCCCTCCCTCTCTCCCTGCCTCCTTCCCTCCCTCCCTCCCTCCCTCCCTCCCTCCCTCTGTCCCTTCCTCTCTCCCTCTGTCCCTTCCTCTCTCTCTCTCTATCATTTTAACTCAACCCAAATAATATAAAGACTATTAGCAAACTGCAAACATTATAATGTTTTCCCTTTAATTACCTAGACCAATTCATATTCTCTTTTGGAACATAAAAAGCAGCCTTCTAAAATCAATGATAAAAATAATGAAGTTGCTAGTAGGAGAGTATTTTGAAGGCTATTCTTAATTTGCCAGTATTTTTGTTCTAGTCCAAATATGTAGTTATTTTATTAACTTTTAAAAGTAAATACTTTTTCTTAGTTATGGTACCTATTGCTGCAATGAAACACCATGACGAAAAGCAAGGTAAGTAGGAAATAGTTTATTTCACTCTTAGTACAATTATCATCCAAAACAGTGAGGACAGGAGGAACCTGGAGACGATTACAATCTGAATACACTGAATCTGGACTTTATTAATCTGGATTACAATATAGAAACAGCCTGAATGTGATTTTTGGAATAGCTTCATATATGTCCAGGACTGTATATTGTTATTTGTAAAGTTATTAGTTAGTAATATACTACTAAATTCTGTTGCAGGAGTTCCTCAGAAAATATTTGCAGAAAGCTTCGCATATATAATCAGCCTCCTTAGTAACAATTATAACATGTTGTATTGGCTTTTAAATAACTTGTCATAAACATAGATCAAGGTATGGTATGGTTTTCATAAAATTTTATTTGAATGATAAGCTTTTACTTTTAAAAATGAACCGGTTTAATTTTGAGCTAATGTATTATTTTGTTGGATGATGATATTTTCTATTCATTTGAGTTTATATTCTTGGTCCTTCATGATACATTTACAATGGCTAATACAGTATTTATATTGTATGGAGAGCAATGGGAAAACATTTGGAATGTTGTTTGAAATTCTCTTAGGGACATTGACATCTGGCTTTTTATAAGAGAAAGTTTGTTTTATTTTATTTGGGTTTCACTCTCTAGTTTGAAGTAATTTATCACCTGTGATTACGACTCCCACTAGGTAAGTAATATTAATGTCAGGTCAAATGTAGGTCAGCTATTTATTTTGCATAGATTCATTGTCACTTTATAAACAACATAGCTTTGGTTTTCTTTATTTTGGATGAAGTATAACTTATTTTATAGCCCTGAATTTAGTTGTTTATAGATGACTAAGAGTAGAGTATCTTAATATAAAATTTTTATCTCATAATTCCTAGTGCAGCTGGAATTATGTATACAAAACAAAGTATTTTTAATATTATGTTCATGTAGATACATACAATGGCAGTCATTATATTCAGATAGCTTAGATCATATTTGATGTTTTTGAAACATTCTTCTTTGTATCGCAAGAATTGACTGAAGTAGGATATTTATTTCTTGACTTCATCATTATTGTATCTAAGATTTACTTTTTCCCATCAATGAAAACCTTGTCACATCGCTAAGCAGCTTCAGTGGAAACTGTAGAAGCAGGATGATCTGTATCTAGGCAAGGAGTGGACAGTATACCTCAAGTGTCAGAAACAAGTTAGGACCCAGGCAAGAGGTTCAAGTTGACATAGGGCAACAGCTGATTCCTAAAAGAGTAGAGATAGTTTCAATGGTCCTAAGTGACAGTTCCACGGGCAGAAATGGCATTTCATTGCTACTATGATTTAGTTGTCTCCTGAATAGTGAAAGAAAAATAAACACAGCTGAAAGTAAATGGGACCCTGAATTAGAAATAAAAAAGAGAAAAACAGCCCAAGGAATTAATTCCAGATGTTCGTAAAAAAGAAAAACAACATGAAAACTAAGATAACTTAACTTCATCAAAATTTGCTAACGTCTTAGTAGTAGTCACTCCTATTGAGAATGATTAAGAAGAATTCTCATAGAATATAAAGAAATAATTATAATAATGTTAAAAAATTAAAAATCCTAAAGACAACATGGACATATATACATATATGTGTGTTATGTATGTATATTTGTGTGTATGCATATATGCATTCATATATGTATAAAGAAAAGGGATATATCTAGGATGTCAGCCTTTTGATTATGGTCATAGAAGATATTGAACACATAGAGAATAATTTCAATATAGTTGTAGTCATAAGATAAAAGGTTTAAACCTATGGAAATAGATGCCCATCCAGATACAATAGGTATATAGAACACCAAATACATAGGACAATAAAATCAATTTCTGGTGTCATATTATGACTAGACTATCAAACATGCATGATAAAGTAAGAGTTCTAAAAATAAGCAAAGAAAGTTCATTTCACTAATAAAAGCAGGGTCATATTTAAATCATGTGATTAACCAATGTAACTCTCTAAAGCCCAAAGGGTCTGGGATGATACATTCCAATTCAGGAAAAGCATGGCTTTCAATGTTCTTATACCCTAGAAAACCTGTCAATAAATATGAAGAAGAAATAAAAATTTTCTACGTTAAAATAAGTTGAAGAAATTTATGACCAGTTAGTCAGCCATTCTGTAGAGATAGAATAAAACATCAAAGATCAACAGTAATTAATAAATCATCCTAAAAAATCAATCCCTAGATGCCTAAAGATAAAATGTGAATATGCTATCCTAACAAGAAAAAAGGAACCAAAACACAAAAAGTTGTGGCTATTCCAAAGTCTGACAAGACAGCTTTCAAAGACAATATAGTCAGAAGTGATATTAAAAAACACAAAAAGCCTTCATTCTCCTTAGTGGAACAAGCAAACAAAAGGACATAGATTAAGATTTTACATATATATATATATATATATATATATATATATATAGTGTAATGAAACAAATACTAGTAGATGTAAAGTCAAAAACAATCTCCATATGGTGACTTCAGTATCCCACTCTCACCAATTGACAGACAGGCCATCTGAAAAACAGATATAGAAGCAGTAATAAAAAGTTCTCCAGTTGGAAAGAATCCAACAGCAAATGGACTCTCTGAAGACTTCTATCCATATATTTGTGGTGTGCATGTATATATGAATATATACTTGTTTATTATGTTTATATGAAGAATTTTATAAATTGTGGAAGATGCTGTGCTTTTTATAAATATATACAATGGTCTGGTGTCTCATTATTAATGTGTCTCATCAATAAATATGGAATACGGTGAATATGGACAATGAGAATTGCTAAGATGCAGCAACATATCATTAGATATAAATATTTTTGTAATTAAAAGCATCGTAGAAAGCAAACACTAAAATCCCAAGAAGTATAGAAATGCCCCAATAATAAGCTGAGAGAATACAGTGTGAGTAAGATTTCCTTCCTATATTTCTTAGTCCCTATGGAAGGCTGCCAGCTACTCTTTCTAACTGGCATCACAGCTACCTTTATACTGTGTGGTTATATGATGTTTTCTGTCCAAAAAAAGTGACAGAAGTGGCATATGATACTTATAGTTGGAAAGCATGAAGAGACAGTGCTGCTGACAGACATAGCCACAGAGTGAGACAGAGATAAATGTGTTTTTAAGGTATTGATGTTTTGGAGCTAATACAGCTACACAGACTGGTAAAATACCCTGAAGTCTATTTTTAAGCACATGTGTAAGAGAAAAAATATAGTTTTGTTATTTGAATCCTGGGTGTGTGTCTAAACTATAACTGGAAGTTATTTAAATTCGCTATAGAGAAAGAGAGAGAGAGAGAAAGAGAGAGAGAGAGAAAGAGAGAAAGTTATGTGCCATGAACCATCTCAGTCACACTCAGACTCCAGTGTTGACCAAATCACCTCACAACAACACATACTGACATTTCACTTGCATTTGTGTATTGATTTTTGCATGAGAAAAATTTGTTAAACTGAAAGCTCTTCGGCTGGAGTGACACACTTCAGACACCCCCTGTTAACCCCCAACAGGAGCCATCATTCTTGTATCCACTACAGGGCTCTTAGGATGAGTCAAATGTCTGAAAAACCTCTTCATTAGTAATGACTGAATTGAAAACTAGCAGGATTTTCCTTGCAGGTTTGTATTAAATGAGGCTTCTATTACAGACAGTCATAAGCATAAAGTAAGGTACACAGATACCAAAGTGGAAATTACATGTAAATTCAATATTTGTGAAGTTATTATTTGATGGTTGAAATTCAGATGCCAAGCCTGCATTTCAATTTATATAAATAAATGAAAACAGATTTTTCCAAAAATTATAGTTTGGTGGATACATCATTTTTTCCACCAAGTGAAAAGTCACATATACACATTCAAAAGGAAAATGTTTCTATGTCAAATCCATCAGGAAAAAAATGCTAATGTATGACATTTTGAAGAATGAGACCTAAGCATAGAAGTGAAGCTGATTTGTTAGTATCTGGAGACTCAAATATTATAGTATTCTATGATAGTATTCTTTATGTTCTCAGGAGCTAGTATGTATAATAGTGGCATACATACTAGCTCAGTATGTATACTGAGTATGTATACATACTTTTGGTACTGAGAAACAATCATTGAGTGTCTGTATTTTCAAAGAAACCATGGTCACAATTCATAACTCTATGAGACAAGGCAAACGGAGACTATTATGCTGTGTCATCATCAACAATGCTGTGTCCCAACAAGATGAAAAGCACATTAAAAGGGTAGTGGGTCGCTTAAAATCCAGAATTCCAGGTATATACAGCAGATAGCATTAAGCCAATGTAGAAAACTTAAAAGATGTCCAAGAGAAAACCAATTTGTGTTACATAGGTACAGATGGAAGAGAGGCCATACAATTTTTGGAACCACTGTTTTAAAATAATATACACCTGCAAAATGACAAAGAGCAACTGAATGTTTTCAGATAGCCATGATCCATTTCAGAGATGCCTAAGCAACAGCATGGCAAATTAAGTAAAAGTATATTGATGGCAAAAGAAGAATAGCTTTCAAAGGCTTATATAAATATTCACATACTTGAAAAAAGGTGCTTAAAAATTTCAAGAATAATGGAAGCTCTCTCATACATCCACTACTCTGGCTCCTATCAGGTGTTGGGTTGTTCAGTTTTGTAAAAGAATTGAAATGGTAATTATTTATTAACCTGTTTATTTTGACATTCAAGCATGTCTAGTTTTCCTCCACTCACCAAAGAAAATTTATCAAATGTTTTGGCTTTTCTGACTATGAGAATTTTAATACAATGGGAACAAATTGGTAATTTATTACTTTCTGCTATATGAGTATTTATACAGTGATTTTGTAGTTTGTATTGAAGTCACCGATTGCTTGGGTAAGTTGCTTTACATTTTATGAGATGACAACTCTTGGTTCACCTATATATTGGCTTTAAATCATAAAGATGGTATCTGCCAGATTCTTCTGTCATAAAATAACTCTTCACACTTTGGAAAAAAATTTTACTTTTCTCCTTATATTTTCTCCCAATAGATTTATCATCTGTTAGATAGTAAATGTCTTTTTTCTACTTAACTCTAACTCTGAAGTTACTAGTTGGTGTTTTTAAAAGAATATATTGCATTCTTTTTATCTGTATTTTTAATAAATTTCAATATTTCTATATAGATTTTTATTTTATTCAAAAAGAAATAACAATGTATTAAAAGAATTTTGTGTTTACATGTATCTGGACTTGATATTTGAAGTCAGATTCTTTATTTTGTGATAGATCCTTTCTATTTTATGAGAACTTTTTGGTGAAATTCCAGAATATACATTTTAACAATAATGAATATTTACTATACAATATAAAATATAATAAAGCAAATAAATGATAAGGAAATACAAAATAATAAGTAAAATATTTTAATTAATTGGAAAATAAAAGACAGGAACTCTTTTCTTCTTTTTACAACTTTTTTTTAATTAGAAGCAGGCTTGCTTCACATGTTCAATCTCACCCCATCTCGTCCAACTCCCCCACGTGTCCAGGCCAAGAGCGCATCCAATCCCCACTTAACTCTCCAGGGAGGGTGAGGCCCTTAACGGAGATCTCCAAAGTCTTCATATCTGGGGCAGAGCCATGGCCCTCCCCCATGTGTCCAGGCTGAGAAAGCATCCCTCCATGTGGAATGAGAAACCTAAGTCCATTCAGATGCCAGGAATAAATACTGATCTAGTACCTAAGGCCCCAAAGATTGTTGAGGTCTCCGCACTGACACCCAAATTTAGGGGGCCTGGATAAGTCCCATGCTGGCCTCTCAGCCATCAATCTGGGATTCATGAGCTCTCCCTTGTTCAGGTCAGCAGTTTCTGTGGGTTTCATCAGTCCAGTCTTGACCCCTTTGCTAATCACTCCTCCCACTCTGCAACTTGTTTCCAGGAGTAAAGATCAGTGTTTAGCTGTAGGTGTCTCCCTCTGCTTCCATCAACCATTGGATGAAGACACTAGGATGTCATACAAGGTAGTCGCCAGTCTCATTATCAGGGAAGGGCATTTAAGGTATCCTCTCTACTACTGCTTAGATTGCTGGTTGGTGTCATCCTGGTAGATCTCTGGAACTCTCACTAGTGCCAGATCTCTCCTCAAACCTATAATGACTCCCTCTATTATGGTATCTCTCATCCTGCTATCCTTTATTCTTCCCCCGACTCAACCTTCCTGCTCCACATTTCCTCCTCTCCCCTTCTCTCCTTCTCCACATTTTACCCTAGTTCCCTGTCCCCTCCCAGTCCACTAAGGAGATCCTGTCTCATTCTTCTTCTCTGAGTTACCATGCATACCTCTCTTAGGGTCGTCCCTGTTTCCCATACTCTCTGGCAGTGGGATTATAGGCTGACACTCCCCTGCTCCATGTCTAAAATCCATATATGAGTGAGTACATACCATGTTTGTCTTTTTATGACGAGGTTACCTCACTCAGGATGGTTTCTTCTAGTGCCAATCATTAGCCTGCGAATGCCAAGATTCCATTGTTTGTTTTTTCTGCTGAGTAGTACTCCATTGTGTAAATGTACCACATTTTCTCTATCCACTCTTCAGTTGAGAGGCATCTAAGTTGTTTCCGGGTTCTGGCTATTACAAATAATGTTGCTATGAACATAGTGGAACAGATGTACTTATTATATGAATATGCATCTTTTGGGTATATGCCCAAGAGTAGAATCGCTGGATCTCTTGTGGTAAACTGATTCCCATTTTCCTGAGGAATCTCCATACCGATTTCCAAAGTGGCTGTACGAGTTGGCACTCCCACCAGCAATGGAGGAGTATTCCCCTTTCTCCACATCCTCTCCAGCATAAACTGTCTTTGACAAATTTTGTTATAAGTTTTTCTAAAATGTGGATAACTAGAAGGAAGAAGGTAATACTTAAAAGGAATGAACAGGTAGCTGAGATGTTCTTGCTCAAGGTTCAAGTCCCTAACCTGAAAATATCACCTTGGATGCGTCTATTGATTAGTAGTGACATATCCAATATCTTTTTGAGGAATTTTCTCATTTCTGGACAAAACTAGAAGATCCAAACGAAATACATCAAATTCTTGAAAAACAGGTTGGAAAAAATAGTTTGTGTTGTAGTAATCAATAAAATGAAGAAGAAAGCTGAGAGAAATGTAATTCCACAGATAAGTCTAGTTATTTAGGAAATCCCGGGCAGGCCATTACCTTCCTAACTCAGTCATTACCATCCTTCAGTAGTTGGTTCTGAGGACACTGCCTTGCTTAAGGGTACTGGATGAGGAAGCTGTTTAGTTTTCACTGGTTTAAGTATGCCACTGTGAAGAGTAGCGACTGGACTCATGTGCACTGACTGCATAATTGTCCATGGGCATGTTGCTCTCACTGGGACATCAGTTGTCTTGATTCTCTTTGCCCTTCATCTAAACAAAGTCAGATAAAACGATTAGGATCCCTGAAATGTTTTAATCTGTCCAGGAAAGACATCATGCTCTTACCCTGAAGGAAATTGTTGTCTTTTCCAAATATTTTCAGAGTTGTTTCAGTGAGAAATTTTACAAGAGACAACTTTATGGACATATTTTTTGCTAGTTTCAGGGACTAGGAAGACAGGATTCTTGGGGCTATGCAAGCATAAATTATAGAGCTTTCATCTGATTAACTGAAGAATTTATCTCAATATCTTGTTAAATTCTGAAAAGTGATCTCAAGAAAATGATATTTGATTTGGGCAGATGCTATAAAAGGCTCTCTAGCGTAGCTGCTTAATTTCTCAAAACAAATATTTTTTCAATTTAATTTATTTTCCCTTCCCTTTATTCGTGGAATCAATTATTTCCTGCCAGTTATTTAGAAATCAAGCATTGTGTTTTGTGTATGCTCTTGTTGAGGGTAGACTTGGAGGACAGTAAGATGAAAGAGGGAAAGGAAGGTGAAGAAAGAAGAAGGAAAGATGTCCTCTTATTGTATGGATGTTAAAACAAATTAAAACATATTTTATTAAAATACCATTTTGCTCAAACATGTATATCAGGATATGTGGGTGCATGTAAAAATGGTATGTATATTTGAATGTTGTACTAAAAATTTAAACTATTTAATCAATATTCAAGAAATAATTTATTGACTTCATTTAATGCACAGTCCTTAGAAACACTATAGATTGATTCAACAGAAGGCAAAGCTTAAAACGGAACACTACATGAGATTTTAAAAATATATTACAAAGCACCAGGCAGTGGTAGTATATGCCTTTAATCCCAGCACTTGGGAAGCAGAGGCAGGAAGATATCTGTGAGTTCAAAGCCAGCCTGGTCTACAGATAAAGTTCCAAGGGAACATCCAAGACTATGCACAGAGAAACCTTGTCTTAAGAAAAAAAACAGTATGTATATATACATAGGCCTATATAATATTAAGCAACAAAATAATATTAAGCCATACATTATTGGCAGAAACAAAGGAAATATTAAAACGCAGAATAGTACAGAGTCCATATGTTAACTTCCTCAAATAGCTCAAAAAACACAATAACTTGCAAAAAGCAGAGATAACCACAGGTGAAAGAAGCCAAAGCGGAGAGACAGAATTTAGAATTTACAAAAGGATTTCTGAAGGTGACAAAGCACCTAAGACAAGTACAACAATGTAAGTTATTGTCATCATTTCAGCCACTGAGATGAAGACATCAAATGCAGAAATAACTTTTATTTAGGAATATGCGTCCTGAATTATTTTCTGTCTCTTCATCGAATCTCATCTGTCATGGTCCAGCCTTTACTCATTACCAATCATTACCAATTTTGCTCATTAAAAGAAAAAATAATCTGCGTTTTACCCTTGTGAATTTACTAAGATAAATTTGCCTTTTACTTGGAAAACAGAGTAATTTTAAAAGCCAAGGGTCTATTTCTACTCAATAAATTGTCGGATATTTAGTTTTTTATATATAAATATTGTTATTTTTGTACTTCATTTTGCTGCATTTTTATGTAGTGGGGCTTAATTCTATGTTCAATATTATAGCCCTGTAATGTTACTAACCCTTTCATGTTTTTTTTTACTATGCAAAACTCTGCCTCCCTGAACTGCAATCTTTGCTTTTTCGTTAACCTTGTCTCTGAATGTTCTCTTAAGTTTTGACTTTTATTAAGAGCTGGTCCTGAGGATATCACCTGCTGTGGGAATATCAAGGGAAGCTGGTTTAATATCAGAGCCCCGCGGAGCATGGGTGATATGGGTCATATGTTTTCTAGGTTGTGCGTTGTTTCTTTTGTATCCCTGGCTCTACAGTCAGATATATACTTCTTGGTCATACATTTACCCAGTTCTGCAATGAGACTTCTCTAGATATACTAAAAAAATTCAGAAGTGATACTAGATTCTAATAATTTCTGCCACACCTTTTTTATTACAAGCAGTTCTATGATTTACAGATTTCCCAATTTCCATCCATCTCATTCGGCATTGATATACTTCTCTACCAGAACTGTTTCATTTGCCAGCATCATTCATGGTGACCTCTGCATTTAATTTCATTCCCAGGAATGACTTTATGCTTCATTCTTTAGAAATAATTAATTGCAAATATCCTCAGCTGATCCTTTTTCCTAAACGAAAGTTTTAATTGCTGAACACAAATCACAACAAAAGCAAATATTCTGTTTTCCACTCATTCGCATAAGGAACTAAGATTCCCAAAGGACGAAGTAAAGAAAAATTAAAAGAAAATGCAATTAATGTTAAGTTTATTAAAATATGCATCCAGTAAATTTAGGAACTCCCTGAAAATCGTATTTTATGTTCTTGTGGTGTTTACCATACAGATTTTTATCATTTTTCTTATCTAACCTGGAAGGCAGCCAGTGGCCTTGAGAGAAGTACTGTAACTATTATTATTCTAGAATCCCAGAAGACAATGGCATTGCCCATGACACCATCTGAAGCTTCACTTGCTGTTGGTGATCTTCTAAAGCTGAGATGAGAGCGAGAGGATTTTCTTCCTGATGATAGAATTGCACAAGAAATATTGATGTTTTTAAAATTGTATGACAATTCTAGGCATTAGTAAGCATGAATGGTTAGCTATGCCTTGAAATTGAAAAAAATCAGAATCAGGTATAAACAATGGAAAAGGAATCAGTTTGGGAATAAAGAGCTGGGGCCATTCAGCTTTGCGAGGAAGTCCCATGTAAGTTTTTAATCCATATGTAATCATTCTGAGAAATTTCTTAGTTGAAAAGGGAGAATATTTTCTTATATGTGATCATTATGGTCTTGGTCTGTCCTGACCTTCTGTGATTCACTCAACATGAAAAATGCTATATATCTCAAAGCAATAGACACTGGAGTAGTGGATAATAGAACAAACAGCGTCTTAACAGTTAAATGTTTCTATTATGACTGAAAACTTTCTGAATATGTAACAATATAAAAAGAATATTATGTATAAGGCAGGACTTCTGAAATCTTTATGTCATACAGATACATTCTCTTACAAATTTGATTATAACAAGAGTGCTAGAACAAATTATGATATTTCATAGTTGATTTTTATAGTACATCAAGTGAATTATTACTTGCAGGTGGAATGTGTTGGAAATCTTCAAAATTTCACAACTGTTTTATAAAAAGATGCTTTCTTACAATTTTATAAAATTTGACTGTAGCTCAAAACCCAAATGCTATGAACCCAACCATTGTCTTGGGTGTTTCTGAGCATTTAGATACAGGCCCTAAAGTATAACTACACCTTTGCTAGCAATAGTACTAATCACACGTCTTTCTCCTTTAACTATGTACAAAGCAAAACAATATATAAAAACAAAGCCTCATATTCTCAAGTCTTTTAAGTTCAATGAGAATACTGATGGTAAATGAGTTAAAAGTCACTTTGTAAAAAGAAATGGGAATATGTGTATTGAGTCTGTAAGCTCCCTCTGTTTTCTGGCCTAATTCCATTTTGTTACTTATTTTTCCTTGATAATCTGTCTATTTTCAACCTGGAAAAACTGTAGAAAACTTGTCATGCACTGAAAAATAGTCTTATACTTAGTTCTATGGTGAATGAATTATCATAAAAGAAAAAGTAAAAACACCTTGAAACAAAATTATTGGAGCAAAAATTTTCTCCTAGTGTCAAAAGATTGCTTTCACTCAAACATAATTTATACTGTTTCAAATTTTTTACTTCAATAACTCTAAAATAATATATTCTAGTTATATAATATATTTTAGTTGGACTTCATGATTATACTTAGTTCATATGTAATTAATTTTTCATTATTATGTTCAAAATTGTTACAAATATATAGGCTGTTTTGATTCTAGCATTTGTTCAGTTTAATCTCATTTGTATCACACACTTAGTCCACTCTCATGAAACAATTGTTTTTTTGCTAACAATGTATCTATGTATTGCTACTTAAATGCTAATTTCCAGTGTCAACTTGCTTTCCCTTATTGGAAAACTGGATCACTTCTAAATTTGCTTCTACTTTTTCTAGTGACAGACCATATACTAAATCAAGACATAAATATATTGTATTTCTAGGGGTCATAAGTCTGCGATAAGTCTTTAAGGAAAAAGATGAAAGTATTGGATAAACTTAATTCTTTCTAAAGCTCTTGTTGGAAAACACATTTCTTGCCTTTCCAAACAAGTAATGGGTGGATAATGTTCTTTCTTTGACACTGATTCTTCTGCTTCCTTCATTGGTATGAAGGATGCTTTAATTGCAGAAACCCTACCATGGTGATGTATAAAAATATTAGCTAACTAGGTTACCTTTCAATAGTATTCATTTGAAAAACTTAACATGCTCACTCAAATTATCTTTAAATTCACAATCTAAGGAAAATATCTGATGAGTGTTAGAGAAAAAGCAAACGAAATGAGTATTAATTCCTTGATCCCACCTAAATACTAGTCTACAAAAGAAACAGTGCAAAATCAACTTATGCAGGTAGCAAAGAAGACCAAGCAATTCTCTTTGCTCGCTCTAGAGAATACCTACTGCCAAACACACTTCAGCCTTTGGACTCTGGAATTTCTGTCCACCCTTTTCTCTTGTACTGTTTCCATGATTATATCTTCAACAAGGCAATAATGCATGCACATTTATTTGAAAATTTCACAAAACAGTGGGTCTGGTTCTAATATATGATTTAATTTTGTTCATATATTAAGTTGTTTCCTCCAAGTATATGAACCAAGACTGACACCTGTTAGTATGATTAGTGGTGACATTTTTGCTTGGTATGGATAATCTTTGACAACTCATCTTAGGGAGAACAATCAGGTAAGTTTTCCCCATTAGAAACCAATAAATAAAGGTAGTTATTACAGTAATGATTGCTTCATTATATATTTTATGCTCAAAAGTTCTGAATTGTGTGTGAGACATTACACATACAAACATATTGAAAATCCATAACGTGTGGCTTTAATGGTCACTAACTACCTAGGATTACATGATTTTTCTTCCTTCTCATTTAGATTATTTTACCCTCATTTTCAGGAATACTTAAAATTCCTTCATGTATACATTTTAAGGTTTCTGTTGCTCCTAGAGTCAAAAGCAAAACAAACTGTTTAAATTGGTGAATTCTGAGTTCTGGATGTACTTTTGTCCATACCTTAGAATATGCAGATACCTTGGTATTGAAGAAGTGTATGGCAATAAGATATACAGAAACAACAGATGCACAAATCTTTTGTACTACTGTAGATTCTTGAATTTTTGTACATCTTACTTTTATCTTTTTATTTCATCACACATAAAAGCTTGTTTTTAATAAGTCCCATGGACATCTAACTTTAAATGTCATTAAATAATCCCTTATAGTGTACTCTAATTAAACATACACTTATCTGCTTATTTATTATCTTAGTTAGGGTTTCTATTCCTATTAAGAGACATCATGACCATGGCAACTATAATAGAGAAAAACATTTCATTAGGTGGGTCATAATTTCAGAGGTTTAGTCAATTATCTTGATGGTAGGACATGGTGGCATTCAGGAAGTTTTAGTGCTAGAGAGGGAGCTGAGATTTCTACATCTTGATCCATAGCCCACAGGAAGGTGACTGAGATACTGGCCATGGCTTAAGAACCTATGACACTTCAAAGTCCACCTCCACAATGACGCACTTCCTTCAACAAGGCCACATGTGCTCCAACAAGGCCACACCTAATAGTGCCACTTCCTTTGAGGGCTAATTTCTTTCAAAGCACCACATTCTACTCCCTGACTGCTGAAGGCTTACGGCCACATCATAATGCATTCACTTCATCTTCAAAAGCCACCATAGCTAAACAGTCTCAAACTTATTTAAATCTCAAAAGTTCACAGTTTCTTCTGAAGTACATGCACCCTTTTACCTGCAATCCCCTGCCAAATTAAAACCGAAACGCAAATCACATGATTTCAAATTATAATGACAGATTATATGTATTATCATTCCAAAATGTAGGAAAGAGGGCATAGTGAGGAAATACTGGACCAAAGAAAGACTAAAAACCATCTGGGGAAACTATAAATTTTGCATCTCCATGTCTGATGTCAAAATGCTCTTCAGATCTCCAACTTCTTTTAGCTTGGTTGACTGCAACACATTTCATTCTCTTGGGCTGTGTCTGCTTCCTTTTGGAAGCTCTCTTCAGCAGGTGTTCTACCACAACGGCATCTCCAACATCTTGGGACCTCCAAAGCAATCCAGGATTCAGCTTCACAGTTTGATGAAATGGCCCTCCTAGGCCTCTATTCAGGACACACTTGACACAGTGGCTTTCCTTAGTCTTGGAGGCAAATTACATAACCCCTTTCTTAAATCCCAACTCTAAAGTCAGAGCCATGTGGCTGGAGTCACCACGTTTTTCTGCTTGCTGAGACTGGAACCTGCTACCTGTTCAATAACATCTTTACCAGCTTTCTGGTTTCGATGGTTTTCTTCACTGCCTAAAATTTGCTGTTCTGGAACTTGATACCAGGTTGACCTCAAACTCAGAGATTCGCCAGCCTCTACCTTCTGAGTCCTGGGATTAAAGGTGTGTACCTCTACACCTGGCTCTAAGCTTTCCTTTAATATCTTTTCACAAGTTGTAAACTTACCTGGGTAGAATGTTTTCCTGAGGTCATCACCCTCTTTATTCCATTTCTTAATCTATCTCCTTGAAAGCAGGGTTTAGCTGCACGTCATTTCCAGGGGTTCTTTTTCTCTTCAACTTTTTGTTTTTGTTTTTTTGAGACAGTTTGTCTGTATAGTTTTGCAGCCTATGCTGGCACTTGCTCTGGAGAACAGGCTGGCCTCAAACTCACAGAGATCAGACTTCCTCTGCTTCCTGAGTGCAGGTATTAAAGGTGTAAGCATCATCACTTCCTGGCCTTTTCTCTTTGAATTTTAAATTTTGTAATTTACCATACACAGATTGTTCCCTTTCATCATGAGCCTTCATTATAGTTACCACTAATAACCACATGGCAGAGTCTTTACTAGGTTGTTTATAGATTTCCATTGCCGATGGAAATAATCCAAAATGCTTCAATTTAGCCTCAGGCAGACTTTTTGGACAAGGGCAAATGGCAGTCACATTCTTTACCAAAATATCACAAGACAAGTTTCTAGGTCACATTCTAACATTCTTCTCTTCTGAAACCTCTTGTCCTAGGAACCTACCATTAAAATCACGCTTAGCACCACCGTCTTCCATGATCCTATGGCCCATTTCAGCAGCATTTAAAGCATTCAACCAAGTCCCATTCCCAGGACCAGCTGTTTTTATAATATTGTATATCTAGTAAACCTTAGTTATTACTGAAACCATCTAGCCTAACTGACTGGTACATAAAGGACAAGATTGCATGTGTAGTTATGCAGTATAGAAATTACAAAAAGAAAGAATCACATAAACCAAGAAATGGCAGTTTTTTTTCTTTCTTTAACATCTTGGTGTGTGTGTGTGGGGGGGTTATCTATGTTTGAATGACAACATGCACACGTCCGTGCTAGTATACCTTCACATGCATGCAATGTGCTTATGGAAGCTGAGATGAGGTTGATGTTGGGGATTTTTCTTTGACCACTTACGCATCCTATCCTTTAAAACGGGGTCTTTTCACTAAAAGCCAGTGCTCTTGGAGATGACTGGTCTTAGCTCTCCTAGCCTGGAATTACAGCTGGGCTCATCCCATCTCCCTCACGTTGGTGTTGTTTCTGGGCATTGGAATTCTGATCCTTTGAATGAGGAGCAAGCACGTTAACTCCTCTCCATCTCTCCAGCCCAGAGAGCAATCACTTAAAAGCTGAAGGTTAAAAGTAGATCCTCTTGTACTGCACTTTATATTGCCAATAGAATTAAATAGCGATGTGCAGCATAGGCATTCTAATAAGTGTTCATTGAGTAACTGTAGATTTACAGGTGTTTTTAGACTTAAATTTGTAGATTTACAGTTGTTTTTGCATACTATAAAATAGAAAGGCAGAAATTTATTTATAAAATATTCAGGAAAGCAAAAGAGCCAGAAAGATTCTTCTAAATCAGGTAAAGTAATTTGCTCATTAATTTACCGCAGCAGCCTATTCAATTATTCGTGTTGATGAGAACCACATTCTGTTCCAAGATAATGATCAATGTCAAGATATATTTTTAGAAATCTCACTCATCTTCTAGGATTTAAAAAGACTTAGAACAAAAGAGATGAAATCTTCAATTGGGAATAATTAAATTGGCTCATCCATTATAGAAAGTTTGGTCTTGGAGAAAAATCTGTAATTGGCTTTATGTACCCTTTTAAAGTTAACTAGTGACATTTCCAAAATTAGATTTGAGGGATTAAGAGACGAAAATATGATAAACTAGATTATTTTGCAAAGCCCATGGTGGTAACATTACAGAATAAACAATGGGGAAGTATGCTGTGTTGTAAATACAACTCCAAAGAAATAACCAACTCTTGCACATTCTTATTAATACTAAGACCTCTTTAAAATCTGAGGGGGAAAGAGGGCTTTCGTCTGCATTCATTTCTTTTCGGTTATAAATATAAACTTTTTAATTAGTGAAAACACTGGGAACTGTGATAATTAATCAGATAAAAGAGACCAATTTAGATCATCAATCACTTTTAAAGTGGGACCTTGATTAATTAAATCAGTTACTATGGCAGGGAAACTGTGGACATGTTCAATAAAGCCTCTCCTTATGGAAAGATATTGTAGGGCAGTGAAGAGTGTTCCAAAGCTCGTTTAGAGATGGCAACATCAGTTGCCCTTTACCATTATTAGCCACTTACCTAGTGGCTTTCTCATCACCTAGAGTTCATCCTGAGCTCTTCTGAAATAAAATGATCTCTTCTTCTACAAACCACGGTGAAAACTGAAATAGGTATTTTACATCAGTAAATAAAGGAAAACTAAGCTTAACTTCCTGAGAAATTAGCATAGAAATAGATGCAATTCTGCTTTGCTTTGTTTTGCTATATTTTATCTGGGCTTGCATGTGTCCATGAGCTGGTTGGGTTTTATAGTTCAGTTAATAAAATAGATGGGAAGACAACCAATCGTGTGGACATGAAAACAAAGGTGAAGTTGTTCCACTAGACTCCCTCTTAAACTCAGTCTTTGTGCTCTTAATAAAACTTCAAATTAAGAGCAGCTAAGGAAAAAGGTCAAGTAACATATAAAGGCAGACCTATCAGAATTACACCTGATTTCTCCATGGAAACTCTGAAAGCCAGAAGGTCCTTGATAGATATTCTACCTACACTAAGAGACCATGGATGCCATCCCAGACTACTATACCCGGCAAAGCTCTCAATCACTATAGATGGAGAAAACAAGATATTCCATGAAAAAACTAGATTCAAGCAATATGTGTCCACTAACCCAGCCCTACAGAAAATTTTGGAAATGAAAAATGTTGAAATAAATAAAGACACAAATGAATAAATTATTCTGGCTGCACTGTTTTCAGTTGTCTTCTGAAAGAGTTTTTGTTCTTTTGTTAGTTTATTTTTTGTTGTTGTTGTTTTGTAGTCTGATACCATAGTTCTCATATGTCATATAATTAAATGTTTGTAGGAGTCTCAAGGGTGTTAAGGTCAATAAAGATTTTTGAGTAGTGCATTGATAATTAATCTAAAAAACAATAATTTTAGTCAATCATATAGCAATAATATATGCACCCTATAGTATCTATACTTTTGTCCTTGACGTATATCAATCTTTCACGTAGAAATTATCTCAAATCATAAATAACCTTTATTACATAGAAGTAGGTAGTAGTAGTGTCATGGAAATTATTGTTTCATTGTTGTTTTAAAACTCAGGATTCGAACCTTAGAAAAATGACTTGTTGTGACTCACCAGAAAATATATTCAATTGTCCAATTTAAAAGTTGATATGGGATTTGGGGTTTTATAGACTTTCAATACTATCTTCAAAGTATTGTTCTAAATTTTCTATCATTTGGAATCCCAAAATTACCACTTGCTTTCACTCTGACAAATTTCCTCTACAATCCTTAGAATCATTTTTAATAAAGAACTATTTCTAACCATACAAATTGTTAAATAATGCTGGCCGTGTGAACTAATCTAAGGCTATGTATTAGAGATAAAAGTTCTTATTACTTATGTTTTCAAATGTGTACTTTGTACAGTGTTCTCTACACAGAATATCATCTAGACAGAACAACTTCTCAGGGAAGAGCTCAAATGAATTAAAATCAAAATCAGAGAGAGAGAATTTGAAGACAATGATTACATCTGAAGACTCTATAAGGCAACTGTGCAGATAGCTTGTACTGATAAATAATGAAATGCAAACATATCAACAAGGCTTAGATAGTAGACAATATAGTTAGAAATATTAAAAATATATACATATATATTGCAATGCATATTTTTGCAAAGACATACAAAAATATTTTAATTGGCTTCTAAGAACAGAGGAATTGGGCTTTGATTGGAAATAATAATAGAGTACGACATAATGCAGGATTTCAATGATAGTCAGCCTATACTGGCTAAGGTGCCCACAAAAAGACGCTTTTAATAAAAATAAGAACTGATGACCTATGGGGATGAAATTCGTTTAACAAAAGCTATAAAGTGGTTTGAACCAGCATATAGAAAATGCATGTCACAATTCTGTCACTGCTTAGAACATGAGTGTACATTTGCAGCAAACCACATATTTTGGTTCTAAGATTATATTTATTAGAAAAATTATAGGTTACAAAGCTGAATTCTGTAGTCTTTAAAAAAACAAGGAAAATGAATTCTGAATAAGGAATTTTGAATTACAAAATAATTCTTTGAAGTCTCTGCTCAGAGTGTTATTTCACCTGCTCTGAAAATGCTTTCTCTGGGAGAAGACTGTATGGATCTATTGATATCTTAATGCCAAGCAGTGAAAGCTGTTCTAAAGAAGCATATTAAAAAGCTACAGCTGGGAGAAGGCAGCTTTTTAGCTACTGACTTTAAGTCAAAGGGAGAAAGAACAGCTACATGAATACATATTTAAACATAAAGTTTTCAGAAAGAAAACTATCCTCATTAGTGACTGAATCATGAGAATTTGGAGTCAACAAGTAAGATGATTTCAATGTAAAAACATATTGCTTTCATTTCAGTGACTACCTAGGTTTGCATAATTAATTTCTGAGAAATGTGCATTTGCATTGTATAATTGTATATAGAAAAGAGAAATAAATGTGGTGATAAATGTTAAAGTTTTAGAATGCAAAACTATGTTACTTTTAACTTGTAATTGCAATAAATGTGTAAAAATATCAGTTTCATCAATAATCAATTTTGTATGGAAAAACAAACGACCCAGGATAGCCAAAACAACCCTGTTCAACAAGGCAACGTCTGGAGGCATCATCATTCCTGACTTCAAGCTCTATTATAGAGCTATAATCCTGAAAACAGCTTGGTATTGGCAAAAAAATAGACAGGTAGACCAATGGAATCGAATTGAAAACCCTGATATTAACCCACACACGTATGAACATCTGATCTTTGACAAAGAAGCTAAAAATATACAATGGAATAAAGAAAACATCTTCAACAAATGGTGCTGGCATAACTGGAGGCTGGCATGTAGAAGAATGCAGATCGACCCATGTTTATCGCCATGCACAAACCTTAAGTACAAATGGACCAAATACCTCAACATAAATCCAGCCACATTGAACCTCTTAGAAGAGAAAGTGAGTGGTACCCTGGGTACACAATGGAGTACTATTCAGCAGAAAAAAAAAAAAACAATGGAATCCTGAGATTTGCAGGCAAATGGATGACACTAGAAGAAACCATTCTTTCTTTTTTTCTTTTCTTTTCTTTTTTTTTTTTTGGTTTTACGAGACAGGGTTTCTCTTTTTTGGAGGCTGTCCGTCCAGCCTGGCCTCGAACTCATAGAGATCCACCTGCCTCTGCCTATGGCACAAAGAGAGATGCTCTCTCAGCCTGGACTCTTAGGGGAGTGCCTTGACCCTACCAAGAGTGAAATGATAGACTCTAGACATCCCCTATGTGGAGGGATTTGGCAATAGGGTGGGAGGGAGGGTGGAAGGGGAGTGCGGGAGGAGGGGAGGGAGAGGGAACTGGGATTGACATATGAAACAAGCTATTTAAAATTAAAATAAAAAATGATTAAAAAAAACATAATTCATTAATTAATCTTTTAAAAAAACAAACAAAACAAAAAGAAAAAAATATCAGTTTCATAAGTTAATCTTCTGCAGGGAGGTAGATCACCTTAATTCTCTCTTGACGTCCGTGAATCCTGGTCTTAGTGAATTGCAGTCATCTTCTATATTATCATCAAACAGTATATTTGAAAACGACATTATTAAATTTTAATAGATAATGAGTTTGGGGAAAGTATCCGTGTTGTCAGCAATAATATGAAGGACAGCATTCCTATGTTGTCTTGGTAGAATATTAATGTATGAACACTGGCATTTATCTCCAAAGTAGCTACAGATTTGGAGGAAATTTTTCTAGACGTGACTTGAATACAGGTGGTACAGCAAACTGCAGAAAGTAGGCCACTAGAAAAAATATATAATAGTATAAAAAAGTAAACTGGAAGCCATAATATATATGCAAAGTACCTTGGACAGGCTCTGTAGATGCCAACTCTGTGCGGTCATATGAGCTTTGCTCATGTTGGTTTAGAAGGGTTGTTTCCTTGGAGTTCTTTCCGTCCAACCTATACACTCTCCCTACCTTCTCTTTCATGGGATTCCCTAACCTCTGAGGGCAAGGATTTGATGACACATTTCATTTTTAAAAGATTTATTCATTTATTGTGTACGCAGTATTTTGTCTCTGTGTATGCCTGCAGGCCAGATCTCAACACAGATGGCTGTGAGCCACCATGTGGTTGCTGGGGATTGAACTCAGGACCTCTGCAAGAGAAGCCAGTGCAGTTAATCGAGGAGCCATCTCTCTAGCCTGACATATACCACTGAAGGCAGAATGTTCCAAGGTTTCTCACTCTCTGCATGCCGAGCTGTGGGTCTCTATATTTGTTCCCATCTGATGCAGGACAAAACTTCTGTGATGATGACTGCACCAGGTACTGATCTATGAGCATAGCAGAATATCAGTGGTTGTCATTTTATCACTGCATTTATTTTTTTCTTTTCTGCAGAGTAGCAGTATTTGGTTTTCCCCTTGGTTCCTGGACTATCCAGTGTCTGAATCCCCGCTCAGTCAAGCAGGGTTCCGTGTCCTGGAATTGACCTCCAGTTATATCAGTCATTGGTTGCTCCCTCCTATCAGCTTTGTGCTACTGTTACTCAATCATATCTGACAGGTAGGACGCCTCAGAGATGTTGTGAAACTTTTATGTATGCAGGGAAATATATATATATATATATATATATATATATATATATATATATATATATATGGAAGTAAAGGTAACCAAAGCAAAACACTGAAAGTGCAGCAAAACTGTGTGAAGCAGATATTGGGAAATATCCATGGATGGCAAGTTTGGAGACTGGCTATTTATATCATAGCACAAAGTGCACAGAGTGAGAGAAGCTCTGTAATAGAATTCCAAGAAGAGGTGGAAAGTGCCGCACAGACCTGAAGCTGCGCCCTCTCCTTGCACTAAGAGCACCCGACACGAAGAAGCGCATTGATGCCCTTAGGAGCTGACCCACACTGAAAAGTCGGTGGAGAATGCACACCCCGGCAAGCAGAAATTTCCTTTTACGAAGGCAAACACAAATCAGGACAGGCCCACATCATAACCATGGACACTGAAATCACACAGGGACCAGGATCACACAGTACATTTGGAAAAATAAGAGCTGTTCCAGTAGTAAACACACTAAAGTGGCTGGAGGGCTGGGAAATTCTTAGGGAGGTAGAACCCTGCTGTGGCAGCAATTGTTCCACAGGAAACCTTTTCTTCATGGAGGACTAAACATGGAACAATCTGGCCTAACAATTTTCAACTGGGAAACACCAGGAAGCTCTCTCACCAACTGAGTTAAATAGAAGGCTCAGACAAATACAAAGAAGGCATGAAAAGAAAGAATGAACAGAATATGGCAGGTATCCAGGTCATAATTTAAAAAAAAATAAAACTGAATTTACAACTCATCTCCACGTAAGCAGAAGTAGGAACTGAGGGTAGAGGAAATAAACTAAAAAACTCTGATCAGAGAATGTCAAGAGACTAGAGAAAGAGGTTGCCATTCAGATACAGAAGGCATTATGAACCGAGACAAGATCCCAGGGCAATGTCTGCATATGATATTACAAAAGAAGCACTCAATATATAAAGCAAAGAATATCGAAAGCTGAAAAAAAGGAAGCAGAAAGTTAGACATAGAGGCAAATCAATCAACTTAACAGCAAATTTTTCACCACAAATGCTAAAAGCCAGAAGGGCATGGAATGATGTATTCCAACCTCTGAAAGTCAATAACCACCAACCCAGATTAGTAATTGCAAAACTATCTTTTGCAATTAAAAACGCAAACTGTAAGAATTCATTACATAACCACATAATAATTGAACTGCAGGCTGTCCTGCCTATGGAGGATGCTGGGATAAGTGTGGCCAAGTCATGGAAAAGTAACCACCAAATGAATGATCTAGCCTAAAACCCATGCCAGGAGAGTAACTAGACCCCTACAATGCCTGAAGCACCGGAGCACCCAGGGTGGATGATGCAGAGTCCTCACATAACATGACTGGAGAAAAAAAATGTCCATGCAATGATGCCTAATGATATTCTTCTATACTCATAGATGGTGCCTAGCCCAATTGTCCTCAGAGATGCCTCGTCTAGCAACTGATGCAAACAGATTTAGACCCACAGTTAAATATTAGGTGGAGCTCAGGGATTCCTCCAGAAGCCAGAGGAGTCTAGGACACCACAAGAAATCCTATAGGATCAACTAACTTTTGTTCTTGTAGGGGCTCACAGAGACCTAATAACAACCAGGGAGCCTTCATGTGACTGATCTAGGCTCTCTGCTACAGTTGTGTAGCTTGGTCCTCTTCTGGGACTCCTAATAGCGGGAGCAGGGGTGTTTCTGTTTCTTTTACTGTCTTTTGGGAATCTACTCTCATGCTGGGTTGCCTTTCCCAGCCTTATTACTTGGGGTGGTGCTTTGTCTTACTGCAACTTGATATGCCATGTTTTGTTGATATTCATGGAAGACCTGAACTTTCCTAAACAGAAATCAAGGAGGAAGAGATTGGACTTGGAGATTGGGGACTGGGAGGAGAGGAGGGAAGGAAAACTATGGGAAGGATGTAAAATAAGTAAATGAATGAATGAATGAATGCATTTATTATCAATAAGGCATTACTCCAAAAGATGCAAAAAGGTGTGTATACTGAAAAAGCAGAGCACCACAGAAAGGAATCGATTGCACTAAAATAGAAACTGGGCAAATAACAATTAGGAAAGTAAAAACAAATTAGAATAAAAAATATAGGACCTAAGACATGAATAAGAATAATACTCTGTTTATTATTGGTCTCAATTTTCAGGAAAATAGGCTAAAAGATTGAGTTAAAGATAGGATGCATTAGTTTTGCCTCCAAGAATTAGAAGTTACTGAAAAAGGCATACAAAAATTAAAATTTGGAAAGACTGTTCTAAAATTCCAAGGATATGGAACTAACTTTTAAAATAGCAAGAGCAGCCATAGTAATATGGGACAAATTAAATTTCACACCAAAATTAGTCAGAAGAGACAAAGAAAGTCATTTCATACTGATTAAGTAAAGAAGCTATGAAAAATTTAAAACAATTCTAAACTTGTATACATTGAAAATCAAGACATATAATTTCATAAAATGAAGTACTTGTTTTAAAGATTAAGATTGTTTTAACACAATAACATTGGGTCATTGATTATCTAGAAAAATATACTAATAAATATCATAATCAGATGGAACTATAAATAAAATAGACTTTAGACATAAGCAGAATCTTCCACTGAAACTTTGCATATCTGTGGAAGGAACTTTATCAAAGTACACCACAACTTAGGAAACAAAGAATTTCTTAGCAAATAAAGATAGAAAGGGTGGGGGAGGGAGCAAGAAGTATAGTTTTTGGATTCTCTCTGATCAGAATGTAATAAATCTAGAAGCCAATACAAAGAGAAACAGTACACTTTGACATTTATGGTCATTTATGTTGCCCCCTTTCTAATAATAGTCACAAGGACTTCTACTTCCGTAAAAATATATTTAAAATAATTTCATCTTCTAACAATGCTCTTGGCCCTTTACTTTCAAAGATTCAGTTTGGGACTGTGGGATATATTTTATGTACAGAGGAAAGCACAGTAACTGGTTCCTATCAGATTCATAACCAAAACACCTTCACGAAAAAAATGGGCCTCAGATTATCAGCTTGTCCCATATTACATCTTTGGTTCCATGGCAATGTACACTAATTGGCTCTACCTTGCATTGTACAGGAATATCATCAGGCTTAAATTTTGTCATGTAAGTTGGTCTTAATTATTTTGTTTTTAAAAGACTTTCAAATATGAACTGGTAAGATTATTTCCATTTCTCGGTAGGAATGTGAAATTCCATTGTCTTTCATTCACATTTTTATTGTGCATATTTAAGAAAACAAGGGAAATAGTAGATCATAGAAAAACTTGAGAAGCCTGAACAATATGCTATCGAATGATTAATGGGTTATTAAAGGAAACTTGTTATGAAAAGAGAAATGTAAAAACCAAGGCTGCCACAAAACCATTATACATCAGGTATTCAGGACATATAGTATTTATTTTAGTGTTGTTATGGGGTTTCTATGCTAAAACTGGTGGGTCTATGATACTTGTGCTTTGTCTTTGGCTCTTTTGGTTTAAGGTATACAAATAATATTTGTAATATAGATATGCAAAAGAAAACTGCCCACTGAATGAAAAATGGGTCAAGACAGAAAGAAAAAAATCAAATACATTTTAGAATTCAATGAAAATTAATACAGAACATAATCAAATACAATAAATAATGACTACAATACAAACCAATAAATGCAATACATAACCCAAAAACATGAAAGTGCTTCTAAGAGACAAGTTCATAGCATGGACTGTTGCAAGATGTGATGGGAAAAGAATGTCTCAGAACATGTGGGAGTGACTGACCAAAATTTGCCTTAAATTGGGGTTCACCTGATGACAGAGAACTCATATTCTACACTGCCTGGATGGCCAGGAAGCAGAGATCAGAGAGCACAGAGATCTAGAGGAGTATTATGGAGTTTGTGAGCCCTGGACAAGACCATACACTTAACCCAATTATAATTAAAATATTTACTGGATAGCATCTAGCAGGATAAATGCTTTCTGGTCAAATTTCATATTACATTGAAGGAGGGATGTGAGGACGGACTTCTAAAGGGAAAAAACATGCACAAAACTATCAATATCTATGCAAGCAAGGACAAACTGCTCTGTTATGCCAAGTTAAGTGATTAAGACACCTACAAACACATACATATTCTCAGAGAGAGAGAGAGAGAGAGAGAGAGAGAGAGAGAGAGAGAGAGAGAGAGAGAGAGAGAGAGAGCATCTTCAGCAAATGTTACTGGTCAAACTGGATGTTTATATGTAGAAGAATGCACATAAATCCATGCATTCACTACTTATAACCCAATATAAAACTCAACTCCAAGTGGATCAAAGATCTCAACTTAGATACACTAAACAGTATACAAGACAAAGTGAGAAAAAAAACTTGTCACCATAAGTACACAGCTCTCATGAGGGTACAATCTGGATGTCCTACATTTTTAGGTTTTGATTGATACGTTGAGACATGTATCCATCATTAGCATACTATATAGTGCTGTGAAAATTCTCAGTGCTCTGCTCCCTAACCCTCTTGTCTTTCCATAATTCAGACAACTGCAGAGTATTACACTATTTTCATAGATCTGACTTTTAAACACCCCTCCCCCAGACTGTTTCTGTTTATTCAGTAATATGTATTTAAGTTTCATCTGTGTCTTTTTGTTCCTGGGTGGGAAGGCAGTGTTAGAACTGGATAGTTGTCTGAACTATGCTATTTCAGAGGTTTGAAGTTTGGGTCCCAGGAAGCACACAGGCCTGATCTCATGGAATTGCAACTGCAAAGTAAACAATATCTCTTTCTGGACCATACTGTCATGTGACCAAGTCCCTGCATGCAAACACAATATTTAAAATATAAATCTTTCTATTACTATTTTCCTCTAAGTTTTAGAAATTTAAAAGTAGAGCATAATTGTGTAGTGTTCTGTGTGCTATTTACAATTCATTTTAATAACTAAAATGCATATGGGTTAAAATGAAACAATAGCAGGTAAAACCAAAAGCCACTAAACAGAAACTTGAAAACAATAGCATTTTTACTTTATGCAATAAAACAACTTTAATAAGATAATTCAATCTATTACTACTTAATAGTTATTGGGTGAAAGTATTAACAAGTTATTCTAGGGTCTGAACATGATGATTTTTCCTCTTCAATACTATGAAAACTAGACTGAATTAACACATGTTCTGCGCAATGTCTTCAAACAGCATTGTTCTAATTTATTAGTTTGCATCCGTAAGACATATTCAGACATGTGTGATCTAAAATTCAAAGCAACTGGTCACTCGGAATTCCTCCAATTTATGCCTGAAACAACATTTCTGCCTGTATTTCTATCTCTAGAAAATATCCTGTACCAGATTTTATATAACTTTTTATCTTTTTATGCATTTATAATCTAGTTCATTTGTCTTCCCATTCATGAAGGGCTGTGACCACACAAGGGTGGAGGGTAGAGGGCCACTTGGAGAAGCTGTCTCTCTCTTCACAGCAGGCGGATCCCAAGGTTGCAACTCAAGACCTTAGCCTTCTTACCAACCATGCAGCAGATTTTAATATCACACAGGCTGATTAATATGGACCACTTATTTATGTTGAAAAACACAATAATTATTCCAGATATAAAAATTATATTAACATGATAAGATCTGTTCTAATTAAATTTCCTTGATGTACCTATATACATTTAACTTTGAAATGCTGTATTTGTTCCTATAAGAAACACCATTCAATTTATGTTTACCAATTCCTATTTGTGTGTGATTAAAAAACAATAATTCAAACCATGTATTGTGGTTTCCTGTGAAATTTTTCAAATAATATTGGCAAAGTAATTTTATTATTAAGATTTTAGCCAAATTTACTAGAATTATGATATAAATCAATTTTCCTAAAGAAAACCATAAAAATGAAAATTCAGAATATCAATGTAATTATTAGATTTATTTCCTAATCAATTTTTCTCTAAGGTTGTTTCTTAGAATTTAAGTAATATAAGAACAAGAGTCAAATGATAACAAGCTAAATGGCAATATTAAACTCCCCAATATTTTGCTTCTTAAGCACATTAATAAATTAAATAGATCAATGGAAATGACAAAAAAATGTTATAATTTGGAAATATTTTTTCTTTTGGTTTTTCAAGACAGGGTTTCTCTGTGGCATTGGACCCTGTCCTGTAACTAACTCTTGTTGACCAGGCTAGTCTCAAACTCACAGTGGTCTGCCTACCTCTGCCTCCTGAGTGCTGAGATTAGAGGTGTGTGTCACCCCTGCCTGGCCAGGGGCTATTTATTTGGATTGATAGTGCACAGATTTTCTAAGAAACTCTGAGTAAAATCAAAGAAAAATAATATAACACAACAGTTATGCTGGGACAGGCAGGACTGATAAAACATTAAACAAAATATTGTTGAATACTGAAGAGATCATTGCCATTAAATAATTGATTATTGGTAGTTATCATCAGAAATACTAGTATGTGCCACTGGTTCAAGAAAATTTATTAAAATTCCTTCATTTGTCAAGGTATCACTTTACATTAAGAACAGACTCACTGAAAAATCATAGTAAATTTATGCAAGCAACATTCTCTACCAGATATTTTCTTCCTTGACCTTTTAAAGTAAGTATTGTGAGCACAGAAATAAACATATGATTCCTTTCAACCTCCAGATTGAGGAGGAATATTCTCAAACTTCACCAAACTACACGTGAAAATATTGTGAACATCTACTAACAAAGGTGGCCTTTAAATCTGTAGCTGTAATATGACCAGCTTTTTCAGTAAAAATGCCTAAGAAAGACAGATTACATGTGTCCAGCTTGTGGTTTCTAGAGTTAAATAGTTACATAAAATCAAGTGCATATGACTTGAAAGTTGAACTCTTTAGAGAAGGTAGTAATGGGAGTGTGAGGGGTGAGAAAGAAGGGAGGAGTGTGGAATAATATGAGCACCTGCAACACACACACACACACACACAAGTGCACGCTTTCCTGTATGTTTCAAAATATAATATTTTAAATAAAAAGTGTACACTAAAATACTTTACTTCACTTTATTATAAGTCAGTTTCATAATAATTGCCACTAATTTGCTTTTGTTATGTCTTTTGAACATGAGAGTAAGAAACAGAAAAATAAAAGTCATATGTAGACAGATTTACTTGATGATAGCTTGAAATTTATTCAGATTATATCTCATAAATATGTGGCAGTGAAAAGCAAAACCAACATTTATTCCCACTGTTCTCTACTTACTCTTCTTAGGTTCAGATCCTTAAAGTGACAGATATTTCACCACAGTGGATTTATGCCCTAAAAAGTGTTAATAGTAGACTGTTCAAGAAATCTTTGTGTCATTTTTGAGTCACGCCATTGTTTCTCATCTGTTCATTATGACTCCACACCCTTTTTGTGCTTTGGTCCTGTACACATCTAGGTCATCTACAGCCTGAGGATTGATGTGAAATAAAATCATCCACCGGAAATGACATTTTTAAAATCTAAAATACTTGATGCACTCACTGATGGCATATTTTTTCTCTGTGTAGGTTTGAAGATTTCATGGTGTTATATGCCATTGGAACAGAATGCCTGATATTTTAAATCACGGAACATAAAACAAGTCAGACATTATTTGGGTGTTAGGCTGACTTTCACAAGATGTTCAAAACCCTCTGGGTCCTGTCATGTCAACTACTTTGCTTTAAAGAAGGCCTTTCTTTTATTAACAGAAGGTGGAGATGATTATATCTGACTTATGCAGCCAACATAAACACATTTATGAGAGATTTTCGAGTTACATGTAGCTTCCCTGCACCCACTTTTAGGGTTTGTAAAGATTCTGCTTACTTTGAATCAGTTGACTCTGGGCATTTGCTTATAAATCTACAAAGAATCACAGGTTCTCACCCTTATTTTGATAGCAAACACCAGAAACAGAATTTTTCTTTTTATGCTAATTTTAATCTGTGACTGACAGTTTAGCTTCTTCTTATCATTATACTCTTGTGGTCTTAGTGTTCATGCTTTTTTCTACATTATCATAACTGAGAAAAGAGTTTAAGGACACTCTTTCTCCAAATGGCCAGCTGCCTTTCTCTAAACTAATGTCCATTTGTTTCTAAATTCTAATTTAGTTTTTCCAGGTTTGTACGCCAGAACTTTATTAGCAATACCTTTGGAAGAAAAATTCTTGAGGATGTGAAAGTAGAAATTGGTGAAAAAAATAGATCCTGCTGGGGTTGTCTTTGTTCAGCTCATGTATGTGGTCATGGAAAGCCCCAGAGGTCTCACCCATACACAAGGGGTTACAGGCAAATAAGGAATGCTGAGTGGGAGAAATAGTCTTTCCCAGAGAATAGCACACCAATTGTTTATCCAGTACCAAATGGACATCCAATATCGAATACCAACTGTTAGTTCTGAAAGCATAATATGAGTAACATTACAAAGACTGAGAAGGTTGTTTGTAGGCAATACACACACACACACACACACACACACACACACACACACACGTGTGTGTGTATGCATGTAACAAACATTTCAGAAAAATAGGCCATAGAATTGAAACAGTGAGGAGGGTTATATAAGACTGGAGGAAATGAAGGGAAGGGAGAGGTGATATAACAATATTAAAATCTCAAAAGAAAATGGATCCTGCAATTCAGTAACAACAAACCATGTCAGCCAACTCATTGTGAAAGTGAGAATGACACTAAAAACTTTACAGCTGATATAAACAATTTGTTCAAAGTCATTTTTGAGACCAGGAATTATCTTTGAGTCTTCACTACCCAACATGGCTTAGTGGGGTATGGATGTCGTGGTCCTGGAAAAGGACCTGTGCATCTACTACTGTACCGTGAACTCACACACTTATCCACTGCTTTTGTTTTTGCTTTTCTAACAAAAGCACATAAAATCACATGGCTCCTGTTCTAAATGCAGTGTAATTTTAATGTAATATTGTCTTTATCTAAATCTTAACTCTTAAACTTTGTTTCTTTCAGTAAACAATTGGATGCATATTATGTAGATGTCAACCCATAAAGATGATGAAATACTAGAACACAGAGAATATCTGACAATAGTTTTATCCTACTGTGTGATGAATGTATCTCAATTAGAACAGTATTAATATTGTTTTTAACTTTTCATGGCAAATATACCTGATTTTCAATAAATGTGTAAGATCTACGAATCACTGTTATTGTCTTAGAGTAAGTTAGTTTAATGCCTGCACTGGCTGAGAGTATCTGTTTACTTCCTACAGACTTCAACACTAGACTTTGTGCTTATGCTTCTATATTTTGTAATATTTTGCTTTGTGTTTTGTGTCTACCTCTACTTTCTTAGAAGCCACAGACTCCTCACAAGAAGCAACAGAAAGCACAAATTTTCAAGTTTATTTAGGACATGCTTCTGAATTTCAATTAGCGCAGCTATGTGAAGCAACTCATAGAAAATCTTCTCCAGGCTCCACTCAGCACATTAGCTAATTCTTCTAATGCTCAGAAGTTAGAATCAGGTCCAAGGAAATATGTTGATCAAAGCACTTTTCTGTATATAGACATTTTCATGTTGAACTTTATCCTTGTCTATCATTTATTTGAAGCTTGTAGTATCCATTTATATAAAGTCTATGTTTAAGAAGCTGCCTAAAGAACATAATGGAAGTGTTCAAACTCCAGTTGCTTATTAAGCAGATCACTAAAACCAAAGTGCAGGAATTTATTTTAAATAGTAATGTTTGTTTACAGTGATCAGGGCATCGTGAAATACCACTCCAGATTTGTCAGCATTGTCCTTAGCTTTGTAGGAAAGTTTCCTTTTATCCCACATTTGTGACTGGGGCCTGTGAAATCTATCTCTTTAACTTCTTTCACCTGCTCTACCATCATATAAGTAGCATGATTTCATTCAGTCATCTTTATCCAGTGTCACTAAAGAGTAAAAAGGGTTTATTCTGTAAGTGCATCACAAAGGTTTCATAGAAACAACTCTTACCTATACCTAGCTCCTCAGATGCTGTCCTTAGTGGCCTTATGAAAGGTTCAAATATCTTTATTTTTAAAAGTTTCTCAAAAGAGAGATAGAACTGAAGGATCTTGTACACTGAATTTTCTGTCCAGCCACTTTCCACTGCCCTTCAGTGCTGAATAAACACACAGAGGTTTATATTAACTACAAACTGTTTGACTGATGGCTCAGGCTTCTTATTGGCTAGCTCCTTCTTAATCATTAGTCCATTTCTATTAATGCATTTTTATGTGTTCTTATCTTATTGGTGAAGTCCAGGTCTCTTTCTTTCTCCACTGCTACATGGCATCTATCTTTTGATTCACCCTTGTGCTCCTCTTTACATCAATCACTTAGTTTAGTAGTCCCACCTATATTTCCTGCCTGTCCATTGACCAAAACAGCTTTATACATCAACCAATAAGAAAAACACATATTCGTCGGGCATTGGTAGTGCACGCCTTTAATCCCAGGACTTGGGAGGCAGAGGCAGGCGGATCTCTGTGAGTTCGAGGCCAGCCTGGTCTACAAGAGCTAGTTCCAGGACAGCCTCCAAAGCCACAGAGAAACCCTGTCTCGAAAAAGAAAAGGAAAACACATATTCACAGTATACAGAAGGAAATCCCCCTTCAGGGTCTTCAAAGGGCAGCTTAGAAACCTAGCGTGTGAGAAACTCCTAAAATATACAAAGGCAATCCTAATGAAATCTCCAAAGAATTATGGAGAAGGAACTCCAACTGGCCAAATGAATTTTCCAGTAATGGGACTGAATTTCATTCGGTTGAATTGTTGGCTAAAAGGGTCTCATGGAAATCCCCAAACAGTCCAGGCGATTGAAAAGATGATAGGATGCCTTTCACTATATTTACAAATATGAAATATATAAGCATAAATGTTTATCTCAGATAGGAGTTAAGCCACCATTATAATAAATATTATTTCAATAAGTAAGACCATTTTATCTTGTGATACAGTTATTAAAATAAAATTATGTATTTTATAGATATATTTAAGTGTAAAATTATATTAAAATTATATCCTTCTGAGTTGAAGTAGCATGGTAAGATTCACCATTACATAAATAAAGGTTTTTTTCATTTAAAGATTAGTCATTTTACCATACAAATTTACAAAATTCAAAATTAATACTTTATTTTCTGGCTCATCGCTTAAACTTCAAAATTCAGCTCTCATGTAGACATCATTAAATATGATGAATTACAATTATCAGGGAAACTGAGATAATGTACAACACATCAATCAAAGGTGGACAGAAATAGATTGACTGAGTTTGACAGACTCTAAGATGTTAATTTTACTTGCAAAAAGGAGCAGTTAATTTCAAGAGAAAACTGGAAATAAAATTTTCCTCTTAAAATCACTTCTTGTTCCAGGATTTCACAAATATAGAAAAACAAACAAATCTCTTTCTGGATTCTTAATATATATGTACATAGAACAGGAATTAGTTATGTTTGCTTTCAAAATCATGATCTCGGGCTCCCTGTTGCAAAGATACTTCCTGCACTGACTGGAAGAAGAGGTGAGTGACTAGTCTCCCACCTGGACAGCCATGTCTCTAGGCCCTAGGCTCTGGGGCATGTCCTGTGCCCCTCTCTTACCCACCACAGCGGGTAAGACAACTGCAGGCAGGCCATTCTTCCTGTTGGGTCCTGTAATCTACAATTCCCACTCCTGCCCACAAAACCACAGAATCTCCCACCATCAAGAACCCCTCCTTCCCCCATGGCATCAGTGACCCCTGGAGGCACAGGCACTGCCTGAGCCCACTTGAAGAAGAGGTGACTGACTGGTTAAAAAGACAGGTCTCCTCTGAATGTGGGCGTCAGTGAGGAGGTCTAGGTTATCTATTGAGCCTTGGGTGGTAGATCAATATTTATCCCGGGTATACAAATGGACTTTGGGTGTCCATCCAACATTGAGAGATGTACTCTCACCCTGAACTCTCCGGGGAGGGTCTAGGCCCTGCCCTGGATGAAATGACAGACTATGGACACCCCCATGGAGGGCCTCACCCTCCCTGGGGAATTGAGGGGACATTGGGGGGGTTGGTGGGAGGGCACGGGAGGAGGGGAGGCAAAAGAAGAGGAACCTGGAATTGACATGTGAAGCAACTTTGTTTCTAATTTAAATTTACATTTAAAAATAAAAATTAAAAATTAGTAGAAAAAAAGAAATAGAAAAAATAAGACAGGTCTCTAGACTCTAGGCCCTAATGCATATTCTATGCCCCTCTCTTGACCAATCTTATCCCCACTAGCTCACCAGCAGGAAAGACTGCTGCAGGCAGACTTCTCCACCACCATATCCACCTCCCTTTGGACTCTGTAATCTAGAGGTTCCCTTCTGATCCACAGACCCAACCAACCCCAATGGAATAAAGATCCCCCAGAGACCCTGTCTGCACTGATTGGAGAAGAGATGGGTAGATGGCAGTACAAGAAAACATTTAACAACATAATAAGCATCATGGCACCATAGAACCTCGCGTTTCTTCAACAGCAAGACCAGAGCATACCAACAGAGATGAAGCAGAAGATGACCTTAAAACTAATTTTATGAAGATGATAGAGTCTCCTAAAGAGGAAATTAAAAATTCCCTTAAAGAAATCGAGGAAATGGTAAACAAAAAATTGAAAGAAATCAATAAATCCCATAAAGAAAGCCAAGAAAAAAATTGGACAGGCAAAGTAAACAGTTAAAGACTTGAAAATTAAAGTAGAAGCAATAAAGAAAACTGAGGGTACTCTGGAAATGACAAACAGGAATTACAGATGCAAGTATAACCAACAGAATGCAAGAGATGAAAGAGAAAAATATCAGGCATTGAAAATACACTACCACCATTTCCAACAACAACAACAAAAAATAACAAGAATTATCAATCCCTGATCATTAATATCCCCTAAATATAAGGGGATTCAACTTACCTAACAGAATAAACATGAAAAACAGGAGCAGTCCTTCTCCTGCATGTAAGAAACCTCAACATCAATCACACACATTACCTCAGAGTAAAGGGTTGGGAAAAACATTTTCAATCAAACCTAAGAAGCAAGCTGGTATAGTCACCCTAATATCTAACAAAATAGACTTCAAAATAAAATTAATCAAAAGAGATGCAGAAGGACATTTCATACTCATCACAGGGAAAATCCATCAAGAAGTCTCAATTCTGAACATTTATGCCCCAAATACAAGAGCATACACATTTGTAAAAGAAACATTACTAAATCTAAAATCAACAACACACTCTCACCAATGGACAGGTAGGGCAGACAGAAACTTAACAGAGAAAGAAGTATCTAACCTTTGTAGAATAAGTATGAAATTCAGTAAGGGAAGTTCCTTCCCCAATAGGATCAACACAGACTTTCACTTAACTTCTCTCTAATGTTACTAAAAGTAAGGTAGGGTTAAGAGCAGCATCAACATCACTTGGGCATCTACTGACTTATTTTCTCTCTACTTCCTGTACCCGAACCTGATTTTAATTTAATCAATTCCCTGAGACACATACACACACTCCCAACACACAACCACACACATTATCACACCCCTTATCAAGGAAACTTCTCTTTACTACAGATGAAGAACAGTAAGGAAAACCACAGCCAAGTGGTTGGACCGCAATCCCAATGAATACATCTACCAAACAACACAGACACCGAAGGCTCATGAAACACTGTGGAAAGGGGAGCAGAAAGTTTCTGTGATTCTGATGATTAGGGAGTTTGCCTTAAGACTCTGTCTCCTAGTAATGCCAGAATTTAAACTCATATTATCTCATCATCAAGACTGCCTAGACATGAACTGAACAGGGGTGACAATGGACTTGGTAAAGAGGTTGCTGGGAAAACCCTTGAGGATTTAATTCTAGACAAATAATTGCAGGGAACTCAAGGAATGAAGAGTGGGAGAAACAATTTTCCCCAAAGAGTATCACATCAATTGGAGATATGATACCAAATGATCAACCCTAAAAAATATATACAAACAATATTACACAGAGAAAGAAAGCTGTATTAATTTTCAGGGGTTTATATTTGAGTGGGTGCACATATATGTACATAATAGAATTAAAAAAATAGAGGCCATGGATTTGAAAGAGAGCAAGAAAGGATATATGTGAGGTTTTGGAGGGGGTAAAGAAAAGAGAGAAATTATGTAATTATTGTCTCAATAAATAAATATTTTTAAATGTCAGAGAACTGAAAAATATACATATTTAATGCTGATCACGGAATGGGAGGAAGATGAGTAAAATTTACAAGTTTGCCTTGAATTGCTGATCCATCCTTGAATGATCACCTACCACTTTTTAAATTTTGTTGCATCAAAAACCTGAGTAATTTTTAAAAAAATAAAGGCTAATAAAACATACTTTTAAAATACATATATAAGTATTTAAGCTATTTCATATTTAGACACTTTAGATATACAGCAAAATTGGGTAGAAAACATACAAATTTTCTTCAGTTTGGTATATGCACAGCCTCAACCACAACCATACCCTCTACTATGTGGGGAGTTTATAACTCCTGAGCATGAATTGTCATATCACTGTTGTAATTTTAAAAAAGCAGCGCTGGTATGTGTTGGGGAAGTCTTATGCTAATAAAGCACTGTCTGGCCAATAGGAATCTAGATAGGTGGGGCTAGGAATCCAGGAGGATTCTGGGAAGGAGAAACACAAAGAGAGTCGAGATGTAACGCCATTGGGGTAGGAAGCCCGGAAACCTCTCCGGTAAGAAACATACTTAGATTAACAATTATGGGTAATTGCTTAAAGCAGAGCTAGCCAGGAAGAAACAAGCAAGGCCAACAGCTTCATAATTAATATAGCCTCCTGTGTGTTTATTTGGGACTGATGCCGATCTAGAACCAGGAGGGCAGGAAGGCTTCTCTCAAAGAAAAAGCTTCTCTTAACAGGTATGAAAGATGCCATGCAACAGGGTTCAAGCAGAGGGGTGTTTTATTAGGGAATGGGATCATAAAAAGGGGAAATGGTAGGGGGGGGGTGACACAGGCCACTAGTTTAGATATTGGTCTTTCTAATACATGTGTAAGTGATTATCTTCATTATAGTTGTATACCGAATTTCTAACAACATTTGCTGTGCATCCTACTATGTTGATTTTCAAAACAAAACAATTCAAAAGTAAAGTCAACAAAGCCAGCACAAACCTGTAACAGCAGCAGATAACTAGGAATGTAAGTAATTATAGCAATAAGAGGGTTAAACATCCTAAGGAAATGGAAAAGTGAGTCATTTTGGATACTTAACATGCTCGACCATTGTTACAGTATATATCTTTATCAATAATAGACAAGCTATATATGTCACCATACTATTGAAAAAGGAAAAAAAACACTAATCCATTCAATGAGGTGGTAATACCTGCCTAGTCGCTATACTTTTTAAAATAAAATTATAAGAACATACTGGCACATACTAAGAACAATCATACAAAATAAAAGTTGCAGCATGTCAGACATTTTTCAAATAAAATGAGAAGCAAGATGCTCATTAACTTTTTCAGAAAATTATTGATCATGAATGGAGTTCCAGAGGCCTTACCTGAGAGCCAGCCCACTTACAGCAACTGTTTGGTAGGAAAAATGGCATTGTTCCAAAAAGAAACCTTTCATGTGAGTATTAAAGGAAAAAAATAAACACAGCAAACTTCAATCTTAATTGGAAATATCACAAAGAATCTTTGAAACTCAGAGAAATGAAACAAAGCAAGAGCCTGGAAATAATAAAAAAGAAAACGCATTTTGAAAATGAATTCCCTTAGAAAAAAAGTTGACATTACATCGGTGCACTAAAGAAACCACACTGGAACCTGTGATTTACATCTGACAATAATACTTTCCTGTCACAGATAATATGTTTTGCAATTGATGCAGAATCACGTCACTTCTGCCTTCCTTTCTTCCCTCCTACCCCTCCTATAATGCTCTAGGTGACAGGCTCACTTTAAAATTATTGTTGTTACATATGTGTCTATTTCTCCATGTTTGTTTAAATATATAGAAACTGAACCTGCTGAGTCCATTTTTGTTGGAGATGTATGTATGTATGTGTGTATGTATGTATGTATGTGTGTATATATATGGTTTTAAGGCTGGTCACTCTGTATTGGACAATCAATAAGGAGGTCATTTCTGGGCTAACCATCCCATCAGTAATTAGTTGCCTGTAATTCTTTTTCTAGGGATGGAACCCTGTGAATTTTCCCACTTCCCCATCAGTATATTCACTGATACTTCCATTTGCCTTGTCTAATGTCTGCAAGAGTTTCTGGGAGAGACTGTCTCAGGTTGACTGTTTGGCGTTGTGGCTTCTCTGTGATGCCCTGTAAGTTATAGATACAGGACATGGGATGTAGATGTAACTGTTGTTTTTGAGCTCTCAATGATCTGTTTTTCTCTGCTTTATGTCCACTTGTTTTCTGTGATGGTATCCATTTGCTGAAAATAGAAACTTACATTATGAGGGGTGGTAACTATTGTAAGGATTCAGACGTTATGCTGCGATGCCACTGTCACCTGTCAGAGTGCACTCAGGCAGTACCCTGGTTAGCCCAGGGTTCCATGGCTAAATAGTCTGCACGAAGGTGCAAAGGACCCCTTTAAAAGAAAGACCCTCACCCACTTATGCTCTCTTTTCCAGCTTTCTTTTCCTGCTTCTCATTCCCCGCTCCTCTCTTTTCCAGCTCTCTTTCTTCTCTCTTTCTGATCTCTCTTTCCCTCTCTTTGCCCTCTCCTCTCTTTCCCACGCCTCTCTTTTCCACTCTCTTTCCCTCGGTTCCTCTCTTCTTTTCTGTCCTCTCTCTGTCTCTGTGTCTCTTTACCTCCTTTCTCCCCTTCCCCCATTTCGCTTTTCAATAAAGCTTCTCACTTGAGCTCTGTCTATCTGACAAGGTTGTCCCTCCACCTTGGTCAACCTCACCCCCCGCCGTGGTATCCACTGAGGCTTCCCCTTGTGCGTTATCCTAACAGCTGTACTGTAACTAAGCATCTGAAGCTAGGAACTGCTCATGAAAGAGAACAAATGACGTTTGTGTTCTGGGTGTGGGCTACCTAGCTCAATAGATTTCTTCTAAGTCCATCAATTTATCTGCAAATTTCATGAATTTCTTTTTCCTCACACGTAAATAGCAATATATTGTGTGTATGTATTTCATTTTCGTTTTCCAGTTATTCATTGAAGAATATTTAGATATTTTTCATTTTCCTTGCTATTGAGAATGAGGTAGAAATCGGAACATTGCTCAGCGTGTTTCTTTGGAGTTGGATGTCACATTCTTTGGGCATAGGTCAAGGAATGGTATAATTGGGTGTAGATTTGTCTTTAGTTTTTACATTCATTTTGTTTTGTTTTGTTTTCCTGATTTCCAGAGTGGATGTATCAGTTTGCATTCCCATACACAGTGAATGAAGAGTCTGTCCCTCCACCACCTGACCAGCATTTGTAAGGATTTTTGATTAAACTTAGCAACTTTGACAATGTTTAGACCAAATTTCAAATTTGATTTTAGTCACATTTCTCTAATTGCTAAGGAAAATAGACAATTTTGAGATGCAACTTGAGCAACCATTTCTTTGCTATAATAAGGGTAATAAAACATAAAGTATAAAATATATGTTGTTTGCTGTCATTAGGGAAATTACCATCATATATTGAGGAGGAATTATTAGTGTGTGGGCAAATTTCAAGTCATGGGAATTGTTCATTTTGGTTTTTTTTCTGCAGTTCTTCCAGCTCGGCTATTTCAATTCATCTTTGAGAAAACTGAAAATATGAGAGGATATACCTCGTATGTTTGGATTAGAGTGTTTTTAACAGTAATCTCACTTGATTCTAGAACATTATTAATCCTGTTTAATCACCTAGTATTTATCCCTTACGATACCTTGAGATGCTTGCTTGTGTTATTTGCAAAATGTCAGACATCAGTAAATTAAGAAGGAAGTATTTGTTTTGGCCCACAGTTTGAGGGTCCAGCACGTCATGGTAGAGAAGACATCGCAGCAGGGAACATGAGGCAGCTGCTCACACAGCATTCAGTCAGAAAGCAGAGAGAGAATAACTCTGTCTCTCTGTCTCCTTCTCTACCTGCCTCTGTCTGTCTGTCTGTCTGTCTGTCTGTCTGCCTGTTTGTCTGTCTTCCACTGCAGTCCAGAAATCGGGTCTGTGCAATGCTGTGTAGAGTGGATCCACATACCTCAGTTAACCAAAACTAAGAAGATTCTTCATGTCAGATCTACCCAGAAATTAGTTTTAATGGTAATTCTAAATCCAAACAAATTGATAGTTGATATCTACTCTCAGAATGTTGAAAACACTACCATGTTCCCTTCTTGAAGAATCAGCGGATGTGACAGTACATCTCTTGGAGCCAACATATGCTTATACAGAGCTAGCCTATCAGCTTTCTCAGTCCCTTTTTTCAAAAGAAAGAGCAGGTGACCCCCAAACCCCACATTTCTGTTTCTAACATTTGTGTTGTGTACTTGCATCAGCAAGACTCCTTCGTTTAGTTCCTGATCCCTTAACTCTATGTAGAGCAGTTGTTTCGCCTTCCCACCTTTCTTCTCTTTACTCTTTACATTGTCAGATTGTTCCTTCCAACTGCCGGGAACCCACGATCTTCATAAGACCTTATTTACAGTTGCTTTTCTTCCTCTCGATTATACTGAGAATAATACTTTAAAGACAGTCACTAGAGTTGAGTTGGAAATAAAATAATTATCTCTTTGCATTTTATCTTTACCTTCCTTGAAAAGCTAGGCACCATCCGGAAACATGATTGTAACTCCACACAGTGCAGTAAAATGTGTTCCAGATTGAAAAAGAAACAGTTGGCTTTTTAGAAAGTAGAATTCTTTTCAAAGGTCAGGTTTATCATAAATCATCAGTTTTAAAATATCGGCCAACTCTTTGCTTCTGTGTTGGTTGGCCTTTGGCCATGTTAACTTGAGGTCCTGGCTAGGATGAATACAGCTTCACTGGAATTAGAGATGCTATTGCGCTGCACAAGAGGTTTCTTCACAGTGAAGCTGGAATGCCCCAGTAAGACTCCTTAAATGTAGTAAATGAACTGGTCTATTTGCTTGAAGCCAGCAACTGTTTCCAGCTGATAAATTTGATTGCCCTCTTTTAGTCAATTCAAAAGCCCTAAAGGGAAATTGCTGTGGTCTCCTCCATAGATGCTCAGCCTGTTGCTAAGCCCTGAGAAGGCTGAACAAATTAAAACACTTGAGGAAAAATTTTACATGGAAAGAAAAAGACAGAGGGTAAGAGAAATAATGCATTATGTCACCAGAAAACAAATGATGGACTAAAGTCGTATAAAAGAGAGAAGTCCTTTAGTTGATGCTTTCGACTTCAGTGACCATAAAAGGAAGATGCAGGTGACAATTGTTTTAGCACTTTTGAATTTCTTTACAGTTCCAAATCTAAACTCTTACAATACCTTTCTTTGTCACAAGTAAAATTGAAAACATCTGATTTTGCTTAAAGTGATAATCTGCTTAAACCTGTAATGCAATATTTCATCATTCATTACTAGAAATGATGTTACCACAATGTGGCATTCCTGAGCATCTGCAATTATGTGAATTATCCCACTGGCATTTAAGATAGGAACAGCTAATTATAAGTCTGATGAATAATAAGTAAATAGCTATTTCCTCATTATTTTAAATTATGAGTTTTCAAATATTCAGATCTCTGTTTGTCAAAGGGAAAATCGGAGATACATTAGGGTTTTACCATATTTTCTCTCATTATAGAGAATGTAGCATTTTATATCTACAAGCATCTTTCAGTGCACATGGTCATAAAATAAATACTCTGACAAAGTTACCACTTATTTAGCAAAAATTATAGGAAACAGAGAAAAGCAATCAAAATGGATCTTTTTTTTCCTTCAGGGTTTCTATCATTGATACAAGTAAGGTTACCACGTGGCTATGATGGGGGCCTGAAAGCACATTAATAATTAGGGAGAGGCTGCTCTGTAGGCTGTACACTGCTAATTGGAGCTGGGGTCAGCCAATGGAAATTACTTAAGCCCTTATTTCAGTCGTTGCTTCACATGAACCAGCTCCAGGATCCAAGTGTTGCTGAGATTCTACCTGAGGATTTTCCCTAAGAAAAGCTGGTTTGTAACATTCATGTGGGGCTGCCTGCCTGTCAGAGCTGTGAGAAGGTAGCACTCAGACCCCTGAAGGGCATGCTGCTTGGAGAGGATCAATGGAAATATAGTTAGGGAGCTATAAATATAAACGTTCCAAACACGAGGAGTTAGGTTAGCATAAAGCTTTCAGGTGAACCAGTGACAGAAACTTGGAAGATAGATAACACTGTGCTGGGTGACTTCGTTCACATACCTACTTAAGAGTGTGCAAGTATATTCTGTTTTCAATAACAGATTTTTATTAACTCTTTGATGTTTTCATATATTGATACAGTTTCAACACCCTCAATCTCAGTTTAGTATTCCATACCCTAATTATCCACCCAAACTCATGTCCTCTTTTTAAAAATGTTGATAATAATCCACTGATTCCCATGGGTGCTTCTCAAAAGTACATGGATATGAGGCCATTCTAACCCTCCCAGGGGTCTGGTTGTGACACTGAAGGAGAGTGATTGTTGGCCATTAATGTCAATAGCACCTATACCAAATGTGGGGACATCTGTCTTGCCAATTTCATGTCAAAATTTTGCCTGGCTTGATGTTGCACAAGTCTTCCATAGATAACCGCAGCTTCTGCAAGTTGATTTGTACATCAGCCTTATTGTGTCCCCAAATCAACATTTCATGGATCCCCTCCCCATCTCTCAACTCCAATATTCATCATGCCTCCACTTCCACAATGTTTTGTAAGACCATAGATTTGTGGTGCAAAAAAGAAATGGAATGGCTATAGTTGAGGGCACCATAAATGTATGGTTTGAATATAAACGTTGAGAAGGCTTTAACTTTAATATTTAGTATTTAGCTTTAATATTTGTACAACTTAAATAAAAGCTAAAAGTCATGGAAAATTGAAAGTCTGATGAATTTTTACTATAACCAAGACAAATCAATATCTACAATTTTAATTAGGCTAAATTGAAGTCATATTATTTTTCTTTTGGAGTGTGTTTTGTAATTTAAAAGCTACAGTGGGGATGGGGAGATGGCTTAGTAGTTAAGATCACTGGCTGCTCTTCCAGAGGACCCAGATTTGATTAAAGAAGCCACATGACTGCTCACTATTGTTTGCAACTTTAGTTCCAGGGTGTGTGAACCTCTCTTCTGGCCTCCTCAACAGCTTCATATTGATGGTACACAGTTAACATGCAGACATGTAGTAGGTATTTCCAGATCTAACACAGAATGAAGAAGTAAATTCTAATAGATAATATTTGTGGTATACAATTATACAAATAAGGTGGAGTTTTATATTTTGTACATGTATAACATTTTATGATAATCAAAGCATAGTACATAGCTGACCCATCACCTTAAATAGGTGACATTTCCCTTTGAAGATTCCAACTCTGAATTTTAGTGATTTTTGAAATTCAAAATAAAATATGTAAAAATATCATGTATTTGATGATTAATATTAATTAGGAAGTTAACCAGAATTAGGGTCACTTTGAAAACACACCTGTAGGTATATCTAGAGGGTTTTTCAAGAAAGCTTTAATAGTTAAATTTTAACTGAAGAGGGAAGAGCGTTTTAACATGTTAACACCATGGAAGGCCAGGGATCTCTATGAATAAGAAAGAGACTAGGAGGCAAGCAACAACATTCTCTTTCTGCTTCCTGACAGCAAATGGAGTGTTTTCACCTGCCCCAACACAAGATTTGTGTACTTCATAAGGCATTATACACTGTTTAGTATGTTAGTCCAAATAAACCTCACAGCAATAAGAAAAGCAAATAATATAATGTTTAATTAAAAAGGAAATAAACTGATTATTATTATTTATATCATTTGTGGGCAACATGGACTTGGCAACCAAAAGAAGCTGCGCAAATTCTAAATCACACAATGTTACAACACAGACAACTTAGTGTTCCATCATACAAAAGTATCTGTAGTGTCACGTCCTTGGGAATTTAATACAGATTTTATTGTATGTTATTTTAAAATATAGGTTTCTATTTTATATACTTGTTCTCTATTTTAACCTATGATCCCAATTTTATCATATACTCTGTAAATATGAAAACTTAGTGTCTCTATTATCACTACAGTGATAAGTTTTTAAAATATTAGTATTTTACCCAATGTCTCATTTAAAATTACTTGATAGAGTTCTATTGTTAAGAAGAGACACTGCAACCAAGATAATTTTTATAAAGAAAAACATTTAATTTGGGGCTTCCTTACAGTTTCATAGGCTTAGTACATTATCATTGTGGAAAGAAGCATGCCAGAATGCAGGGAGGATGGTACTTATTAAGTAGATGAGAAGAGAAGTCAGGATGTAGATAAAGTGAGAGAGAGGAAGAGAGAGAGAGAGAGAGAGAGAGAGAGAGAGAGAGAGAGAGAGAGAGAGAGAGAGAGAGAGAGAGAGAGAGAGAGAGAGAGAGAGACTGGGCCTTGTGTTGAATTTTGAAATCTTAAAGCCCATCATTCCCAGTGACCCTGCCTCCCCTAACAAAGCCAGGTCTCCTAATCCTTCCCAAACACTTACTTTATCTATTGGTGATTAAGCTGACCTATGTGACATTCTCATTCAAATGACTATAGCAGGGTACAAAATAAACTCAAACTGTCCTGAATTCAACTCAACAAATGAAATAACCAAATATTTTTATTCTCTTCTATTATTATTCTTTGAATTGGGTTCTTCTTGTAATTCTGATATTTAAATACAGTTGAACATCCCTCTTCACAAATTAAGACAAATGTCTATTCAATTATCCTTGAATATATTTCGTTGAGACCAATACAAGCACTTTGATCATGGAAACATTCTCAACAATATTTAGTTTCTTTAAATTGAGTACCCTCAACCAATTATATTACTTAACTTCTTCCTTGGAATAGGACAGTTATCATGGTACCTACAGATTTTAACTACTTGGCACAAGAAAATAATTTTGTTGTTACTTTGCTTCAAGAAACTTTTGATAGAAAATATTTTAAGAAAATACTTTGCCTAGAGAGAAAGCAAAGCAAAACAAAACAAAAACAACAGATTGTCCTTCTGGACATCTTACTTCATATTAGTTCTCTGTCTATTACACTTTTTTGAGCAATGAGAGCCTGATCTGATAACACTTACCCATCTTACTTCATGTTGGATGTACATTAAACTTACAAAAATCATAAACATGCACAGAGAGACTTGGCTTGACTTTTAGACATTTACTACACAGTCTGTAAATAAACCTTTGGCATGGTTATATAATATGTTTTAGATTATGGGCATTGGGACTTAGAGATGAGGTCACCTTACAAAAGTACCTCATTGAATCTGCAATTAACCTGCTTTAGTTTGAATCCATTGATTTATATCTCGTTCTGTGAAAAACACATTTAAAAGTTTTTAAGATGCTTTTCCATTACGAGTCTGCTAGTAAATCTCTCATCCACCTTTCAGTTTATTAAATGATTAGTGGAATTTTTAATCAGTGTTCTAAGCATTCACTCTGCCATTTACATTAATAATGACTGAATAAAAAAATTAACACTTTGACCCTAGCTTAGGTACATGAAGTTTGCAACTTAAATTATACTCACAGTGAAACAGAGAAGTGATGCCCACCGGGAAGACATAGAATCTGAGGCTTATGCACAAACACACACACAAACACACACACACACACACACACACACACACACACACACAATATTACTAGTACTAAAGAAATCCCAGTGTATAGAAAATGCTTACAATGAAGCTTCTCTTTAATTTGGAGATTAGGGAGAGCTGCTATCTATAGAATTGCTTGTTATGTGCTCGTGAACCCATTGCTTACTATTTATATTACATAACAACATCAATAAATATTGAATCATTCACAAAATAGTATCATGTTACGAAATCTGTCATATTTCCATAAAATAGTAAATACAGTATTTACTGTATCCATAAATCATTTTATCTGTGTTTATCTAACAGAAAATTCAGTGTTATATTGTTTCATAGCTCATGTGATGCCGATTCCATCGCCAGACACATTTATCCCACACACTTGAGAAGTGCATGGTACCTATTTCCAATCTCATTCTATCCTATAAAGTTACAGAATCCAAATTTTTGAAGAAATACTGGATGGCTTCCAGAAGCTGGATTTGCGATTTATAGCCAATTCTAAACATTAGCCTTTTATTTTTAAATTTTCTAATTTCATTAAAATTTGCACAAAAGAAGACACCTTCCAACAAACATCCTCTACTTTCATGCTTCAAGAGACAGTGTGACTACTATATAAAAGAGAAAGATGCTAAAAAAAACCAACCTAGATGAAATCTCCTCATGTGCTGATTCAGAAGCTATGTTCACTTGAGCAAAATGACACCTGATCATAGACAAGTCTATTTTACAATTCCTTTCATGTCTACATAACACAAAGGTTTCTAGATAGTGCCACACTTAATGCTGGCAATCCCTTGAGAACAGGGCACATCTGTTTTTCACAGAGTCAATTTTCTACAATGAATGTCTTAAGGTTTCTATTGCTGTGAAATGACTCTATGGCAATGGCAAGTCTTATAGAGGAAAAACATTTAATTGAGGTTGCTTACATCTTCAGAGGCTCAGTCCATTATCATCATGGCACGAGCATGACAGTATACAGATAGCCATGTGCTGGCAACAACAAGTGATACTGCAGGCAACAAGAAGTGAACTGAGCACTGTGTGGTATCTTAAGCATATGTGAGGCCTCAAAGCCCACCTCCACATGACACACTTCCTCCAACAAGACCACATCTATTCAAATAATAGTGAGTACACCTAATAATAGTGCCACTCCATTTTGAGACTATTTTCTTTCACACACCACCATTCACTCCCTGGTGCCCAAAGATGTGTGGCCATGTCATTATGCAAAATGCATTTAGTCCAACTTCAAAAATCCCCAGTGTTTATAACAATCTCAAACTTGTTTCAAGGTCGAAATTCCAAAGCCTCTTATGAGACTCATGGTAATCTCTTAACTGTCAGGATACACAGACCATTCCAAAATGTAGAAAGGGGAGCATAGTGAGGAAATACTTGATGAAAGCAAGACCAAAAACCAGCTGGGCAAGCTCCAAACTCTGCCTTACCATGTCTGTTTTCAAAATGCTCTTCACATCTCCAACTACTTTTGGTTTTTTGACTGACATGGTTATTTCTCTTGGACTGGTTTCACTCCACATTAGCAGATTTCCTTGGTAGGTGTCCCATGGCTCCAGCATCTCCACCATCTTAGGGTCTCCAGGGCCCTCTAGGCTTCAGCTTCACAGTTTCACAAAATGACCTCTCTTCACATGCATTCAGGGACACCCCTGACACATACCTGACCTCAATGGCTGTCCTTAGTCATGGAGGCAAATTCCATGCCTTTTTTCTATCATTGATTCTAAAGCCAGAAGTGTGTGACCAAAGCTGCCCGCTTCTGCTGCTTTCTGGGGCTGGGACATGGTCCCTTCATTCAATTGTATCTTCACCAGCTTTCGGTCTTTCGTTGCCTAAGTTTGGCTGTACTGAAATTGGATTTGTAAAGCAAGATAGCCAAAAACTCAGAGAACACCAATCCTCAGTCTTCCAAATGCTGGGAGTAGAGGCAAACATCACTACATCTACCTTTAAACTTTTGGTTAATTTCTTTTCACAACTTGGAAACTTAGCCGGAACAGATATTGCCCTGAGGTCATGAGTCCCTTTATTCCATTTCTTCATCCATTTACCTCCTTGAACACAGCACTTAGCTACATTGCATTTACTGGTGCCCCCTTTATCAATCTCAAGATTTTTGTTTGCTCAGCTTGCACCTCTTCATTGTAAGTCATCAGAGTTATCAATAATAACAACACTATAGAGTCAATCCTAGACTGTTTTGTGATTTCCTTTGCCAATGGAATTAATCCAAGTCTATTCACTTCAGCCTCAGGCAGACTTTTTGGACAAGGACAAAAAGCAGCAACATTCTTCACCAAAATATAACAAAAAATATTCTCTGTCCCACATACCAGCACTCTTCTCTGTAACCTTGATCTCCACATTTCAAATCATCCTCAGAAACATTGTCTTCCATGGTTTTACTAGTATGCCCATTAAGCAATGCTTGCAGCATTCTATTCCTTCAGAATCCAAACTACCAGAGCCCAAATTTCTCCAAAAGCATGGTCAGACCTATCACAGCAATAGCCCAGTCCCTAATACCACCTTATGTCTTCATGTTTCTACTGTTGTGAAGAGACACCATGACCACAGAGACACTTATAAATAAAAACATTTAATTGGAATGGCTCTCTTACAGTTTAGAGGTTTAGTCCATTATTGTCATGGCAGGGAGCGTGGCAATGTACAGGCAGCCATGTGCTGGCTACATCTTGATCTGCAGGCATCAGGAAATAGACTGAGATACTGGTCAGTATCTTGAGCATATATGAGACCTCAAAGCCCACCTCCACTGTTGCACAATTCCTCCCACAAGGCCACATCAACTCCAACATGGACATACCTCCTAATAGTGTCAGTCCCTTTGGGTCCTGTTTTCTTTCAAACACCACAATGAGGATGTATTTACCAGTTTTAAAACAACATGTAAAAATACAGTTAATATAAGCATTTTTATGGCTTATGACAATTGAAATATCTTTCTAATACTTCCAGCAAACATGTTTAATATTTTATATTTAAAATTGAATTTCTTTATTAATTCATCAATATTTAAATTAAAATGAACATGGAAAATAAATATCCTTTCACCTCACTATCCATACTTTTAGAGATAAGTGTCCAGATGTCAGAATGCTAAACTATATTCAAATTTATTTTAAATTCTTTTGAGAAGTATCCACATTGCTTATATATTGAGGATAGCAGTTTATCTTCCCTTCAATAGTAAATTGGCACATTCACTTAGATATCATCATAACATCTTTTTATAGAGCTCAAATAACAGTTGTAAAAAATGTATTTCATACTGAGCAGTAGTAGCACATACCTTTACTCCCAATATACAGGAGACAGAGGCAGAGGCAGGTAGGCCCCTTTGAGTACAAGGTCAGTTTGGTCTACAGAGGGAGTTCCAGGACAACCAAGACTGTTTCACAGAGAAACCCTGTTTTGAAAAACAACACCAAAACATTGTACTTCATTTTAGGAGATTTTATGCTGAAAGAAGGAATATATGCCGTATTGCTGTGCCTTGAGTGATCTTAATACCGTCATGCTGAGAAGACTAAGAATTTCATATAAGCATCAATACTTCACATGAAATGTCTGTGTGAGAGTAGAAGGATGATATCTAGTACTTGGAGAAAAGGTATCAAGATTTCATGCAGCTAAAGTGATTGACCTAAATGGGACAATGAGAACTGAAAAAAATGACAGATAAAAAACCTTAAATGGTTCGAAGACCTCAACATAAATCCAGCCATACTGAACCTATTACAAGAGAAAGTGGGAGGCACCCTTGAAAGAGCTGGTAACGGAGAATGCTTGCTGAACATAACACCAGTAGCACAGATATTGAGATCAACAATTACTAAATGGAGCTTCCTGAAACTGAAAAGCTTCTCTAAGGCAAAGTGGACAGTCAGCAAGACAAAACACAATGGGAGAAGACCACACCAACCACACATTTGACAGAGGGCTTATTTCCAAAATATACAATGAACTAAAGAAGCTGGCCACCAAATCATCAAACAATCTAATTAAAAACTGGGGTGCAGAACTAAATAGAGAATTCTCAATAGAGGAATCTAAAATGGCTGATAAACACTTAAGAAAGTGCTTAACATCCTTAGCCATCAGGGAAATGCAACTCTAAACAACTCAGATGCTATGGCTGAGGCTAGCTTTGGATTCTGATCTCCAGGGAAACTTTATTAGATCTTAAATAATACATATCATCACAAAAATATTTGAAGGTCAGAAAACCCTGACCAAAACCAAAACAAAACAGAAAACTATGTGAACACAACAAATAGATCATTAAAACCGAGTCCAAAAGCATATCTATTAATCTAGAAGAAGGAATGTCTGGGACTTCTCAAGTTTTCAATAACTTTAGTTATATGTCAGTAATAATCACGAAGGGTCTAAGTAAAGAAGTTATATGAAAAAATTTCTTGGAAAGGAAAGGGTTTATTTGGCTAATAGGTTTCATTCCAGTATTCAAGGATCTGGAGATCAGAATCCAAAGCTAGCCTCAGCCATAGCATCTGGGCAGTGGTGGCACACATCTTTATTCCTACAACTCAGGAGACAGAGGTAGATGGATCTCTGTGAGTTCAAGGACACCCTGAGCTACATGAGAGTGAATTAGTGTAAAAGAGAAACAGTTCACACCTTTAATCCCAGCTCAATAGAGAATATAAAGAGTTCAATACAGTCTCAGGAGAAGTGCCATCTGGAGATGCAATCTGAGGTTCAGCGGATCACCTCTTCAGTCTGAGCATTGGTTGAGGTGGGAGCTCTCCACTGTGGCTTGACTGCTTTGCTTCTCTGATCTTCAGTTTGAACCACAGTATCTGTGTCTGGGTTTTTATTATCTGTGCTATAATTTTATTACATTTAATAACTGTTTTAATGAAGGATGTTAATTACAAGTCTTGAAACAAACACAGTATGCATAAGTAAAAGAACAATTGAAGTCTACTTGTTTTCATTTAATCTTCAGCATCTCCATTTTCTGTTTTATTGTTTATCCTTCTCTCATACAATACATCCTGACAACAGATTTCCTTCCTCCCAATCATCCAAGTGTCCCCTACCTTTCTTCTCTTCCAGATCCAGTTCTCTTCAGTTTCCCTCAGAAACAGAGTGAGACTCCCAGAGATATCAACTAAACATGGCATAGCAAGATGCAATAAGATTAGACAAAAACATCGTATCAGGAATGGGCAAGACAATCCCTTAGGAGCAAATTTTTCCAAGAGTAGGCAAAAGAGTCCGAGATAACCTTGCTTACACAGTTAGCAATCCCAGAGGAACACCAAGCTGCACAACCATAACGCACCTGTAGAGGACCAAGCACATAATTGCACTTTAGTCACTTTTAGTTAAGGTTCACAAGGATGTAGAGCTCAGTATTTTATTTTTACCTTTAAATTTCATCTTTTTTTCTCAGTCAAGACAGTGTGTTATCAATATGAATTTAAATTCAATCGTTTACAACGAATGGATTTGCATACCATCAATTTCCTGATGTAAACATGTATTTCATTTGGCAATTAAATCTAAGCACCCTTTATTGTTTAAAATTGTGTTTTATTTTCCTAATTTTTAAAATGTCATATAACTGGAAAATCGCTTGTGTTTCATAATGGGGAATTTCTCCTTTAATGTAATATCGAAATCATCTCAGAATAGCCTTGAGTTGGTCGACAGAAATCTGGGTTCTGTGAACAAAAGGGAATTGATGTAGCAGGAACCATTATGAGAGAACTGGAGCCTTATGAGAGAACTGGAGCCTTATGCTGGGCTTCTACCCGAGGAAATCATGCAGCCTCTTTTTACAGTTGTCTTTCCAGAAACGGGGTGAAAGAATCTTTTTTATTTTTTTATTTTATTTCCAATTACAAGGAATAATGGTAGGCAATTTCAAGCTGATAACAAATAGATATATTCTGACAGTGTTCAAAAATCAATTTTATGCTGATAATCATTGTTTAGATCCCACAATAATGTATTTTGCTATAAAAAATGAAAAATGATGACGGTAGCAGGTGTGAACCTCTTTCCGTGTGGATTTGATTGCTACTGATGATGCTTTAAATCAAGAAACTAAATTTGATATCTATGCACCTTACATGTATAATGAAGCTAATTACTCTAAAAATAATTGAGCTGACATTTCTGTGGTAACGGTATCAACCCTGAGAGCCATAACCATTGAGAAGTGAGGGTTTAAGTTTAAATGATTGTTTTTATTTATAGTACAATAATTTAGCAGTGCCTGGAAATGAAGCTGTATGATTAGAATAGTTATTACTAAAATTCAAACAAGATATGAGAGAAATAATATGAGTTTAAGGTTCAGGATTAATTAAGGGGTGCTTGAGAACCTGGATAACACATTTATTTATGTAGAATACACAAATAACTATCTTTTAAAGTTTTGGTAACAAATGTATGACACTCTTAATATCTTGTAGGTGTGGAATTGAAAGACAGCTAACAAAATCAGATGCCATGATTTTTATTTTGTTACTGATGGATAACTAACAGACCACAGTGTCTCTGGGATTCATCATGTAGCACCCAGACAGACACGTTGAAAAGGGCTGTTTCACAAAGATTAGTCAGTAAGGCACAAAATTATGAATAATTTGATCTTCTTCCTTAAATACTAAACCAATCTGTGTTCTCAGATCATTTGCCTGGGGTCTGAAAAGGGAGATTTATCATGTCAGGATTACAGGAGATTCTAAAAGGAGCTGATATTGGAATAAGAGAGGAAATAGCTAACAAAATTTAGACTAGTAGTACATTAAGGCTAAGATTTATTTAAGGAGTATGTACAATGGTAAAGGCTTCTCTTCACAAATAAAGAACTTGAAAGGTAGATTCTTCACTATTTAAAAATGAGTTGTGAGAACCAAAGATGAGATTCATTTTAAACTTTTCATTGATAGAAATAGTACTTTACTCCATATTGCCTTCAAGATTATAAGCAGAAGCTTGTAACATGTAAAGAAGAAAAGACCATTTTCTTTGTGATTATCTTCTTCAAAAAGTTAGCATAAGGAAACTCTACTCCTACAATCTTCAGTGTTACTATTGGCAAAACATTTTGAATCATTTCTATGCTATCTTTCATTTTTATTTCAAACAGATACTTTGATTCAACAACCAAGCATGAGGTTAAAAATCAAAATAATTGTCACTTATGAAAGCTTCCAGGCAACACTTTCTCACTGACATTTAATTAGCCTTCTTATTGATATTCTTGCTATCACAGTACTTGGTCAGAACATTTAATATTTAAGGTATTCTCTAGAGAATAGCTTAAATACTCTGTGTATACAATCTATAAAAGCAAATAGAAACACATCAAATAATGCTCAAGTATTCTTAGCAAATGCATATCAAGAAACAAAATTGGACTGAAATCTTTATATAATGCACCAAGTACAGATAAACTCATGTTTCAATAGCAAGTGATTAAATGGTTTAAGAATAACAAATTTATAGCTTTTCACACATTTGATATATATTTAATAAAATATAACTTTAAATAATATCACTCTTCTGTATTACCTTTTTGTTAGTCATTGACTTTAATGTCTTAAGTCAGAGAAGCTGTGATCACCTTCACAAGAGTCTAAGTCATCCAAGATACTTAGTATGCGTTCCCAAAGGAGTGAAGTGGCCCATGAATCTCAGGAGATGTCATTACATCCTCACAAGATACTCCTACTGCCCAAGACGAAATGACTGAGAGAGATATTTAGTAAGGTTGGATGTTGACCTAGTAGTCTTCATTGATGCAGTTTTCATGAGTGGCTAATGCTACAGATGGAACTCTTTGGGAAAGTTATGATCTGTATGATGGCACGAGGACTTATTGATGGTGTAAAATGTCTTTAAGTCATACATGCCCTCTATATCACACATGATCAACATTATTGGTTCACTAAGGTAGACTGGGGCAGGAATTCTTTCCCCAATATACCATTGCCGTCTCTATATGGGGTGACTAGATGTTTATGTTTTACCCTGGGAAATTTTTGTGAAAGTTAGATTTTCAAAAATGTTGAATGATGAATTCTAGTAGATTTGAGCTTATATTGCTTGTTATTCCCAATTCACTCCCCCTTTACATAGTTAGCTACTTAATTTGTAGGCAATAAAATTTTTCTTTGTGATAATCCTGGCCACATATCTAGAAATGGAAATGAAACTCAATGATGCCAAGGAGAAATGAAGTTTAATCTACAAATTGATATTGGGAAGAAAGCAAAAGATAAAGTGTTCTTGCCCTGTTTGGTAACATACTAGTAGGAGAGGCAACACTTCGTAAGAGAAGAGTGGTGAGAAATATATGTAGCCATATAGTCCTGATCAGTCTATGTTCTGATTGCTTATCATCTCATTTCTGATCACACAGATTTTACAAGTGTCATAGATATTTCAACTGTTCAGAGGAGACAATCTACATTTGATGGAGAGGACATGGCTGCTTACTATGTTCAGCAGATAATCTTTATGTCTCAGGATTATGCTAAGACTGGTGGTATTGAAATGGGCATTAGAACCAATTTGAAATGCATGGTATGCTTAGTAAAACATCATACATTCTATGGAGGTAAATTGTCCTTCATAGAAGGGCTGGGGAAATACCCAAAGAAACATTGCTGAGGGTTTGCAATAAGATATTACGAAGATAGCAATTGTTAATATGTCAAAAATAGCTAATTACTATTACTTTGTTGTCTTCCACCATGAATCAAGTTATATTATTAACTTCATATTGTTATTCTTTATATGACTAGCATACACATGTGATTAACTTAGGAGGAAGGTGATCCAAAGTTTAAGAAAAGGGCTCAAATTCCAAATGAAGTCAGAGATGCCAGGCTTTAGTGTCCTTTTGTTATTCATTGTACATTTACAGACATGAATGAAGTCAGTATTTTTTTTAGTAAATGCTAAACTCCACTGTAGTAAAGATAGCAGTACATTTGCATTTGTATTTACACAGTAAATTAATGTATCTTTCCAGTCACTATCTGATTTCATTATGAATATTAACTCATCTACTTCTGATTAAAGTACTTTTATAATAAGAGTGCCCCATCTCTATCCTGCCCAACAGTGTAAACTGTGATTTATTATTTCAATTAAGGATATTAGCCCATTGGCTATGAATATACTTGATAAAACAGTCTACAATGTTGCTTACTGTCCTTTAGCAAAATTATATTATTATTGCTAACTGCCTCCTCACTCTGTCATCACTAATATGAGTGTATTGATTTCATGAGAACTGTGAGGTAATTTTGGATAATAGCAATTACTTTTGGAATTGATCAGTCTTCTAGTCTAACCTAATGATGTCATTAATGTTTATTTAGCCTTCTCTTTTATCTCTCTCTCACACACACACAAAACAAGTCAGAACAGAACACAATTATTCATTTAAACTGTAGGTAATTATCTCCCTTTTTGTATCACAGATGATAAGTATGGAAATTACCATCTCAAAAAATATACTTACCTGACTAAACTATAATTCTAAATCAAAAATTACTCTTTGTCATTTCTATGGCCTGGACGTCAAAATTTTGTAGTATAAAATTTTAATAACTTGAACAGACATAATTTTAGCTGTGTTAGCATAGAAAATAAAGCAAATGTTTGGTAATCCTGAATTTTCATCAAGGAACTAAACTCAGTGTATTTATAATTTTTTCTTAATGGGAGCAGAGATATTGCTGATTATCTAAAAGTGCCTGTTTCCTGGTCTGACATTCTAAATTGTTTTCTGGACCACATGGTAGAACAGACTCCCCAAAGTTGTCCACGTGCATGCTGTGGCATGTATGGGCTCACATATATACACATGCATGTACAATCAGAAACAGCTATCAAAGTGTATAAATCCTGTAAAGCATTAAAACTTCTAAATGAGGGTTAATTAAATACTATTTGGGCAGGGGAAATATAATAAAAAAAGAATCAATCTTGCTATCAGAAAATCCTTCCTTAAACTCAGAAGACAATGTCAATAGCTTTTTCACTCTGTTTCAATAGCCAAAATTAGTTGCATTATGTCTTCCAGGGAAACCAATTTCAGAGACTGAAAGGATTCCTACTGCTCTATACAGCCAGGTAGAAAGATGTCTTGTTTAGAGATTATCAAGATGGACAATCAGAAGTTTTCTAGGATCAGATTTGCCAGAGAATTTTGTTATGTATTTTACTCCTAAATTGACCTGGTAAATAGAACATTCATTATTTAATGATCTTTACCCAAAGGGGAATTTATTTAAAGCCTTATGACAAGGGGTTGTTTTGTAACTTAGACATTTGTCCCCTCTGAAGTCAGCAGCCTGCTTTTTTGCAGAAACTTGAAGACCTCTCTTTTCCTGAAAAAAGTACATTGAACATGATTGGTTTCAAGTCCTTGGGAAGAATCATCATGCTGAGTGAGTAAAGGGCTGATTTATCAATTGGAAAACTGAACATTCATTTAAAGGAGGAAGTCCTTACTCAAAAAAATAGATTTCTTTATTTACTCTAGAATAAACCACGACATTTTTGGTTCCAATTCAACAACATATCAAATATATAGAAAGTATTGATATGAAAAATTTGCTAAAATAAAGGTAGAATAAGAGAACCTGTGACTATAATTGACTGTCTTTGAAAGGAAACAATATTTGGTAAAATGAATGACATACAATCTCTTCTCATACCTAGGGAAAAATAGGAAACATAAGTCAATGTATGTTATTAAAATAAAAAAATAAGAAAAGTGGCCAGTAGAACTAAACATTTGACAAACTATAGAGAAAATCCACAAATATGAAAGCTGCCTGTTTGTCTCTGTCAAGAAAACCCACAAAGACAGCTGACCAGACAAGGGGGAGCTCTTGAATCCCACAGACTAATGCCTGAAAGGCCAAAAGGGGACTGACTGATCCAGATTCCATGCATGTAGTCTCAGTGAGGAGGCCATAGAAATCCCTGGGGCTTTGGGTAGTAGATCAGTGTTTACCATGGCTTATGAATGATCTTTGGAAGCCCTTTCCAAATAGAGCGATGCTGTTTCAGCCTGGACACATGAGGAAGGGCCTAGGTCCTGCCCTGGATGAAATAACAGACTTTAGAGATTCCCCGCCAAGAAGGGCCTCACCCTTCCTGGGGAATGATGTGGGGATTGGGTGGGGGGCTGTGGGGTTGGTGGAGGGACAGGGGAGGAGGGGTGGGAAAGGGAGCTGGGATTGACATGTGAAGCATTCATGTTTCTAATTTAAATAAAAATAAAAATAAAAAAGAAAACCCAAAAACCTATAGATAGTTAGATGAGGAAATGAATGGAAAACAGAAAGGATTGTTGGCTTTTCTGGAACTTCATAAATAATTTTTAAATATATGTGCATCTCAGTAAAGGTTTCTATGCTGTGATAAATAAAATGCCATGACCAAGAGCAACATGGGAAAGGGTTTATTTGAGCTTACAGTACCATATCACAGTCTAACCCTGAAGGAAGTCATGGCAGGTACCTGGAGGCAGAGGCTGAAGTTGAGACCACAGAGGAGCACTGCTTACTGACTCACTTCTGGTTGTTTGCTTAGTTTGCTTTCTTAGAATACATGTGACCATAAATCTAGGGTAACACAGGACACAATGACCTGGGCCTTCCCACAACAATCAAGAAAATGTACCACAGGCTTGCCCACACTCCAATCTGCTGTGAGAATATTCTCAATAAAATTTTCTCTTCTCAAATAAGTGTATTTTGTGTCAAACTGACATAAACCTAACCAGTAAAACACGTATATACATATATATGTATAATATATGTATATAATTTAGTGAAATAATTAAATATAAATAGATAAGATAATGTGATAAAAATGTAGGCTATTACACATTTTGATTTTCTTCATAGAGCAATTCATTTAATCACATGTGACTATTTCTGAATATTTGGCTAATTGCAAATGGACATTCTCATTTAAAGTAAAAGAGAGAATAATAATAAAGAAATTTTAAAAACTAACCCAATGTGTATAATTTAAAAGTGATCTATGTCTTCAGCGCATTGAGGGACCACATTCATATCATCCTTTTTATATTAAATGAAACTCACAGACATCACGCTTACAAAAATTTTGGAAAGCAGAAGAAAAGGAACTGTTTCCAAGTTGACTTCAAAGTAAGAATAAAAACTAATCATTTTAAAAAGATATTAGAAAAATCATTGAAAGATTGTGTCATTGCCAAGTTCTTTGAATGAGTTTGTCTGGAGGGAATTCCAAAGATACAACAATTGTATTCCTATACTGTTTTCACTGAGACTTCTCCTGGAAATGAGATGAAACTGTCTCTAATCTTTCACAAAGCTCCCTTTTAGACTATGCTTCTCACTGTTTCTGGTATCCTGGTACAGTTTTGGGAACTTTTCATTCTGTATTTCCTGTACGTATATCTTAATTTGAGATTGGAATTTGTATGGTCCACTTTCCAGCAGCCATCATTTAGGGCCATTCTTTTACAGTTTTTAGTTGTATGTATTGCCTTCAAAATTGGAAAAGGATGTCAAGTTGTTACCAGACAGGGAGAAAGATGAAGATGACTTACATTGTAATTGTAAGCAACAGGGGCTGAAGTTCTCAGGTAAGTAATAATTACTCCAGAAATTGGTTTCCTATATAAAAATTTCTTCTGTCAAATCTATCAGTTTTCTAATCATAAGTATTTAATTATTATATATGTAAGAAATACCACATATGGGGCTATATAGATTGAATCTAAAACAAATTAAATATATGAATGCCCAATTATGTGGAGAAATTTAATATTTCTTTCTATACAGATTTTTTATCCATATAAAGCATCTTTAAAGTGTTAGGGTTTTCTAACATTAAAATATATAAAGAAGCAAATATGATATTTATATTAGTTCATGGCAATGAGAAATTGTATTAAAATAGATAACAATGGGGAGAGGAAATGACATACAAAATTAAGACCCACTCTAAACATTTTTAAAAGAAAAAATATCTGTACGATATGTTTTTTAGTCTGCAGCTAAGGAGGTCCAATCATACGCACTGTGGCAGTATAGAAAGTGGCCTGAAGTGATCGGATCTCAAGTACTAATTTACCTTTCCTAATTTTTATTCCTGGTTCTTTCTCACAACTGAGAACCTGAGATTGCAAAATTTTCACCTCTGGTCCATCATATGAAATGTTCTTCTCTCCCAATGGCTTATAATCAGAGTCCCAGGTTACTCATATATTAACAGAATCAAAAAAGAAATCCCTGTCTCTGCCAGAAAGAAAAATGATGAGGCTGTATCTCTGCCATGACAACTTCTTGAAGGATGGGTTTTGCCTGTCATTTTAGTTGTCTTCATTTATCTTTACCTCTTTCAGCAAGAGGATCTGTCCAACCTCATACTCATCTGGTAAATATGTTTCATATTTCATCAAAATCCAACATATTAAAATAATGAAGTAAAGATAATATAATCAAGTCAGCCATTCAGATGTCTGCAAGATTAGTACAGCATGACTGAAATTAGGACTTGTAAATTTGCTCCAAGTGGCTGAAATTTCATTTCAATAATATTTAATTAGTTATTCAATCACCTGCACATGATGATTCAGATGGGCAATATCTTCCCTTTTAATATGTATCTCATTCATATTGATTGACATGTAAAAATCCTAAAATTGGCTTTCCTGAAACAAGTTCTCAATAGTAGGATATATTCTGAGATATGTACTTTATAATTATGAAGAAACATTCTGCCTATTTTGAATTGTGAATCCAGTTGCTAATATAGATACGTGCAGATTTTTCTTCTTCTTATATTATCTGATATTCACAACAGTCTGCGTGTCCTTAAAGAGATACCTGCAGGTTAGAAACAAGGTAGAGACATTGTTTGATGAGAAGATCATGCAGAAATGAGAATCTGCCTTTGGCAAGGAATGGGGAAGGGAAAGAAAAGATTAGATACAGTAACTGTAATAGGTCAGATTCCAGAAAAAAGGCAAAAAGGCAGGCATAACAAAGGAAAAGGAACTGGGTTGTAATTTTATACTCGCTTAGGCTTATAACTAAATATAAAGTTGAAACTACAAATCACCTCTTCAACAAACTATTGCAAATTCAAGGTTTTGATATTTCCTTTTCTCTAGGAATTTGTTCAACTCTCAATTTCAACATCATTCTAATTTCTGAAACATTGGATTATTTTTAATTTAAATACATTTCTGTTCCTGTTTGAATTCTCTTATTATATGTTTATTTATTTATTTATTTTAGCTATGTGTACTTGTTTATGCTTATTTGAGGGTTTGTGCCTTCTAAGTTTAGGAAGGTTTATTGTATCTGACCACATACTCAGGGAAGAATTTCTCACAACAGTGAACTGTCTATAGCTCCTCCACTGAGAATGGCCTTTCAGACACCATGTTGGAAAGATAATTGGATATATCCTGTGCAGATGTGTATAGCTAACAATAGTTTTTAGCCAGTTCCTCTCCAGATGTCAATATATCACCATTCTCCTCCCCATCTTCAAGCTGGTACATCCTCTCTGCTCCCTCTTAAATGGACTTCCATGAACCTTGGATACTGTGAGGTTGACAAAGATGGCCCTTCCATAACTGTAAACTCAGTGTTATTTACACATGACATTTTGACAGATTATAAGCCTCGGCAAAAACTACAATCTAGTGTAACAAGAAGTTCTCTTACTAATGTTGGGAGTAGTTCAAACTTAGGGAGGAAACAAAGATTTAGAGGGAAATTTGACAGCATGAATGTTCAGCACTCAGTTGGTTCCCTATTAGGACCTATGATCTCTTTCTCCAGTTAATGGGCTTTTGACCAGATTTGTAGCACCAGGCATGAAATCTGACCTGTGGAACTTCCTTACTCTTTAAAAATCTACTTCTAATTAATCACTTCAGTGATATTCTTATTTCAATACTGGCCAAAATAGTTCCTTTAAAACATATTTCTTCACTTATAAGAAAGGAAGCAAAAAATCCCTTTTCTCTGAAAGCCCTCAGGGCATTTATTTTTCACCTATTATCCTTATTACTGCTTTTGGGAATGTCATACATGTATAGAATACATTATTCACATAATCACCTACCCATGCCAATTCACCCTCTACCCCTACCTAACTTGGTGTCCTCTTGTTTTTTTTTTCAATGTTTTCTTTATTCTTGAGATAGTTCCTTGATGCAGCCAAAGGCTTTTGTAGAAAACAACTGTAGTACAAAAATATGATTCCTAATGTGAATCTGCTTAATCCTAAGAATCGTAAATTTTCCCAAGGGCTCAATTTAAATTATAGTCAGATGGCTAATTGCAAAGAAAGCCTAGGAAAACAGAGACAGGGAAGACTTATCAGAATTCACAGTAGATCATTAAATTTCTCTGAACTGCTTTCAATACAATTCCATTGTGTTTAGATTTGTTTAAATGAAAAATATTTTTTTTACCATTCTAGGGAGCTCACCCAAGAATGCCAGATGACTGTAGCAAACAGAGTGTGTCTCCAGCACCCAACTATGGGGCCAGCTCTCTCTCATTTTCTTTTTCATTCTTTTACAATATTATTCCAACAAGATTCTTGTCCTTTTGTGCTTGATATGTTCATAATTTTGCTTCTGGAACTTCCCCCAAGTGTTGAATAATTCTCTAGGTCATACATAACAAAGTGGCAGCATTACTTATTTATTTTTCATGAAATTATTATGTTGCCACTAAAGAAACTTCAAAATTTTGCAGAAAATAATTTCCTTACAGAAGCATATGTTTGTGCTGCTGCTTGCCCTAGGGATAATGTCCTTTTGGAGAGCCAAACCATCATGTATAGAAACTTGTGTTATCAGGTTACACATGCTGATTATAAAAACTTTTTCTAGAACACAGAAATACATCTGGAATTGTGTTTTGCTCTTTTGCTTTAAGGCATTTATGCTACATTATAGATATAAATACCTCAGCAATTATGGGAGCTATAAATAGCTTCTCCCTCTATTCTTTTTATGTCATTTGTTTCTGCAATTTAATGAAAATTAGTAGTTCCTTTTGTTCTTCATTATAATACTAATATTTCTGTAAATGTTAAAACTTTGTTGCTATCTTTTTCTTTTAATTGCTGTTGTTTAGTGTCCAGACAAGGCTTCACCCTTTAACCCAGGATGGCCTTGAACCTGTATCAGTCCTTTTGTTTCAGCTTTATTCAGAATTAAATTACATCCATGGCTCTCCACATCTGGTTTCCATTTGTTATTTCAGAAAAATTTCTGATTCCAAATGTTGTATGACTTTTCCTGTAGAGATATATATAAATAAATGTCTATTCAATCCAGATATGGCACACATACTTGACCAAATAAATTTTTCTATGAATGTCCAAATTGACAAACCAGTAAGTTTATTAGCACAGTGTATATAGGAGAGTGACTATGGCATTGCTTATAGGAGAGCAGGCTACTCAAAGCCCAAAGCTCTTGTCTTTGGATAACACCAATGCAAGTGGCAACTAGATGGCGTCTGCTCTCTCCAGTTTTCCTAGCCTGATCAAATTTGTGTACATCCTGAGTCTCAGAAGCTTCCCACAACAGGGAATGCAGAGTTGTGAAGAAGTTGTTATCACTAAATCAATAAAAAAGTTAGTATGTGACTTTGTAAAGCTTTAAATCATCTCTATGGTGTGTTCAATTATTTGGATTTTCATCCACATTTAGAGTCAGTATGTCAATTTATTCAAAGATGATATGAAAATTTGTGGTTTTCATTCACTTTGCTTTGAATATGTAGAATAATTACAGAAAGATTCATTTTAACAATTTGAGTTTTCCAATTAAATACCAAGTTTGTGTGCCTCAAAGGGTTATGTTTATCTTCACTAAAAATGTAGATTTCAGGGTATATTTGTAATTATTCTTAGTTATTATCCTTTAAAAAGGTTTTTCTTCATGTATGCGTAAAGGCCAGAAGAGGGTGCCAGATCTCATTACACATAGTTGTGAACAACCATGTGGTTGCTGGGAATTGAACTCAGGACATCTAGAAGAACAGTCAGTGCTCTTAATCGCTGAGCCATTTTTCCAGTCTATCATTTTAGTTTTATAATTGTTCATTTTATGTAAGCACACCAGATTTTGCATGTTGTCTTTACATATTGATAGTTGCTCATATTGCACACAATGTGTTCCTACAATTAATAATTCTGTTAACTTATTTAACACCTGCTGTTTTGCTTGCAATGTGGTCTCATATGGAACCAATTAAAGCTAATTTATTTGTAATTTTTTAACTTAATTTTCTTGTATTGTTTATTTGGGGAAAAATCCAATACGTTATTGAGCAAAAAATTAGCATGGATGTGTTTCCTTAGTAAATATTAATTATGGAACGTTGAGATTTTTGTATTTCTGTGCAAACACATAATATACTTTCATCTTCATTATATTCTTGGGTCTCACAAAGAAGAAAAAGGTGTGCAAACGTTGTCTTTGTAGAATTGGCTTATTTTATTAAAATATAATTAACTCTATGAAACTCTAACCTTTATATAGATAAAGTGCTTGAATACAAAGTATGCATCGTCAGATTTTAGAAGTATTTAGCCATGTGGATGGTAGTACAATGCTTTCATCTTGAGACAACACAGTAAAACTAATGTTACATTTTTTGTCCTTCACAAGTCCATAAACAGAACATTTTAATTTGGTTTTACATTCAGTTTTAAGACATACATGATAAAGTGAGAATATTTTTTCCTCTTAAACAATATCTCCCACTCTGTTTTTTCTCATTGAAAGACAACATTCTTTCCCACTCTACGTTGAAGTTGACAGTATCTTAACATTTACACTTTGGGGCTCTTATCAGTCCAGCATTGTGGGAGATAAACACAAGTCATATGGCACACGGACAGAGCTTGTTAGACTATTCTGGTTGGAACTTAGAAGATAAGACTTCAGAAAGAATCATGTACAGTGTAGAGCCAGTTCACGCACTTCAGAAATGAACAAGTACTCCAGCAAGAACTAGACTGGAGGCCACTCATTTGATAGTGTGCTGATAATCAGCATCATGCTGCCCACATCATGAGAACTTGAGTGGCGTCGAATTTAAGGCAATGCTAATTTCCTTGGCAGAGGAAAGCTTTAAGAATATTTAAAGTTTCAGACAAGATGAGTACAGATAGTAAAGCAACTGCATCTGTTTAGAGTTTGGTCCACTAAAGAGAACTCTGGTGTTCCTGAAGTGAGTCAATAAGAAACAGGTCCTGAGGGCAAAAGCACACTTCTTGGATACCTTACATTGCGAAGATTATTTAAGAGAAGAGAACCTAAGGTAAATCTTTTCCTGCTCATTGAGAGCGATTACGTGGGAGAGCTTCCCTTGGGTCTGTACACAGCAATGGATTCCTTATGGTTCACAAGGGAGTTAGGCTGCAACCTCATCAGGCTGCGGAGGTCTGCAATATCAACTACGTTGGTGATTATGAAAGCATAGATGGTGCAAGGTTGACTGGATCAGGGACAAAAGCTAAGATTCAGCAGTGTGGGGCTGAAGAGAAGATTTTAGAAGCCATTGTGCAAAGCTCTGAAAGAGAAACTGTAGTTCCAATGGAGACTTCAGGACAACGAAGATGCCAAGAGTGTGGGACATCCACCAAGGCAAACAGTGAGCATGGAATGCTGCCTGCCTGCCTAGGATACAAACTGTGTCCACATCGTGTGGCAAAGAGAGAAGGATGGGGCTACTCAATCCTTCGGAAGGCATCAAAGTCATAAATTAGTATGAAGGATTTGTTGTCTGCCCCACTGGATGTTGATTTTTCAGTAATATTACTATTTCTTGCTGATTCCCATTTCTTTCCTTTTAGAATAAGAATGTTCAGTATACCCAGGTGGTGGTAGTGCACACCTTTAATCCCAGCGCTCCGGAGGCAGAGGCAGGTGAATCTCAGTGAGCTTGAAGCCATCCTATTCTAAACAGAAAGTTTCAGGATTGGCAGAACTGTTAAAACCCTGTCTCGAAAAACAAACAAACAATGCAAAAACAAAAAAACAAACAAAAAAAGGTGTATTGTTTGCCACTGAGTACTGGAAATATGTGACTTGTTTTTGATTATTAATCTAAGTGTTTAAATTCCTAAAGAAAATGAGAACTTTAAAAATTGGACCAAAAACATTTTATATTATAATACAGTTATGAGTCCCAGGGACAGCTGGTGAAATGTTATGTCTTAGATGTGATGTGTTTATATGTCAAGTCAGTAAGAAATGGATTTGCAATTTCTAGTGCTAATTGCCAGCTCCAGCAAACTTAGGATATGTGAGGAGACAGGCTATAAATGCTTCACAAGCATGCTTCTGAAGGATTACCTGGATTACTTAGAGGTGAAAGTCACATCCACTTTGGGCACCAACATTCCCTGAGTAGGGAATACTGAACAGCATGAGAGTAGAGAAAATAAGAGAGCTGAGCACCAGCATTAGCCAGTAAATAATTGCTCTTTGTTCTTGCCCGTGCTGATAATGTAACTACCTGTTTCTTATTCCTGTTGTCTTCCTTACTCTCCAGTGATAGGCTGTAACTTGGACTTGTAAAGCAACTAAACCCTTTATTACTCAAATAGTTTTGTCAGGGAAGTTTGTCCCAAAACAAAAACAAACAAGCAAAAACAATGAAGACACCTGCTGGAGGAGACTTGCTCCTTAAGTGCCTTTAATTACGTTATATTTAGCAGACTTGGATCTCAGTTATTCACTGTCTTGTTCTTTTCTCATTCATTTTCACTCAATTTAATAAACAGCTAGGTCCAATGAAGTGTTATTCCAAGTTATATATAAGTAGGTAAACTTTTCTAGAAATGGGAATCCTTTGAAATGATTTTTAAAACTCTGTTCATGTATACTTTTCCTTAAATGGGAAGTGTCCCTGCAAGCTCTTCAGATTACCAGTTTTATAAATCACTTTTAGGACTTATAACACTCCTTGTGGTCTTCATAGTTCTCTTGTTTCTACTCTTTAAAAGGACAGCTTTGTATGGAGTTACCACTGGTTCAACCCCACGTTCAAAATAGTATTCTGAATTTTGTTATAGGCAAGTTTGTGAAAGAATGACAACTATATGTCACAAATATATGAGGTCCATTTTAGAGAAGTTTACTTTATGTAAAATCCTTTATATTGCTGAATGAAAAATGCTCACATTTTTTGCTTGCTACCCCCAACATGGAAATATAACTGTGCTGAGACAATCTATTTAATGTATGATCATAAACATAACCAACTTTCACCTCAAAAAGTTGTTATTTGCTCTTTGTCGAAGCTGAGTGAAGTTTGACTATCAGAACCAGAACCCAGTGTCATCAATGCATCTGCCATATTTTAGATGGCTCTTCTTAGAGACTACAGCAAATCAAAATTGCAACTTTTTAGAGACACTTCAGTTTGAAAAGAACAGTATGTCATATTTTGTAGGTAACTACTTTCACATTTTGAAATACTATTTGGATTTGTAGTAAATGATGAAAATGTACAGAAGCTGAAATTATATTCAGTTGCCAAACCATAAGATGGTCCTAAATATTAATGATAAATGATTGTGTCAGGTAGATATAAAATTTTACTATACACCATGAAACAAATTAATAATAAATTCATTTTTATTAGTTCTTCTGGTAACTTCCATTGCCTAGTGAGTTTTTCTCAAATGTAATTTTCTTTGATTATCTGAGACAGGGGATGGAAAATAAAGTGTACTAATGCCTCTGGTTTATATACCAGCAAAATCTACTGTGGTAGCAGAATAAGCATTTTAGGAAAAATAAGGCCATAGGGGGAAAGACATCTTTTGGAAAACTATTCCTTACTCTGTATGAAAAAGATGCTATAAAATTTATCTAATAATCTATAGCATGAATAATTATTTTTTATGTTCTCAAGGAGACAATAGTTTAATTAACACATTGTGTCACATGTGAAGGCTTGTGAAAATCCAGTTTTTTCTTTTCTATTTTTGTGTTTTTTGTTTGTTTGTTTGTTTGGCTTTTGAGACAGGGTTTTTCTGTATTGTTTTGGAGGCTGTCCTGGAACTCACTCGGTAGACCAGACTGGTCTTGAACTCAGAGAGACCCTCCTTCCTCTTCCTTCCGAGTGCTGGGATTAAAGGCATTTGCCACCAATGCCTTGCGAAAAAGCCAGTTTTTAAAGTCAAAGATGCTCCGTTGACATTGTACTATGTTTATGACACTGACATCATCAAACATTTATTATATAAATAAAAGGGTGTATATAGCCAAAATTACTTTGTTGCTGAGGTCATTAAGTGCTCACCTTGCTAGTAGAGATAAGCAATCTTGAGCGTCTTAATATTAATATGCTATAATAAACTACATTAGTAAGACGGAATTTAAATGGGTTGATATTTATATGAAATAATGGTTATTGATATGAAAATGACATTTATGTAGTCCTTTAACATTGGAGAGAGTGACAGTTCATCATAACTTACTTAGGTGTCAGCCCATCAGAAGGGAAACCTTTGATGGACCAGTCTCGTTTAGGTAAGGCCATAGGACTGTAGACCCTGAAATGTCTTCTGCTGTGTCTTTTCGTGTTTGCTGCAGCCCTCTGTCTCTAGTATCTAGCATGGTGTGAGTGGATGTGGGGAGATCTCTACTGCCTGTATTATAGTGTGTTTGTCTCTTGGAAACATCCTGTTCTACTAGGCAGTTTTACCTGTGGATTATCAAGAAGATGACACTTCCCTAAGCTGCACTGTCTAATTTGGTAATAATAGTGATAATTTATCCATAGTTTTTGATGAATAAAATTAAATACCAGGATATGTTTCATAGCCAGACTTTGTGAATTTCACCTAAGGAGCTTCAAGGATTGTAGCTCAAGTTAAGGATTAACAATTGAGTTCCAGTAGCCCAGCTAGTTAAATTTTTAACCTTATTGTCAAGAGATATCAAAGTGAATCACATCTAAAATTTGAAAACAACCAAGGTAGACAAAGGTGTTCTTGTTAAATAACTCTGGAATAAAAAACCCAAGAAGACAATCTGTAATTTTAGAAAGGCACATGATTAAATGTGAAACTCTTTAAGGTCAGGGAACAAGAACAAATCAGTCAAATTATTACTATTTGACATGCTCTCCAGGCTGGGTAGCATTGATGATCAATTCCTTATACCAATTTCTGCCCTCATTCACCTGCTATAAAAAAGTATTAAAGAATGGATATGTACCCTGAAGATTTAAAGCAGAGCTGACTGATTCTTTTTCATATATGAAAATTTAGGTTTGTGATTCCTTTAAGATTCCTTATAAGATTACCTTTCAAGATAAGTAATGAAGTAATTGCCTCTTTGTTTGTAACTGCAAAATGCAGCCTGCCAGTAGAAAAACTGACAAGACTACCTTGCTTGACCACACGGTTAATCTATAACAAGTTGCTTGGGTATGAACGTGTGTGGGTCCTTGGGATAATTTGTTTTTCATGTGTAATACATAAAATGTTTAATCATGTGAGGAGTGAGTGTTTGAAAGTTTCCTATTCTTTGCACGTTGTGCAATGGTTGTTCTCTGTATTAGTTCCAATGCATTCCAGGAGGAAGCTTTTCTGATTCTGGATGATTGAGACATTGATCTACAAGTACAGCAGAATGCCATGTAAGGGTTATTTTATTGTGTTCTCCTTTAGTAAAACAATAGCATTAGGTTTATTCCTTGTTTGGACTTTTTTTTTTTAATGTTATTTGACTTTGTGTATCTACTATGGTTTCCAATTTTATGGTTATATGGTGTGCATGTGTGTGGTTTTTTGTGCTTTATCTATTCTTTTTCTTTTATCCGCTTTTATTCTTTTTATTATTTGTTTGTTTTCTAAAAAAAGGAGCTAAATATGCATCAAATTGTATGGGTAGGGAGGTGGGGAAGAGATGAGTGCGGGGAAGCCATGATGAAATATACTCTGTGAAAATAAAATTATTTTCAATAAAAATATATGAGGCTAATTGTAGAAGCAAGTCTAATGTCAGTGGAGGCTTAGGGTTATTTACTAAATTTCATAGTGCTTTTTGTTTTTCTCCTTCAATTTTATAAACTTTATTTCCTACATTTTATGTTGATTCACAACCTATTTGTCTTTTGAAAAAATACATCTTCCCTCCACTCCCCAGGGAGGGCAAGGCCGTCCATTAGGGATCTTCAGATTCTGTCATATAATCCCGGGGGCAGGGCAGGGTCCAGGTCCTCCCCCATGGAGATGGAGTGGGATGGGGGGTTGGGAGAAGTGGGGAGGCCTCTGGTCAAGAAGGAGATGGAGGAGGACCTGGGAGTGACATGTGTATAAAGTTAAATAAAAACAAAGAAAGAAACCAACCCATACGTATTGATGTAATCCTGTAACTTTTGTCTTTAAAACCTAGCAGTAGACAGGGAACTTCCCTCCCTCTGGAGGCTGCTGCAACCGCTAGCCAGACAGGGTCCCTGTCATGGGTGGATGAACAATCATTAAACCTTGCTTTTGCATTTAAAAAAAAGAAGAAAAAGTGCATCTTTTTCTTTAAATGTATTACATTTAATTCATCCATTTTGCAAACTTGAACCTAAGCTTAAACAGAGAAAAAGGAAGAGGCATTTGAGTTGCTGAGAAGTGAAAGTGATAATGTGTAATAGTAAACAACAAAAGGCAACATTTAATTTCATACTATACAACACGTGAGAACAAAATAACTTTACAAGGTTTCCTATATGTGATATATGTAGTGTCCTTGTTTGATTTTAAATGATGTAGCTCCAACGATCAGTCTGATGGCATTTGGAGTTAGACAGGAATTAACAACTTCATGAAAATGGTGCTTTTATAACACGTGCAACCATCAGATGTAAGAGAAAACACCTGTCTTTCCATTCCTTCTTCCATCCCTCCCTTTCTCTCTCTCCCCTCGTCTTCTTCTTTGCAGGCACAAATTAGGAAGAGTGCCTTCAGCTCACACTGTGTTTTCTGACCCCTTAATCTTAGAATGTTGAGTTTCTACAGCTGTTCAAAGACTAGTATTTGTTGTTGAAGTCTAAGTCAATAGTGTTTTGTTACACCTCTCTGCACTAAAACTCAGGAGATGGATAAAATTCTAAAAGCAAAGATACTGGCAATAGAAGAGAATAGAAAGATAAAAAAATCCAAGTTAAATAGTATTAATTTTGATGACTAATTAGATGCAGCAAATTAGCTAGAAATAGGCAAAGTTTGGTTAAAGCTAAACCAGTGATTCATATCTTTTACTGAGTAGAATAATTGCTTTTAAGAACTTTCAAATTGTGGAGATGAGAAGAGAACCTCCATTGTAGACTCTGATGAATTAGTGCTGGGATCAGTCCAAGGACATTCATACTTTTGTAAGCATCCCTAGATAATCTCATGATGACACTCTATTGAGACAATTCTGGACTAAAAATAGCTTTGTGTGAATGAGAATACTAATTATCAACAGATGTTTTAAACTGATATAATTGTGATTTAAATATAATTTTGCTTATCATGTAACCCAATCATAGTTTTTCACAAAGTTTCAAATTAAGATTAAAAGAAAATCACCAAGATTCTGTAGACTTTTCTTGGTTTTAGCAAACTAGAGATATGTGAATTATTTTATTGTTTCCCTTGCAAAGAGATTGGACTCGACTAGAGAGTGCAGAAAGTTAGAGCTGATTGTCTGCAGCTCTGGAAAACAGGCAGACATTGCCTCCAATTCTTGGCAAAGACACAGTCAGAAACAGCTGCAAGAATTTAACACTGAGTTGTGTATTCACTAATCTCTCTACCTGTTACTCTAATTACTACACTATAAAAATTTTATCTTTAGCTTGCTCCCTCTCATGCTCCTGGAAACTCACCGAGTAAACACAGCAGGGAGAGGGAGTCCAAGATAAGAAAGCAAAGGGAAAGGGAGAAAATCAGCTAAGAAGGCAGAGTCAACGATCTTGGAAGCCTCTACATCCTGTAGCTTCTTCTTGTGGTTTGCAGTGCAACTGCCTTATATGTTTCATAGGGCAGGTTCAGTATTATGAAATAATTTAATGGATATTCGTCTGATTTATGAGAAAAATAATTCAAAATATAACCTAAAAGTTCCTATTGTGGTGCAGCCTTTTCCTAAATATTAAGTGTTAAGGTGGCCAAAAGCCAGGCTACTTCGACTGATAGAGCTATCATGTGAATGTCACTACCAGGTCACACTTCTGTCCCTGACACTGTGGGATAGCTAGTGCTTGAAAAGTACAGAATAGTAATTATGGTAAAGTAGTAAGGCTTGTGAACCAAAAGCGATAATTTAATTTAAGATTAAATAGTAACTACAAGCATTATTAAGAATCAGAGGGGTTTTTTCTCTAGATTTGCTACTGAGACACCAAAATACGAACTCAGAAAACAAGAAACATTGCATATAGTGCATCTGACTGTGGGGCGAGGAGGTAAGAAACCACGGTATCCCCTAACATGACCCTTTACGGAGATTGTTTTCTTTTGTTCGAGACAGTTTGCCCATGTTATGCAGGCACCTGAAGAGGGAAAGGAAAAAGGGGCTATACAACTCCATATTTAAACTTTAGAATTTTTTCAACTGAAAAGCATTACTGTCAGTAAGTATCACTGTGCCCACACGTTCTGGATCCAACTGCATAAGGTAATACCATTGTTTTCACCTTTTTGCTCATAATGTAGATTTCCAATCAATGTATAGAAGGAATGAGAAGAATTCAAGAAAGGGTGCTCAGTGTAAAATGTTCCAGGTTTGACAGTATTTAAGACAGCATACAATTCATATTTACCATAACTCAGTATAATAGCCTTATTTTATTATTGAGCTATACATCTCTCCCTACTCCACTTCTCTACTGCCCTTTCCCCTGCCTCTCCTCCTCCCAATTTAATCAGGGATTAAATTGATCTTATCTTTTTTTCCTTTCCTATATGGATTCAAGTACATCTCTCTAGGGTCCTCTTTGTTATCTAGGTTCTCTGGCATTATGGCCTTTAGTCTGGTTGTCCTTTGAAGGCTCAGCTGTTGAAGGCTAGGCTCATAATCATAAATATAATGCATTACTTCTAAACAGTATATATAAGAGAGTTGAACAAAAGAATCCTAGTTACTATAGCTCTATTCTGTAAACTATCTGAAATAGTCAACTTTTCTAATAAATCAAATGAGAAACCATCAAGAGGCTCGAGGAAATACTATACCTATTTGCTAACCAGATATGTAACCTGAGTTTCTTCTATGAATACCTCAGTTTTTCATTATACTTATTTATTTTAAACAATAATTTCAGACTTTAAAGAAAAATATTTGAACTATTTACCATCAAATTGAACATACTGATAGTTTTCCTTTGCACAGCTATAATGCAAATGCTTTCTGTTTAGAGCTGAAAATCACATTTCCTATGGCTCAAATTTATGTTGTTTCTTCTAAAAACAGGTGAAAGAAAACTGCCTGCCAAGAAGCATCCCCTGGCATTCACAGTTTGAGAGCTTTAACCAAAAGGAAATCATTTAACTTGTAAACAGCTTTTCTTTTCCTACTGACATGAAAATGACTTTATATCACACAGGTAAGCCATGTTATATTTTCCTCATGCAGCCCTACACCAATCAATGACAGCAAACTTGACTTTTAATTTGTAATTCAATAATTTTATAAACTAGGGAATATTATATTAACATGCAACATACACTTTTGTATGTCAAAAATGCTTAGAGTATCAACAGAAGGCACTAGAAAAAAACATACTGAGTGAAGTAATCCAGTCACAAAAAGAGAAACATGGTATGTACTCACTCATTTATGGATTTTAGACATGAATCAGGGGAGTGCCAGCCTACAATCCCACTGCCAGAGACTAGGAAACAGAACCTTCATCCAGTGCCTGATAAATTCAGAGGCAGACACCCACAGACAAACACTGAACTGAACTCCTGGAATCAAGTGTCAGAAAGAGAGAACTGATGGGCAAAGGAGTTAAAACTGGGCTGGTTTAACCCATAAAACAGCTGACCTGAACAAGGGGGAGCTCTTGGACTCCAGATTGATGGCTGTGTGGAAAGCATGGGACTGACCCAGATCCCCTGAATGTGGGTGTCAGTGAGGAGGCCTAAGTAATCTATGGGGCCTTGGGTAGTACTTATCCCTGGCATACAAATAGACTTTGAGTGCCCATCCCACACTGTGGGAGGCTCTCTCAGCCGGGACTATAGGGGGAGGACCTAGGCCCTACCCTGGATGAAATGACAGTTACTGGAGATCCACCATGGAGTGCCTCACCCTCCTTGGAGATAGAGCTAGAGATTGGGTGGGGACTGGGCGACCTGGTGGGGAGGGAGGGGAGAGAGAGGTAGCTGGGATTGACATGTGAAACAAGATTGTGTCTAACCTAAAAGAAAATAATCATGATGATAAGCATTGCTTTGCTTTAGACATTTTAAATGAAAGTACTAAATGCAAATATGGAAAACACTTAGAAAGAATTGTCATTTGGAGAAGCTAGTGCTGAGTTCGCCTGAAGTATTACCATGTAACTATGAATGCAGATGCTAGCCTTCTCTTGGTAAACCACAGGAGAAGAAACATTTGTATATTCTTTCTAGATACTTTCCCTAAGTGGCTTATGGGGTATTATTTTCATACACAAAGAAGGGATGTACTTGAAGAAAGAAAATTACAGTCATAAGCTATTTAACTATTTAATTCCTATTCCCATAATAAATTTATTGGAGCTATTTAAATCTCAAGCTTGATTAAAGTATCAGACTTCCATTTAGACATGTTTTTGATGTCCCTGTCATTAATTTTTTATATGTCTTTCCTTTTTTGTTTCAAAAACTCTGCCTAACTTGAGTGTTCCTTTTAGGAAAATGTTTCATATTAAAATTTTACACCTGTTTATTTATGGTTTAGTGTGTGTGTGTGTGTACCACAGTGATATGTGGAGGTCAGAGGACAACCCTCGAGGTCTATAGTATGTACTGAGTTTGAACTGGGGTTTCTGTGCATGGCAGCAGGAGTCTTTTCATAGTGAGCAATCTCTCTTACCTCTAAGATTTAGCTTAAGATGATTTTAGCTTGAGATATTAAAGTTAAGGTTAAAAATATAAGGTATTCTATGTATCATTTATTTCTGTAGTGTATATAAAATAGCACACAGTAATTCTAAACATAATGACAAATTAATGTGGCATTCGCAGCTGTATCTAAGGTGTCAAGACAAATTCACAGCAAGTGATAATTTTAGTCTTGTGTTGATGACAAGGAACTCAGATTTACCAAGTCTCTCACCTGACTATATCTTTCAAGTTTATTTTACAAGCATTGTCCTGCTACATATTAAAAACATTTGGATTGATATACACATCACCTTTTTTTAAATTAAGCCCCTGTTACATTCTCCCATAGTAGCATCACAGGGTACTCTCCTTAGCCAAAATTTAGACAGACTCCTCTGAGAGGGTTTTGGCTCATGCCTTATTCTTCAGCCTGGGCTCGTACGCAATTGCAATGTACGTACTACTTAAATCAATTTCTCAATAATTCCTGTGTTGTTTCCACTTAGTAATGTTCTACATGCAGCCTTTCCCAGTTAGGAACTCCAAATTTCCCCTAGTATATTTCACTGAAGTCTCTTTTCCTATTTGCAATTTTTTTCATCAGAAAGTTCTCTTTCTGATTTTAATTGGTCTTTAACTCTGGATTTCTTTGACACCACTCAAAGTTTCTCAGGTTCATCCTAATATTTCTAAGTTATATATACTGAGTTATTATTAGAAATGTATCAGAAAGCAGCTTTCACAAATAGGGGAGACACACACACACACTCACACAAACACACACACAATCACACACACACACACACACACACACCAACACACCTTACACTCCAGAATTATTTGTCTCCCAACTTCATTTTACATCAAAGAAAACAAGGCCTTGAAAGTCTATTGATTTTCCCAAGGTTAGAGAATTCTTTTGGAGGGAATCTGAATGCAACTCATAAGATCTCTAGTGCTGGGATAATTTTTCTACAGCAAAGATCACATCTACTGGGAGTTGATAATGAAGCTCAGGCAGACTGATTTAAATATTAATAGCAATTAGCTTGGAATTAGTAGTTGAGGTACTGGGAAGATGAGATTAAAGAATAGCAAGGTGATTTGAATACATTTGAAAAGAGGACCACAAATTCTCCATTGTAGAAGGTAATGATGAATTAGAGGCTAAATTTACATAAAAATGAAACAAAGTATATCCTTTCAGTAAAGAAAACTGGAATTGAGGAAAAAACTAGAAGAGAGATTTTGAAAGCAAGTCACTAGAAAGATGTCCTGATCTTGTTAATGCCTAAACAGAATAAAATAAAATAACATTTTGTTATGGAGAAAAAAAGTCAACTAAATCAGATTGTTTTTTATTCATAACCAACATTTAGAAATTTGTAGTAACACTTCAGGTGTTGGTATACACAATCATTGAGTAAACAAAACAATATGAAAATCGCAATACATTTTAATGCATACCATGTTAGAGAAGATATTTTTCTCTTTACCACAAGGTTGCTTATTTCTGAATCTTGTCAATATGCTTCATATTTTATGGTCAAAGACACTTTGGAGATGGACAAACCACTCTGAATTGGCGTGGGGACTGGAGTCATTGTAACCACAACTTTTCTTCCTTATTAGAGAAATAAAGATAGGTGATAACCAAAGAAAGATATGTGACTGTAGAGGAGAGATGAGAAAGGGAGTCTCTCTCTCTCTCTCTCTCTCTCTCTCTCTCTCTCTCTCTCACACACACACACACACACACAGAGAGAGAGAGAGAGAGAGAGAGAGAGAGAGAGAGAGAGAGAGAGAGAGAGAGAGAGAGAGAAAACCATAAAATTTAAAATTCCCGACACTCACAAATCACACATTAGGTAACTTCAATTAAAGGGTTGCTTCTTTCTCAGAGTCCCCAAAAGGATCTCAATACTACAAACACATTAATTTTAAAAGTTGACTTTCGAACTACAGAATGGTGAAACAATAAATTTTTGCTACTTTGTGTTAGGATGTGTGTGACAATATTTTCACTGTACAAAAAGAAAATGCAGACACAAATATAAGCAAGATAGTCTGTGTGATAAATGTGTTACCCTGACAAAAGCAGAATGAAGATGACAAAGATTATTACCCAAAGATGTTATTACCTAGTGTTACAACCTTGGGTAGTACATGATAAACATGTGTATTGCAGGAAAGCATGAGAGAATAGTCCAGTTACTGCCAGCTCCCTAGATATCCTCAGTGGGTGCATCATGTGAGGTCCTGTCTTAGTTATTCAGTGTTCCCATCATCTTATCTAAGAAAATAAATGATAGGGTCAGTACTAAATTGATATAGTCAGGTGAGAGACTTAGTAAATCTTTTGGGGGTGGTATGGGAGGCCAGAGCAGAGGTGGGGGAAAGAATAGAAGAGAGGAGGGAAGGGAAATCAGATCATATGTAATCTAAATGATAGATGAATTTAATTTAAAAAACTTAGGTCTATGGTTATATGAAGTACAATGTGAAGTTCAGTTTATGGTGGACACATTCAATCTTACCAAATAGAAACCTATCATTCCACAGCACAGAAATTGGCTGTGCTCAGGGCATCCTGTTGAAGAGATGGAAGAGAGATTACATGACCAAGGGGGATGTAACCCACCCACAGAGACAGCTGACATGAGGTCCTGCAAGCCCATGGACCTAGATGGACAGCTAAGGTCTTTTTGGAATCTCTTCCCTCTGGGGAGTGGGTAACTTGCTTAGCCTTGGTGCAGTGGGGGAGGAGCTTGTTCCTGCTTCAACTTGATGTGCCATGAACCATGCTTTGTCAACTCCCATGGGAGCCCTTACCCTCTCTGAGGATTGGATGGGGGATTTAGAAAGGGGCTTGTGAAGCAAGCTATTTAAAATTAAAATAATAATAAAAAAGAAAGGGGCTTGAGAGAGCTAACAGGATTACAGGAGGGGGGGAACTGCAGTTGGTATGTAAAATAAATTAAATTTAATTAAAAAATGAAAAAAGCCTGTAAATGACTAAAACCTCCCAAGCTTAAACATTCAAATTTAACTGAATATTTATTCCTTCTTCAACTTTATCTTATTTCTTACAACTAGTTCTGATCTCAAATCTGTAAGCTTTATTGGCATTTATAATTCAAAGTAGAACTACTTCAATTCCTATCTTTTCATTTCCATTCGGCATTTCCTTGGTCAGTGACTGATACACTAGACAACACATGTGTTAAAGGCAAACTAACATTCAACATGGATGTCACAAAACCAACCATTTTATAACCCAACCATTACAACTTTTTTATTTTAATTGCTTTTTAAGCTTTTATTCCTTGTAGAAATGTGTAATTATTTTTTATAGCATTTAACATTTCAGGTTCTGTGATGGCATATTAATTACTTGTTCTTCAGAATATTCATGTAGCTACCTTCAGAAAAACAAGCAAACAAACAACAAAACCAAAACCAAACATAAACACAACTTTTAGACGCATTGACAGATTTCAGTTTAAACAGCTGGAGAATACTCTGTGTGTGTGTGTGTGTGTGTGTGTATGTGTGTGTGTGTGCATGTATGTGTCTGTTGGTGTATGTGTTTGTGTGTATTGTGTGTGTGTGTGCATGTATGTGTGTGTTGGTGTATGTGTTTGTGTGTATTGTGTGTGTGTAGACTTATTTCCTGTGATGTGCAATGTCAAAATGCTGCAACTTTGTTGACTTTCCTCACATTTATTTTCTTCCTAATTCAATCAATTCAAAATCATTTCTTAGCAGGAAGACTAATATTGCCCAGTAGACATCCCAATTGTCTCCATCTTTTCTCTGTGGTTGTACTAATTTTTATAAAAACAAATGTGATAATGATACGTTTCTTAAAGGATCGATAATCAACCCTTTCTACCTGGTGCCCTGGCTTTAATCTAACACTGTATCCTTTAAGTTCCCACCATACTGATGGTATTTGAATTTCGTTGAATATATCAAACAACATATACAACTAACAAGAACAACTCTTAGCTGTCTTATTTTTCAGATATCACTTGTGATCAATGGCTCTCTCTCTCTCTCTCTCTCTCTCTCTCTCTCTCTCTCTCTCTCTCTCTCTCTCTCTCTCTCTCTCTCTCTCTCCCTGTTATCTTCTTTCCCTATTTTGTTCTGGGATGTAAGATTCATATGTCCTGAAGCTTTTGCTGATGAAAAAATTCAAACTCCATTACCAAGAATAGTTTAAGGCTTTGGGTCATTAGTCTGTAAGTAGCAAATGAATATTAAATATCTTTAACTGATTTTAAACACTGCTTTAACCTCTTTGTGTTAAGTTGTATGTGCTACATCCTACACTGAGAGTTGATTTATCAAATGCGTGCTTCTTCAAAATTAAAGAAAAGACCTGTTTTATTTTTGGAAACTGTCTCTTTAATGCACAGTGAGAAGATGTTAAAAAAAAAGCGGGCATGGCACATCAGAAGCTGAGCATAATAGTGTGCTTTTTGTAACAGAAGCAAAGTGCAAAGCTCTTTCAGAAAAGTGATCTGGGGACGTGCCAATAGACACTCTGCCATGAGCAGAGTATGCTGAGATGCTAAAAGATATCATTGGAATGACTCTCCTGTTCCTAATTCTGAAATGGAAGACATTGCTTCTAAATTATTTTCTATTCACATTGACTAGTTTCTACCCTACTGGTTCATTTAGATGTTTATCACCCACCCATCATATGCAACACGATGAAGGCAGAGGGCAAGTTATAGCACTGCATGGGATCATTCTACGACACTGGTAAATCAGACTCAAAGTGTGCCTTTTCAAAGCACGTTTTTCTCTTGGCTTTATATTTTGCAAATTCCATTGAGAAATACTCTTAGACCTTCTGATTTAATTACCAGGCTTTGCCTGACCATTATTCCTTTATATTTCCTTGGGAAGTATGCCTAAAATCATTTAGTGTTATTACAAGAATGAAATTGATGACAGTGACAGTTTTGGTTAAGATTAAAAAGCAGGAAAAGGAATGCAAGCTTAAGAAAATACATTGTATTGAAGACTCTCCATTGATTTTCTACGAAATTATTATTTTATGTGATGGAAAAAACATAGAAACTGGTGTGGTAGGATAGGGGATCCAAAACAGCAGTCCCCAGACCATTGTCTTTTGTCTTTTTTTAATATTTGATGCTATTTTATAATCACAGTCTCTTTATCCAGTTAGCATTTTGTGTGTGTATGTGTGTGTGTGTGTGTGTGTGTGTGTATGTGTGTGTCCAACTGTTTGTCTAATTTTCTTCTAATGCATTCCTGAATTGATATTCAAAACTAGGTCTGTCTGTTCTCACTGATAGCTGGTTTCCTTTGAACTAAAGGCAAGTACTTAGCACTGTGTATCCATTAATTCTAGCAGAAATGGGACAGAAAAAATTATAGTAATTAAAAACACAAAAGAAAACTTAAAAACAAGAAGAGTTAAGAGTTCAAGTTACAGAGTTATTTCTAAATATATTTACAGATAATTCATACCTATCTTATGAAATTGTACAGATAATTCATACCTATCTTATGAAATTGTTTTCTGTCATAATGATACCGATAAGATACATGAATCTAAATTGAAGATAATATCATCTAGTCCCCAACCTTTATAGTAGTCTCATAAAATACTCAAATTGTTGATAGGTTATTTATAAAAACATAGGCACCACAATTAAGTAAAATTTCCTAAAATAGACAATCCATTGTTAAAATTTGTATTGATCTAGATAGCTATTATGATATATGTATATAAAAAAGCCGTATTCAAGCCCCTGCTTTAGCTTTGTATTTGCAATGGGAAGTGGTTTTTGTTTTCCAAAATTCTTCTTTGAGTTATAACACTCCTTAGTTTAGGAGCTTAATAAGTAAATCCATTAAAAGAGAAAGAAATTTAAGACTAGGTATTTTATAAGCACTTAATTTCTCTAAACAATAGTTAGAATGTCTTTTTTGTTTGTTTGTTTGTATGTTTAAGTTTTTGAGACAGGATTTCTCTGTGTAACAGCCCTGACTGTTGTGGAACTTTATTTGTAGACCAGGCTGGCCTTGAGCACATAGAGGTCTGCTCTGCTTCCCATGTGCTGGGATTAAAGGCATGGTATTGCTGTTGATATCTGTAGTGTATGCTGCTGCTTCCTGAGGCCATGTTGACGCCCATCTTCAGGGATACCACAGGAGAACATGGTGATGTTTGTGGTCTGTGCTGCTGTTGGAGCCATGGTGATGTCCATGGCTTGCGCTGCCACCAGGCAACATGTTGAAGTGCTTGTTCAGTGCCTCCACACGAAACCATGTGGAAGTCCATTAGCCATGCTGCTGCTGTGGGCTGCAGGCAGCACAGCTGCTTTTGCTGTCAGTAGTATCAGTGACTGTGGAAGACTCATGATTGAGACATTGAAGGCTGCTGTGGCGACTAATCCTCAAAAAAAATCATAGTCAATTAGAAGAAGGTGTCCAGAAGGAAGTCCATGAAGAGAGTTCTTAAAAACTGTGGTAAAGATGCTGAAGTTTAGCTCTTCACAGTTATGACTTTCCAATGAGAATGCAGACTCATTGGAATAAAAATTGGACTTGGGACTTGGTGTATTTTATTTATGTTTTTGGGGTGGGCTCAAAAATGGGAGGGTGGAACTAGGATGAATGGGAGAGAAGTCTGATCCTTATGAAATGAATGAAATTGCCAAATAATCAATATAAATATTATGTTAAAAAGGAATAAAGAGAAGGCAAAAATCTTATGAGAATAAGTACTTGCAATTTATCCACGTGATTGCATCCCCTGATATATGTGAATGGGCTGATAGATTTTAATGGCTGAATGATATTCCTTTAATTTGATTTTTAGAAAACGTTATTGGACTTTTGATGAATTATACATTTTTAAGCAATTAATAGGAGAACTAGAACAAGTTGTAATTACAACAAAATATTAAATTTCCATTCAAACAGAAACAGCTTCTAATATATGGGCATAATGAGCTGAAATAAGTATATATTCAAAACATAAATCTCCATATGCCATGCAAACTCCATAGCCAGTTGGATGCAAAACATCCTTCACCAGTTCTAGCCTGTCTGTACATTTACACACTTCCGAAATTCTCGCAAAACTAGCCTGGAGCAACATAGCCAATATCCCCTGCCTAGTCTGAGTAGCACTGCCTACACTGCAGCCTATCTCTAGGTCTCCGCCACCCCGTCCCCAAGTCTGCCTCTCTAGCAACCAACCAACAGATGATTTCAGCACCATATTCAACCTCCACAGTCCTTTGATACAGCGCATCTCTCTCCAGGATCTCACCAGGTGGGTCTCCCCGACCTTCCCCATGAATGCATCTTCTTCAGCCCACCACATCTAGCTTGGGTCTCACCATCAGTGCCCAGGCGTGGGCTGACCAATCCTGCCTGCACTATAACTAACTGTAGACTCCCACCAGGTCAGCCTATCCTGCAACACACAGGCCTCTCCTTTGCCACATCTAATCTCTTCATACAGCCAGATCCACTCCCATGCTCAAGCCTTGAATCAGGTCACCCATTCTATATATGGTCGCTGTGTTCTTTGTCCACTTAACTACATTCCAAATTAGTCATTTCCAACCTCAAGGCTCAACTCCACCGGCCACGCTCACACATCTTCGCTTCTGCCCAGAACTAAAAAACGAGGCTCACAAGCCCAGACGTTATCGTAGAAATACAAACTATAAAAACGTGAGCCAGTAATCAGTCCTGTGGTAAAGCTTGTGATTGAGAATTGCCTAGATAACACAAAATTAAAATAAAAAACATGAACTTCTTCAAATAATTCTAGGAGTTTAAAGAAAGTACAAAGAATCACATAACTAAAAATATGGAGATTGAGTTTAAGATACAAATGCCTGAGCGATGCCCAAGGTGACAGAAATTTAGATTGATGGGGTTGATAAAGACAATCCAGAATTGAGAGTGATATTCAATAAAGACACAGAAAAATTGAAAGGGCTCAAGATTAAGTGAAGATAAATTGAAAAGTCCAGTGACCCAATTAGAAAAATTTAAGGATAACCCACCAGTATATGGTAAAAAAACCCACTAAGTGTACATTACAGAGAAAATATACTGAAAGTTACAAGAGAAAAATACATAAGGACTTTATCTCTTGGATTATCTAACACTAAAAAGAAGCACAGTGTAGTACCGAATTTGAGGCAATGCATTTTCCACTTCTTCCACTGCAATTTTTTACTTACTGAGAATTTAAGTGTGGTCATAATTATTATGTAACACTTTTGAAAAATATAGTGAACTACCCTACATTATGAATATACTTATGCAGCATGTGTTATACTTCACAGAATTCCCTGGCTGTTACCTCAATCCTGGATCATGTACTAAGGGTGTCAGCCAAAATGTCCAAAGAACACTGTACACTTCTAATACCCAGCCATGTTAACAAAGATCACTTAAAGAGTTATGAAGGTGATGGTAGTACTTTAATTTGTTGGCATGACCAGATATGAGAAATTGCCGATCAATTTTATGTGCTTATGAATATGCTAGACTTCATGTTTTCTTTGTGTGTGTAAAAATTTTAAACACACATTCAATTAATATTACTTTGTATGAGTAAGAGTACCTAAAATGTACTTTAATAAGGCATCTGCAATTAAAATTTTGAAATATGATTGACAAAGAAGCACAGAAATGAAGATCCAATTAGACAAGTGTTAATTATTGTGTTATCACATTTGTTTTTTGTTTTCTGTATTTAAGTATGAAATATCAAATAATTTTCTATTCCTGCTTATTAAGTTACTAAAAATCTGGAGACTAGCTAGAAGCTGTATTGCTCACTAAACACTGGTCACATCTTTATCTGAATAGCTGTTAACTTTTTGTATATGTCTTGTGATAGGTAGGATGCCACTAATGTCCATGAACTGTACCCACTGGATTCAAATACAGCTTCCCAAACTCTTCTTCAGTAGATCACAAGAAACAAAATGGGGTTGTGAAAAATTATATTTGACTGACAAATAATAATATAGAAGGCTAATTTTTGAAATGTGATTTTGAACATCAGTGAAAATAGTTAAGTAATATATGATTAGATAAAACCAGAACAATAAAATTTTAATAAAATGTGAATTTATACAAGAGTTTATCAAAAGAAGTAGAGTATGTATTGGAAAGATACCTTAGTATTTGAAACACTTGCTGTGTAGATGTAAGTACCAGAATATTGATGCCTTGAAACTGTGTGAAAAGCAACATGTACTTGGTGGCCTACCTATAATCCCAGAACATGGAAGGCAGACACACAGAATCTCCACAGCATGCTGGTTTGCCAAACTGCCCTAAATGCACTCATGGTGACGTCCTGCCTTAGTATATAAGGCAGTAAATGATGTAACAAGACACATGTGTCAAGCTCAGGACTTCACATGTGTGTGTGCAAATTCTTGAGCAAATAACCTGAACATGTTCATGAACCTACACATATAAAACATATGTATACATATCATAAGAACACAGATATACATAAATAAAAATAGACAACTTTATTGCCCTTTCTTCTTCAGTTATAGCTACAAAAGAATTTATTTAAAGGATATGTATATATATGGATTTTCAGACAGATAAATACACTATAGCAATTATCTTTTGCAAATGCATGAACTTGTCCAAATATTGTTACAACTTCAGATTTTATGACTTGAAGTAATACTCTTTGCTTGGGGAAATTCCTCACAAAATTTCTATCATATGGAAATTAGGAAAATAATAAGATTTGAATATCAAGAAAATGTTTACCCTCACAGGTTTTAATTGTGTCATTTGCTAAATAAATATACTTTTAGAAAATAAAAATCTTACGAGAAATATTAAGTGATATTAAAGGACTATACTGCACGTATCATAGAAATTAATTTAAATAACTTAATCTGATTCAGTGCCTTCAGGGCTCTATCATCAAGTCATTTTTACACCAGTGAAACTTACTGTGAACTTTTTTGTGGGTGCCAGGAATGTGTCAAATATCTAGCTACCTCCTTCTCTTACATCTGTACCTCAGATAATTCCTCAGGTGGGACAAGTTTTCTTTTAATCTTGAAGCCTTATTGTAAAATATTGTGGTTACTTAACACATTTATTTCAAATAATTTGCCAATTAGTACATACTTATCTTAGGGAATACTTGCCAAATAATTTTTTGTCTATGAAATTATGGGTATGCTATTACAAACATAAATATTTCATTTTAAAAATTGTCCTTTAGAGCCGGGCGGTGATGGCGCACACCTTTAATCCCAGCACTCGGGAGGCAGAGGCAGGCTGATCTCTGTGAGTTCGAGGCCAGGCTGGACCGACAGCCTCCAAAACAACACAGAGAAACCCTGTCTCGTAAAACCAAAAAAAACCTAAAAAATAAAAAAATAAAATAAAAACAGTCCTTTGATATAATGAAAAGTGCTGTATGATATGTATAAGCTTTCATTAGTTTCATAATATTTGATCTTCATTTAATTTATTCTATCTATTTCTAAGTATTGTTTCTAACAATTGTTTCTATTTGCTTTATGCTCATCATGTTGTTTTCAAACTATCTTCATTGTCTCATAAGAATCTTCACTTACAGTAGTAGTAATATTCTGAGTCTTATAGACACAAACATATATTAAGACAATTACTATGTATTACTTTACTAATTTTTTAATTCTTCCCTAAATTTTCTCATCTTTCGTACTGTTTGTAGCAACATCCTGTAAGAGCCACCAATACATCAATGGTGGATTCTTTCTCAAATGATAGGGAATGACTGTGACATGTACTTCGTAAGACTCATTTAAGCCTACAAATACTACCTTCTAACCTGTGCTTACAAGAGAATATAAAAAGGTATCACTCAGCACAGCTAGAAAAACTTCATTTGTCAAATACTGTTTTTATTTGACTGCATTATTCTTACAATGGCTAAAGGTATTATAGTGCAATCCTGAAGGCCTCAACTCAATTCCTCACACCAATGGTAGGAGAGAATGAACGTCTGCTGTAGCACACCTACTCCTGTACATACACAGACACACACTAACACAGACTCACACAGATGCACAAAGACAGACATGCACACACAAACACCACATTAAGATTAGCAACAACAAGGCTAATAACAACAAATATATTAATAAATTAAAGGCTAGATCTGAGTCTTGGAGCTAAATTTTTAGAAACTTGGAAAGACTGGGTATAATGTCTACTATGTGATCAATATATGTCTATCTAGAAGAGCTAGAAATTAATATAAAATAATAAAAACATTACGATAGCCAATCTTGGCACAACAGCATCAAAGGACGAAACCCAGGAAAATTGTTAAGTGTTGTAAAAAATATTAAAGAAAATAGCTTAATTTATTACTCTCTACTTCCATCGGTCTGTATATTATCATTTGGGAAAAATACATTTAAAATGAACAAATTCTAGTAAATTATATTGAACAGAGGACAATGACAAACATGTGCCAGTACTTCTTTGGTTCAAAGCAAAAGAAATCTTACTGAGCTCAAAGCTTCAAGGAAGCACCCTCATATTAGTTTTCTTTCTTTTGTGGTTCCCTGGCTTCCTTGTTTAAGAGTGCTAATGATAGGGCATATCGATGCGGAATTTTGAGAAAAGGAAACCTATTCCACTAAGGCAGCTCCTTTTTTGAGGGGGTGGGTAGGGGAGCTACATCTCCCACTTAGCATCCTTTGTTGTTTTTAGTACTTCATCTTAGGCTGGGGCCTCACGAAACATCATGGGGATCATTGAAGATCCAATCCTAGAATTACAACACAAGATTAAATGAATAATAAATAGAACATGGTCCTAGAATGTTTAAAAAAATAAAAACTCCAAATTCTTGTTAAAATTGTTGTTTGGGGACTTAGAAGAAAAATTTGATGTTGTGAGTTTTCCTGTAAACATTTTCATATTCCAGCATAGATCATAGGACTCTTGGAACTTCCCAAACTACAGATAACTTAATGGTACCTAGAGAAGCTAAATTTGAATTTATAAATTTTGTGTTCCTTTGAAGGATGAAAACTTGCCCAGAATCCTTCAGCCATAGGTGGTAAGAATGCATATTTCCTTCTGGGATATGCCTTTCTCCAGGGAAAGTGCCAACATGATTGGAGCAAGATGATAGTAAAAACTCTCTATGAAAAGGAATCTCAATTTCCTTATACAAAAATAGCAAGAGTATTAAATTCATTTTTCTGTTTAGATTATGAATATAACCATTTATAAAGTTATAAGTTACTATAGCAATAATTCTGAATATTCCTTTTGAATTTCAGTTGGTTAGTTTGCAACTGCAGTGTTACTTAATTTTTATTTGTAATTATTTTTTACATACATGAAATTTTCCTATGACAACAAATCAATGTTTGATAAAGTATAGTATGATCTAAATTTATCTACATTTGGGACTTATGATGTTTGGAAATATATTTTGGTTTACATGTGTTTAAAAAACCTAGTGCCATAGCCCACTTTTTAATTGGATCCTTTGGTGTTTTGGAGACTTGTTTATTGAGTTCCTTGTAAATTTTAGAGATCAGCACTGTGTCAGATGTGGGGTTAGTGAATATCTCTTCCCATTCTGTGGGCTGCCTTTTTGTCTTGTTGACTGTGTCCTTTGGGTTACAGAAGTTTCTCGGTTTCAGGAGGTACCATATATTAATTGTTGACCTCAGTGACTGTACTACTGGAGTTATGTTCAGGAAGTCAGGAAGTGTGCTCCTGTAACAATTCATTCAAGGGTGCCACCCACTTTCTCTTCTAAGAGGTTCAGTGTGGCTAGATTTATGTTTAGGACTTTGACTTAAGTTTTGTGCATGGTGATAGACATGGATGTATCCGCATTCTTCTACATGCCAGGATCCAGGTATGCCAGCACCATTTGTTAAAGATGCTTTCTTTTTGCCATTGTACATTTTTAACTTCTTTGTCCAAGATCAGATATTCATATGTGTGTGGGTTAATTTCAGGGTGGTCAATTTGATTCCATTGTTCTACCTGTCTATTTTTGTGCCAATACCAATCTGTTTTCAGGATTATAGCCCTATAATAGAGCTTGAAATCAGGAATCGTGATGCCTCCAGATGTTACTTTGTTGAATAGTTTTGGTTATCCTGTGTGTATTGTTTTTCCATATAAAGTTGATTATTGTTCTTTCATGGTCTGTTAAGAATTGTTCTGGGATTTTAATGGGGATTGCATTGAATCTGTAGATAGCTTTTGGCAAGATTGACATTTTTACTACCTTGATCCTACTTACCCAAGAGCATGGGAGATCTTTCTATTTTCTGGTGTCTTCTTTAATTTCTTTCTTTAATGACTCAAAGTTCTTGTGATACAGGTCTTTCACTTGTTTGTTTAGCATTACCCCAAGGTATTTTATGTTGTTTGTGGCTATTGTAAATGGTGATATTTCTATGATTTCTCTCTTTGCCCCTTTATCGTCTGTATAGAGTAGGGCTAGTGATTTTCTTGAGTTGATCTTGTATCCTGCCACTTTGCTGAAAACACACTGTAGGAGTTCCCTGGTAGAGTTTTTTGGGTCACTTATGTAAACTATCATATCATTAGCAAATAGTGAAAGTTTGTCCTCTTCCTTTCCAATTTTTATCCCCTTGATCTCCTTTTGTTGTCATATTGCTCGAAGAGGTATGGAGAGAGCCTTGTCTTGTTCGTTCCTGATTTTAGTGGAATCACGTTGAATTTTTGTCCATTTAGTTTGATGTTAGCTGTTGGTTTGCTGTATATAGCTTTTATTATGTTTAGTTATGTTCCTGTTATCCCGGATCTCTCCAAGACCTTTATCATGAAGGGATGGTGGATATTGTGAAAGGCTTTCTCAACATCTAGTGAGATGATCATGTGACTTTTGTTTCTCAGCTTGCTTTTATGGTGGATTACATTGATGGATTATCATATATTGAAACATCCCTGCATCCGTGAGATAAAACCTATTTGATCATGGTGGATGATTGTTTGGATGTGTTCTTGGATCCAATTTGCCAGTATTTTATTGAGTATTTTTGCAACAAGGTTCATTGAGGAATATTGGTCTGAATTGCTCTTCCTTAGTTGTGTATTTGTGTGGGTTGGGTATCAAGATTATTGAAACCTCATAAAAAGAGTTTGGGAAATACCCTTCTGCTTCTTTTGCGTGGAACAATTTGAGAAGAATCATTAAAAGCTGTACTTTGAATTTCTGGTTGAATCCTGCACTGAGGCCATCTGGACCTGAACTTTGTTGGTTGGGAGACTTTTGATGTATGCCTCTATTTTCACAGGGGTTATCGGTCTATTTAAATTGCTCATCTGTTCTTCATTTTATTTTGACAAGTGACTACTATCCAGAAAATTGTCGATTTCCTTTAAATTTTCAAAATTTGTGGATTACAGGTTTATAGAGTATGACCTGATGATTCTCTGAATTTCCTCAGTGTCAGTTGTTATGTGCCCCTTTTCTTTTCTGATTTTGTTAATTTGCATTCTCACACTCTGCCATTTGGTAAGTTTGGATATAGGTTTGTCTATTTTGTTGATTTTCTCAAAGAACCAGTTCTTTCTTACATTGATTCTTTGTATTGCAGTCTAAAAGTGCTGAGAGGTACTAAAAAATGCTCATTATCCCTAGCCATAAGGAAAATGCAAATCAGAACAACTCTGAAATACCATCTTACTCCTGTCAAAATGGCTAAAATCAAAAACACAGTGACAGTTTATGCTGGAGAGGATGTGGAAAAAGGTGAACACTCCTCCACTGCTGGTGGAAGTGCCAACTTGTATAACTACTTTGGAAATCAGTTTGCAGATTCCATAGAAAATGGTAATCAGTCTACCACAAGACCCAGCAATTCCACTCTTAGGCATATACCTAAATTATGCACATTCATATAACAAGGACATCTGTTCCACTATATTCATAACAGGATTATTTTTAATAGCCAGAGTGTGGAGGCAACCTAGATGCCCCTCTACTGAAGAGTGGATAGATAAAATGTGGTACATTTACACAATGGAGTACTAGTTAGAGGAAATAAAACTGGAATCTTGAAAAATTCGGACAAATGGATGGCATTAGAAGAAACCATCCTGAGTGCGGTAACCCAGTCACAAAATGACAAACATGGTATATTCTCACTCATACATGGATTTTGGACATGGATCAGGTGAGTACCAGCCTACAATCCCACTGCCAGAAACTCTGGGAAACAACATCTTCAACCAATAACTAATGGTAGCAGAGGCAGACACCCACAGCTAAACACTGACCTGAACTCAAGGAACTCAGTGACAGAGATGGAAAACTGCTGAGCATAGAGGTCAAGACTGAGCTTGTTTAACCCACAGAAAGAGCTGACCTGAACAAGCAGGAGCTCTTGAACCCCAGACTGATGCTTGGGAATCCAGCATAGATCTGATTCAGACCCCCTAAAAGTGGGTGTCAATGAGGAGGCCTAGAAATCTATGGGCCCTTGGGTAGTAAATGTGTATTTATGCCTGGCTTACAAATGGACTTTAGGTGCCCATCCCACAGTGAGAGATGCTCTCTCAGCCTGGACCCTTGTTGGAGGGTCTAGGCCCTGCCCTGGATGAAATTACAGACTATGGACACCCCCATGGAGGGCCTCACCCTCCCTGGAGAAATAGAGTGGGGATTGGTGGAGGGACATGGGGGATTGTTGGGAGGGCATGGGAGGATAGGAGGGAGAGGAAGAAGGAGCTGGGGTTAACATGTGAAACAAACTTATTTCTAATTTAAATTTAAAATTAAAAAAGACAAAAAAATAAAACCCAGTGCCAGTGATTTCATAAATCATGAATTCAATACTATTTTAACCTTACTCAGAATTGATAGTAATCGTACTGAAATATGTATTTTATACATGTTGCAAAAAGTAGCTTGCTTCCTGTTTGAAAAATGAACACAGAGATATACACGCAAATGTACAATGCACACAAAATACACACACACAGACACAAACATAGATACACACATACAGTGACAAACACACAAATCCACATACACACACACACACACACACATGTACACACACAGGAAAATCATCTAACTTTCAAAAATTTCAGGTAATTTGTTAAATTAAAGGGCAAGATTGGCCAGGCTGTGGTGGTACGTGCCTGTAATGCCAGTCCTTTTAAGGCAGAGTGAGAGGCAGAGGCTTATCCAAGCGATAGGAAAATCAGAAATACAAAGTTGTCATTGTATCCTCTGAAACTTCCTGAGAACATTTTTGATAGAGTTGAAACACCATCTTTCCTTCTCTTCTCAGACTATGTATTTTTTGTTGGTTTTTGTTATAAATCAAATATAATATATCTCAAATATATTCAGAATAAATCACTTGTAAGAATGGCTTTAGTCTAGTATAACCAGCAAGATTGTCAAAGAACCTTATAACATCTGTGCCAAAAATACAATCCCATGTTTCAAAATCATTAACAAAATCTTTTTTCCATCTTTTGTTGTTTGACAGACTGCTCTCCATTGTGAATTCTTCTACTGTGTCTGGTTTGTAAAAGAATTACCAACACTATTGATGATGTCGGGCAAGTGTAGCTGCATTCTCAAAGCTTTCATTATTTGTCCAATCTATAGATTACAGAAGTGCTCTTTAGGAGCTGAGTGCTGATTGTTGATTTTACCTGAGAATTTGAGGAAGTTTCATCTCACTTAGAATCTCAACAAAAGAATCCATAGATTAGATGCAAAGCTATTCAATGTAGACATAAAGTTCCCTACCACCTGTAAAATATTTACAATGCTGATTAACAACTATATTCATGTACTTTTGGGACTAATGTATATCAAAGGAGAATGAGTAATGATAGTGATTATTTGTTAAAACTGTATCTGTTAATATGCTGTTTTGTTCCATATCATTTAAGAATATTTATGCCAGCATTCATGTTTCTTACAGATTTCATTTTTTAATATGAAGCCAAATATATTAAGATTTATAATATATCTAAAATTCAAGATATATACTTTTCTTGTCATTAATGCAAAGGGGATAAATGTCCACCAATGACAGAAATAAGAATAGATATTGAGTGGAATTTCTTAAATAATGTACATGTATCATACCTTATTCACAATAAGTTTCAAATAGAAAGTGAAAGTTTTCCCAGTTATGGTATATCAATTTATTTTAAATATATGCTTAACTGAAAATTCCTGGTTAGTTTTTCTGAGAAACGTGATTAAATTTCAAAATGATAATAATAGTAGAATACTGACAGGGCATTAAGGCACAGTACAGGGCATATATGGAAATTTGAGGGCTATAGATATTTTATGGCATATGATAGGATTTTGTGCAACAGAATCAGAACATATGAGTGACCTGCTTTATCAAATAAAAGTACAGAAAAAATTATACATATAGAATTTTTGGAATTTACAATCTTCCAAAAATGCACTTTCATGTGAACACACACCAGTATATACAGATCATGTACAGTGGATTATCATTGACTGCTACCATACATAGAATCTTCTTTTATAATTCTAAAAATATCCTTTTTATTCTGAATTCAACACAATGTTGAGGAAATATCTATGCAAAATAAAGGGAAGCAAACAAAATACCTCTTAACATGTTTTTAATTCTGTAATTTTAATGTAAAATTAAATTATCCATAATGAATAAATTTTACAAGTAAACTAAATGTTTCTTTATTTTGGCTAGCTTATCTCCCTTCACCCATCAATTGTCCTCTTTAAACCCACTTTACATTAGTGACATTCATCTGACTGTATGTAAAATACATATTTGAGTATGTATATTTCTTTGAAACTTTCATGAATGCAATTTTTGTTATATGAACAATGTTATTCTACAAACATTGAAATTTAATATTCGTTGCTAGGTACATAACTGGTGAAATCAGTATATAATCTCATTTTGAGGGTTTAGTGTTGTTTTCTTTTTTGTGTACAGGACAATAACTATAGTTATATCTAGCTGAGCTTTTTGAGTCAAATTCCAGAACACTCATACTTGCATTCTCACAATTGCTGTTTTGCATAATTAGTTTATGAACTCATTGGTAAAGGCAGACATGATAGGGAATTTTCTTATGTCCACAGAACACATCTATTTGTCTACACCGGGCTTGTATTACAAGACTGCGTGTTAGTATGCTTTCACACTGAGAATAAAATATTTTCATACCCCCAGGACATTCAAGGAGACTTTTTCAAGTAGTGCATACACACCTAAAGCACCTTGCAACAATTCTCTGAAAATCTTTCCTCCAAATTCAGGATCATCCATTGAAACTATTGTATTTTTTCCAGGAATCAGTAGGAAGACTAAAGCCTCCAGCTATATATCCTTCCATTAACATTAGCAACCACGTGAAAATTTGAACTTGAGTTTCTAAGATGAGAATAACAATAGTTTTGTACTTTTTGCCTTCACAATGATTCTGGACTGACTCCAATGGAAAGCCATACTTGTGTGTTGTGGTAAAATCTACAAATACTCTTATTTTTGTCTTTTTACTCATTCTCCTAAAAATTCTCCCATAGAGCAGGTTCCATAATAGAATGAGATGAGGCAAAGAGAAATAATAATTGACACTTAATCTATCAAGTAATATATCACAAGTATCAGAGACTACAAAGGAGAGTAAGTTTTTCTTACTCTGGGATGGACTCAAAAGTGATTGAAATATGGATTAGTTATTAACTTCAAATAAGAATACAGATTACAAATTCTGAAGTGGTCAGTGACACTCTTCCTTCCTTAGAGGCTAAGGAGTCTTGGCAAAATAAACTAGTAATATCTTTTGAAATAATTCATTATTAATTTGCAGATCTACACATTTTAAATGGATTTCCCCCACTCTTTTGGCATATGCTAGATTTAGTTAAAGCTGAATAATACTCTAAAAAGTAGTATTGGTAAGAACTATTATCTTAAACCTGATAGAATATAGAAATATATCGTTTACTCTTTATAAAATAGATGAATGTTAACTGCTGCATAGCTATATCACAAGGTAGAGTAAATAGTATAAGTATATGTACATATATACCATTTGAACATACAGATATCACACACACACACACACACACACACACACACACACACACACAAGTGCGCATGCCTGTGTGACTATACAAAAAAGAAGGTAGGTATTTTAAAGATCAGTGCATGTCGACCAGGTAATGGCTGAAGATTCTAGTAAAATGTTTAACCTATTCTGTCTATAAAATGTCTATAAATGGAGCTATGATTGGAGTCAGCATAACTGATATTAAATCATTTATCACAAGTTATTAAGACTTATACAAAAGAGGATATAGCATTCATCACTATCCTTGTACTTTAGATCTTTTACTTGGCTTAATTATACTGGTAGACAGAGTCACTTTCATTATTTTTCACTTGATGTTTCTTAAAATAAATGCATAGGAAGATAATAAGGCAACTCTAACTTTGTTAGTTTGAATAATCTAGTTTCACACACACAAAAAATATAATGTGTGTTCTTTGACCCATCCACAACTTTGTGAGAAGCACTGTTTTCAAAATTCCTTTGCTCACTTGCCATCTATAAAACATTAAACAGAATGCTGGACAATATAGATATTTCAGATCTCTGAAAAAAATTATTTTAGAGCTCAGTATACTCTCAACTCTCTTATCAGTTATACTTTTAAAATGATAGATGGCCCTGAAAAGAATAGCAAAATGTTGCATACAAAAAGTAACAAAGAAATAAAAGAACAGAATGTATGACTCAATTGAGTTTAACAGACATCTATAGAGCATTCCATCCAAACTCAAAAGAATATATCATCTTCTCAGTGCCAGATGCAACCTTCTCTAAAATCGACCACATACTTGTCAACACAACAAACCTCAACAGGTACAAAATAATGGAATAACCTCCTGTATCTTATCAGACCACCATGATATTAAATTAGAATTCAGCAACAACACAAATTGCAGAAAACCTACAAACTCATGGAAATTGAACAATACCCAATTGCATCATACTTGGGACAAGGAAGAAATAATAAAAGAAATTAAGACTTCCTAGAATTCATTGAGAATGAAGACACAACATACCCAAACTTATGGGACACCTTGAAAGCAGTGCTAAGAAGAAAGTTCACAGCACTAATAGCCAACATGAAGAAACTGGAGAATAGTCACACTAGAGAATTAACAGCACAACTGAAAGCTCTAGAACAAAAAGCATCAAACTCACCCCAGAGGAGTAGACACCAGGAAATAATCAAAGGAAGAATGAAATCAATAAAGTAGAAACTAGAAAAACAATACCAAGAGTCAATGTAATGAAGAGTTGGTTCTTCGAGAAAATCAACGAGATATACAAACCTTATCCAAACTAACCAAAAGGCAGGGAGAGAGCATGCAAATTAACATAATCAGAAATTAAAAGAGGGGCATGACAACAGACACTGAGGAAATCCAAAGAATCATCAGGTCATACTTTGAAAACCTGTACTCCACAAAATCCAAAAATCTGAAGGAAATACACAATTATCTTGATAGACATCACTCACCAAAATTATAACGAGACCTATAACCCCTAATAAAATACAAGCAGTCATCAAAAATCTCCCTTCATCTTGAAGAGATCAGGGATAACAGGAACATATCTAAACATAATAAAACAATATACAGTAAACCAACAGCCAACATCAAACTAAATAGACAGAAACACAATGTGATTCCTCTAAAATCAGGAACAAGACAAGCTGTCCACTCTCTCCATACCTTTTCAATATTGTACTTGAAATTCTAGCAGGAGCAATAAGACAACAAAAAGACATCAACATAAAACCAGACACATTGAACCTGAAAGAAAAGAAAGTGGGGAACAGCCTTGAACACATTGGCACAGGAGTCAACATCCTAATCAGAATACTAATAGTGCAGACACTGAGATAAAAATTAATAAATGGGACCTCATGAAACTGAAAGTCTTCTGTCAGACAAAGGACACCATTAGTAGGACAAAATGGCAGCCTACAGAATGACAAAAGATTTCATTAACTTTTACTGAATTTTCTCTTGTCCCACCAGGTCCTAACTCTGCTTTAGTCCCAAATGAACACACAGAGACTTACATTAATTATTAAACTGTTGGCTCGTGGCTAGGACCTCTTATTGGCTAGCTCTGTCTTAATTTTTAACCTATTTCTATCAATCTATGTATGTCTACATGGCCTTGGCTTACAGAAGAACACCCAGACCTTAAAAAGGTCCTTTGGCTGGTGACATGGCAATTCTTTCTGACACTTCTCTGCCTACCTTTCTCAGAATTCTCCTTGTCTCCTAGTCCTGCCTATCTTCCTGCCTCTATCAGCCAAACAGTGTTTCATTCATCAAAAATAGGAGAAACATATATACTGAATGACATCCCCCATCAATTAACTCCACATTGTTAGAGGGCTATTATCTATAATATATGAAGAACACATGACACTAGACATCAATAAACCAAATAATACAATTAAAAATGGGCCCAGATCTAACCACTGAATTCTCAATAAAGGAATCTCAAATGACTGAGAAACACTCAAAGAAATGTTCAACATCCTTAGCCATCAGGGAAATGCAAAGCAAAACACCTTTGAAATTCTATCTTCTACCTGTCAGAATGACTAAGATCAGTTTTCCATTCCTTAGGGTTCCCTGATTCCAAAGGAGAGTATATGGAAAGAATCTGAACTTCACAAAGACGTGATACTTTTTTCTTTAGAATATTTTCCACTTAAGTGTAGTCTTACATATATTATTTACTATTTTCAACATGCCTTATATTTCTATACTTTAGGGAACATTAAACTTTTCCTTCTGGATTCCCTGTGCTCTGTCTTTTCTCTTTACTTTCTGGCCAAGTGCAGTAATTGGGATATGCCAATAACCTCACTGACAATTCACTTCTGAACATTATCAGCAATGTTTTTGTATTTGTCACAAGTTATCCAGCTTCCAGTCTTTGAGTTTACATACACATAAGAAAAAAATGATTGATTCTAAGATAACATCACCCTTCACAAAACATTTAAATAATGATGACTAAGATGGCTAATCAAACCACATGGAACAGCATCATAAATATTCATAAATAGCTAAATATTGTTAATAATTTCCCTGCTCATTCTACATAAAAATTCAATCTGTTTTTCCTACATATCATTATGTAGAGCTCTTTGTTGAATAGAATATGAATGATTATCACTTCTTTTCAGCCTTAGATGTACAGTCTATGCCTAGAGAAAGATGAACCAATGCATGTATATGTCCTCATGGTGTGGTCTCACTTAAAACGATCTGAATTTGAAAGAATATGCAGATAGAATCATTCAAATAACTCTGAATCTTTCTATTTCCTGAAGCTTTTTTATTTGTAAGTCTTTGTAAATTTTTATAAACTCTTTAATTGTCCACACTTATTAACCACCTATGCATGAATACCCATGGATCTAAGCTGAATACTGTAATTATCAAGAATGATTTTTATTGTGTAGTTATAACCACTTCATCTCTCCCTAATGTGAATCAAGCCTATAAGTGATGTTATGAATTTTCTAAATGCTAATTAGATAAATATGAAAAAACAAATGACTTTAGAGGGAGATTGTAATGGGTTATTGGCTTAGCAAATTAGAAAGGTTGTTGCTTATGATTGAGAATTTACAGGATGACTTAAAAAATGAAATATTCAAATAATATATTTTTGCTCCCTCAATCAAAACTGAAACTCAGATTTCAAAATCCACAGTTAGAAATTATTTCTACTTTAGAATTATTGCATGTATATGTTATACTTAGAATACTTTTGTGATAATTTAAAATTGTTAGCTCATATTCATTAAATACAGTGATGAGTTTCAATAACGCATTTTTACAGAAGTATATTGTACAGTTTGTCTTTATTCACCCTCCACTACCCCCTTCCTGCTGGTCCACTCTCCTCTCATTAATGTAATTTAGAGACATAAATAATATCCCAAAACATTTTAAACTATTTATTAAACTCACCTTTCATATCTTGTGGTTTCTTTCTTATTTCACTCATCTTTTTATCAATATATTCTTCTGGTCCATCTTGCCTTTAGTTAAAATTCTTATAATCATATTCTAAAAATCTTTGCCTTGTAATTCATCTTGGAAGAGTCACTTTGGCCCTTTGATTTTGAAATTTTGTTCTTTTTTGTTCTGGGATAAGCACATCTGGATATAACTCAGTACTTGGGATGAGCACATCTAGACTTAACTCAGTACTTGGGATGAGTACATCTGGACATAATTCAGTACTTGAGATGAACACATCTGGATATAACTCAGTACTTGGGATGAGCACATCTAGACTTAACTCAGTACTTGGGATGAGTACATCTGGACATAATTCAGTACTTGAGATGAACACATCTGGATATAACTCAGTACTTGGGATGAGCACATCTAGACTTAACTCAGTACTTGGGATGAGTACATCTGGACATAATTCAGTACTTGAGATGAACACATCTGGATATAACTCAGTACTTGGGATGAGCACATCTAGACATAACACAGTACTTGAGATGAACACATCTGGACACAACTCAGCACTTGGAGTTTTAAATCCCCCACGTCTTTCTTGTTATGTGGCAATGTTGGGGCAGGGTTAACTTACAGTTTTCTCCATAGTACCAGAAGTGCAATGTAGTACCTAAATCCTAGAACAGTGGAATCAAGTTATATGATCAAAGCCCCAGTGTTACTCTGACAGCAAAAGACTAATATCAGAGGAAATCACAACCTATTAAAACCTTTCACACCCATATCTACAATAACTTTCTAAGCGACAAGTGTAATTCTAGGATTTCTAAGGTGTCATTCCTAAGAGTAAGAATGGGAAGAAAGAGAGAGAGTAAACTCAGCAACATTAGAACAATAGAGAGAAAGCAGAAGCGGTAACAGCAAATAAAATATGGCGCAGATTTAAAAGCTGGAGATTGGAACAAGGCATATCCAATCCCATTTAGAGGGGAAAAATATCCAAAGACCACAAATAACAAACATAAACATTTTAGGTAAAGGAAATATGACAAAGAAAGGAAAGAAAAGTAAAAATAGAAATACCGATTGAAATAAAAAATAATGGTAAGTATTATGAATATAAGTTTGAGTTCCTGTCTCCCCAGGAAACCGCTCTCGTGAGCAAGAGTGCAATGTCTGGCCCACGCCTTCTCTGGGTGCTTGGACGAGAGCAGGCTGCTTGTCACATGGCTTCCGCTGTTGATCCTTGTGAAATTTTGCTCATAGCAGATGGCGCAGCAGTTTATAGGCAGTTAAGTCATTACGACGCCAGTGCTTTCCCTCTGTCTAGAAATGGGAGGTGTCTGACGTCAAGTTTCCATGGCAAGCGGTAGTCCTTTGGGCCCTCAGAGGATCTGAGGATGGAAGTCAATGAGCAGAGCTGTGCAGCGGTGCTCTCCTGTGCCTTTGTCCTGCTCGTCCTTCAGGAGGAGCTGGGCTCCTCGGGCTCCCATGGCTCAGAGAGTAGTCACTGTTACCTGATTCTGTGTGTGTGCATCCTTCCAGCTCCTCTCCACCCATAGTGAAAGGAATTGTACGAGCCAACTATGCCCTGTGTTCTCAGCGTGGGAAGGACCTTTACCTCCTGAACAGTTCATCCCTTGGCTCAGGACTCGGCTAAGCTCCTTTCAAAACCTCTGCAGCTGAAATACTTAAAAGCTGAAAGCGGGCTTTTAATTTAATTTAATTTCCCCCACACCTACGCTTCATAGGTAATCTAAGCCTGCTGGCCTGCTGTCTTGATGGACTACAGATGTATTCAGTGACGAATCTAATGCTTTAACTCTGTCTCTCTGTTCCTACTTTCTGGTTCTCTGTCAAGGCATGCTCACTGTGAGCTCCAGACTGCCCTGCCTCCTTCTCTGTTCCCCCCCAACCCGCATCCCTGCTCTCTCTCTCTTTTCTACTTTCCAAATTTAGCGCGGTTGAAACTTACTGTGTGTGTTCTGAACCTCTCCCTTTGTCTTGAGGCAGGATTCCTAACCTCTGCTAGTGCCCTCGTAGCTTAGAGGTGAAAAGTAGAGTCCCCCTCACTCTGTCCTGTTATTTTAACAGTCCCTTCTTTTCTGACTGGCTCCCTTCCTCATTCCTTTATTCCCCTTCTGCTTGACATTTCAATGGCTTCCCGTAGTTACCCTGCTTTCTGATGATCCCAGTATACATATTAATATATGGTTATTCTTTTGTAAGAATGAATGCGATTTCATAGGCGTGTGCATTCGTGTGTGTGTGTGTGTGTGTGTGTGTGTGCGTGCGTGCGTGTGTGTGTGTTCCCATGTACTTTTATGCACAAAAGTGTGATGATCTGTACGTGAAGGACAGAGGATAACCTTGGATGTTGTTCCTTGGGTGCTAATCTGCCTGAACTAGGCTGGGTGACTACATGACCTTGACCTTTTTTTCACCTCGATTACTGTGATAACAGGGAATATCATCATATGCTGTCTTTTTTTCCTGGGTTCTGGAATTCAATTCGGCTGATATACATACAGACAAGCACTTTCCTGGCTGACCATCTCAGCAGCCCGTTTACCTAACAAATTCACATGATGATAGAAACTTGTGACGATCCTTAAACTGTTGGCTTTTTCCAGTTTCAAAAACACACATTTAGATTAGGCAGTGTATAACAAACTAATTCAATTCTCATATAATAGGATATATTTAAAATATGTTTGCAACACTACACACACAAAAGCACATATTATACACATAGAAATATATGTATATTTACACAAAATCTCAACCATATTTAATTTATCAATTCTAATATACTTACAGATTGCTTATAGGTTATAACATGTGGCATATACAATAAGTAGAAATATGCTGACATGTGTTTATATATCAAGTTGTGTAAGTAAAGTGATCTAGACTCTATGACTAGTGCATTCTATTTTCCATATCAATCAGAGAATTGTACATGTACACCAATTTCTAGCAAAATGGAAAATATATGAACAAAAAGATGGTTTTTTTGTATTAAGTTATTGAATTTATTAACCATAGGTTAATTATAGGAATACGGGGTTTCTTCTGCACATTTTCCTTCTATCTTTTCTCTTAGTGTTTAAGTATAGCAGTTTCTTACTTAAGAGGCAGGGAATTTCCAGTAAATTTTAAGACTTCCAAGATAAATTATGTATGCTAACCAACTGAAAAGAGTTCATTTACTTTAATATTTATAAAGAAGATCAATGAGACATACAATGTGGTATTGCTGTGCTCTGAAACACTACAACACATACATTCAGTTAATGGAATGTTAACCAAGGAAGGCAGTCAGCAATTCATAAATAAATAATTGTTATAAATGTCCAGATTTTTAAGGTCTTTCAAAGTTCTTTTCTGAAGTTAGCTGTTGTTTCACGCACGTGCTGCATCAATTCATTAAAAAGCAATTGAGAGTAAATTAGATGCTGGCTTGCTTAGCATGGACTCCATGTTTTAAAGCTACAATGCAATGTTGCTTTATGCCTTTGAAGAGAGTCAGAGGGGCCTTTATGCTATTACTTTTGAATTACGTGCTGTATTGAATAACCTCAGAGTGATCACATTGAAAGGAGTTTAACTGAGGAGAGTTGGCCCAAGCATTTTAAATAATGCATTTTGATAGATAGACCAATGTTAATCACCAAGGCACATCTACAATGCAGGGATAAAGTAGAAATCTTGAGCTGAGTTACACACAGATCAAGGCACAAAAGAAATGGTCAATGGGACATAACTTAGATTAGAAGCTAAGACAATTAACAATAAAGGAAACATGAAGTTTTTCATATCATCTTTTCTACTCTATGCCAGAAAAAAAAGAGTTTTCATGTTTAAAACGACATGGGATTTAAGAATTTTTGAGCAATCAATTAGAGTTATAAAACGTCAAACTAATTCGAATCTCTTAAAATGACTATGTTAAATGTTACATAGAAATCTGTCATTTAGGAGAGTGAGTTCCTGTTTCTCCCTCCTTATGTCCTGTCTCTGCTCAGCTATCTCACATCCTGTTTGTACAGACCTCCAGATTGCTATGGTAAGCTAGTGGCAAGCTCCATTCTCTGACCGTCAGACAGGCTTTATTTAGACAAGCAAGATATCACCACAAAAAAAATGCCTTCTGAAGTCAGGTAGAAAAATAAGCCTTTGCTGGAGAAAGAAAAATCTGAAGATAAAGGGAATAATCCTAGTAAATCCAAACAATAAAGTAAAATGGCAGACAAAATATTGGAATACACAAACCCTCCAGAGACAACTGAGTTTTATATTGTATATGTTTAAGATAATTCATAAAACATTTTATTGTTTGAGACAGACAATATGAATACAAGAGGAACAAAATTACTTACCAGACAAAACTTCTTTTAATAAAATAAAACATGTCTTTTTCTCAAGTTTGGCATCTTACATAAGAGAACAATATTTGTAGCTTTAGAGATATTAACAACCAACACTGTGGAACAGGATAATTCATTACTATGCCTAAGAGTTTTTAATTAAAAGTTACAAAATGATCTCAGACATACAGAAACATACATAAATGAGAATAGAAAATAAATTTCCTGTATGATTGATATTAATTTAAAAGCATAAGCAGCCAGTTTATATCAGTTTATTTCTTTTGGATTATATCCTACAAATTATGATACAAAATGCTGAATATATTATAAAACTTAGGTATTTGTAAATTGAAAAAACACTTGAGAGCACAAAGCTGATCTTTACTCTAAGATAGCTGTATGTACAAAGTTCACATCAGGATTGTGCATTCTGTGAAGTACTATCAGTTTTTATTTCTCTTATTTTCAAATCTTTTGAATGTCTTTATCTCACCTTCATATTTGAATTACATATTTTTACTGGATCTAAGGTACTTAATTGATGTTGGTTTCTTCTGCTTCAGCATTTTTAATAAATCACTCACTGCCTTCTGACTTCCATTTTCTATGTGGGTAAATCAGGTATTTGGATTCCTTTGTACATAATGAAATTTTTGGCTGTGTTTTGTTTTTTCATCTCATTTTTAAAGTTCTGAGAGTATTACATATACAGACAATTTATCTTGATCATATTCTTTCTCCTCCTACCCTCTACTATCCATTCCCTTTTAAGAAAAACTCATTTATCCTAAATACCCACGAAAGGGCTACATTACTTAAAATGACACTCCTCTTAGAATATGGGAGAGAAAGTTTGTACAAGCACTTTGAAAATCAATGTGACAGTTCCTCAGAAAGGTGAGAATTGATCTATTTTATGATCTAGTTATCCACTCTTGGCTACATGCCCAAATTATATTTCATATTACTACAGAGACAATTGTTCAAACCTGTTTATTGCTGCTCTATTCATAATTTCCAGGAATTGTAAATGACCTATATGTCCTTCAAGAGATGAATAGGTACATAAAATGTAGCACATTTACACAAAGGAATATTATTCAGCTGTTAAAAAAATGATATGAAATTTGCTAGTAAATGTATGGAGCTAAGAAAAAAATCATCCTGATGGTGGTAATACAGACCCAGAAATACAAATAAGGTGTATGTACTATATGTGCATGCTAGTTGTTAAGTCACTGATAAACAAGTTAAAATTCATATAGCCATAGAAAATAGAGGCCAAGAGACAGGAGGGTAATGGTGGATTGCCCTTGGAAGAGAAATAGAATATATAGCTATGGATTGATGAAGGCAGGGGCAGGAAGACTTAAACTTGAGGATCAATTGAGAAGAGGGTTCTTTAACTGATAACCACTCACAAATAAAAAAATGTTTTTTCCAGGACATTCTCAATGGGATTGAATTTACTCTACTGGCAGGCCCCATGTCCAAGAGCAGATGGCCAACGTGAACCAAAAACAATGCCATCTTTGGAGGTTATTTGTCTCAAAATGTTTTGTCAGTGAACTTTTTTATAACATTCTGCCAACTTCTTTTTTATTATTTAAATTATTTTTAAATTAAAAACAATATTATTTTACATGCCAATCCTAGTTATCTCTCCCACTAGTCCTCCCATTCCCCCTACCATCTTCCCATCCTACCCTCTCAACCACTCCTCAGAGAATGTGAGTCCTCCCATGGGGGACCATCAAAGTCTGGTAAATCATTTGGGGCAGGACCAAGGCCATCCCCCTGTATCTAGGCTAAGACAGTATCCCTCCATAAGGAACAGGCTCCAAAAAAGTCTGTTTATGCCCTAGGGATGAATACTGGTTCCATTGCCAGAAGCTCTATAGACTGCCAGACCCCTAAATGACACCCACATTCAGGGGGCCTAATTTGGTTTTATGCAGGTTCCCCAGCTGTCAGTCTGAAGTCAGTGAGCTCCCATTTATTCAGGTCAGCTGTTTCTGTGGGTTGTTTTTTAAGTCTTATAGAACTTTTGTGTATATATTATGGCTTCTGGTTTTATGGGATTCATGTGTGTGTGTGTGTGTGTGTGTGTGTGTGTGTGTGTGTGTGTGCATGTGTGTGTGTGTGTGTGTCTGCCCCTTTATGTGTTTCTTGTGGTTTTTCCTGGTCCTTTTTTCTTCTGTTTGTTGTTTTGTCCTTTCATGGTTAGTTTGTTTTATCTTATTTTATTATTACTAGGTGCCTGTTTATTTTTTATGGAGAAATAGAAAAGGATGAATTCAGATGAAATGAGTGGTAGAGATGAACTCAGTGGAGTTGGTGGGCAGAAAAACTGGGGACACATGTCACCTATATCTATGATGGGGAGTAGAAGAAACTAACCTTCAACAGGTTTTCATTGTCTTGTGTGTTTGTGATTGGAATTACTGCATTGTATACAGACTTCAGTGTTTTCTTTGAACTCTTACATTCACTTTGTCTGCTACTGTAGGATGTTCTATCGGCCTTGCAGGGAAGGAACGAGAGTTCAGCAGTCACTTATTCTCAAACTCTTACCAGATACTAGCCTGTGCAATAGCCAACACCTTTCACAAAAAAGGGTCTTTGCACTCACAGTGGCACTAGTCTATGGATATAAACAAAATATCAGAAAGAAGTTTCAAAACATGTCCCTTCATGATAACCTGGTAGTATGTTTCCTTCTTAGACATACGACCTTCCCAGTGATAAGCTTTTGACCATGTAATGTTACTAGATATGCATTTCCTCCCAGGCACTGGGCATCTAATTAAAACTGAAAGCAGTTGGTTACCACAATACAGTCTTATAATTATTATCTCAGGGAGCATATGCTGCCTGTCAAGTTGGTATTGAATGAAGAATGCTCAAGTGCTGAATGAGACTGACTATTATCTCCCTGTATCTGTTTCTTTCAACTGAAACAAGAAATAAATTCTTTTCTGGCTCTATAGTTAGTCTTGAAACAATGCATAAATAGTAGTATTTGCTGGATTATGACCTTGAACTAAGTATTGTCTGATTGCTGCTAAAACTTTCATACTAAAAATCATGTTTCATAGATGAAAGAATATGCTAAAATGTCATCTCTCTACTGTTATAAGTTTTTAAACTTTTTATACTTTATTTGCTATGGACATACACTTTAACTGTAAACATTATCTTATAACTAACACTTTTGTTGCAAGAGTCAAGATTTCCTTTAAAAAAACTAAGTAATATTGTGCATATACAATAAGTATAGGTTTACGTATATGTTAAAATAGGGTTATCTTCCCATGTGAAACTATAGTAATTATAACATGTGCTCAGAAAAAAAAAACAATGTCTTATGCCTAGCCTTGGAACCCTGTAGCCTGACAATACCACTCACTATTAAGTATTTCATGCTCAATTTTCTGATTGTCTGGATTTCTGTTCTGTTGTGGGAACATACATACAGAACAAAATAAAAACTTCAAAGGATTATTTGGACTGAATGACGTGACTGTTTACATTTGTCTTAAAGTAGCTAAATTTTGAAACTAGAAGGAGTAACAATGATGAGTAGGTCAGGGTTGACTGCTGGGTCAGTGAAAATGACCCACAGGTTTCCTCTCATGCCATGGCTCACCAAGAAAAGACTTCTGCTGCTGCTGCCTCTGGTGAAGCCAGGTTATCATATTATGCCTCTTTCCACATAGAGAAGATGCCTTTCTCTGGTCTTCACATCATGTGTATCACGGCATGGTGTTACGAGGGTAATGTGAAATTGGGCTTCCTAGAATCATCAGTCGTCATTTCCCACTCCTGTATTTTACCCAGATATTGGGAGCTCTTTCCTGAATGTACCAGTTATGATCACAGTTTGCTTCCTGAGTGTTTGCTAAAATTTATATATCAAAGCAAGGATGAGTGTTAGAAAGTCCTGTTTTGTGACTTTGTCGATGCTACTGCCTCCACAACTGTTTTGTTTTCTGCTGATCTGTCCAAAGAACATTTTCTGAGATTGGAATTTTAATGAATATAATTTTAGAAAACTGATTTCCAGCCTATTGTTGAATCTTTCTCATTGCATAGATAACATTTTAAAATTGTATTTCTTTCATAAAACAAATGGAACATTCATGGGAAGTCATTCAATTTATACAAGTATTGGCCAGATGCCCATTCTCATTACTGTGTATTTTGATTCTATCTTTCATTTTTTTTCAGCCTTTGCTAAATGGAAAAGTCATAATTCTTTTTACAACTTAGTCACATTCTCTTCACCATTCAAACCAATACATGCTCATCGTCCTGTCCCCTAGTCCAGTGATTTCCAGTCATATGTGTGCTGAATGAAATGTGGTGAAAGAAAGTGAAAACTTGTAACTCTCTCATGTTTATCTGAATTCTGCATTTGGGAAATGTGAAATACCTCTGCAATTTGGTAAATTACATTTCTTATATTTATGTGACATGTAAGGAAGAAGAGCTTCGATTTGTATTTTCCTAGTTTCTTTCTCCCTTTGTTTAGTTTTATATGGGTGTGGATACAGATGTCGTGTGAGTAGATCTTGATGACTCCCGCAATAGCAAACTCCTAGAGAGCAGGCTTCAAAGCCATGCCCCTTAATGCACTGAAGTGCAAGTACACACTTAATTGGTATCTCTAGACACCAGTCATGTTCAGCAGCTTAATTGTATTTCAGCTTTCTTTACATTCACTTAATGCATTTGATTCATCTGGGAGGCTTAGTTTAAAGAAAGAATTGGAGGAACCTTCCTTGTTAAACACATGGGCACACTTTCTCCAAAGAATAGAAGAACAATGCCTGATCAGCTGAGATCCTGGGGAGAAAGTGGTCTCACAAACCTAGTCATCTTCTGCTATTCTAGTAGGACCCATCCTCCACATGGATTTTTTAAAAAGTCCTGAGCATTGTTTAGGCCCTAATCCTGGTTTTTGTCTCTCCGTGAATAGAACTCATCCTTTTGAAAGAGGCCAATGGATTTTGCATCCTCCAACAATAGAATCCATCCTTATGCTACAAATCCTTCCTCACTATGCCCTAGGATGAGCAATGCTCTGCAAACAATAGAACTCATTCCTATGAGAAAGATCTCAGGTACTTTGCTTTAGCAATGTATTTTGCAAGAAAATTTGAATGTAGTCATCCCTGAGGCTTTGTCATGAGAATTGGCATGTGAAGAGTATTTTTCTCCTAGGCTCTTCTGTGTTTAAATGTGTAAGAAAATTAAAACACAGGGTCAGACTCTCTAGAAGTTTTGATCCAGTAGACTTACTAAGTCTGACTGTGCTGAATTTTTATCGTAATCTCATCTCAGGTAGTTTGCCTGCAGGCTGTGATGCCTTCAGGAACCCCCAACAACAGTAGACTGTTACATGTGTATAAAAATAGCTACAAGAAGGTCTTAACCTTGTGTGATAGCCATCTCATTTTCTTATTTCCAAGATCTGTGTTTACAGCTGAAGAAAAGAAAATGTGCTAAGAACAAAGAACTTTGTGAGAGTTGCTAAGATGTGACCGACACATTTTCCTGTTGCAATCTCTTAAAGGTTACTTGCTGAATTAATATGTTAGCTCATTTTAAAAGAGGGGTTTGTCTGAATAAAAAAAATGAAAAATATAAGTGAGAAGCAAGGGATCACACCAGAAGCAAAGGATGCAGAACTATTAGATCTAGAATCGGAAGCTGATAGTAGATTTTTATTCAAATAAAGCTAAGGCTGGAATTCAAGATTATATATGTGTCAGGAAGAGGAAAACCAGGAGAAAACCTTGAAAAATTGATAAGTTGAATTTCTGAAAGGTCTTGAACATAGAAGTTTAGGAATTCTCTTAAGTTATGGGATCCCTTTCAAGACTTCAAAATCAGGCTTTTGAGGAAAAAAACTCTTGGAGCTAGCATGGTAAAGACATTGATAGTATTCTTCTCTGTCCACATTATGCATGAGATGCATTTAGGGTTTAGTAGTGTCATTACGGTGAAAAAGGAGGTAAATACTAAACTTCCGTAAGTGATTGAATCTTCCTGTCTTAAATGCATTGGAAGCTATGCCTATATTTATTGGAATGTAGGTAAGGAAATGAAAAATGGACATGAGGTGGGACACAAGAGAAGCAGCAGATGACAACTGAAGACATCAGATTCCAGGAAATAAGAGCTGCTATTCAGGCTTGCTATTGTATGGGTCAGGGGATTATCAAGCATTATCTCAGGTAATCCGCTAAATCTTCTAAGTACAAAGACTGCCCTTTAAAAGATGAAATCAGATCGGGAAAGGATTAAGAAACTTGCCCAGAGTCACAGAACTAATAAGCTATAAAATTAGTAAGCAGATGGACCTGATTGCATATTTGCATGCTGGAATCTAGAACATATGCTTTGTGAACCCATCAGCTTTGCATTTCAGAAAGAAAACTGAAGCAATAAAAACAGATAACAGTATGTGTAGGAGAAACTGCGGCCAGCCTACCCAAGCCGCAGACACACTGTCTCTGGTGCCCAGGCCAAGACTGCATGGCCATTCTCAGAAGGCATTTCCTCCCCGAGCCAAACTATCAAGTCTGCCTCAATGCCCAGAGATGCTGACAGAGAGACACCTCACCCAGAGACACCAATGCGAAAAGTACATACAGCAGCGTCAGCTGCCTGAGCCAGTAGGATCTTGGCAAAGGGTACAAAGGCAGGTCTAACTTAGTAAACGAATCGGCAGCACTCTGATACTCACTGACTCCCAGTGACTGAGCAGTTGGTACTGTGTGTTCTCACCCCCCTAATCATAAGGGGTGCCCGAGCAAGGTAACCAGCAACAATTATGGACAGTGAGTTAGCTCTATCTAATCTACAGAGGCATTTGGCTTTGCTGGCCAGCAAAATCCTGAAGTTGTGAAAACAGGAATATGATTCTATGTGACATTTTAATATTGTTCTGTCTGTGAGTCGTTCACTTGAACTCTTGATACCTTTTTACTGAGCAAAGTGTTTATTTGAACTCTCACATTAGAGTGTAGTAGAATAGTCAAAGGACATGTGATCAGAGAGACAAGTGTCTTAAAGGTTTGGGTCATCTCATCTATCTCATGAGAAAACAGACAAAAGACCTTCCATTGACTAGGAAGGCTAACACAAACTCCTACTTGAGTGATAAAAGTTCCTCCTGAATTTCAATTGGTGATATTTTGGTATACACACACACACACACACACACACACACACATACACACACACACACACACACACACACACACACACACACATATATATATATATATATATATATATATATATATATATGTATATATTGGTTTTTAACGAGACAGGGTTTCTCTGTATTGTTTTGGAGGCTATCGGTACAGCCAGGCCTCGAACTCACAGAGACCCGCCTGCTTCTGCCTCCCGAGTGCTGGGATTAAAGGCATGTGCCACCACAGCCCTGCTATTTTGGTATATTTTTGTTACTGATTAGGTATACAAAATCACTGTTATGTAATGCCCATTATTATTTGATATGATCATATTTTTATATTCTTAATTTGAAATGAAATTCAAAATTTACAAATATACTCTTAAATATTTAATTTGGTCTCCATTTCTTCTAATTTTAAATTACGAATAAAGATGTGCTTGTCAATTCCACAAACAAGGATTACTGTAAAATATTTAAATGAAAGCTGTGCTGACGGAGTAAAATTGTCAGAAACCTTTTGCCTGCATATTTCTGTCAATGTGCGATGCCCATTCTCCTTGTGATTCTGACACAGCTTTCTTTTTTTTTTTTTCCTGTTCAGAGTCTACATGACAGGACATAAATCACAGCAATTCTACTCGTCATGACTAAGTTCTTCGGAGAAGTAGAAGTGATATTCCAGTTACTCATTTATGAAACTGCCTAGAGGGGAGATTTATTGAGAAGAAATCATGAAAGGACAAGAGAAATGTTAATAACGGAATCTTGGCAAAAAGAAGTCCTTGAAATGCTCAGACTTGGAATAATATACTTTAATTTTCTCAGGAGTGTGTTAGTCCCAATTAAGCTAGTCTGTTGTGACTGAATTTTAATTAATATGGAAACTTATACTCTGGGATTTCAGAGCTTCAATAAAACTTCAAAGATTCACAAGACTCCCCCACCACAACATGACAAAGAATGATTCAGTCAAGCTTAGAATTTCAGTAAATTAGAATATGAAGCTTTCTTCCTATATAATGTCCTGAACTACTTCTCTTTAGCTAGTTTGAAAATAAGGGCTGAGTACCTGTCAGTTGCATCAAATATTCAGCATTATTCAAACAGCATTTGAGAAATTAATATTTTAGGTGACTTTTTTATTTTTGGAAATATGATCAAATAACTGAAAGTATAGATGTGGAAATTTTCAAGTTAGAGTTTTAGTGTCATAGACATTTTAATTGGAAGTTTTCTCTTAGAATCTAATGTTTCTTACACTGAATACTTCACCAAGTGCCAGGTTCTTCCATATTAGGGTTGACTCCTTTGGCCATCAGTTCTCCCTTTCTGACACTGGATCTCTTAATGCACCTACTTTTTGAAACCCTGCTCATGAAATAATGGTGAGTGGATTTCATTGTAGCCACCAGGTGAACTTGTAGCTCAAGTCACTGAAATTCCTACAAACCCAGTGGTTTTCTACTTTGATATTTATTGTACAGTCCTGAACACAATTTCTCAGTGTATCTCTACTCCCAAATTTGCAAATCAGCAAACATTCTGGTCACCTAGAAAATGTGCCTTAGGTAATTACAATATTTCTAAACATACACAGGAATGAGAAAAATTTCTTTGTTTGTTGTTTGAAATACTTTATCGCTCTATAGATCAGTCTGATCTGGAAATTTCAATCTGCCCTTCTCAGATTCCCAGATAAGTTGTTCCTACTGCTATCGCTTGAGTGGTTGTTCAGTTTGACTCACTAGCTTCAATAAAGAAATGTGAATGTCACAAAATTTATACAAACAGATCCTAAGTTATTTTGATTTTCCCTTTAGTTATACATTTGGATAGCTGTAAGGCTTGATTCCATGCAATATGAGGTGTAGTTTTCCTGATACTGTGAATATTTGTTACTCTTCAGCTGTCTGTGTTGTGTTGCGGGCACTTATATTTATTATTTCATCAGTCATACCACTTTTTAATTTTTTTCTTGATCCATTTGTACAATTCAATGAATTATACACTAGTTTTGTGAGTATAGTTTATTTTACAGTTTCCAATTTTTTATGTTATTACTTCATTTACCCTTATCAAAAAGATTCTTACCAGTTTTCTTGAATATGTAAGACAAGTAGGTGAAAAAAGACAACAGCACACTATTTATTTGATTAATTTTCATTTATAAAGTGGAGCATAACAAAATGTTTGTCTCTCATTTTTATAGTTAACAAAGAATATCAACTAGGATATTTGACTACGAGGCCATAAAATAAATTTTAAGAGAGTTTCTCATATGGAGACCATCCAGAGTGCTTTGTCTTACCACAGCAAAAGAAATTAGAAATGAATGATATTATATAAAGAAAATTATACAGTTATGAAATGTTAGTTATTAAACAACTAATATAACCATCCATGGTCTAAATTAAACTGCATGATGCATTAAAAATATGTTGAGCAAAATGATACTACAGTATTTTAATTTTTTTACATTCTACAAGTTTGGATTTAGTCCAAAATATTTTAAACAATTTGTTATAGTAGAAAGCTAAATAATTAATTTCTTTTCAGAATCAATAACACAAAATAAGCATTTGCTAACAATACGAGTTTTTTCTAAAACGCATAACAATTTGATTTGCTAAATTTTTGTTTTACCCAAATTGAATTTATCTTTTAAATTGCCCTGGAATATCCTGGTGAAATTTCAAATTCAATTTAATAGCTGATGTATAACAATTTTGTCTATATTGTTATATGAAGACAAGTTAAATCAAAATGATGGCTAATCTTACTCAGATAATTAATAATATTATCACTTTTATTATGTGCTTGTGTTCCTATTGTATGCATTCAGTGTATTTGTGTGTCTGTGTGTGTGTGTGTTGTATGTGAATATATACATATGCATGCTCTGTTTATGTGTGTGGAGGAGCATGTAGATCATGGTGTATTTGAGAGGTCAGATTATATGTAATCTTGCATGGTGGTTCTTGTCTTATACATTCTTTGAAACAGGGCTTTGATACATACCATTGCATATGACAAACTAACTTATCTGTGAGCTTTGGAAATCCCATCCCCATTTCCTGTTTCCCTGTAAGGGTATTGGGGTTATAGAGTGTACTCCGTGGCACAGCTTCTCGTGACTTGCTTGTATTATAATTCATGTTCCCATGCCTTCATGGAAAGCATTTTACCTACTAGTCAGTTATCAGTACTGCCTGCATGTATTATAATTTCCCAGGGATGAATGAAAAGAGTCCTACCAATGATGTAGGTCTATTTCTTTTCTGTTTAATTGTGCCTGAAAGTGCTTTATGCATAGTGATATTATGTTTGGTTCTTTATGATTGTGATGTTGTACTGTTAAACTGAGCTCTTTGTTATCATGAAATATCAATCTCCTTACTTCATGGTGAATTACATTTTTGACAGTTTTCCTTGAAAAAATGATTCAATGAAAATTCAATGTTGCACATTTCTATCTCTTTGATTTTAATTCATGGGATTTTATTTTTTAAAGTTAATTCCTTTGCTTTTAGAGAAAATATAGTATCATTTTAAAATATTATAGCAATTAATTTTTGATCTCGGAGTCCAAAGTCTTTTACTTCTTCCTGTACCAGGATTTATTTGCTGTTAATTTGTACGGTATGCTCATTTAAAATTTCATCATTAATACTTTTTTTGAGGTTATCCAATATTCTCTAATGTAGCTTGGATCCTGGTATTTTTTGTTGCACTTTTCATTAGATTTTTTCCCACTTTTACTGAATATTGAAGCAAGCATTATAACTTTATAGTTACCTATAATAATGAACATGTATAGCTTTACGCTTCACAGTTCCCATTCATTGACGTAAGAAACTGCAGATCACAACCTGCTTTCGTTAGCCTTTAAATTCTGATCCTCCTGTCTCTACCGTCCAAATGCTGAGATTAGACTGAAATGTGCATCACCACAACCATTTTACATGGAGCTTAAGATTTAATCTAAGGTTTCCAAAGTAAGGCAAGCTCTCTCCTATTATGATTTTTGAATTAAAATGCAACTTCAGTACTCACATCTCACTTTAGTTGTAAACTCTATATCCTGAATTTAATTCAGTTTTATTTTCTTTTGAGAACTATTTTCCATTTTCTATTGATTTTTTCCTTTATTTCTGTCTATTCTTCACAAATTTTAACTAGAAAATGGAAAAAGCAATGCAATAGAAATAATACGTGCCAAGATGCAATTACAGAACAAGTAGACACCTGGAATTTGGGGGTAGATTGGGGTTTGGTATGGACCCAGAGCATGGGAAACTATGAGTGAGTGTGTCCCTGGGAGAGGAGTCTAGTAATGGAGCATACCCAGTCTGAACTGGCTCTTTTGTAGCCAGGCAAGGCTTCTATAGGTGGGAATGGGTTATTCCGTTGAGTAGTTAGCTGAGGGGTCTCTTGGAGATCCTTAAACAACCCAATCCGATGGTCGGTCAGAATGTCACTCTCCAAACATCAACAGCATGACGCCATTGCTGAGGAGAACATCCCTACAGCTCATTGGACATAGAGAGGAGGAGTTGGTGACTGCTTGGAGCTTTCACCCCTACATTCTAGTCTCTTGGTGTGAGAAGGTACTCTGCAGGCTACAGAAACAGAAACCTGGACTCCATTCCACCTACAAAACCTCCCTCCTACAACCTGTCCCACTTGCAAAATGTGCTGGACCAATGTTGGCACTGACTTGTGGGAGTGGCCAATTAATGTCTGCTATAACTTGAGATACACACATCAAAAGAGGAAGTCTGTGCCCTACATTGCCTGAATGGCCAGGAATCAGAAAATGGATAGCCCTAAAAGAATCAGAAAATGGATAGCCCTAAAACCTAGAATCAAAGATGACTGCAGGGGGCGGGGCGGGACAGTGAAACGGTCCCTAATGAAATCCTGTTATACAGGTAGAACCTTGCCTTGCACAGTAAAGGGGCTTCTTCCAGTAACAGACTGGAGATGATGCATAGATTCACAGCCAAACATTAAGCAGAGAGAAAGAAACTAAACTGAGTTCTCCATCAGGTCCCTCCCCCTAGGAGATAAGGAACTCCACAGAAGAGGGGGAGGAAAGACTGTAGGAGTCAGAAAGGATGAGGGACATCAGGAAAACATGGCCCAGTGAGTCTTCTAAGCAGGGATCACATGGTCTCACAAAGACAGGGCCTACATGCATCTCCACCAGGTCCCATGTACATATGTTATGGATGTTAGTTTGGTGTTGGTGTGTGACTCCTAGAGGTGGGAGCGGGTATGCTTGACACTTTTGTCTACTCTTGGGACTGTATTCATCTTATTGGGCTGCCTCATATGACTGCTTGATAAAAGAGCTTTTGCCTTGTCTTATTGTATCTTGTAGTCTTGTTTGAATGTTGTCTCTGGGAGGCCTGCTCTTTCGTTTTTTTAAAGATAAACAGACAGGGAGTGACTCTAGGGGAAAGAGAGGTTGGAAGAACTATGAAAAGTGGCACAATGGGAAAATGTGGTCAGGATGTTTTCTTTGAAAGAAGAAACTATTTTCAATAAAAATATAGATGTTCTTTAATTCATAGCCAATGCATGGAAGATAATATAATCAGCTTTGAAGTGTGGGATTACATAAAATAATATAGGTATTTTTAGTGGGCTTAGTAACTTGAAATAATAAGCAGTTTCAGTTTCTGAGTATTTATGAAAATATTTTTTAATTTAAACATGAAGAACACTGTATTATAAAATTATAAACTTACTGATTAGTAAAGGAAAAAAGCAAAAAAATGAAAACAGAAGAAGAAAACAAATTTAGTGTGGCCCAAGCCTTGAAGTTGGGAAGCTGAGGTCAGGAGTTCCAGGTCAGTTTGATCAACAAAGAGATAGCTATTTTTATAAATAATCCCTAATATAATGTAATATAAGGCAGTGTAGTATGATATACATATACATATATATGACAATTAAAACAAGTATATCAGGAGTTAACGAAATCGTAACAAGAAAGAGAGTAACAGTACCTGTTACTGATGTTTTCTTAGCTTCTTTTCCATTGTGAACCTATCTCCGATGATCACGTGGCCTTTATGGTCATTTGTGGTGTCAGAAAAAAAATTCATGAGGAAAAGATATATGTAGATTGTGTCCATGGGAAAGGAATTTGTTTCACATGTTTTTTAGTTTATTATACAAGGGAATGCATTTTCTCTTTTGTGATGCATTGAATTTCAATATTCTCACTAATTAATACCAAAGGCCACTGTATTTTAATCAGTAAAATAGAATATAGAAGGTTCTCCTTACATTTATTTTCTTTTTCACTAGATGACTTATTAATGCAAAAACTGTGTAGTGCATATTCCTTTCAGTAATGCATGACAGCACATTTATTTGTGTTAGTCATTGTCTCAGAAACACCTACTTATGTTCTGATAAAAATACTTTATGCAGAGAAGAATTCATAGCTCTAGACATGTTTTGTTGCTGAAGTTTCTCAATTGTTGAGAGAGGGAGAGGGAGCCGGGGGCGTTGACAGTATTTACAAGGTTCTGTTTGAAAAGCTGCAATGTTCTGTTGTAAAAACCAGTGTGTAAGTTATTATGTAGTTTTATCTTCAACTACTGAGGGTGCTTAATTAGTATGTACTTTCTGCCATTTAGAATGGCTTTATTTTAGAATGGATTGCCTTATTGCAGTGTCATAAAACTTTAAGGGCACTTTTATTCGGTAATTTGTACATGTCAGTGAAAATGGAAATCAGCATCACCAACACCAGCACAGATGGACTAGAAAGTGAATTAAAGGGCAAGTTTGGCTATTGAATTTTATCTGCAATTCAGAATCCAAGTATTTATACTAGTTAAATTAGTTAAACGCGATCTTATTTATTCATAATGAGCTAACTGGCAAGGACATTATTTTAATCAAAATCTTACAAATATGGGTCACAGAGACTGATCAGACAGTAAGATGGTGTGCTGACCAAACATGACTTGCAAAAATGTCCAGACGTGCTGAGTGTACTTCTGCAACTTCATTGTGGATGGGGTTTGAATAAAGTGGTCCTGGAGGATTGTTGGCTACACCATCCTTTAACTTCCATTTTGTGAATACATGAGAGTGCACAGCACGTTCAACTGCACTCCCACGAATATGTAATGTATACATATGCCACACCCATAAGCATACACATAGAAATTAAAATTAAAGTTTACAAATTTGAAAATGCAGGATTAGAGAACATTTGAATTCACAGAGATCGTGGCAGCATTCACAAGTCTTGCGCCCTAACTCAGAAACTTTCTGCAATAAAAAACACTTATGAATGAGCCGGGCGGTGGTGGCGCACGCCTTTAATCCCAGCACTCGGGAGGCAGAGGCAGGCGGATCTCTATGAGTTCGAGACCAAGCCTGGTCTACTGAGCAAGTTCCAGGAAAGGCTCCAAAAACAATACAGAGAAACCCTGTCTCGAAAAACAAAAAACAAAACAAAACAAAAAAACACTCATGAATGAAACATTTTTTTTCTCCAATGGAGTTTCACAGGGAATCCAAACCACTCTTAAGTGCAGTCCCCATACCCAGCAGCAAATGGCCAACAGTAAGTGAACCCAGGGGCATTTTGGGATGGTTTTTCTCTAACAATACTGTCTCACAGCTTTTCTTCCTTCCTTCTTTCCTTCCTTCCTTCCTTCCTTCCTTTCTTGCTTTTTGCTTTATTTCCCTTACAGATCTTTTGAACATAATTGTTGTTTCCTGTTCAGTGTTTATAGGAGTTTTTGTGTGTGCAAAGCTGTGTGTCTTTGCATCTGTGTGTTTCTTTGTGATTTTTTCTTTGGCTTGTTTTCTTCTGATTTTTCAGTTGCTTTTCCTATTTAAATTCATTTGATTTTAAAAATATCTTTTATTATCTTATAATTTTTAGATGCCTTTTGCTTCCTAGGAGAATGAAAGAGTAGGGATTTGTATGGTGAGTGAGTTGGGAGGATCTGGGAGTTGTGCAAGTGGAAACCATAATAAGAATATAATGTATAAAAACTATTTTTAAATCAAGAAAATAGATTTTGTAGTAAAAGTAAACTAGCTATATGTCTTATATGTTACTAAAATACATCTTGTTTCAAGGTCATTTAATTGATATTCTGAAATATAATTTCAGCTGTGTACTACATGACTGTTGTCAATATATTACAGCAGTTTATTGAATACTATATATTATTAACATATATCAGAAAATATAGATATATTTTGTGTAACAGAGTATAATAAAGAGAAAGAATTTTAGAAAACTATAAGAGTAAGTGAGAAGTGAGCGATAAAAATGGGATGTAAATATATTTATAGTAGGATATTGTGTTCTCTTGATAAATGGCCAAGACTGAGATAGTTGCGCAATGTGACACTTAGGTGATGAGGTAGGCATGGATGCAGGTAATGGACACTTGAGCCATGAAACAGCTTATAAAACTAATTATTTTTTCTAGTTACACATCTTTCATAATTTTCACTTTTCTGGTGTTCAGTGGGTACATAAAACACATTCAATAGTGAAAGTGTAAAATCTAAAGTGAATTGCAACATAGTCTCTTCTGTCTAGAAATTCCTTAGCATGCAGATTTTAAGTCTTAATAATTTTAGGGCTTGATTTCATTTCTTCGTTGTTTCATAATAAAGTTTTAATTTAAAACATTCATAGTAACTATCAATTCAATGCCAGAGAAACTTCTCTCAAGAAAACATACAAATGACTGATCAGAATTACTGTCTCATGAAAGGAAATATATGTCGATACAAAGAGTTTTCAGACAGTATTTCCTAAAATGAGTCTCATACTAAATTTAATTCAGAGGACATTTATTCCCATTAAAGCATTGGATATTTAACAACACAATCTTTATTTGAATGCTTGACTTCTCTCTGTAATAATATTCTGTTGATCTGTGTATAATGATTTCTAACCAAATTTATCACTATTGAAGAATTGTCTCAGAGATCGCCCACTAATGCCAGAGGTTGATGTGTTTGTCTGTTTTATGTCAACTTGATGCAAGTTAGAATCACTTGAATGAAGATAATCTTAATTGAGAAAATGCCTCTTGGTCATGGTGTTTCATCATAGCAACAGTAACCTAACAAATAAGGTGCCATAAGTATTCCCATTCATTTATGTTTGCAGAGATTCCCCTTTATACATCGATCATAGAATTTTAACAAGGTTAATTGAAAGTTTTGTCTCTATCAAGCTAAAATATAATCTTTGTAAGTCAGTATCTTTCTGTAATGATGCTTAGCATTTATTAGAAAGACTTACACTATATAAAATCACTTTTCCCTTCTATATTACTCTATCTTGTATTTACATGCTAAAAGTAATGACAGTTCTACATAAAAGCAGTACAAGGTTATGTCAAGTCTATTTCACTGTATTTTTTATATAATAGTTCAAGCTAAGGTCTGTCAGTGTTGGAATGTCTTCTGTGAAAGATACTAAGGTTAGGGTTTCACAAGTATTAATACATCCATTTGTTTACCATAAAATCTATCCAGAGAAGTATGCTAGTTATTTTAATATTGTCAGTTTCTTCAAATCATGGTTTTTTTCTTTTTTAATTAAATTACAAATAAGCTTGCTTCACATGTCAATCCCAGCTCCCTCTCATGAACCTCCTCCCCCGGCCCCTCCCACCAGGCCCCCCAGTCCCCAAACAATTCCCACTCCATTCCCCAGGGACAGTTTTTATTACAATAAAAAGCTGAAAAATATTAGGGCAAACATCTTAAGCTAAGCATTTATGAAGGTAAATACCTATGTGTGAAACACTGGAGTACAAAACATTCCCCTTCTCCCCACAAGTCTTTTCCATTCCACCACCCATTTCTTCCTCACTCTTTTGTTTGCCTCTGCTCATCCAGGTTGTATTTCTTTATTTCTAACCCATGCCTTGTACTAAGTATAGCATATACTGAATCATTTATCAATACATCTTAAGAAGGAGTGTTTCCTTCTGGAATGTGCAGCAATTTGAAGCAAAGAAAAACACACATGTTTTATAATCACACTTCTAGAAGAAGGGAGAAAAAGTCAGCTCTGGTTTCAATCTTGTGTGAATTAAATCAATGAACAATATTTCAGTAGTGTAGAAATCACTTGGCAGCCCACTACACAGATGGAACACAGCTAGTTATTGGGAAATAATTTTTAAAGATTTCCTGTGTACCTTTAATAGATGTCATAAAATCCATAAATTAAATTCCTTATACTCACTGGTAAAAGATTTCTTCAGGCTTATTACAGGTTCATTCACTGTGAAATATTGGAGCCTAAATTTTGAGATATGTATATATCTAATTTTCATTCTTTATATCTTTGTTGTTGATCATAGGAAGCTCTTTCATAAGGCATTTAGAATATATTGTTATATGTTCATTAATTCAAAGGAACTCAATAGTACTATTAGTGAAAACTTAGCTAAATTGGGAATGCCTTGAAACATAATATCAGTATGAGCCTTTAAAAATATTCATGTTTTATATTTAATAAAATCATTTCATTAACACATTAGGAAAAAATATATTCAGACACTGACAACAGTTGCTAATGCTTTCAAAACCTCATAAATAGGTATATTTTAATATCTCCACATTATTTGTCCAAGATATATAGATAATTTTAAAGGCTAAAACACTATTTTCATATATACATATATAAATATATATATTATAGACATTTAAATTTGATAACATATAAATAGTCATTTGTAAATAGGATCATTTAGTGTGGTGTGAGGGCATTTTCTTGATTAATGATTTATGTTATAGAGCCCAGCTCATTTTTTGAAATGATACTCCTGGATGCCTTAGTATTTAGGCATTTGTACTGGCCTTTCCTGCAGCAACTAAGAGCATCACCTGTGCCTAGTCACTATGCTCCCTTTTAAAAGGGCCCTGACCACCTCCAAGTCCCTACTCTCTTTCTCCCCTCTCTGTCTGTTTCTCTCTGTCTCTTTTCTCTCCTCTCACTCCCTCCCCCTTCCCCTCCCCCTCCTCTCCTCCCCCTCCCCCTCCTCTAGTCTCCTCTCCTCTCCCCTCCTCCCCTCCCCCTCCTCTCCTCCCCTCCCTCCTCTCCTCCCCCTCCACTCCTCCCCCTCCACTCCTCCCCCTCCACTCCTCTCCTCCACCTCTCCTCTCCTCCACCTCTCCTCTCCTCCACCTCTCCTCTCCTCTCCCTCTCCCCCTCTCCTCTCCTCTCCTCTCCTTTCCTCCTGTCACCGGAGGAGGAGAAGGCCAATCTCTCTCATCCCCTTTCCCCTTTTTATGATCCTGATCATTTTCCCCCTAATAAAACCCTCTCTGCTTGAACTCTGTTGCATAGTGTCTTTCTCTTGAACTGCTTTCTATTTTTTTATTTTATTTTTTGGTTTTATGAGACAGGGTTTCTCTGTATTGTTTTGGAGACTGTCGGTCCAGCCTGGCCTCGACCTCACGGAGATCCGCCTGCCTCTGCCTCCAGAGTGCTGGGATTAAAGGCGTGCGCCACCACCGCCCGGCTGAACTGCTTTTTAAAATTACAACAGGGTGTATTGTCCCAGATTGTCTAAGAAAGCAGGTTGAGCAGGTCTTGGAGAGCAAGCTTGTGGTCACTTCCCTGCACAGCTTCTGCTTTGGCCCTGGCTTATAGTTCCTGCTCATGTCAGTGATGGCATATGAACTAAGAGTTGAAATGTGAAATGAAAGCGTCTCTTCCACAAGTTGCTTGTGGTCATGCTATTTTATCGCAGTGGTAGAAACAATCTAGGACAGTGAATACAGACGCAATATGGTAATGTGTGTTTCTGCTCATGCTGCTGTGACATTGCTAAACGCTTTTGTCTCTTCTCCTAAGGATCAATTCTATCCCTCTGGAAATAAGCCAAAATAGTCCTCGTCTTCATTAAGTTCTACTAGCGTATCTTATCATAGCAAAAACTTACACTAAAACACTGTGATTATACAACATATTGACCCAAAACGGGGGCGGCAAGCAAGTGATTTCTCCACATGGGTCTCCACATGGGTCGAGAAAGTGGAAAAGATATTGGTGGCTGTGTGACAAAGATCATGACATATGAGAGATGTGTGAAGATGAGCTTATTACTAAAACACATCATTCAAAAATGAAATAACTGCTGGGCTTGGTGGCTCACGCCTTTAATCACAGCACTCAGGAGGCAGAGGCAGGTGGACCTCTGAGAGCTCGAGGCCAGCCTGGTCTACAGAGCCAGTTCCAGGGCAGCCTTCAAAACAATACAGAGATGCCCTGTCTCGAAAAACAAAGAAAAAAATGAAATAATTACCTCTATACCTTGTACACCGATTTGAACAGAAGAAGGCTCAACCTCATCCCAATAAGGCTTAAGGGCTATCATGAAAGAAAGATCAGAAGGACGTCAGAGCTGGAGGATGGGGACATGATATGGCACAAATTCAAGCCAGTCAATAATTTCAGAAATGTCACATGAAGGGACCATGAGCTTTCAACACTCGGTGAGCAGTACTGGCAACTCAAGTTATCTGAGGCAAGAGGCACCACTTTCTGGGCGTTGGGTAAATGCTAGTAGGTTGCCTATGGCACAGTGAGTGGCCTACATCCATTAACATGAGTAGTACTGACTGGACTCAGTGGACAGGAGATACTTTAGGAGGAATGGGAAAATGTTATTTGGATATGATGAAAATACTATATTTATGTGTGTGTGTTAAAATGAATTAAATAATTAGGAAGGGTATGGTAAGGATCCTTTAAAAGGCATTTTTTGAAATTCTGTAGTCATTGTTTTGAATTAAAAAGCAAATATTTTCCAAGACAAAAAAATTAGGGCAATAAATGGTTGTCAATAAATGTATTTCTTTTACAGTATTGATTTGGGAATGGTTAAATTAACGTTAATGCTATAATGACAACTTTTTATTGATATCTTCTGAAATGCTTGGTATGGGTATATGAATATTTTCTTTAGATCTGTAAGTGACATTTTTTCTTATAGCATAACACAACCAAATTGTTTGGGAGTCACATACAACAGAAATATGCACAATACACAAAATCTTCATCCCAATTCTGCTTGTTTAAATGAGGGAAATATTGCAATGAGTTGCATAATGAGTCAGTCACAAAACTTTTCCTGTGAGCAAATAGCCATCCATCTGAGCACAATGTGCCAAGTGAGACCATTCCAGCAATAACCATTAAGACTCAGAACAGAGAAGCGAAAGCACACCACAAAGAGGGAGAGAGATTGGCTCATTAAAACTAAATTCACCTTCCCCCACAGGATACTCTTGCACATTCTCTGTAATATGGAGAATTCTGGCTGACATTTTCAACAGACATTTATAACTCACTTCCTGGATGAAGTGCACAAAGGGATGGGTGCTACATGCACAGCGGAAATTCTAGACTACTATTTTTTTCTAGTTTGGCAGGAAAAGAAAACCCAACTCAAATAAACAACTTTAACAGAAACTGCTATCACATCTAAGCATGAATCTCCTTAGATTTTGAAAAAAAAGATCATTTTACATATCACTCTTTAATCTACATTTTAATTAGATAGATTTCTTCAATGAAAGAAATGTCATGGTTTGCACCTGGAAAAATCATTCTAATAACAGGGTAATGGATATACCAGGAATTATGTAGTGTGCAATAAAATTCCACATTCAATCTAGTAAGTGATATTTCTTGATGATATTGTTGTAGTCCATTCTTACCTGTTGACGTGTTTTGTAGTGAAAAAGTCTAATTTATATACTTTATTATAATATTTTAATTGTACAAAAGAGTGGCTTATATATGACATTCCCATATAGACATAAAATATACTTTAATAATATTTATCATTTTATTTTGCCTTCCATGCTATGTTTTTATTCTTCTTATTCCCTTCCCTTTCCCTGACATTCTCAGAATATTATTTCCTTTTAAACTAGACATGTGAGAGAAGCATAAAATATTTGTTTTCCAGTGGACATCGTATTTCATGTATCATATGAACTTTCACCAATTCTGTGAAGGCACATATGGTAAATGTAGCATATCTTGCTAATGCATTATTATTTGATGAGATCTAAGCCTGGCTATTTAATTTGCCTTCTATGATTAGTGGTGCAATAAATTTTGGTATACTGGTATCTAGAACATGAAGACTTTTTCTATTCCAGGTGTAAACTCTGGGGCTATAGAGCTAAAAAGATGATATTAGTAGTTTTATACTATTTTTCTAACTGATTTTGAAACAATGTACCCTGGAAGGTCAACTCATGGGAATATGTGGTCATATAACAAAGGTTATCCACCTTTGCAACTTTGAACAACAAACTAACAAGAATAGTAAAACTTCATGTACAGACACATCAGTTCTAAACTGAAATCCTTTAATATTTCCAAAATGTGAATTTAACAATTGAGATAATAGACTTTGTTTCTTATAATGTTACAATTGATTTTGTGTTGCATGATACTGTTTATTCTAGAGTACTGCAGCTGTTATACAATGGTACTCACATCTACTATTTATGCAAGAATCAAAATCTAAGAGTAACTTTGCTTACTTCCAATCTCACTCTACACATGGTGTCTAACAGTTGTCTGTGTTAACACAGCAAATGTCATTTGCTCTTCTCATCTCTGTTAGTCATTAACTGAAGACAAACACTAGTGCACATAGTGAAGGTGGGATGGCAATTTCAACTCCTGCTTAACTGGCCTACGAAAGGCTTTTGTTCACTACAATCTTTCTTGTTTTGTTTTGTTTTTTTGCTATACTTTTTTTGAAAATGTTCTTTAGAACCACAAATTTTCTTTGTGATTATATTGTTGTTACTGTAGTGACTATAATGAAATTTACTTAATTTATGTTTCTTAGAAAAAATTCCAGACTACTTCATTGGCTAACAAAATTTTGTTGTCCACATTCTAACCCTTTCATTATCACTGTCTGCAAAGTAATTTTTGCCAGATATCTTTTTAGAGTGATTTCTTTATTCTTTATTTTATGTGCAGTGGTGTTTGACATGTATTTAAGTTTGTGTGAGTGCATTGGAACTGAAGTTACAGATAGTTGTGAGCAGCCATGTGGGTGTATGGAATTGAACTCAGATCATCTGAAGAGCAGCCAGTGCTCTTTTACAGCAATCCATCTCCCCAACACCCTGCCTGACATCTTTTTAATATGCATACTGACACCTCATTCTGATGGTATATTTTGCAAGAAATAACCCTCTTTTTCAAAACAAGTTTACCAAGTTCTCCATAAGCTGACTTCTGTTATACACAAACAAATATTTTGTTATAGATTTGGTGTTTTTGGATGACTAATACAAAATAAATACAAAATTTGTTATAAGTATTACTGTTCTTTTGAAATGCGGCTGTTTCAATAATATATGAAAAATGTACATAACATTTTAATTTTACCTTAACTTTGTAAGCCAGGGTTTTTATTTAATGATTAGTCAAGGTTATGTGAGTTTCTATCCTCCTTAAAAAAAATCCAATAGAACTTAAGTGCAATTCTAGAATGAGTCTCCATTACATTAATGTAGCACAAAATCCAATTTTTGGCAAAGTTCCCAGGCAATTGGGGTTACAAAGTCATTTTGTCCTCAACATTTATGTATAGCTTCAAAACCTGAATCATCATGATATATGGCAACATTGCTTAGAAGGTCAGCCCTTTCTCAAAGACATTTGATTACTTTCACTGTCAGATGTCATCTATATGCTGCGTAATCATTATATTAATTTTAGGGAAGGTAAATCATGAGGGAACAACTGAATCAACCCTAAAATGTCAAATGAAAAGTGGCTATAATAATCAAGGAGACACCACTTCATTAAAAATTTGATTTAATAATTTCTTCATAATCTTGGTGAACAAAGGCACCGGCTTAATTTATAAAATTATTTCATTTTGACAATCTACATTTCATGGGTTAATTTAAATTTGAATGTATTGGAACTTCACTTTACATGGCATTTAAGAGTTTCAAGGTGTTCCTATATGAATATTCAACATAAACAAATTATTCATAATGATTTCAAATTATGTCTGTATGCAAAGTAGACTGGAACACAAAGAATGAATTGCGAAAGTTCTTAGTTTTACTTACAGCAATTGGAAAACTGAAAATAAATCTATTTTATGGTTGAAAACAGGTAAAAAAAATCAATCCAAGATGAAGAAAAATCACTATAAGAATAAAAACATAATCTGTTTTCTTTCCTAAGTGGGGAGTATGCTGTTTCTCTCATCCAGTCATAGAATCTCTAAAGAAACCTTCATTATGGCAGGCTCTCTCAGCCTGGACTCTTGGGGAAGGCCTAGGCCCTGCCCTGGATGAAATGACAGTTACTGGAGATCTACCATGGAGTGCCTCTCCCTCCTTGAGGATCAGACTGGAGATTGGGTGGGGCACTGGGGGACCTGGTGGGGAGGGAGGGAGAGAAGGGGAGGGAGAGGGAGCTGGGATTGACATGTGAAACAAGATTGTTTCTAATCTAAATTTAAAAAAGGAAAAAGAAACAGAAACCTTCAGAATCTAAAATTTATCAAGATATAAACAGACAGTAGATAGCCAAATTAATAATCCAAGAAGAATATGAAGAATATTTACCACTGGAAATTCATTAAAATAGTTTTTCCATTAATTGAAATGATGCTCAACTGCATTAAGTCAGCAAACCTTGCCACTGTCAACAATTTGTCTATATAATTGTTCATTGTGAAGCATTTGCTTCAAAGTTCAGTAGCACTCTGTTCTGCTCATTAATTTCAGGATGATAAGCCTATTCACTTCCTGCACGACAAGCCAATATATGTACAAAAATTTTCAAACATCTCTTGGAGTGGTTGGAAAGAGATGCAGTCTCCATGGTTGAGAACTACTGAAACATGACTAGCAAACCAAGAAATATCCCTGCTCTATTAGGCCAGTAGCTAACAGGCTTATATCTGTCACAACATTTATCTGAAATACAAGACCTTAGCCAATTGGATAAGAGAAAACAAACTTTTAACTGATTGCACAAAATCTTGTGGATTGGTGAACCAGGCAGAACACTTCATCAAACTTCTTAAAGATATGTCAAGATAGCTGGGAAAATTGATACTACACTATAATAGTTTTGCTAACTTTTAAAAAAATTTAGCTGATTACACATGAAGGAAAGATGGTAAAAGTAATACCAGGATCATGAGTAAGGGTATTTTATATTAAATGACTTTGTCATCTTTAGAACAGAAGAATGAAGACCTGAAATGGGATCCTCAAAACTGAACCAACGAAATAATGAAAAGTATGAATGCAAAACCTGAATCGCCACAAATAAAGCAATAACTTATTAAAAAGAAACAAAAGACTGCACAAATTATAAAGTATTTCACTCTAATTAAAATTTTAGAAAGTTAAATAAACATTAAATTAGATACAGTTCAAGAATCAAATAATGGGAACAAAAGTTTTTCTTTGGTAAGTCACAGATATACAAAATGTAAAGGATGTCTTAAGACAAAAAAAATCGTGTAGCATGCCTTATAAACCTATTTATAGAGAAAGGAGCTTAAAGGAAGAAACCATGACAAATTTGAAGTTTTGAATATATATGTAAATATATATATACATATATATAGTCCTTTACGTAAAGTTCTTAGTCATTCCTATATTTTAAGTGTCTTCCACATGCTTTCTTCTACCTTTGCCTTTAAATTATCTTGATTACAAGTGGAATCACTATATCGTGAATACAATATTTCTCTCTAATCCCCTCCTAGTAAAGTCACCACTGATATGATAGTGGCATGGTTATGTTTATAAATAAAAAACAATATTATTTGGTGTTATTTTATAAGCCCAGGTAAATGCCATTCATAGACCATTGCAATTTTTATCAAATAACTGCAAAGGCTCAATGCAGGAAATGAAGGCTGAGTATACATATATTTACAACAAATCAGAGAGATAGGTTATGCTTTCTAACACCTGAAATGGCAATGATTAGCATGGCACAGTGAGGTGAACACTCTTAAACCAGTTTTTTCTAAGAGATTCCATTGTTACCAGTTGTCATGCTGGGAAAGTTATTTAATTCTTCAGCATCTCTTTACTTGCCTCTGGAAAAAATCGCACAGTAGATCTCAGCATATGCCCGTGGTGTACAATCCTAATTATCCCACTAAACTCAGAATACAATCAAACATGATTGAAAATATGCCTGGAAAATTTACCAGATGTGTAGAGATGGCCCAAACCCAAATCTACTCCTGCCTGAGGACTCCAATGTGTATTTTTTCTTTCTGCTATTTTAAGTCAGTAAACATCTCCATAGTGATTATGTTTGCCTAGCACATAGTAACCACTCCAAACACCTTCGCAATTTTCTAAAGTAAAATGCTTCTATGTTGCTACACCGACTCCTCCACATGGGAGCACATTAGGAGAAGCAATAATCATCCTGTGTAACGCTACATGAATTTTTTGATGTTGCTAATACATTTGAAGTGATAGATGGGATGAAAATCTATACTCATTGCATGTATGCAAATGCTAGTTGTACTGTTTAGTTAATTTTGTGTTTTATGCAAACATGTATTTGCTTATTAGCTTAGGATCTGCATGAAAAACTGCATATGAAATTTTCTGCTTTAGATACAGGCAAAGGCTGCAGGGGAATGATTTGTCAGGTAAAACAAGTTCATGGTAGGATGTCAAATTGCGTATATCTATGAACTAAAGGCTTGAGAGCACAGAAAAGAAAGAAGAGGAGGAATGAATTATCTGAGCAAACCCTTTCATTAATTACATTGCCACTTGCATTTGTTTGGACGTTTTAAATTATTTTAAGCAGAGTAGTTCCCTGATTTATGTTTTGATGGAAATTAAAGAAGAGTGCAGATAACCTTCCCTGTGCTAAATGAACTCATTTTGATCTGGACTCTGCAGAGAAATCAAAGGCTGGTGATATGAGCAGTTCACTAAGGAATGTAGCCCCAAGTTCATAGCCAGATGTGAATTTGCAAAAATCTGCACCTGCTGCTCTCTTATTGAACATGGCATAGAACTGCACGATTTTCATTTGGAGCTCTAAAGTAGTATAGGAGTGCTGACATTTGGGTTACAGATGTGTCCAAACCAATTGTAAAATACAGCTGCCTGATGGAGAAGGTGACTCTCAGGAAATTCATCTTCCTGCTTACCTGTGAAACATAAATGACATGAAAACATGAATTGGCTGAATTTTTTCTTCTTTCTATTTCCAAAAGATTAAACCAGAAGTGTAAAAATGTTGTTATTGTTATTTTTGTGGGAGTTAATAAGATAATCTCCTTGCAGCAAAGAAACAAATATGATATCAAACCTATAAAAAAATTACATTCCAGGGAATAAAACCAGAACAACTTAAAGTTCTTATTAAATTTCACTTTGGTTTTTAGAATATCAAACAAAACTTCTTTTCCATGAATATAAAGCAAGTAAGTGCCAGTGTGTGCCCATCCTAAAAGTTGTTATAGACAGATGAAGACTAAAATACAGAAAAATGAATTGCTCATTTAAGTCATGCTCTCTGTAAGGTGCTCAAAAGTAGACAGAAATCTGGCTACTCCTGGGGACCTGTGTTGTTAAAGCAAAAATGGAGAAATTAGCTCATCATATCAATAAAAATCAGCATCATTGAGAAGGCTTACTGACATCTGAATGCACTTGTGGTCAGAACCTTCTGGTGCTATCATCCTCCTCGGGTAGCACCACTATTTTCTCTAACTCTGTCAAGCACTATTTAGCCAGTCTTTCAGGATGCTGACATGCTTATGATATATTCACAGTCTCTGTAGTTTTAGGTGTGTGTATGTTTGCCATGATTCAATTAAAATTTTCTACCCTCAAAATTAGCTGTAGTTTCTTTTGGAAGAGTTTCCTAATACTTCCCTGTATTAATTAACTTTTCACCCAGTGTCATATTTAAGCACACTGAAAGACAGACTATAATTGGGCTATAAATTATTATCACTTAAAATATGATGGGCATGTGAAGCATGAATGGTTGGGCACATTTCTGAGTGAAGACAACAGATGCTTATTTGAAATCTATAAACTAAATTTATCATGATGTCAATAAGGCAATTACAGTAGTCTCCACAGTGCATTCCACAGACCAAAATGACCTTTGTTTTACCTACATTATGCATTAGAAATTTTCTTCCAAATGCATAAGCCAAAATTTTACATCAAACTTATGAATATACATGGAGGCACCTTGAGATTTCAGTTACCAATATAAATTATGATTTGTCTATACATCAGTTTCAAAAAATTCACAAATTATAAATTTTTCGGTATAAATGCAGATTCCAATTGAAATTATTGTTACATTTTTTTAAAGATCGTATCTGCAAGAATGGCTAGAAAATTAATAATTGTTCTGTACCTATGCTATGGATATTTATTATATATCTCATTTTCATTTTAATATTTGATGATTTAGAAATTTTGGATACTAAACTACATCTTTAAAAAAGTATTTATTTATTTATTTATTTATTTATTTTACAGCCTGGATGCAGTTTCCCCTCCCTCTCCTCCTCTGGGTCCCTCCTCCATCCCACTCTGTTTTCTCTTTCTGTTCAGGAAGGAGTAAGTAGGTCTCCCGTGGATATCAACATAACATGGCATATCAAGTTGCAATTATACGAAGTACATCCCCATGTATAAATGTTGGGCAAGTTAACACAGAATGAGGAATAGTGTCCCAAAAGCCAGCCTGTTCCTACTGTTAGAGACTCCCACAAGAGGACAACTCTAATATATAAAGACTGCCTAGGTCAGTCTCATGCAGTCTCTGTGAGCTCCTGTGTGCCCAGGTTAGCAGATTCTGTGGGATTTCTTGTGGCATCCTTGACCCTTAGAGCTCCTGCAATCCTTCTTCCCTCTTTTCAGCAAGATACCATTCTCTACCTAAAATTGGTTTGTGTCTGTATCTATTTACATCACTTGCTGGATGTAGCTTCTGTGGAAACTATTGTGCTAGGAAGGAACCTATGAGTATAGCAGAATGTAGTTAGGTATCATTACATTGACTTTGTTTTTGTTTGTTTTCTCCAGTCATGTTTGGTTGCATCCTATTTCTCTGGATCATTCTGCCTGTGGGTCCTGGTGCTCCAGACAGTGTCAGGGGTAGGCTTGATCTCTTGACTTGGGTCTCAAGTAGGACAAGTCATTGTTGGGCCACTCCCTCAATCTCTCGGTCATTCTTACCCCTACCACATCCCATAGGCAGGACAGACTGTAGGTAGAAAGTCATATGGCTGAATTTGTGTCCCAATACCTGCCCTTGAAGTCTTGACTGGCCACAGCAGATGGCCCATTCAAGCTACGTATCTGCTTTTGCTTGAAGTCTTGACTGGATTCATCCTTGCAGATTCCTGGGAAATTCTCTTGTGCCAGATGTCTACCTGACCCAAGAACACCCAGCACTCCATCATCTGCTTTCTAGCAGTCTCTTTAGGTAACCGCCACCACACTCAAAGTGATCACTCATGATCCCATCCCCACTTGCCTACAGAACTCTCACAACATCTACATTTTAAAAATAAACAAATGTACTAATTTCTTAACAATAAGCTATTTTTAATAGAAAAAGCAATTATCAGAGCATGAAAACAGCTTAGCAATATCTATGAAATTAGAAAACGGGAGCTTAAAAAAATGAATACAAGCTATTTGCTTCATAGTTGTTATCTCCACTGATTTCAAGTTGTATTTTTACACACTGGAAAACTCACCAGTATGTTGAAAGATCAAAGATCTACAAACAAATTTTAGTTCTTTCAGAATCTTGTTATATCATTTGACTGAGTAGCATGAAACAAAATCACATATTTGAATAAGAAGATCATCATTCATTTACGCTAAACTTTGAGAATGGAGAAGAGAACACTGAAAATTATCTTATGAGATTGCATACTATTTTTCAAAATTAGATGTGAATGTTCCAATTAACTTATAACATTCACTAATATAATGATGTTAAAATCGTAGAAGTTTAGGTTTTTCACAGCTAGGTAAGATTGTCCGTTGCTTTTTACCCACATCAGCATTTATATAATATTCCAGCACAATGAAAACTAACAAATAGGAATAATCCTTACACATCAATGTTCTATGAAGTCATTGGCATATTCATCAATTGGTCTTATCATTGATTTGTTGAAAACAACAAATATAGTTCAAACAATTTGTAATGTTTGTGTGGTTACCCTAGTGACCAATACCTTGGGAATAGTTTTCCCATATGTGTAACTTAGTTTTTTTTCTGAAAATATATCATATTTTTGAGAGGCTTAGTCTCAATGTTACTGAAAAAGTTTACTTAAACTTCTTTCATATATGCAGATATAAAGATTTTAAGAAGTTTAGAAAGTAATGGTTTCCATATGGTGTTTTCAAATTTATTTGCTGTTAGTTAATCCCTCCCTATGCTCATTTCTTCCTTGCCAGATACATCCTTATTTAATTTCTTAAGCAGGATTTTACAAAATAAATTTCTCTATTTTCAATATTCACGTGATGTGATATTTTGGAAGAATTAGTTTATAAATGACAATTGAAATTTTATGATACTTCGAAAAACTGATTTTCTTTGTCATTTTAAATAAAGAAACAGAGACTCTTTCACCATAAAAAGCTGAGTGTACTGGTTCCGGTTTTAACCAGGTACTGTAACTTACAATCACAACTTTAATTTAAGTGAAACTCTAATATAAACTCTGACTGTAATTTAAGGGTACAATGCTAGAAAGAATCTCAAACTCTAGTCTTACAGTTAGAAATACAAATCCCCAATATTTTAGTGAAATCTAGTTGGAATGAAAAAAATGCTGTGCATAGTCTTGATTAACAGTCTGTATTTTCTAATTTAAGTTCATCTTTGAAAAATCACCATGCTTGACAATTCTTATTTATTTCATATTATTAAATGCATATTCTTTGCTTTTTTCTTTTTAGTTTGTGTGTGATTGTGTGTGTGTGAGTGTGTATCTCTCTTTGTGTGCACAAATATACAAGTACAATCTGCAAAGTCTGTTTTATTGTTTTTATATATCTGACTTTAGGGATGACAGTTCTGCCTTGTCCACCAAAAAGAAAGCTCATCTCTAGGCCTGGCTGAGTCTCTTGCCTGCAGTCATTAGCTGTCTGTAATTCTTTAAGAGTGTACCCTGCTGAGGTTTCAATCTTCAATGTATAGTATACTCACTGATCTGTACTTGGTCTTGCATTGGTTATGTAGTCATTTCTAGGAGGAATTTTTACTACAAACTTCCTGGTTTTCTGACTGTTTTAATCTTAGCCACTCCCTTCTCCACAACGTTCTTGGTGTCGTAAACTTTTGCCAGAAACTGTGGAACAAAACATAGAAAAGCTCATGCATTTTTCTGTAAGGAGACAAACCTGGAAACAAATTATGTCATTGCAGTTTACTTCTCATGGTCCGGAACTGAGCTTTTAAGAAATCTCAAATAAAATGTCACCTATTCAGGCAGCGAGGAGAACACGTATGAGTGAACTGTCTGGGAAGAAGAAATCACTAGACTTTCTGGTGGTCGTACATGAATCACAGTTCTTGCTAGAAACTAGTAATGCCATGCTTTCAGGTCCACTCAGCACACCCTCATGATCTGGGATTTTCCACACATATTCCATGGGTTTGCTGTGCGCTACAGCTTTGGTTTGTTTGGTTTTTCTTATTTCCTCCAAGTTGGAGATTTGAATAAACAAACATTGTTAGCAGATAATAGCAATTCTCATACACAATTCTGATGGCGCTTTACAAGGAGGTATATTGTGCAGTTTGGAAATACACAATAAAATTGGACATGAACATAACTAACAAGTAATTCTAATCCTAGCTGTGCTTCTAAAATTTGTCTGTACAGTAGACTAAAAGAACATAGCCAAAATTATTCACATCAGCCTATTTTTTTGTGCAAAAGTAGTTGAAGCTTTCTAAAAACATCTAGATTCAGCGGAGATGTACTCTGAGTTGGCTGGAAACGAATCAATAGAATGAATATATATTAAAGGGAGATTTATTGGAGAGGCTGAAAATATTTGTGCTTAGTTTTCTAACAGTGGCTGCTAGTGTACTGGAGACACTGATATACGTAGTCTATGAAGTTTGAAGCCTCATTTGTCCCAAAATGGGTTAGAAGCCCAAGAAGATTATTGGAGAGTTCCTATTGTTAATTCACATTAGAAAGTGAAATAAGATGAACTCTGATGTCACAGAAAGTCAGCAGAGGTGGTGGAAACAGAGTAACAGTACCCACAAGCGGTAAATCAAGAAGGTTTTGCTCCTTCTGGGGTGAGTCATATTCCCTCTGTTATCCTTCAAGGAAATACCCTCATGTCTTGCTCTAAGGCATGTCTCTTTGGCAGTGACAGATCCACTCAAGTTGACAGCCATGTTAACTGTCACATGCACTAACGTATCTGCTTTATTTAAAGTCAGAATTAATTTGTAGTAGTTACAGTGCTGCACTCACAGACTGTTGGTTTCTGTGGATTTCTAACTAGTAAATGTATTGACTTGTTCTCTAGGAATTATACGTCAATGATACAGAAGTTGTATTAATTATGGTATACCTTTCAAATTCATGAAAGGTGTAACTTTTGTAATCAGACACACCATAAACATGAGCATCAAACTGAATACATTATAAAAAAGTAATGCTGGACCAACTGAATGATTCATATAGACAAGAAGGTGTAATTATGTATGATTTATTAATAGTATAAAGCAAATATTTATATATATACCATATATGAGTGTACATGTATATCTATATATAAGTGAAAACCAGGCAATGTTAACATGGATTAGGGAGCTATAGGCAACAAATGACCTATAAATGAAGAAGGACCAGTCAATCTTCACCAGGGAAATGTTCCAGGATAAGTTCTCTTTCCAAGTGGCTGTCCTAAACATCTGTACATACAGGCAACACTAAAAGGATTTGGGAGACTATATATATTAATACTGATTAATAATGCATAAAATAATAAATTAAAAATAATAAATGATGATAAAATTACAACAGTATATACTAATATAAATAATATTTAACAATAAAGAGGCTATTAATTTAATGGAGAGTGGAGCTGGAAGAGGGGGAGAGCAGGTTGGAAATGATATGATACAGCATTTGTTTATTAGATAACATGAATAAGAAGTATTTGTTTATACTCAGCTTTACAAGGGATTTCTCCAGCAAATCTCTCCTGTCAGGGCTCAGAGAAATGTGTGGAAGAGGAGATGGCAATGTTTTCAGAGCAGGGGGGCAGGGTACTGAGGACATGAAGGAATCTATACACCTCAGGATCAATGCACATATGAACCTATAGACAAAAATCAGGGTGTACAGGACCTGCATGGGTCTATGCCAGTTGGAGTTTTAGAGCAGAAAAGATGGACGTTCCCCCATTCATAAACAAATGGATATCTCCAATTGATAGTCACCTGAAAATGAAAACTTAGCTTTCTCAAAGGGTTCTCATTGTGCTAACAAACACACACACACACACACACACACACACACACACACACATAATTTAAATTAGAAACAAGTTTGTCATGTCAATCCCAGTTCTCTCTCCCTTCCCTCCTCCCCTCTTCCCTGCCTCCCACTGACCCCCTATCCCATCCCCTTCGTGCTCCCCAGGGAGGGTGAGGCCTTCCATGAGGGATCTTCAAAGTCTGTCATCTCCTTTGGAGCTGGGCCTAGGCCCTCCCCCATGTGTCTAGGCTGAGAGAGTATCCCTCTATGTGGAGTGGGTTCATGTACTAGGGATAAATACTGATCTACTACTAGAGGCCCCATAGATTAACCAGGCTTCCAATCTAACAACCATGTTCAGGGGGTCTGAGACAGTTCTATGCTGGTTTCCCAGCAATCCGTCTATGATCGATGACATCACACTAGTTCAGGTCAGCTGTTTCTGTGGATTTCTCCAGCCTGGTCTTGACCCCTTTGCTCATCACTCCTCCCTCTTTGCAACTGGATTCCAGAGGTCAACTCAGTGATTAGCTGTGGATGTCTGCTTCTTCTTCCATCAGCTATAGGATGAGGGCTCTACGATACCATATAAGGTAGTCATTAATCTCATTATTAGAGAAGGGCATTTAAGGTAGCCTCTCCAATGTTACCTAGATTGTTAGGGACAACCCTAGATCTCTGCACATTTCCCTAATGCCAGATTTCTCTTTAAACCTATAATGGCTCCCCCTATTATGTTATCTCTTGCTCTCCTCTTTTCTTCCCCTGACTTGAGCTTCTATCTTTCTCATGTTCTCCCCTCCTCTCCTCTTCTCGCCTTCTCTGGGGAACCATGTATGTCTCTCTTAGGGTCCTCCTTGTTTCCCAGCTTCTCTGGCTGTGTGATTGTAGGCTGGTACTAGTTTACTCTATGTCTGAAATCCACATATGAGTTAGAATATACCATGTTTGTCTTTTTGTAATGTGGTTACCTCATTCAGGATGGTTTACCATTTGTTGAAGTTGCTTTCTTTTTTCCATTATATAATTTTAGTTTCTTTCTCAAAACTCATGTATTCATAGGTGTGTGGATCCATATCAGGTTTTTTAAAACAATTTTTTATTATTTTTAAAAACAATCTTATTTATATACCCATTCCACTATTCCCTTACCCTTCCATCCTCCCACACTTCCCAGCGACCACCCAACATCCCCGTACCTCTCCCCTCGGATAATGAGACCCTCCATAGATGATCATCAAAGTTCATCACATCATTTGGGGGAGTGCCCAGGGCCTCCTTTCCGTATCTGGGCTGTAATAGTATCCCTCCATAGGGAATGGGCTTCCCAAGTCCATTTGTGACCTAGGAATAAACACTGACTCCACTGTTAGAGGCGCCATAGACTGCCTTGGCTTTCTAGCTGGTACCTACATTCAGAGGGTATTGATTTGATCCAATGCTGGTTCCCCTGTTTTATGACTAGGGTCTGTGTGCTCTCATTAAGTCAGGTCAACTGTTTCTGGGGATATCTCCAGTCAACTCTCCTCCCTCTCCACAATTGGGTTGCAGGAGTATGGCTTTGGGTGCCTGTTTCTGCTTCGATCAGCAACTGGGTCAAAGCTCTAGGAATGGTAACCAAGGTAGTCATCAATCTCATTGTAGGAAGGGCATCAAAGACAGCCTGTCCACCACTGGCTAGATTCTTAGTTGGGATTATCCCTGTGGGTCCACTATGATTTCCTCTGTGCCACATCTCTCTCCAAACCTATACTGGCTCCGTTTATCAATGCATTTCCTTTATTGCCCTTTTCTATTCCCCCACTGTCTCAGATCTCCTTTTATCCTCCCCCAATTCTCCTTTGCATTATGGAAGCTTCTCAGCTCCAGGAGGTCCCACTAATTAATTGTCAATCTCAATGTCTGTACCACTGACGTTATGTTCAGGAAACTGGCTCCTGTACCAGTTCATTCAAGGGTACTTCCCACTTATTCTTCAGAGAGTTTCATCGTGGATGGATTTATGTTGAGGTCTTTGATCCATTTGGATTTAAGTTTTGTGCATGGTGATAGATGTGTATGTATTTGCAATCTTCTACATGTGTGAATCCAGGTATGCCAGCACCATTTGTTGAAGATGTTTTCTTTTTCCATTGTATAACTTGGTCAAAAATCAGGTGTTCATAGGTATGTGGGTAAAGATCAAGGTTTTCAATTAGATTCCATTGGTCTACCTATCTATTTTTGTGCCATTACCCAGCTGTTTTCAGGACTATGGTTCTATAATAGAGCTTGAAGTCAGGGATGATGATGCCTCCTGAAGTTCCTTTATTGTATAGGATTGGTGTGGCTGTCCTGGATTTTTTTCCATATAACGTTGAGTATAGCTTTAATTCTTGCTTTAAGGACTCAAAGTTACTACTGTACAAGTCTTTCACTTTTTTGGTTAGCATTACTTCAAGACATTTTATTTACTTTGTGATTATTGTAAAGGGTGATGTTTCTCTGATTTATGCCTCAGTCATATAGTAGGGCTACTGATTTTTTTTAGTTAATTTTATATCCTGCCAATTTGCTGAAGGTATTTTTCAGCTGCAGGAGTTCCCTGGTAGAGTTTTTTTTTCAAACATTCATGTATACTATCATATCATCTGCAAATAGTGAAAGTTTGACTTCTTCCTTTCCAGTTTGCATCCCCTTGATTTCCTTTTGTTGTCTTATTGCTCCAGCTAGCACATCAAGTACAATATTGAAGAGATATGTGGAGAGTGGACAGCCTTGTCTTGTTCCAGGATGTAGAGGAATCACATTTACTTTCTTTCTATTTGGTTTGATGTTGGTTGTTGGGTTGCTGTATATTGCTTTTATCATGTTTAAATTTGATCTTGTTATTCCTGATCTCTCCAACACTTTTATCATGAAGGTGTGTTGTATTTTGACAAAGACTTTTTCAGCATCTAGTGAGATGATCATGTAGTTTTTCTTTTTCATTTTCTTTATATGGTGCATTACATTGATGGATTTTTATATGTTGAACCATCTTTGCATCCCTGGGATGAAGCCTACTTGATCATGGTGGATTATTTTTCTGATGTTTTCCTGGATTCGATTCGTCTGTATCTTGTTTAGGATTTTTGCATCAATGTTTATAAGGGATATTGGTCTGTACTTCTCTTTCTTATGTGTGTCTTTGTGGAGCTTGGGTACCAAGGTAATTGCAGCCTCATAAAGAGTTTAGCAATGTCCCTCTGCTTTTATTGTGTGGAACTGTTTGAGAAGTAATGGTATTAGCTCTTCTATGAATTTCTGGTAGAATTCTTTGCTGAAACCATCTGTCCATGGGCTTTTTTTTTTTTTTTGGTGGAGACTTTTGATGATTGCTTCAATTTCATTATGGGCTAGAGGTCTATTTAAATTGCTTATCTGTTCTTGATTTAATTTTGTAAGTGATATCTATGAAAAAATTGTCCATTTCCTTTAAATTTTCAAATTTTGTGGAGCACAGGATTTCGAAGTATGTCCTGATGATTCTCTGGATTTTTTCAATGTCTGTTGTTACATCCACTTTTTCATTTCTGATTTTGTTAAATAGTGTGTTCTCTCTCTGATTTTTGCTTAGTTTGCATAAAGGTTTGTTTATCTTGCTGATGTTCTTCAAGAACCAATTCTTTTTTTCATTGACTTTTCGTAATGCTTTCCTGGCTTCTACTTTATTGATTTTGGCTCTTAATTTGATTATTTCCTCGTATCTACTCTTCTGCAGTGAGTTTGCTTCTTTTTGTTCTAGAGCTTTCAGTTGTGCTGTTAATTCTCTGTTGTAACTATTCTCTAGTTTCTTCTTGTGTGCGCTTAGTACTATGAACTTTCCTCTTAGCATTGCTTTCAAGGTATCCCATCCGTTTGGGTATTTTGTGTCTTCATTTTCATTAAATTCCAGGAAGTCTTTCATTTCTTTTTTATTACTTCCTTGACGTAGGTATGGTGCAATTGTGTCTTTTTTAATTTCCATGAGTTTGTAGGGTTTCTGCAATATGTGTTGTTGTTGAATTCTAACTTTAAAGTTTGGTGGTATGATAAAATACAGGGTGCTATTCCATTTTTTTGTATCTGTGGAGGTTTTCTCTGTTGCCAAGTATGTGGTCAATTTTAGAGAATGTCCCATGTGGTGCTGAGAAGAAGGTATATTCTTTTGAGATTGAATGGAATGTTCTATAAATGTCTGTTAATCCAAATTGTGTCATAACTGTTGTTAGTTCTTTTGCTTATTTGTTAAGTTTCTGTCTGGAGGTCCTGTCCAGTGGTAAGAGCAGAGTGTTAAAATCACCTGCTATCAGTGTGTGAGGATTTATGAATTATTTGAGCTTTATTAATATTTCTTTCATGAATGTCAGTGCCTTCGTATTAGTGGCATACATGTTCAGAATTGAGACTTCATCTTGATGGACTTTTAATGTGATGAATATGAAATGCCCTTCTTCTTTACTTTTGATTGATTTTAATTTGAAGTCTAACTTGTTAGATATTAGAATTGCAACACCAGCTTGTTTCTTGGGTCCTTTTAATTGATAAATCTTTTCCAAACCCTTTATCTGAGGAAGCATCTGTCTTTGACATTGAGATGTGTTTCTTGTATGCAGCAGAAGGATGGATTCTGTCTTCATATCCACTCTGTTAGCCTGTGTCTTTGTATAGGCACGTTGAGACCTTTGACATTGAGATATATTAATGACCATTGATTGTTGATTCTTGTTTGTTTTGGATTATTTGTGGTGGTGCTATTTTGTGTGGATTATCCCCAACTTTTTTTTCTTTAGGTATTTGGTAAAGTGGGATTATCTATTGTCTATGCTTTTGTGAGTGTAGTTATCTTTGCTGTGTTGCATTTTTCCTCCAGGACTTTCGGTAGGGTTGGATTTGTGGATATGTATTATTTAAATCTTTTTTGTCATGGAATATCTTGGTTTATTTATCTATAGTAGTTGAAAGGTAATTTTCTGGGTACAGTAAGTAGCTGGCATTCTTGTTTCCTTAGCATTTGCATGACATCTATCCAGGACCTTCTGGTTTTCAGAGTTTCCACTGAAAAGTCAGGTGTAATTAGGATAGGTCTGCCTATATATGTTACTTGGCCTTTTTCTTTTGCTGCTCTTAGTATTTTTTTCATTCTGTAGGTTTGGAGTTTTGATTATTATGTGGCAAGGGGACGTCTTTTTGTGATCCAGTCTATTTGGCGTTCTGTAAGCTTCTTGTACTTTCATTGGCATATCCTTCTTTAGGTTTGGAAGTTTTCTTCTATGATATTTTGAATATGTTTTCTGTACCTTTGACCTGTATTTCTTCACCATCTTTTATACCTATTATTCTTATGTTTGGCCTCTTCATAGTGTCCCATATTTCCTGAATGATTTGTGTTAGGGATTTGTTGGACTTGAGATTCTCTTGTTAGATGACTCTAATGAGTCATCAACACCTTGTATTCTCCCTTCCATCCATGTATTCTATTGGATATAGTTACATCTGTAGTTCCTGATGGTTTACCCAGCTTTTCTATTTCCACCATTCCCTCATTCTGTTTTCCTTATTGTTTCTATTTCAGCTTTCAAGCCTTGAATTGTTTGACCTGTTTCCTTCACTTGTTTGCTTGTTTTTTCTTGGCTCTCCTTAGATTCTTTATGAGATTTGTTAATTTCCTGAATTTTTTGCTTTGATTTTCTTCTATTTTTTTAAGGAATTTTCTTGTTTCCTCTTTGAAGGTATCTATCATCTTCATAAAATTATTTTTATTTTTTTATTTTTAAATTTAAGTTTAAATTAGAAACAAAGTTGCTTCACATGTCTCACTCCCTTTCTCTCCCCTCCTCCCATGCCCTCTCTCCAACCCCTCCAATAACCCCTCATTTCCCCAGGGAGGGTGAGGCCCTACATGGGGGTGTCCATGGTCTGTCATTTCATCCAGGGCAGGGCCTAGACCCTCCTCCCAGAGTCCAGGGTGAGAGTGCATCTCTCATTGTTGGATGGGAGTCCAAAGTCCATTTGTACAATCGGGATAAATACTGATCTTCTACCCAAGACTCAATAGATTACCTAGGCCTCCTCACTGACACCTACATTCAGGAGTTCTTTATCAGTCCCATGCTGGATTCTCAGCCATCAGTCTGGGATTCAAGAGCTAACCCTTGTCAGCTCAGCTGATTCTGGGTGTTAAACCAGCCCACTCTTAACACCTTTGCTTCATAAAATAATTTTAAGGTCTGTCTCTTCTGCTTCATCTGTGTTGTGCTTTTCAGCTCTTGCTGGTGTGGAGTCTCCAAATTTTCTTGGAGTAATATTTGTCTTTCTATTGATGGTTCTTGTACTGTCGTCTTCCCATCTCTTCTTCTAGTGGGTGCAGATGGGGTTTCTCTGTCTTCAGGTGGCATATGTGGGCCAAGACTTCAGCATCTGCAACTGTTAATGGCCTGGCTTATGGTATTCTCCACACTCAAGCAGAGTTCAGTGGGCATAGGGGGAGCTAAGAGTGGGAGGTGGCAGGAATCTCCTCATTCCTGCCTGAAGTGGAGTGCAGCAGGTGTGTGGAGAGCTAAGAGTGGGGTGTGGAAAGACTACAAGTCCTTCCTGTCTGGGCAGATCCACTGGATTTGAGGACAAGTCCAAGGAAGATCTAGGGAGAGGGTAATGGGTGGGGGTGGGGCCTGAGGAGGACCCAAGCTCAGCTGCAGATGAGCACAGCAGCTGTGGGGGGAGCGAATCACATCAGGGTTTAACATTTGATTCCGTTGGTCCACCTGTTTATTTTTGTTCCAATACCAAACTGTTTTCAGGACTATAGCTTGATGATAGAGTTTGAATTCAGAGATGGTGATGTCTCCAGACATTCCTTTATAGTACAGGGTTGTTTTGGCTATCCTGAGTCTTTTGTTTTTCTATATGAACTCTTTTTACAAGGCTTCAATAACCTTGGTAACCAAGCCACACAAAGACACAACTAAGAAAGAGAACTACAGACCAATATGCCTCATGAACAACGATGCAAAAATACTCAATAAAATACTGGCAAATGGAATCCAAGAATACATCAGAAAAATTATCCACCATGTTCAAGTAGGTTTCATTCCAGGCATACAGGTATGGTTCAACATATGAAAATCCATCAATGTAATCCACCATATAAACAAACTGAGAAATAAAAATCACATGACCATCTCACTAGATGCTGAGAAAGCCTTTGACAAATTCCAACACCCATTCATGATAAAGGTCTTGGAGAAATCAGGGGTAACTGAAACATACCTAGACATAATAACAGCAATATACAGCATACTAGCAGCCAACATCAAACTAAATTGAGAGAAATTCAAGGCAATTCCTCTAAAATCCAGAACAAGACAAGGCTGTCCACTCTCTCCACCCTTCTTCAATATTGTACTTGAAGTTTTAGCTAGAGCAATAGGACAACAAAAGGAGACTAAGGGGATACAAATTGGAAAAGAAGAAGTCAAACTTTCACTATTTGCAGATGGTATAATAGTTCACACAAGTGACCTGAAAAACTCTACCAGGAACTCCTACAGCTGATAAACATCTTCAGCCAAGTTGCAGGATACAAGAATTACTCAAAATAATCAGTGGCCCTACTATATACAGATAATAACTTGGCTGAGAAAGAAATCAGAGAAACATCACCCTTTACAATTGCCATAAACAACACAAAATACGTTGGGGTAATGCTAACCAAATAAGTGAAAGACCTGTATAGTAAAACTTTGATTCTTTAAAGAAAGAAATTAATGAAGATACCAGAATAAAAGAAAGATCTCCCATGCTCTTGCATAGGTAGAATCAATGCAGAAAAAATTGTTATCTTGCTAAAAGCAATCCACAGATTCAATGCAATCCTAATCAAAATCCCAGCATAGTTCTTCACAGACCTTGAAAGAATAAGTCTCATTTTGTATGGAAAAACAAACCACTCTTAAGTGTAAGCCTCATGCCCAGCAGTAAATGGCCAACAGAAAACAAACTCAGTGACATCTTGGGAAGTTCTTTGTTCCATAATGATAAGTTGGGGCAATTTTTTAAATTTTGCAGGTCTTTGAATATATATTACAGTTTTCCACATTTGTGTTTTTAAGGGATTCCTATGTGTGTTGATCTGTGTGTATCAACATCTATATGCATTTTTTTGTCTGTGTGATTTTTCTTTAGCTCTTTTTCTTCTTTGCTTGTTTTGTCCTATCCCAATTTGTTTGCTTTGTTTTATCATTTTTTAAACTTATTTTATTATTATCCCTTAGGTGTGTGTATTTTCTATTGAGAGACAGAAGTTAGTGGTTCCAGATGGAGGGGAAGGTAAGGAGGTGCTCGAAGGAGTATGGGGAGAAGAATCTATAATCAAAACAAATTTTATGAAAACAATATATTTTCAATAAAAGAAAAAAGGAATATTTGTTCAAATTGTCATCTTAGACTTCTAACCATGAGTACTTATTTTACTATCATTTAATAGTAATTTATGTATTTGTTAGATAATATTTTTATAGGTGATTCCATAAAATTTGAAAGTGAGATGATGTCCTCAACAAAATTAAGGAACAAATTACACCTACTATATGGAGAACTGGATTAACTACATTAGTTTATCACAGTTTTTAACATGAAAAGTGTCATCTATAAAGTGTGCTTTAGTGTAACATTACCAAATTAATTTAGAATTAGGCTTTCTTTTCAACTTTATTGAATTTGACTATAGCAGATAGATCATAAACCACAATTTTAAACTGTAGCATCTAAAATTGAAAATCAAGTAAATAACTGAAATACCACACATACACACATACATATACATATACATACATATATATATATATATTTGTATTGACAAACAAATACTGTTTTACTCAGATATTCATGACTTATTTTTTATTCAAAATGTGTGCACATCCCAGGATCAAAGCATATTTTTTGATTTATGGTCTATTTATATTTATTTTATAAGACTGCTCTCATTTTACTCATTTAATAATAGTTTAATATTCTATGATCATCAAGTGTATAGTATATGTTAATGCATGTATAATGAAAAAGTAAATGTAGAACTATACTTGTTTAAGTTTATAATACTATAATTTGGAGAATCAGAGTGCTATATCAAAAGGCATTTCATTAGTGTAAGTATGAGAGTCATTTGTGAATTTTATATGTCATGGAAGCTACACAAGCATATTTTCCTTTATCATATCTTTTTAAAATTCACATTTCAAGAATCATTTATCTATTATTGATTTATAATTTCCAAATCAACATAATGTAGCCTTAGCTCATTTTAAATTAAATGTGAAGAGAATCAATACTGAGTTTCTTAGAATATTGAAAATAATTATATTGGAGTTAAAAATAGAATATGAAAAATATTGTTCTTTTGTCTTAAAATATGTCAGTATGTAGTCTAGATTGCTTGTAATGTTTACAGTTTGATTTATAAGTATATGTATGTAACAGCAACTAATATAAAATAGATCGTACATTTGTAAAAAGCAATAAGGGGTATATGAGACTGATAATAGGGGACTAAAGGGAAGGGAAAATCAAGTAATTATATTACAATCTCAATATTAAATTTTTTGAAAGTGTGTTGAAACCAATGATCGATCATGTTCTTAGGGTAGAACAAAATACGAAAATCAAAAAAGAGCAAATGTCTACTGTTGATAATGGAAACACACACAGTCTCTCGCTACACACACACACACACACACACACACACACACACACACACACACACACCCTGTTGATGATGACACTGTAAACTGGGAAAATGCCTTGGCAACCTTTGGAATTGTATGCCAAAATATTGAACCTGATGTGGTGGTTCATGCCTATAATTTCAGCACTCCAAAAGCAAATATATAAGGATGAGTTTAGGTCACCCTTGCTACATAGTCATTCCAATCCCATCCTTGTCTATTGGACAAAATTTCAAAATTCAAACAAAATTGGACTTGGATGTTCAGCCCCTGAGCTATTACTTATTAAAAGTCACTGAATAATGCAAGTGTACACTCAGAGAATCAATTTATGCACAAAGGTCTGAGAGATCTGTCCAGGGACAAGTGGTGTGTGACTGTTCACAAAAGTATAAAATCAGAATGAATTAAATTAGAGTGTGCAAAGAGGAGATACAAAATTCTACAGAGTAGTTTGTGTGGAGTTCACCACTAATGCAGATTGTTCTTTGCAGTTTTTTTATACTTTAATTGTAGGGAAATATTTCCTGGTGTACATTAGTTAGCCTTTAATATTTTAAGTCTCTAAAACTGTGTTTTATAAAATAATAACACATTGTTTTATTAATCTAGTATTATGAATTTATAAATACTATATCTCTCAACCCAGCACCTCATTATATTTTAGTTGCCCTTTCAAAGGTATATATATATATATATATATATATATATATATATATATGTATGTATATATATATGTATATATATGTATATATATGTACGGATTCTTGGTTGAGAATAAGATACTCCCTTCAAAGTTTCCAATTATTTCATCTGCACTCAACTCAGTATCCAAAAGGTCCCGGGCTGTTAGCATTCACTGTGGTACTCCTACTGTGCTACTTCTACAGTTTTCATCTTGTTTCTCACCTCTGTGAATTCAACTGCTGCTGTGATTGCACCTGGGTGTGAAGGGACATAAATTATGGAGAGGCACAAAAGTCTTTCAGTCCTCATCTGAATTCCCTTCCTGTCTCCTGCGTCTCTGCTCTTCAGAAGGGGAAAGGATAGAAATCAGAGCAAATCTGAGAACCTCAGTCAGTCATGACTAAATGAAAAACTGAGTAAAAAAAAGGAAAAAAAACGAGTGACTGTGTTAGAAGTTGAGAACAAAACGCAATTCATGCCCTACTGATTAGAATGAAAGGCACTTACAACAATAAAGGAATGCATGAAATTGGTGAGTGAGTATATGACCTGTTTGTTCATTTACCTAATATAAAGAAAAAAATATAAAGAAAAAACTATAGAATTTTTAACATGTTCTGAATTTTAACACCATTTACAAAGATGCTACATTCCTAAGAAATACAATTCTTTCCCATGCCAACTGTGTCATTAACTAAGATGAGCCTGATTTGATAAAATAAATGTTCTGTCTTCCTTCTCTCTCTGCTCCTTCGTCTTTTTCCTCAGTTTGCTTCTCCATCTCCTAGTCTTTATCAGTACTAATATACTTGTTTTCTTTATAATTACTGTTTTTGGCCCACTTTAACCAAAGCTAAGTGTGGAACATTTTAATAGTGTAAACTGCAATAAAGTGTATTCAGTCTTTTATTTTACAATAGCAATTTCATGTATGAACAGATTGAAATAAAGGTCTTTTCTCTTTCAACAATGGTAAAAGTGACTTATTTCTCTCATGAAGTTTAACAATACACTTTTTTGCCATTTGGAATTTTGTAATGGCTATTTGCAATGGCTAGAAATATAAATTGCCAACATTGGTGCCCCTTAGTTGATTTAAATGTTTATTTTCAAACATATGAATAAGAATTGAAATATATTTGAAAAGAATGAGCTGACATAGCTGCACATATATTAGTTGTTGATAATTTTCAAAGCAAGTTATGCTACTGAAAAGAGGGGATCTTTATTCAGAGAGAGTATTAAGTGATATATTAGACCATGATATCCTACAGCTTTTATATTGACATTTTCTTCAATCAGTGGTAGAGATCCTGAAAAATAAGTGAGAAATGAATTTGGAATAAGCCAAAATACATAAACATTTTATTAGAATTAGAATCATCTTTGGATGTTTCTGGTCATGAATTTACTTTACTTTTAAAGAGAGAGTTACATATTAATATCTGAATCAACTTTTGGCAAAAATTTATTTGTTTTTCTTGAACTTATTCTTTGACTGACACCTCATTAGTTTTATTTTCTCATTTTGACATATAATAAACTTTTGCAGGATACAATCAATACCTGCTGCTGTTTTACAAATTCAGCATCAAAATTCTTTATCTTTAGTTTCATAGTACAAGACTCTCTCAATTGCTTTCTACATGCTTATTGATTGTTTTATGAACAGCATTATTTAGTTGACCACATTGATTATGGGGACTAGACTGCATGTTATATTTTGCTTATAATTTCACATTAGGTTCAGCAATTCCCCTCAGGGTTGACTATAAACTGCACTCTCTCATAGTAGATCAAGCAATATGCCTCTATTCCCTTTAAGACCTGCATCTACCCATATGCATATTCCAAGGTACCCCCTCTGTGCTTACTTCTCCATTTATACTGTTTGAGTACACTCCCATGTTTTACACATCATCTTATATATTATATCTCCAAAGGTCTTCCCACAAATTATTAGCATATTAAATGTTCCTACTTAATATTACCATACTAACTAGGCATGGCCAAACCATAATACAACATACATACACACATACATACATACATGCATATATGTGTGTTTGTGTGTGTATTTGTAATTGTTTATGTAAATAGGTTTTCTCTAATTAAATACTAAGTATCTAGAAATAAGGATTATAGCTTTCATTTGCACATCCTTGGATGATGTACAATATGTGATCTATAAATGTCACCTCAGATGAAATAAGTTGACAATAATTGAAATTAAATTAATAAATTATGGTGAGTCATTTTAGTTAATAAAACTTCTAATATATACTTTAACAAATGTAGGGATTTTGATTAAAAGTGCTCAAATGTACTCCCATTGAAACAATCTTTTGTATATTAAAGACTTTTTATAATTCCCATTTTAATATTTTATGCATGCGTATGCATGCATTTTATGGTGACAACATGCAGGACTTGCTTCACTCTTTCAACAATTTGGTCTAAAAACTCTCAGCTTGTCAGGTGGTCAGCACCCCATGAGTCATCTCACCAACCCCTACCCTTAAACTTTGATATCAATATTTTTAACCATTGATTGTCTTCTCAGAGGTAGTAATTCTAATCTCACTTCAGATACCTAGGTATGGTAACAATTGGCTTGTATTTCTTGTCATACTGACTCTTTGTTTTGGGATTAATTTCTCCCATAATCTCTTTAAAATTATCAAAATGTATTCATTGGAGTCCATTTCCTTAGCAATCCCATTAGATATTTAAGAAAGATGTAAAGTTGTAGCACAGATATTAGTTAAAACTCTGCCAAATTTTAGAAAATGTATTTTTTTTGTGTATGGTAGAAGGTATTGACCAAAATAGGAGTATAAAATTAACTTTTTCCTCAAACATCCCTCCATGGACTTGATAGTGGAGTCGTCTCATTCTTAAGGAGCATCTTGGGTCTAAATATCATGAATGCTGTAAAGCTGTTTCATTTGCATTTACCCCACTGCTTAGATTCTTTCACTGGAGATGGTGAAGAAGACATCAGTATCCCTTCCTTATGCTCCCCAGTTGCTGTCAGCATAATCATGTTGTTGAATTTGGGTTAGACAGCTATGTTTTTCTTGTAACTACTTCCCAATGTCAGTAAATTGTGTATCGCTGATACAAAATGAGGTGATCCCATATCTATGTACTAGGTGTGTGTATTTCACTTAATACTATCTACTCCATATTTCTTGGCTTGACATGTGACTGTTTGCATATTTCCTTTGTCGACCTGTCTATTACAACTTTTATGTTCTAATACCTGAGCATTAGAAGCATAACCATTTCATTGTAGAGCATCCTTTTCTAAATTCTCTTAGGCTAAGATCATGTCACTTTAAAAATTTTTGTAATAGATGGTAGCAAAACTATTCACCTAGCCTAACTAGTATGAAAGAACAAAAGAGTTACTAATTCACATGTAGAGAATCCAGTATTTTATGTTGACATACATGTGATTAGTTTGAATTATCTAATATTGTGTTAGGATTTTTCTCCCATTTAATTTTTTATGAACTTTGAATTAAAATATAATTATATCATTTTTTCCATTTATTTTCCTCCAACCCCTCCCAAACTCCCTCATTCCAACTCCTTCTATCTCTCCATCTTATTCTCAAATAGCCTGTTTCCCTTTATTTCTATTATTTCACACTGTGGTGGTTTGTATAAGAATGGCCCTATAGGATCATATGTTTGCTTGCATAGTCCATAACTGGTGAGCTGTTTGGGAAGGAATAGGAGAGGTGGCCCTGTTGGATTAGGTATGGCTAGTTGGATAAGATTTGTCACTGAGAGTGAACTTTGACACTCTAAAGGCTTGGCATACACGCTTTCTCTGGGGGCCATCCTATCTGTGTATCAGTATGTAGGGTTTCACCCTCATGACTATTCTGCCATGATGATATTGGACTAATCTTCTAAAACTGTAAGCAAGCTCTCAATTAAATGTTTTCTTCGTAAGAATTGTTTCTGTCATGATGTATATTCACAACAACAGCATAGTAAGTAAGATGGCTTAGGCTCATATGTTTCATGGAACTATTTGGGAAGGATTAGGAGGTGTGGCCTTGTATGGATGAGGTATTTCAATGGGCATAGGCCTTCAGATTATAAATGGTCGTGACATTCTCAGTTACCTCTCTCTCTTTCTGCCTAATGTTTGTTGTCTCAACACAAAAGTTCATAGCTATTGCCTCAGGGCCATACCTACCTATTTACTGCCATGCTTCATGCAATGATAGCCATAGATTCACCCTATGAAACTGTAAGATCCATGCTTTCATATTCATATATATTATAAAATGCTCAAACATATAAATACAACTAGCTGAATATTATGTTGAGATAATGCCTAACAACTTTTGACTTAAATTTCTTACCAATGCATGCAGCATGTCTTCTTTTCATTAAATAACTTTGTTCTTTGAAAATTTCCTACATGAACAGAATGCATTATAATTATTCTTCTATGAAACACCTGTCAGACCCTCACATTTCCTTCCCATATTCATGACTGTTTTATGTTATGACACCCATTTTTAATAGTTCCTTTTTTCTTATCCTTGGAGTTCTATTACTTAATTATTCATTTATTGACTTGTTTATATTTGGATATTCTGTATATTCCACCAGTACATCATAGGGTTGACAAAAACTCCAAACATAAGCTACAGACCAAATGCTGTATGCCTTTCTTGATGAAGGATTTTTTATAAAGCTTTGTAAGTGGTTTACCAAAATTGATAGCAATATACATACTAATACTGATATCACGAGTCTATTCATATCATATAGTTTTACCACAATCTAAAAGTATTTTTAACTTGGCTAATTAAAAATAATGGTCAAAACTATACACCAATTTTTAATATAAATTAATATAAGTGTATATATTCTTTCTCCCAATCTGAACGGTTGACTGAAAATAAATGTTGTTGATTTGTTAACAACCAACTTTTACCTTTTCATATTTCTTTAAAAATTTTGATTGATTTCTATTGAATTGTTTCCTTAACAATTCCTAATATTCTGAAATGATAAAAGAACACTAATAATTTGTGAAAATCAATTTCTTTATGAAATCACAACAGCCACTGGGTTGAAATAATGCTTTACCATCACAAGAATAATATATACTGCTGGGAAGTATGAACAATTAATCTTATCACTCAACATGTTATTTCACATAGTATGAGCGTGTAATTATTAGTGTTTGATTTATGGGAGGTATATGCATATCTATGTTGGCATTCCAGAAATGGATAACCTTAAGTTTCTATCCATGATATTTCAAAGGCTATGCATAAGTCAGGGGAGTAGTGGCAAAGGAAATATTGAATGTTTCTGAAAGCAAATTATAATATGATAGGCATGATCTTGTAGTGCAATCTGTTATCAACTGGACTCAAAATCTGAAGAAGCAAATCACATTTGCAAGTGAAACTTTTGTTAAAACACTTCTTACATGTTGCCTTCCATCGAGTGAGTGATCTTCCATTTAAAATTCTACTGTCTCTAAGACAAATTGACCTTAATGAAAGCATCCTACACAGTATGGCCAACGTGGAGGTCAAAAGTATCGTAAAAAAGAAAATAACACCATCGTAATAGCTGATAGTTCAGTGGACTCTGCTCAGCATTTAATACATGGCAGGATGAAGGAGGATGTGGTAACTGTTCAATTGACCATGTAGTTCATGTGGAATAAATAATTTACACGGGGTTATTTGAAGGGTAGTGAGGAATGTAACTTCCCTGCTGGGGTGGTTAATTATACTTTGTACTTACGCATGAGAGAAAAAGTTTCTATCCTTTGACATTGTATTCTACATTACTGTTAAATAAAACTCTGTTCCCTATACATATTTATAGATTAAATGCATAGGAAAATAAATAGTATTATTAATTAATTATGAAAATTGGTATGAAATGAACAATACTTAATCTCTTCCAAAAGACACAAAACAATATTTAAAAATATAAGTCTTTTCAGCACTTTTAAATAGCACTATATTTTAATATTATTTACACTGGAAAGCATAAATGTATTTGGATGCTATTCAATATAAACACATGGATGATTTTACCAGTATAAAATTACTGTACTTGATCTTATATAAAATGATTAATATTACTTAATATTATAAATAATTAAAATTAAAAAGTTAACATGTTTAAATAAATGTGAATCAATAATAAAGGAATAATTAAATAATAGATAATAATTGTCTGATTAATCAGTCATTCCATATAAATTATCTCACAATCATAGAAAATAGACTAGCTACTATTCAGTTTTGCAAGGAAAGTGAATATACCAACAACTTGTGGTTTATTGCTTTACACTTTACACGCTTTAGGATGAAGAATCTGAATGAATTTTATTCTCATAGATTCCATGATCATTTTTTATTTATATTTTACATTGCTCACACCTCGTTACAGGACAACGTTCTGTTTCCAAGCTTTTATCCATTGAGTTCTTTAGGTTATGTTAGATTTATACCCATGATGCGTTAGGAACTGTAATTCTCTTCTAATCTTCCAGATTTGTTTGATTTCCTAAATATGATGACATTTTCTTACTTGATAAATATAGATTTAGAAACAGTCTAAAACAGGGATGGCAACCTTCAGAGCTCTTGGTGCCAAACCAAGAGCTTTTTTACATATCTGATATAAGAAAGTTTCCAAAAGTATATGATAAACAGTATCTTTTTCTGAAAGTGGAAATTCTATACGAAATTAAACTTTTGCTGTTCACAATTATTCATAAGATCAAAAGCAATCGGAATGTTAACTAATAAACACTAAAGATAATCCTATGTACGCATCAAAAATACATCTAAATTACCACCAGTTTTATCAGTCATCTTCCTGAAGCTGTCAAGGCATAATTTGGGAAATTTCACATCTGAGAAAGTACAAACAAGGAAAGATTTTGAGTGAAATATATTTAAAAAATAGCTCAACAAAGAATGATTCAATAATCAAAAGACTAGAGAATAATCAGAAAGAAGTAGGAAAAATCAAGGAAAATATACAATTTTATGTGGTAAAATGTGGTGCAATGAACCAGTGTTCAACTTTCCTTATATTTGCATTAATTTAACAAAGTATATTTCTTATGACAAATCTATTATGAAAAGGAAATCTTACTCTGTGGCACATAAATACTTGCTTGTGTGCAAGAGAGAATCAGTGACTCTGCCTACTACCAATTTCTCTGAATATTTCATTAAAACTGACAATATTCAATTGCGATACTTTGCAGATTTTTTATTGTTCATGGAGCCACAAATGATGGCTTAATTTTTAGAGACACCTCTCTTAAAATGTATTTCACCCTTCCTTGCTATCTTTCCTTTCTTTCTTGGATTCCTTGTCACTGACAAAATAAAAAAAATGGTGTGTATGACTACATTCTTACCACTTTATAAAGATCAGTTTGCATTTCAAAATCTCAGCTCACATAAAACCCATGTGGCTTTTCAAGACTTTTACGTAGAATAAAATAATGATATCGAAAGTGACATCCAGTCCTGTGATAGATCTTTCTTTCCTTCTTCATTTTCTTTTCATGTACACACACACACACACACACACACACACACACACACACACACACACACACACACACAAAACCTTTCATACATACAAAAAGCTATTCACAAATTGTGGTAAAATCATTCCTAGCAGGAAAACTGATGTCTGATTATATTCATTATTTATTTTTCTTGATTAATATAAAATTTAAAATATAATACAGAAACTTGGATAAACGTTATCTTGAATGACTTAGCAAGATTGCAATTCATTTTCTAAAGATGTGAGAATGTTTTCTAATGATGATGTCAGTTGGTTCACACTCAACAATTTTTCCTTTGTTTTTCCTGGTGATATGTTAACCCATAATTAAAGTGATTTACATGATATGTGATGATAAGTAGTGATTTTGTGAATTTTGATTTGCTTGGAAAATAAGAAATATATACTATGTGGACAAAATTTAATAAAAGACTAAAATTAATCATGTCAAAAATGAGCCACATATTATCATGCTTTACTGATTCGTAGACTTAATCAAATGACTGTTATAAACCACTCATAGTGTTATATATTAAAATATGAATCTTTAAAAAGGACATTTAAATCTTATGTACATCAAAATCAAATTATTGACTGTTATAAATCCAGATAGCAGTATGCAATTTAGCATTCCCATCACACATTGCATTTTTTGCATTGTTTTCCAAACAAAGTTGAGATGAAATTAAATAAAATGTCATATTCATTTTCAATAGTAAAGGTCCCACAAATCAAATTCTTCAAAAAATGTACCTATGGATTGTGACTGCATTCTTCTTGTTGCAGAATAAATGTAAATAGATTCAATGGATTCATTTATTTGCACTGCATGCCCACCTTGGATTCATTTAGTTACAATACAAACCTAGAGATGAATGCATGTCTATGGCAAAGAATGAATGTCTTTATTTTATGAAAAGGAAAAATTATCCATGATTTCCTAGGAGAAAAAACATTAACATGACTATTTTATTGTGTTCTTACTTGAAAATCAATTTGTCCTTATGTTTTTTTTTCTGTATTGAAGCTTATTCATAACATATCCAGATTTGTATTGGTCTTTATTTACAATAAAATAAAAAATGCTTCTATAGAAAACTCCTAAAACTTATAAAGCATTACCTAGAGAAGTAAAAGTAGGACTTATAAAAGTGACTACTCTACAGAGCATAAACTGTCGCATTTTTAGAGAATATACTCAGATGATTACCACATGTACATTCATTTTGGTGCAGAGTTGCAGTTTCTAGTGCGAGGAAAAGTCACTTGATAAAGAACTTTGATAAATAATGGAACTTTAAAACACACCACACGTAGGCAAGCATTTTATAGTCTATCAATCTTCAAATAGAAAAATATTAAGAATAAGTTATAACTTATAATAAATCCAAAAGATATATAGACTGAGACACAGAAGGAAAAGGAAGAAAAGGCAGAACAATGAAAAAGAATGAAAAGTAATTTAGGTAACACTTTCATCATTCTCTGGTAATGCATCAAACTAAAACCTCAGGATGTTGTTATAAAAATCCTATATGGTTTCCCAGTGTTGACAACACTCAATACAATTTGGAATATTATAAGAAAAAGTACCTAATCAGATCTTTTTAATAATTTGTTTTTATCATGAAACTTAAATTACCTGTGGTGAATAATTTTAAAAAGATCATTTGCTTTAATATTCATTCACATAATATATTTTGGAGAAAATAATCTTTTCATCATAAAATATAAAATAATGAATATTAGAAATTAACAATTGAAAGGAGAGCCTGATATTGGGCAATAAGCTATTGATTTCATTTATTGATCAATACATAGACTTAGAAAATTCTTATCGTCAATATTGAAATGTTACAAATTATTGTTAAGATATATAATAGTTGTTCATCATTTGATTTTAGACCATCATTTCAGTGACAAAATGATTCTAAAATAATACAAAAGAAAAACTGCGAGTTGAAAATAGTTATTAAAAACCAAAACATGTTCTTGTGAGTAACAGCCTAATATCAGGCATATCATTTGCAGCATCATGGGTGCAAATGAACACAGGAATTTCTCATTCATAATTATTTCTACTATGTGAAACAATTACATAAGGATAGACATTTGCATTATGTTGATCAAAGTCTTCCCCTCAACTCCTGTTGTAAATCTTACTTAAAGAGCCAGAAACCCACACAGACACTAACACACATATACTCACACACACACACACACACACACACACACACACACACATACAAAAGGCACACTTACCCATATTTACATATACATACTATGTAGACAAGATCTGTCTGACTTGAAAGGATGAATTCATATGTAATTGTTTTTTTCTCTTTTTTAGTTTTTGAGACAGGGATTCTCTGTGTAACACCTCTGCCTGTCCTGTAACTCACTTTATAGACTAGGTTAGCTTTGATCTCTGCCTTCAGAGTGGGATTATAGGCATGCACCACCACCACCCAGCTAATGATTTGGAGTTTCTTGCAATTTTTGAGGACATTGTACCATATGTAGTTTTGCGTTAACTTAAAGTAACAGATCCCTTCCAACTAATGAATGTGAAATAGACATATAATTAAAAATCACATAAGCCAGGTGTTGGTGAGGCAAGCCTTCAAGGCCAGCCTGGTCTACAGAGCCAATTCCAGGACAGACTGCAAAGCTACATAGAGATCCTGTCTCAAAACTGTCCCCACCCCCAAAAAACACATGAAAATATTTTCAGTTATCCACAAAATGCTAGGTAAATTTCTAGAGAATTTAGTGAAATGACCCTTATTGTATCCAAACACAAACTAAATGAACTAAGACAAAGCTTAAGTTCATAAAGACAAAGAGAATGGCATAGCTCAGAAATTCAGAGAATTTCAACATACACACAAGGCTTCCGGTTTAGTGGAAAAGCAGACACAGTGGATTGCATCACTAGTGTGAAATAATAACTGAATATATGCATAAATGTATATATATGTTGTGTATATATATACACATATATGTGCACATAGTTATATATGTATTCATGTGTATGTGTTTTGAACCTCTTAAAGGATCATACATTGAAAGCACAGCTACAAGAGCAAAGCAAATTATAAAAACAAAGATTTGAGATTATAAATATGCTTATCTTTCAAATTGTTTTTCCTAATAGAATAAAAATTGTTCTAAGGAGAGATTCCCCTGAGTCATTTTTGAGTTGACATCGATAAGTATACCCTGACACTAGCACTCTAGATGTGGCATGGAACTAGAGAGTGGGGCTAAATTGCTGTCTAAATTGTATGACTGTATTACTTCTGAGTTGTCTCTTCATAGAGCTTAGACTGGAGACCATCAGCATAGCCCTTGGTGAAAGCATAGCAACTTGATAAAATCGGTACACAGAAGGTGTGCTTTTAGGTTAAGTGTGAATTTCCAGTTCCAAATTTTTTCCTGTAGATGATCATCTCTAAGTAACAAAAGTCAATAGAGGGAAAAAAATCAATGAAAAAGTATCTGTTGCCAGATAGAAAGACAAAAGGATTCCACATCATATGTTAAGAAAAGCAATTATCTTGAAAAAATATGAAATCCATAATTGCATTTTTCACTGCGCTCAAAATATCACTATTTCAGAATAATCACATTGTCACACTCAGATTTAGAAATTAAGCTCATTTGATTTCCTCCAGCAACTGACTTGAGCAATGCTGATGAAGCCCGTTTAGTTTATTGAATGGCAATGGAAGTTACTGACATACTAGGGTTTTAATAGACATCTTAGGTGGTTTTAAACTTAGAATAAAAATGTGATAGTCTAGACCTATTTTTCTTATGAAAAATCAATTCTATTTGTTTAAGAGTAATCTGACATATTCTAGTTTGTAGGGGACCAAAGCATTTTGAGATGTTTGTATGCTTGTCATTTTAATATTAACTGACTTAATTTCAGTGAGAAGTTTAGCAAGTAGTTCAGAGTTCAGTATTTAGTACTCCATAGAAGTAAATGTGTTTCTCCACCCCAACCACCTATTACTTTCTAGAACATGTATTTTCTTAAATGTGAACAGATATAGATTTGCATATATAATTTAATTATGAATACGGAGAAACATGTTTTATCTTCATTTATCAATGAGGTAGCCCTAATTTAGCAAAGTCCTTATGGGAAATTCCAGACAAGAGGAGAAGACAGTGACACTACAGAGAAGAGGAATAGGTGCTCAAAACGGCAGAAGCAAGCTCTCCCAAGGAGATTAGTTGATTACTTAATCAACTAATTTTGATTTAAAAAATTCATACATCTGGCTTCCAGAAATGTGAAGTGAGGGGAACCCCATTGATTTAATCCACTAACATTTTAGTTCCTACTTTTGTAAAGGATCTATAAGAAATTACCGTGATTATATTATCCTACAATCTCAACTACAATGATCTATTTTCTCATATGATATATGCTTGCATATTCTGACTATAATACTGTACAAAATTTAACAGTAGTGATGTTTGTAGCATATTAAGTATCTGCATATAAGTTTTAAAACTGCTTAGAAAACGAATACTTTTAACACTAAACCCAATGGGCAATATATTTGGTTAGAAAATGAAGTTCTTCCCATTGTGATGAGTGTTTATGTGCATGAGTTATTAATGACAATCTGAAGTTAAGGTGGTATTTGAGTGAGTTGAATGTTGCTGTGATTAGCTTCTCCATCTCATGTAACTTCCATGATGTCTGTTGTCTTCACATACTACCGGGGTCCAGCCTGTATCAATTTATGCTACAGGGATTATCTATCCTGGACTGATGTCTTTGGGGCTGTTTTAGGAATCAGCTGAATAGCCCCAGGTCTGACCCTGAGTGAAGGAGTGTGGATCAGGGAAGTCCTAGCAACCCAACGGTGTTAAGAACTACAGAGACATCTTGTCATTTCAGGAGAGCTCTCAGTCCTTCCTGAAGATGCCAGTTTATTCAAGCATCCTCTCAAATAGCTTTCCAAAAGTAGGGGTACATGGGAGAAGACATCTATTATCATGTATATAGGGGTGACTAGGAAGCACTTCCTTCAACCCTAAAGATGGTCCTAGAATGCATGTACACAAACCCTCAGACCTCCTGTAACACTTCTCACCAGTCTTCAGGTATGTTTCATTGGCCCCCAGGCACACCCCACTAGCCCCATGATGGGTGCCTGGCCTATGTCTATAGTTAAATAAACTAGAAGTCATTCTCCACTATGGCCAGGCCATCTGGAGTTAACCAGCCAACATCTAAAAGACAATAGGAGATTCGAGCTCCATGAATTTAGCTGAGGCCTATATTAAAATATCAGGCTGGACTCTTGAAGATGGGCCTAGACCCTACCCTGGATGACATGACAGACTCTGGAGATCCAGCATGGAGGGCCTCATCCTCCCTGGGGATCTGAGTGGAGATTTGGTGGGGGACTGGGGGGGGGGTCTGGTGGCGAGGTAGGGAGAGGAGTGGAGGTAGAGGGATCTGTGATTGACATGTGAAATAAGCTTGTTTCTAACTTAAATTTTAAAAAAAGGAAGGAAAGAAAAAAGAAATATCATATTCAGGCCCTGACAACTTACTAAGTCTGAAACTTATTTTGACCCTTTAAATATTTCCCCTGAAATTAATATTGAGTACATGCATTTCTTACAATTAAGAAATTATATAGGTAAAAATTAATGCATGTTATAAAATAATCATTAATGTTTTTATTTTCATAATATTTTGGCTTTTCAGACAATGGATAAAATATTTGTTTTCCCAATAAACTCTCTTCATGCTGCTGAGTTATTTACACTCAAATTTTCCCATACGTAATTTTTAAGTAATGCCATATAAATCAAAATTGGTCTGTTCTTTCTATTTCTTTGTGAAGATTTGTTCAGATTGATTACTTTAAATGAACATATTGATAATAACGATGAATGTGTTTATCACAGTAAACAATCGGTGAGCAAATTATAATTATGCCCTAAAACATTTTAAGAACTGTCAATGTTATGAGAACTGGAGAGTTGGCTTTGTGATTAAGATAACTTGGTGCTCTTCCAGAAGACCACAGTTAGTTTCCAGTACCTACAGTACATGACTCATAATCCCTTTTAATGCCAATGTCCTCTTCTGCTCTCTGAAGATACTGTCATTTTGTTAACAACCCATACACAGAAGCAAATGCATACACATAAACAAAAACAAATCTTTAAAGTAGAGGATGTTATCTAGCAGTTTCTTTATGGTATTCCTTGTATTCATGAGGAAAAAATCATGCTATAATCATAGCCATTATCTTGCTCACTAGAATTGGAAACTGCTGATAAGCAGAATCTCTATTCACAGCTATATCTGGTTGCTCATATAAAATAAAATGAAGAAGGTGAAGTGTGTGTATGTAATAGATAATTGTTGAAGAAGTTTTCTAAACATGAGATGCCTTGCTTCCAAATATGTGCTTGCAACACCACTGTCTTAAAGATATGGTCTTTACTTGGTCATATATGTTTTGTGCACCATGGCTAACATATGATGTGAAATTTCTCCTGAAATAAGTCACCTATTTAAATTGTCATGTCTGCATGTCTATCACGTGTGATCTGGAAATATGGGAAAGTATAAACAAAGTTTACTTCCATCTTTGTGTGTTGTGGTTTAAACAAGTAATGTCCCCTACTATGTTCATGTATTTTAACACTTAGTCCTCAGTGTGGTGCTATGTGAAGAGTTTGTGAAACTTTAAGGAGGCCTTTATATTTTGCACCAAGTGTGTCACTAGGAATGTGTTTTTACAGTTTGCAACCTCATTTCTGATATGGGATAATGTTCTTGTTCACTGTAAAAATTTGTCACTCATATTGGTTTAATAAAATGATGATTGGTCAGTAGTCAGTCAGGAAGTATAGGTGGGGCTACCAGACTAGGAGAATTTTGGGAAGAGGAAAGGCAGAGATGCAGCCACCAGTCAGAAAAACAGGAAGCAATATGCAAATGACTTACTGAGTAAAGATACCAAACCATGTGACTAAATATAGGTGAGAATTTTGGGTTAATTTAGGTTGTAAGAGTTTGATATTAATAAGCCTGAGCAACAGGCCAAACAGTTTATAATTAAAATAACTCTCTGTGTATTTATTTAGGACTGAAAGCCTGCAGGGTAGGACAGAACAGAAACACCCATCTACACATGCAACTTCAATTAGCTTTTTCTTCATTTTTATAGTTAAGATTTGTTCTCTAAATATCTTAATTCTGCCGCACATCTTCATTATCATTATGGACTCCAGCTCTCTTGAACCATAAGGCAAAATAAAATTCTTCTTAACTTGTTTGTCATCATATGTCTTAATTAGGGTTTCTATTGCTTTGAGGAGACACCATTACTCTAGCAACTCTTACGAAGGAAAGCATTTCATTGGGGTAGCTGACTTATACTTTAGAGGTTCAGTCCATTATCATCACAGTGGGAAATGGCAGTCTGCAGGCAGACATGGTGCTGGAGAGGTAGCTGAGTCTTCTTCATCTTGCAGGTAACAGGAAGTTCACTGAGATACTGGGTATGACTTAAGCATTTATGAGACTTCAAAGATGTCTTGCACAGTGAAAGTTCCTGAAACAAGGGCACACTCACTCCAATAAAGTCATACCCTCCTAATAGTGCTACTCCCTTTGGGTGCCATTTCAAACCATTAAACCATGCTTCTTTTTCCCCAGCAATAGAAGGCTAGCTGATACACACTCATATAAATTTCTAAAGATAATATAATTTCTCCTGTGATATTTGTCTCATAGAGCTGTCAATCTTGATTACATATGTTTTAAGTACATACATTCTACAAATATATTTGCATCTTAGTATGTTTAATTAATCCTGTGAATGTACTTGCTACTGATCAATGTCATTATAATAATTTTATGTTTCAAATGCTTGAATTACATGCTCAGAATTATAGCAAGGATATTTCACATAGAAGTTGGAATAATATGAGAAAGATTTTGTCACAATGATAAACGCATTTAAACACACTAATGGCATTAAAAATTGATCTCATTCACCATGCTGACTGGAGCATTCAGATTATTATCCAATATTTATATTCTTGGTGATAATAAAATGGATAGGGAAAATTAGGATAGACATATTTTAATAGAGTTTTTAATTTTCTTTTAGTATAAAGCAAGAGCTAACCAATCACTTTAGATTTGTACATGTATTTTTTACGGGAAGTAATCTAAATAACCATAAGCAAGTTGTTAATCTTCGAAGGGCATTTACAAACTAGAATTTGCTTTTTATAGGTTTTATATATATATATATTTAAATTCATTCTGCAATTATGGAAAGTATGAAGGTTAGAAAAACTGAAGCGATATGTGTGAAGATGAGGCACAGAGGAAGGATGCCTTCTTGTTTGTGATTATTGTAGTTCTAGTATAAATTTAAGCAGCTACTGTTTGTTCCTCATTTAAGAAGCAATTTAGGGCAGCATCTAAAAAGGATGAAATGTCTTTCTTACTCTTGGAGTATGGAATAACATACTTCAAACAATGAAGAGGAACATGAAGTTGAAGTAGAAGGAAGAAAACTCGACTTGACTAATTATAAGTTTACAGAAATAAACATCTTGAAATCGTGGTAGTTCCTTTCAGAAGTAACACTATTTATTTAACCATGTAACAACAACCAATACATCTGTACTTAACTGTTTTTCTCTTACTCCTCTATGCCAAATTTTGAATGAATGAATGAATGAATGAATCAAAAGAAAGTATTATTGAATGCAGAAGCATTTGATTTTTTGTAGTGTGGTTTCTGAAAGTATTTTCTTTGCAACCTCCCTCCCCCCATCTCTCTCTGCCAGGCTCTTTCTCACTGTGTCACTTTTTTTCTTTTGTTAATTTAAATTAGAAACAAGCTTGTTTTACATGTCAATCCCACTTCCCTCTCCCTCCCCTCCTCCACTGGCCCCACCTCTTTCTGCTCCCCAGGGAGGGTGAGGCCTTTAATGGGGTATCTTTAACCCCTTCGTTCATCACTCCTCCCTCTCTGCAACTGGATTGCAGGAGTTCAGCTCAATGTTTAGTTGTGGGTGTCTGCTTTTTCTTCCATCAACTACTGGATGAAAGTTCCAGGATGACATATAAGGTAGTCATCAATCTCATTACCTGGGAAGGGCATTGAAGGTAGCCTCTCTATTATTACTTAGATTGTAAGTTGGGGTCAACCTTATAGATCTCTGGAAATTTACCTAGTGCCAGATTTATCTTTAAATCTGCAATGTTGCCCTCTATTACGGTATCTCTTTTCTTGCTCTCCTCTTTTCTTCCCCTGACACAATCTTCCTGCTTCCTCATATTCTCCACTCCCCTCCTCTTCTCTCCTTTTCTTTCTCCTAACTCCCTTTCCCATCCCCTCATGCTACCAAATAGCTCAGGATCTTGTCCCTTTCAGCTTTTCAAGGGGACCATGTATGTCTCTTTTAGGGCCCTCCTGCTACCTTGTTTATTGGTTGTGTGGATTGTAGGCTGGTAATCCTTTGCTCCATGTCTAAAATCCATATATGAGTGAGTATATACGATGTATGTCTTTTTGTGACTTGGTTACCTCACTCATGATGATTTCTTCTAGTCAAGTCCATTTGCCTGCAAATTTCAAGATTCCGTTATTTTTTTTTCTGTTGAGTAGTATTCCATTGTGTAAATGTACTACTTTTTCTTTATCTATTCTTCATTTGAAGGTCATTTACATTGCTTCCAGGTTTAGACTATAACAAATAATGTTGCTATGAACATAATTGACCAGAGGTCCTTGTTGTATAAATGTGCACCTTTTGGTTGTATTCCTAAGATTGCTGGGCCTTGTGGTAGACTGGGTCCCATTTTTCTGAGGAGCAGTGGCTATACGAGTTTATACTCCCACCAGTATTGGAGGAGTATTCCCCTTTCTCCACATGCTCTCCAGCATAAACTGTCATAGATATTTTTTATTTTAGCCATTCTGACAGGAGCAAAATGGTATCTCTGAGTTGTTTTGAGAGTTTCCCTAATGGCTAAGGATGTTGAGCACTTTCTTATAGGTCTTTTAGCCATTTTAGAAACCTCTATTGAGAATTCTCTATTTAGTTCTGTACCCTACTTTTTAATTGGATTGTTTGGTGTTTTGGTCACTAGCTTCTTGAGTTCTTTGTATATTTTGGAAATCAGTTCTCTGTTAGATGTGGGATTGTGAATACTTTTTGTCATTCTGTGGGCAGCTGTTTTGTATTGTTGACTTTGTACTTTGCCTTACTATGTCCTTTGCCTTAAAGAAGCTTCTGAGTTTCAGGAAATTTCATTTATTAATTGTCAATCTCAGTGTCTGTGCTACTAGTGTTATAGTCAGAAAGCAGTCTTCTGTACCAATTCTTTTGAGGGTCCATCTTATTTTCTCTTGTAAGAGATTCAGTGTGACTGGATTAATGTTGAGGTTTTTGATGTACTTGGACTTAGGTTTTATGTATGGTGATAGGTATGGATCTATCTGCAGTCTTCTAAGTGTCCGCATCCAGTAATGCTAGTACCATTTGTTGAAGATGCTTTCTTTTTCCTTTGTATAACTTTAGCTTCTTTGTCAAAAATGAGGTGTTTTTAGGTTTGTGGCTCTGTATCAGGGTTGTCAATACAATTCCATTGGTCTACCTGTCTACTTTTGTGACAATACCATGCTGTTTTCAGGACTATGTCTCTATAATAGAGCTTGAAATCAGGGACGGTGATGCCACCGGAAGTTCCTTTATTATACAGTATTTTTGGCTATCCAGTTTTTTTCATATAAAGTTGATTACTGTTCTTTCAAGGTCTGTGAAGAATTGTGTTGGGATTTTGATGGAGACTGCATTGAATCTATAGATTGCTTTTGGCAAGATTGGCTTTTTTCCTATGTTGATCTTACATATCCAAGAGCATGAGATATCTTTCCATTTTCTGGCATCTTCTTTAAATTCTTTGTTTAAATACTCAAAGTTCTTACTATACAGGTCTTTCACTTGTTTGTTTAGTGTTACCACAAGATATTTTATGCTGTTTGTGGCTATTGTAAAGGATAATGTTTTTTTTATTTCATTCTCAGCTTACTTATTGTCTGTATATAGTAGGACTACTGATTTTTTTTTTTAGTTAATTTTGTATCCTACTGCTTTCCTGAGGTGTTTGTCAGTTGTAGGAGTTCCCTGGTAGAGTTTTTCGAGTTACTTATGTAAACTATCATATCATCTGCAAATAATGAAAGTTTGACTTCTTCCTTTCCAAATTGTATCCCATTGATCTCCTTTTGTTATCTTATTGCTCTAGCTAAGACTTCAAGTACAGTATTGATGAGATATGGAGAGACAGCCTTGTCTTGTTCCTGATTTTAGATGAATCACATTTAGTTTCTCTCAATTTAGTTTGATGTTGGCTGTTTGTTTGCTGTATATTGCTCTTATTATCTTTAGGTATGTTCCTGTTATTCCTGATCTCTCCAAGACCTTTATCATGAACATCTGTTGGATTTTGTAAAAGGCTTTTTCAGGATCTAGTGAGAGGATCATGTGGTTTTTCTGTTTCAGTTTGTTTATATGGAGGATTACATTGGTGGATTTTTTTATATTGATCCATCCCTGCATCCCTGGGATGAAGCATACTTGATCATAGTGGATGAGTTTTCTGATGTGTTCTTGGATTCGATTTGCCAGTATTTTATTGAGTACTTTTGCATCAATATTCATGAGGGAAATTGGTCTGTAATTCTTCTTTCTTACTTGTGTCTTTGTGTGGCTTGTGTACCAAAGAAATTGTAGCCTCATAAAAGAAGTTTGGCTATGACCCTTCTGCTTCTATTGTGTAATGCTGTTAGCTCTTCTTTGAATTTTTGGTAGATTTCTGCACTGAAGCAATCTCTTCCTGAACATTTTTTGGTTGGGAGACTTTTGATGACTGCTTCTATTTCATTAGGGGTTATAGGTCTATTTAAATTGCTTATATGTTCTTGATTTAATTTTTGTGAGTGATGTCTATCCAGAAAATTGTCCATTGCCTTTAGATTTTCTAATTTTTTGGAGTACGGGCTTGCAAAGTATGACCTCATGATTCTCTGGACTTCCTTAGTGTCCATTGTTATATCTCCATTTTCATTTCTGATTTTGTTAATTAGCATGTTCTTTCTCTCCCTTTTGGCTAGTTTGGATAAATGTTTGTCTATCTTGTTGATTTTCTCGAAGAATCAAGTCTTTGTTTCATTGATTCTTTGTATTGTTTTCCTAGTTTCTACTTTATTGATTTCAGCCCTCAATTTGATTATTTCCTTACATCTACTCCTCCGGGGTGAGTTTGCTCCTGTTTGTTCTAGAGCGTTCAGTTATGCTGTTAATTCTCTAGTGTGGCTATTCTCCAGTATCTTCCTGTGTGGACCTAGTGCTATGAACTTTCCTTTTAGCACTGCTTTCAAAGGATCCCATAAGTTTGGGTATGTTGTTGTTTTTATTCTCGTTGAATTCTAGGAACTCTTTAATTTTTTTTATGTCTTCCTTGACCCAGGAATGGTGCAGTTGTACATTTTTCAATTTCCATTAGTTTGTATGGTTTCTGCAATTTGTGTTGTTGAATTCCTACTTTAAGCCAAGGTGACCCGATAGGATACAGAAGGTTATTCCATTTTTTTTTGTGTCTCTTGAGTTTTGCTATGTTGCTGAGTATTTGGTCAATTTTAGAGACTATTCCATGTGGTACTGAGAAAAAGGTATATTCCCTTGTGTTTGGATGGAATATTCTATAGACGTCTGTTAATTCCAATTTTGTCATAATTTCTGTTAGTTCCTTTGTTCTTTTGTTAACTTTCTGTCTGGTCATCTTGTCTAGTGGTGAGAGTGGGGTATTGAAGTCTCCCACTATAAGTGTGTGAGGTTTTATGTGTGATTTGAACTTTAGTAATACTTCTTTTATGAATGTGGATGCCTTTATATTTAGGGCACAGATGTTCAAAACTGAGACTTCATCTTGGTGAATTTTTTCCTGTGAGGAATATTAAATGCCCTTTTTTATCTCTTTTGATTGATTTTAGTTCAAAGTCCAATTTGTTTAATATTAGTATTGCTACACTAGTTTGTTTCTTGGTAACATTTAATTAGAAAATCTTATCCCAACCTTTTATTGTGAGGTAAAGTGTGTCTTTGACTTTGAGATGTGTTTCTTGTATGCAGCAGAAGGATGGATTCTTTCTTCATATCCGTTCTGTTATCCTGTGTCTATTTATGGCAAGTTAAGACCATTGACATTGAGGGATATAAATGAGCATTGATTGTTGATTCTTATTTATTTTGGATTTGTTGATTGTGGTGTTATTGTGTGTTGATCCCCTCCCCTTTTATTTTTGTGTTTGGTAAAAGGGAATTATATATTGCCTATGTTTTTGTGAATATAGTTATCTTCCTTGGGTTGAGTTTTCCATCCAGCATTTTCTGTAGGTCTGGATTTGTGGATATGTATTTTTTAAATCTGGTTTTGTAAAGATATATTTTGTTTTCACCATCTATAGTGATTGAAAGCTTTGCTGGGTATAGTAGTCTGGACTGGCAGCCATGTTCATTTAGCAGGCAGGAAAGAGAAACTTAAAATTGAGTATAAAAGTGCCCTTTCTCTTAAAGGGGTCCTTTGCACATGGGCTGACCAGGGTTCTGCCTAAGTGCATTCTTCCTGGTTACAGGGGCAGGGCAGCATAATGGATAATCCTTATACATTCTGAAGGGTCCATACCCTCACCCAGTTCCCTGCTTTGGCAGCCATGACAATATGCAGAAAAGACTCAGCAAGTCTTATACCCCTGATTCAGGAACACGTGCTGAGCCACCAACCTTCCCCGGCATTTCCCTAACTACTAGGAAGACAGATACCCTCCATGTGGCACGGAACCAATCAGAATTTGCTGGTGGGCTTTGGATGTGCTTTGCTGCTAATTGTGGAATATAGAGCATAACTACCACCCTGGGAAGGTTTCTAAACATAACAATGTTTCTGCAGCTGCAGTGAGTCAATCAACTCACGATTGGTTGCCCAAGCCTGGATGTGCACCAATCTTGAGACTGTTCCTATGCAACTAATGACCCACAGACACTCCCCTTGCTTAGCTCCAATATATTCCCTGCCCCACTGCTGTTTGGGGTCCCTCTGTTCTACCTGCTGTGTTGGATGAACAGAGGATTTGAGTTAATTTAATTTAACTCATTAATTATAAAGACTCATTGTTTTTGCATTGGATGGTTTCATGGTGGTTCGGAGTCTGAGCACAACAGACAACAATTCCAAATCTAAAACACACAAAAAACAAACAAAATAAAACAAAAATTTAATCTCTAAGTCCCTCCCTACTCCTTCATATCCATCATTCTATGTGTATTTCTGGATACTCTGTGTATTTTATGACTAATTCCTGTCAACTATTCACTGGTTCTGACCCCTGATCCAATGTAATTTTATTAATAGACTTGGTGTTTCATAGTGCTATCAAATATCCCACAACATCTATGTGGTCCATGCCAGTCTTTTTCTTTTCTTCTTTTGCTTTTATCCTGTCAATCTCTGACAATTTCTTTATTGTCACAATTTTCTTCAGATGGTAGAAGAATATTCTGTGTCTATGTTTGATTACTCTGGTGTACAACATTGAGACTTTCAGGAAGATCTTGAGTTTTAGATACCCAAATTTGAAACAAGTTTTTGATCATTAATTCCATTTTGAAAATATATGCAAGCAAAAAATGACTAAATCCTATTGACATAAGTAAACAGCCATCATTGACCAACATTCCAGGAGGTACAAACTGATAAATAATTGATTTGTGTTAGTAGCTTTTAATATGCCAAATCATACGTAACATACCAAACACAGCACTTACATTTGCATCACAGGCAATCAGCTCATCTGGGAATAAAAATAAAGTGGTGTGCCAGGAACACATAGAAGCATGCTTACTAGATAGATTATTGTCGTTTGTCATGAGGCTCATTGGACAATTGACACAGGGGAGCATTTCTCACTCTGTGTTAGGCTACAAATTGCATATAGTTTCTCCTGCCCAAACTACTCAACAAATTGTAACTGGCACATATTTACTATCATGTAAAGTATAATTGTGAAGTGAGAGATAATATAAGTGATTAAGAATGAAGTAGAACCTTCATTTGTAATGGAGATAATAAAAAAATCCACTGGGGTTAAAGCTGAAGATCAGAAAAACAAAGCAGTCAGCCGGTAGCTCTTACCTCTACCTCAGACTGAAAGGTTGATCCTGTCTCCAAGAATCTTATGGTTGGAGACAAATTACCCTCCTGTCTTCAACATGACTGGAGACTAATTGCCAGGTCTGAGACCCTGCTCCTGTCTGATATATGTCTCTATTGCTGAAACTAAAGGTGTGGGCTCTGTTTCTCTTTTAGACTGATTCACTCTCATGTAGCCCTGGGTGGCCTTGAACTTGTAGAGGTTCATCTGCCTCTGTCTCCTGGGTCCTGGAATTAAAGGCATACACCACCACTGCAAGTCTTCTATGGCTATGTAGTGTGGCTTCTGGGATGAAATGTATGTGCCACCACTGCCTGGCCTCTATAGCTGTGGTTAGCTTTGCATTCTGGTGTCCAGGCAAGCTTTATTAGATCATAAACAATGTGTCACCACATATCTTCTATATGTAGCCTTACTATCAAATGAAATCAGAAATACTTCATAAATTAAGGCTTTGGAAACTTTAGCTATCAAACATTGTTATTAAATTAAATATTAAAATTGACACAAACACATCTGCATTGATGACATAGTAGGTTCCTGATATTATGACATTATAAGAACAGAGAAAATCAAAACCAAACACAAACCAACAGCGACAACACTGGTTGCAATCGTTAGCTTTAATTACCACTTGTCACAATCTGAAATTCTCAGAGAAGAGAGCTTCAGTGAGTGACTGGCATGAACCTTATGGAGACCTTTGTTGCTGCCTGCCAAGGTGCTGTCATTTTGCCTTTGTAGGCCACATTTCTCCAGCGCCTTTTCGCTTGATTCTCACTGTGTGCTATGAGGGTTCCCTTGTGCCTTTTCCTTAGAGAAATTTTGTGTGGGCTTTGAGGGATGAAAATGTATAAAATGGCAACCTCTCTAAACAAAATAATTCTTTGGAAAATAATTCCACTCCACTGTGGAACCCATTGTGCCCTTCTAATTACACCAAGGACAGGAAAATTAGAGAATTATTAGATACACCTGACCCCAAGGATGAAAAGGAGAAAATCCAGAGCCAGAGACTAAGACCATTAAGGGCAAAAGTTTAGTTAATAAGCATAGAGAAATCAGGATGGTATGGTAAAACAGGAAAAGAGTAAGATATCAGGACCTTCTCTGATGGGAGTTCATGAAGGGAACAGGCCCATATAGTAGGACTAATCCACAAAGGTGCCCAATTAAATAACAGTGCATTGCTTATCCTCTTGAGGATGGAAAATTGCTCTAGTTGAGTGTCCAGTCCTCAGAAGTCCTTTTCCTAAGATCAGGCATTAAGGTAAGGGCTGTCATTCCTTCAGGGATTGAGGAAAGTTTCTGCTTGCTAAAGCTGTCATTCTCCTTAACTGTGGCAGGAGGAACTTGTGGTCTTCAATGTAAGAGGTTTCCTAATAGAGTTACTGAATCTTTGGAGATAGGCTGATACTTCTTGTTCTTCTTGTGTTTGTCTCAAGAAAAAAATGCTATAATGAAGTTAAAGGCTGCTTTCTGTCCCTGAATCACTGAGTCTGCTTTCAAACTTCCCTGTGTGCTAAACTACTGAGTACAAAAAGTGTATTCATTTTTCCATTAACCCTCAGATTATGTCTGTCTCTCCTTTTCTGCGTGGCCACTCTACCCATTGTCTTTGAGACCTGTAACTGTTTGTGTAGGGTTTAGGCATCATGGGCTTTTCTCTGCCCAAGTTGACATGTGCATTGGTGTCATACTTGTTCAGTTCATGTTTGAAAGTGAGAATTTATGTGAGTAGTTTCTGATTTTACTAAGACATAATATCACAGCAAATTCCCTGATCTCCCACCTTTGTCAGACTTTCTTTACCCTTTCCTGTAATGTTCTCCCATCTTTAGGTGCAGAAGTGTTTTGTAGAGATGGGCATTTTTTTCTTAGATCATGGTCTTTGTCAATTACCATTGTAACCAGCCAGGCAAACCTGTCCCTGTCCTGTGGGGACTTGGCAGAATGGTCACCCCTGTGCACATGGCAGGCAGTACACTGGCTCTCTACGTAGGTGTAAAGGTCCCTTTAATAGACAAGGTCTACCCACTCCTGGTCTCTTTCTACCATTCTGAGAAGTCAAGTCTCTGTGTCTCTTTATCTCTTCTCTCTCTTTCTTTCCATTACTCCCTTCCCTCCCTCAATAAAACTTCCTTTCCATGTAAGGTCTGCCTGCATGGTGTAATCATCCCTCACACACAATGCTATGGAATCTGACAAAGCACAGCCTCATGCCTCAAATAATATCAACTACCTTTCCTTTACATGTTGACTGCATGAGAAGAGCCTGGAGTTGTCTCTAGCAAGGAATTGCTAAACCAATGGTTTATAATCAATAATGAATTTTCTTCCAGAAGATATACTTCACATTATAGTAGTCTACCGAAAAGAAGTTTCAGAAATAGTGGAAAGAAAGTGAATGAAAGAATCAAGCTCTCTCTATGAATACATATCTTGTAGGCTTGTAAAAGAATAAAGAAAGCTTTCCAGCCCACCGGGATTAAAACCCTCATTAACCAATGTCTATATCACTACTTCTTTGTCCTGAATAAATATGAAAAAAGAGTTAGAAGTGGCAAATCACAGGAGCTATCCTCCAGCATTATACAGGCAATAGATAATCAATAATATTCCAGTGAGATCAGGTCCTACATAATATCTACTAATATTTCCAACTTTTGAAACTTTTACTTCAAGAGATTATCTACATGATGTCAACATTTCAAACATAAAATCAAATTTTTACAATGACAAAATAATGTAAATTCTGCAGGAAACATAAATTATATATCTTAATGGTTCATTATGTGTTATTTTTATGAATGACTGAATATTGCATAGTCCTTAATCAGATTAAGTATATCTTGCTCCTCAAAGATCTAAAATTTCTTCATTTATAAAACTTTAGAAACAGCACATTTATAGAATGCATTCATGTAAATATTAATCATATTTTTAAGATATTTAACTATAATAAATAATAGTAGAATATAGTCTGCATTTATCAATTATAAACAGCAATTTTGTGGAAATATGTAGATTCTAGATTATAAACATAGAATTCATATAAATATGAATCATATTACTTAAGATACTGAAGTATAAGAGATGTTATTACAATTTAGTCTGCATTTACCAGTAATTTCCAAGTTATTTTGTTGAAATACAATAGCTTCTAGATATTTTTATATTTTTCTCTCAAGAATTGTCCCTATATTTAAATTATTTATCTCTTATTTATTTGTCTATTTATTCATTATTAAATTAGAAACAAGCTTACTTCATATGTTAATCCTAGCTGCCTCTCCATTGCCTCTTCCCTCCCTCTACCCCCAATTCCTACTTCACTCTCCAGGGAAGATGCGGTCCTTCATGGGACATCTCCAAAGTCTATCATATCATTCAGGGCAGGGCCTAGGCCCTCCTCAATGTGTCCAGTCTGAGAGAGCATCCCTCCATTTGGAATGGGCTCCCAAAGTCCATTTGTATGCCAGGGATAAATATTGATCTATTACCCAAGACCCTGAGATAATCTGACTGATACCCACATTCAGTCCCATGCTGGCTTCTCAGCTATCAATCTGGGGGTTCATGAGTTTCCCCTTGTTTAGGTCAGCTGTTTCTGTTGGTTTCACCTGCCTGGTCTTGATCCCTTTGATCATCACTCCTCCCTCTCTGCAACTGGTTTCCAGGAGTCCAGTTCAGTGTTTAGCTGTGGGTGTCTTCCTCTGCTTTCATTAGACACTGGAAGAAGGCTCTAGGAAGGCATATAAGGTAGTGGTCAATCTCATTATTGGGGAAGGGCATTTATGGCAGACTCTCCACTATTGCTTAGATTGCCAGTTGGTTTCATCCTTGTAGATCTCTGGAAATCTCACTAGTTCCAGATCTCTCCTCAAACCTATAATGGCTCCCTCTGTTATGGTATCATCTCATCCTGCTTTCCTCTATTCTTCCCCTGATTCAAACTTAATGCTCCCCGATGGTCCTCCTCTCTCCTCCTCTTCTCCCCTTCTCTTTCTCTCAGCTCTGGCTCCCCTCCCCCATGCTCCCATTCCCTTCAGGAGTTCCTGTCCTGTTCCCCTTCTCTGGGGTGCCATGTATGTCTCTCTTATGGTACTCCCTGTTTTCCAGACTCTCTGGTGGTGAGATTGTAGGCCAGCGTTCCCCTTTTTCATGCCTAAAATCCATACATGAGTGAGTACATACCATGTTTGTCTTCCCGTGACTGGGCTACTTCACTCAGAATGGTTTCTTCTAGTGTCATTCATTTGCCTGCAAATTTCAGGATTCCATTGTTTTATTTTTTTCTGTTGAGTAGTACTTCATTGCGAAAATGTACCACATTTTCTCTATCCACCCTTCAGTTTAGAGCCATCTAGGTTACTTCTAGATTCTGGCTATTACAAATAATGCTGCTATGAACATAGTTGAACAGATGTCCTTGTATGAATGTGCATCTTTTGGGTATATGCCTAAACAGAAAAAAAGACAAGTGGAAGTCTAAGGCAGTTGTTGAGGCACAAAATATTTTTAGACTTAGTTTTCCATACTATTCCCATTCTGATTGGCATCATGAGCATGGGAGCATGGGTCCTAAAAATGAAGCAGACTAAAGTCTTATGCGATAGCCAACTTTATTCAGTACACTAGAAAATCTATCTTCTGAGGGCATTCCGAGCCTTCAAAAAGGTCTTATGTTCAAAATTCACTTGTGTTAAATTTGTATACAGTCTATGCCTCAATAAGATGAGGACATACTTAGTATACGTTTTAGGGCAGACCTTACCATCTCCAAAGAGCAGAGGAGTGAAGGGATAGGGAAATGGAATTGGAATTTAAAAAATTTAATTAAAAAAAACACATAAGGAAAATATGTAAACAGTCACAAGAGCAAGGTCACATGAATTTATGCTTATATAGCCAAGAGCACATGGTCATATTTGTTCAAGGTTATACAATTAAGAAGTCTGATGGGGAATATTCTTCTGTGTATATGTTAATCTTATTGGTTGTTGAATAAAGCACTGTTGGACAATAGGGAAGCAAAATAGGTGGGAGTAGGAGTCAAGGAGGGTCCTGGGAAAAAAGTAAAGAGAAATCACCATGTGATCCAGGAAGCAGGAAGCAACATAGCAGGGGAGAATCAGTGTATAAGCAGGGACAAACAGGAAATTGCTATCTCTTCTTGGAGACACTGAACAGAAGTGATGTGGACCTCAAAGGAGTAAGAAGTCCTGACCTTTTCCCTGGTAAAGGACAACTCATGTGATCATGTAACAATGGGTAAGATGATCTGTAATCTAAAGTAAAACTCTTATTTGCTACACCTGCTAGAGGCTTGAAAGCGCATTCCAAGAGAGAAAATAAAACATGCTATGGAGTGTGGTGGCTTAAAAGTAAGTCACCAGTGTGACATTATTTGGAGGTGTGGTCTTGTTGGAGTTGGTGAGCTATTGTTGGAGGAAGTATGTCTTTGTATCGGTGGGCATGGAGGTCTCTTTTCTCAGACTTCACTCATGTTGACAGTCGCTAGATGCTCTGTTTCATGAAAGATGTAGCACTCTCAGCTTCAGCACCACATCTGCTTGCAGACTATCAAGCTCCTGGTACGGATGATGGTTGACTGAACTTTTGAATCTGTGAGGAAGCCTCCCCAAGTAAATGTTTTCTTTGTAAGAATTGCAATGATCATGGTGTCTCTTCACAGCAGTAGAAACCCTAACTAACACATGAGGAACAGAAGTTACAAGGCTCTTGTCCTGTTTACTTGAAGTTTTCTCTAAAGCTTTCAGTTATCTCCTCACACAGTCATTCATGGACCTCATTCCAACTTATGGAATGGCAGACATGGTTCTAGTTAAGAGTTTGTAGTCTGCTGGATCCTGTAGTCTTTCCACCCCCTCTTCTTCCATGATACTGAGGCTTAGCTGTGACTTTCTCTATTTTAATTTTATTTGTTGAAAGTGGGCTGTAACCTATGTAGTTTGGTTGGTTGTGTGTGTGTGTGTGTGTGTGTGTGTGTGTGTGTTTTCTTTTGTAATAGTCTCCATCTCTTGCAAAGATAAGTTTTCATGATGAGGCATAAAGACTACACTTATCTGCTGATATGAAGACAAGTATTTAGGATATAGTTATGGATTATGTAGTACTAGTTAAGTGATAAGTTTAACTGTTTCATGATTCGAGTTTTCACTAGGTGAGGGGAGTTAAGTAGGTTTCTATTTCCTGCATGGTTTCCTTGTTCTTGAATAGGTATTAAGTCCAGTTAAAGAACTAGCTGTTAGGTACAGCCAAGTTATTATTAATCTCAATGATTGAGAATAACACCACTATGACAGTTTAAAGCCCAATTTGAAGCTAGCTTTAATTAAATACTGACCTGTTGGATGGACTCTGGCCAGGTACTTACCCAGGCTTCTGAAAAAATGGTCCAGCATCAACTATGGTAAGGATTTAAGTAGAAAAACCTTTATTTCATTGCATTTTCCTTTAGGGCCAATAAGAAGCAAGTATGTATTCTGACATATTTCCTGCCTATGTACCTCCTGCCCATATGTAATCAAGCATATCCTATGCAGATGGTCAAACACACTTGTTTAGTGAAGTGAAAGACATATGGCTTATCATTTCCCTGAAAAAAATACCATAGAGCATTTCAGCAAATATCTATCCTTGGGCAAGGAGCTTGCAGATCAGAACCATTTTTTTGTTTCCTGAGTACCTAAGACATAGTAATTAAAACGTAAAATGTAACTTTTGCTTTCACATTATGTGTGTCAATATGGCACATTATTGCATCTTTGAGATATCATTCCATGCCAGTTGGTGTTTTAGTTCATAGACGTTATCGGCAGGTAAGAATTTTTGCTGTGTCTCTCCTTTGTTAGCCTCCATGGCACCTTTGGGGTATCATAAAAGCTAGTCCTCATGGAGGAGACATTTAGCTCGATTGCAGCACAGCCACCTCTGTGTACTGTGTGTAAAATTAGTGGTGTCTTTATCAAAAGGAAATTACCTGCCATCTCTGGTAGGCTGGGGTTGGAGGATAAAGGTGATAGTGATTGTGATACTGTATCAGAATACCTAGGAATGTCAGAAGGCATATTCATAAATTCTCAGCAACATAGTTGTTTAACCACAACCTGAGCAAGGTTAACAAATAAATATTATAATTTGGACAGGGATACTCCAGAAGGTCTCATCCTTACACAAAGAATTATAGGTCACAAAAGAATGCTTAAAGAGGGAGGAGTCTTCTTCCCCAGAGATGTGCATACCACTTAGACATACAAGTAGCATCATACAGCCTGGACAATTTTCATATTTAGGAATGTGTGCCTTTGTGTGTGTGTAACAATAATCAATGCAAGAAGAGGCCATGAAATTTATAAAGAGTATCAGGGGTATATGGGTGTGCTTTCATGTAGGAATGGAAGGGGGAAATAATTTGATTATGTTATAAGCTCAAAAATCCAAATAATTGAAAAAAATTGAGTCCATTTATGTGATCATTTTCAAATTAATGAGTCTCCATTTTAATCAAGTTATCAAATCCAAAAGTCCACAAATTTAAGAGATTCATGTATTTTTATTTATGTTTAAAGATACTTCAACTAGATTACCATGGTATATGTCATAGAATTATTTGAAATTTTCACATTTTTGTAAGACTTTTGAGGCTGAGTTTTGTGTATTTCATGCTAACCTCAAATATTCAATTGATCTTCTTGTCTTCACAGTACAATTGCTAGAATGTACAATCATGGCTAGACTTTCACATATTAACAAACATAAAACACTGAATGAAAATGTGTATCTTTTCTTATTTCAAGTACATTTATAAAATATATCATCAAGTTTTTGTGAGTAGGAATTTTAATCAAAGTAGTTTTAGTGAGGTTTTTTTTATTTATAGTCAGAGACATGCATTTATTGATTTGTTCTTTGTCCATCGTAGATATAAGAGAAACGTACAAAACAGTAATTGTGGAATTAAATTTCTGCTTCACTTTTTAATTTCCCATCTTTGAGGTTTATGCTTGACCTTCATAACTGCCTGGATATTGCTTTCATGGTTTAATCGTAAATAATATGGCTATTCAAAGGCAATAATATCACATATGATGCACTTTTTCTAAGCAATAAAATGCATATGAAGACACTAAGTTTCAATAAAGGTTAATAAAGGTTTGGACTTCATTGCTACTTCCTGACAGTCTGGTAAATGAAGGCTGTGTTTGCTGGCAGGCCTCCGCAAAAGGTCATGTCGGGATTCCTTTATTCTATTAAATCCTTCTGGTCAGACCTGTAGTCTTTGAAATATTTTTTTCATCTGCTGTCTCTGCTCTCCATCCACCTCAACACATAGTATTGAAAGAAACTAACCAAAAAAGGAAGAAAAAGGGAAGATTTCACACTTGAGAAGTTATAAAAGCATAAGGTTATAGTTTATAGCTATTTTAGGATGGATTTTTTTCTCAATAGTAAGGAAAAGAGATGTAAGTAAATGGCTGAGTATCTTTACAGCAAAGGAGTTAAAAGCCATTTAAAAGAACTAAAAACTAATAAATAAATAACTACCTTAGCTCTTTTTCAAATCTTTATAATGGCTTATTTTAGTATTCTTTTAAAATAAATACTTTTTTTGACATATCCAAATATCACGTTGCATTTCCCAAGAAATAATTAGACAATATTGTTTTATTTGTGAAACTCGGGGTTCCTATGTTGGAGAACATCGTTATTAATCTAAAGCTATTTATCTAAACTCCTGTTGCCAAAATTGTCCTAAGCATCTTATGTGCACCACTTTCCATACAGTCATGTGCCTGGAGAAAATAATTAGTACAAGTATTAGTCTTTAATGTCAGTACAGACACACAGAATATTTATACACACTCAGTCTGGAGGGAAATTCCATTGTCATTTATTTTAAGATAAATTACCAGAGTAGCATGTTATAGTTTTCAATTTGTGACCATAATATATTACCTCATTTATTGAAGTCATGTTTTGTTTCTTTCAGTAGTGTTTGGTGATGTTTAGAGAAGTTACATCATTCTTAATTAAATTTATTATAATAAATATGAGTTTTCTTCTGCTATTAACAATATTAATTTTACCTTTTTCATGTTTAGAAGAACATAATGTTAATTTTATTATTTAATATTTTGTTAAGTTACTTTTCTAATTCATCCATTAATTTAAATTCATGTGTATGTTTTATGTCTTTCCTCTTTCTATCTAAAATACGCGTTCTATTTTATTTATGTATATTACATTGCAGTGACTTTTGCCTTATAACTTCAAACAGCATTTTTAGTTCTCTCTTCACATTCTCTTTTACTCTTTTAGTGAAACCTTTAAGTAAATAAAAATAAATACTTATACTGTTGGATTTTTTCTGCACCAATTAATTCAGGACTTTTATGTGATGTTAAATCATTTGCCCCTTTTCTTGCTATTTGCCTGTATTTGAATTGAGTCAATTCCAAATGATAAACACTGCATTTTTATCCCCTATAGTAATGTTTAGCATATAATACTTTCTTAATGATTCACTGGCATTAGTTTTATATCTTTTTATCATTTTTATTTTAAAAACAATGTCTTCTCATTTTATATACATATTCCAGTTCCCACTCCCTTCCCTCCTCCTTTTACTCCATCTTCCCCCCCTTCTCCCCCTATACACTCTTCAGAGAGGGTAAGGCTTCCCTTGAGGATTCACGGGACTCTGGTACCTCACTTTGAGGCAGGACCAACCAAGCTCCCCCTTGCCCCCATATCTAGGGTCAGCATGGTATCTCTCCAAAGAGAATGGGCTCCATAAGGCCAGTTCAATGACTAGTGATGAATCCTCGTCACACGGGAATGATCCCAGAGACAGCCCAAGCCACACTACTGTCACACATATTTAGAGTGTCTAGTTTAGTCCTATTCATGTTCCCCCCCGTTGTCAGTCCAGAGTCAGTAAGCTCCCACTAGCTCAGGTCAGCTGTTTCTGGGGGCATCCCCCAACTGGTCTTGAACCCTTAGCTCATATTATCACTCCTCTGCCTCTTCAATTGTATTCTGGGAGCTCAGGGCAGTGCTTAGCTGTGGATCTCTACATCTGCTTCCAAGAGTTCCTGGATGAAGGTTCTGAGGATAATACAGGTAGTTATCAATCTGATTCGGTAAGGGCAGTTCAGGTACCCTCCCCTCTAATGCTTAGGGTCTTAGCTAGGGTCACCATTGTGGATTCCTGGGAATTTCCCTAGTTCCAGGTTTCTTTCTAGGCCCATAATAACTCCCTCAAAGAAGATACCTCTTTCCTTGCTCTCCTTGTCTGTCCTTCTTACATCTCTACCATGAGATTCCCTTGTCTTCTCTTCCATGTTCCCCTTCATCCCTCCCCCATTTTGCCTTCTCTATACCCCCAAAGTTCTCCCAGTTTTCTCAGGGATCTTGTCTGTTTCCACTTCCCAGCAGGGTCCATGGGTATCTCTCTTAGTGTTCTCGTTGTTACCTAGCTTCTCTGGCATCATGGACTATAGGCTGGTTATCCTTCACTCTGTGTCTGTTATCCAGTTATGAGTGTATCTTTCTGGTCTATGTCATCTTACTCAGGATGATTGTTTTAGTTATACTCATTTCCCTGCAAATTTCAAGATGTCATTGATTTTACTGATGAGTAGTACAGCATTGTGTAAATGTACTACATTTTCTTTTTTATTTAAATTAGAAACAATCTTATTTTACGTATCAATCCAAGTTCCCTCACCCTCCCTTCCTCCCATACACCCAGGGACTCCCCCATTCCATCCCTCTTTAGCTCTTCAGGGAGGGTAAGGCCTTCCATGGAGGATCATCAAAGTCTGTCATATCATTTGGGGCAATGCCTAGATCTTCCCCCATGTGTTTAGACTAAGAGAGTATCCCTTTGCAAAATAGGCTCCCAAAGTCCACTGTATACTGGGATAAATACTAATCCACTATCAGAGGCCCCATAGACTGCCCAAGGCTCCTAACTACCACTCACATTCAGAGGGCCTGGTTAGGTCCAAATCTGGTTTTCCAGGTATCAGTTTAGGGTTCATGAGCTGCCTCTTTTGTCAGGTTATCTGTTTCTGTGGGTTTCCCCAGCCTGGTCTTGACCTCTTTGCTTATTACTCTTCCCTCTCTGCAACTGGATTCCAGGAATTCAGCTCAGTGTTTAGCTGTGGGTCTGTGATTCTGCTTGGATCAGCTACTGGATGAAGGCTCTGGGATGGCATATAAAGTAGTCATAATCCTCATTATAGGGGAAGGACACTTAAGGTAGCCTCTCCACTACTGCTTGGATCCTTGGGTCATTCTTGTAGATCTTTGGACATTTCCCTAGTGCCATATTTTCCTGTAAACCTATAACGGCTCCCTCTATTATCGTACCTCTTTACTTGCTCTCCTCTATTCTTCCCCTGACTCAATCTTCCTGCTCTCTCATGTCCTCCTTCTCCCTTTGTCTTTCTCCTAACTCCCTCTCCCCTCCCCCATGATCCCAATTTGCTCACAAGATCTTGTCCCTTTCCCCTTCTCTGGGTGACCATGTATGTCCCTCTTAGTGTTCTCCTTGTTTCCTAGCTCCTCTGGAGTTGTAGATTGTAGGCTGTTAATCCTTTTCTCTATGTCTAATATCCATATATAAGTGAGTACCTACTGTGTTTGTCTTTTTGTCACTGGGTTACCTTACTCAGGATAGTTTCTTCTAGTTCCATCCATTTGCCTGCAAATTTCATGATTCCATTGTTTCTTTTTTTCCTGCTGAGTAATACTCCATTGTGTAAATGTACCATAGTTTCTCTATCCATTCTTCAGTTGAAGGGCATCTAGGTTGTTTTCATGTTCTGGCTATTACAAATAATGCTGCTAGGAACATAGTTGAACAGATGTTCTTGCAGTATGAGTGTGCATCCCTTGGGTATATGCCCAAGAGTTGTATTGCTGAGTCTTGAGGTATATTGATTCCAAATATTCTGAAAAACTGCCATACTGATTTCCAAAGTGGCTGAATGGCAATGGAGGTAAAATCATCTGTAGAGCTTGTTTTGTGGATTGATTAGACTTAAATTTGGTTTTCATCATGATGAGAGATGTCATTCTGTAAATTTGTCTATTATTGGTTGTTGAATAAAGCACTGTTGGCCAATAGGGAAGCACGATAGGTGGGATTGGAGTCAAGGAGGTTTCTGGGAAAGAGAGACACAGGCAGACACCATGTAGACCACCAGAGTAAGAGGTATGGACCCCTTTCTCTGGTAAGAGAAATACTTAGATTAACAATTATGTGTTAAATACTTAAATCAGAGCTAGCCATTAAGAAACAAGCAAACGGCCAATAGCTTCATAATTAATATAGTGTCTTATGTGTTATTTGGGGACTGCAACTGTGCCAGCACCCAGATGGATGGCGAAGAACGCAACACATTACAGGATGTCTTTTTCTCCACCTATTGAGATTGAAAGGTATTGCTGAATATAGTTGTCTCCACTGGATTCTGTAATTGCTTCATGTTTTGATGACATCTTTTCAGGATCTTTTGGATTTTGTATACACATTGATAATTCAAGTATTATTCTAATAAAAAAGCACTCAGATGTTATTTGATCTTTTTCCTTGCATCTTTTAATATTATTTTTTGTTTTCTTTAAAGTTAATGTTTTTTGCTTATTTAATTGTCCATTCTATTTAGTGTTCTGTATTAATTTGTACATTGATATTCTCCTACTTTAATGTAGGGAAGTTGTCTTCAATGATTCTGATGAGAAATATTTTCTGTGCCTTTGATCTGGGTTTCTTTTCCTTACTTTATACCTATTATTTTTAGTTATTTTTTTCTTTTCAAGTTGTACTAGATTTACTGGAATTTTGTGCCAGGAATATTTCAGATTGAACATTTTGTTTGCCATTGGTATCCATTTCTCTTATGTGTCTACAATCCCTGAGGCTCTCATTTCCATATCTCATATTTTAGTGGTGAGGGTTACTGAGATTTCTGTTCAAGTTTGTGTACTACTCATTTCTATTTTCTCCCCAGCTTGGGTTTTCCTTATTGGTTCCATTTCCATATCTTGAAAAGTTTTCTTCATTTTATATCTCTGTTTGTATTTTTTGATTTAATTAATAGATTAATTAATGTCTTTCTTAGGGACCTTGACCACAGTCATAATTATTATTTTGAATCCATTGCCTTGTGCTTCATCTATATTGCATTAATCATGGCCTATTACCTTAAAGTAGCTAGTTTCTGGTAGAGACATACTGTTCTGAAATGTATTGAGCTGTGTTTTTATGTTGGTGTCTGTGAATGATTCTTTGTGATGATTGTAATTCTAAGTGCTGATATTTGTTTTTGTTTTTATTAGATGTTTGCCTCACTCTTTGGTTGCTGTCTCTGATTCTTAGGAGAGTGGTGACTGTGGATTGTCTGGTAGGGATTGTTTCTCAGATGCTGCTACATGTGGCCCTGGAGGGTCCCAGGTGGAACTTTTGCTAGCTACTTAGAGCTGACATTAAGGAATGGGATTGGGCCAAAGTGGGAACTTAAGAAGTGCTCCAGGATGAAGGAAAGCTGTATGTGTGACCATGATCTAATAGACTTCTGGGAATGGAGGCAGAGGGGAGGGAGAGGATATGGCAAGTTGTCTGCTTCAAACCTGAAGAAAAGATAGAAGGGATGGAAATACAGGATAGATGAAAGACAGAAGATTGCCTACCTGAGTCCTTGGCAGGCTTAGACTCTGGGTTTTTTAATTATAATGAAATGGTCAAAAAAGCTTCATATTTATTGTTGTAGTCCTTGGAAATTAAATTGTGGAAGTTAGAGAACAATAAATACATTCCACAACAAAGAAAAATAATGTAATTTATCAACAGAAAACCTGTCTAACAAGAGAAGAAATAAGCTGCTTAAATTAGGGTAAAATGATGCTGACAAGAAATTCAGAGTGATACAAGATGAATATTATGCAGTGGAAAAATTAATTAATATAAAATGACAGTCTTTCTATTTATAATTGATAATTGTAATACCTAACTGTATAGTGTAGAAATGTATTGGAGAACTACGGTGCATAAGTGAATACACAGAAGAAGCAGTGGGAGAAAAAGGGGAATTTAGAACATACAATTTAGAAGGTTTGAGATTAATTTGGATTTAGGTTCAGATGTGACAAATATTGAATTCTTGTAACAATGCAACTCATAAAATCTCTTGTTTTTTACTGATAAATGTTCAAAAGGGGTACTACTTTAGAAGAAAGTATGATACTTTCTTCTATATTTCAAGACTATTGACATAAAGATGTAATGTAGAGCCCTATTATTCATTCATTGTTCTGAAAATAATATCCATAAGCAGATGAGAGATGGAGGGGGCAGGAAGAGGGGAGTAAAAAATAAATTGTAAACCAGAAAATAATATCCACAGAAATGTTTATATGTCAAATTTTAGAAGAGTAAATATACCATTTAAAATATAATTGAATTTCTAATAAAATAGAAAAAGGGATTACTTAAGAAACTCATTTAAAAATCAAAGATGGAAGGAATCACACTCAGACATAATCAAATTAATTGTATAAATGCATGGAATGCTCAAAGAATATAATGATATTTTTTAAAGCTAAAAATGGAAGTCATCAAAAACAAGGTCAAGAAACAGGAATGTTACACACTTGGTTGATTTTTATTCAAGTAGAAAATTAACTTATTCAAATATGAGTACTCAAAATGAATTTTTGAAAAAGACATCATGTGTGTTTAAAAATGAAGTTTTAAATAACAAGTTCCAAAAATATTTAGTTTGCATTCATTAAAATTGAAATTTTTTTGTCAATGAGAACCCTAACATATATACTTACATACATACATACATACATACACACACATATATATATGTATACATATGCATATATATATTAAAATAGATAGTTTATTGAAAATATTGGAGCAACCATTGAAACTCCAAATTAAGAACATTAAAAAGTTTTCCTTTCGACTGGGTTTGAAGTGATTGGTCAGTCAGGAAACAGAATTTTGCATAATAATGAGTATGTGATTTTCCATCCCAATCACTCATGTAAAATCCAGGTCTAGTTCACATCTGTAACTCCAGCAATTATAATCTGAGTAGTTAACAGAGAAAGAAGGAAGGGGTCAGTTGAGAGGAATGAGAGTCGGAACAATAGAGAGCATATACTGTTTGGTGGAAAGTGGGTGTGTATTGGAAGAATTAGATGTGGATAATGGGAGTAGACTGATAAGAGCACATCACCTGCGAAGTGAATATTTTATAAAATGTTATAGACAAGGGAAATACAAGAAGAATAATGATAGGAAGTAAGGAAGTGAAACTAGCTCTATTTGCAGGTTACAAGATTTTTGACTAACAGACCCTATTTTGTCAACTAGAAAATTTTTGGATCTAATAAACAGTTACATTTAATCAGGAGACAAAAAGTATTTGAAAAATATAATATTCAATTATTCTGGCATTCTACTCTTTGACAAAATGAGGGGAAAATATATGTATTTCAAAGGAACTATCCCTGCATTAAGTATTTAGGAACACGTCTAATCAAAGAAGCAAATTGTAAGTGAAACATTCTTGTATTTCCTGCCAGTTTCAAAATAACCACTCTGAGGCTTAATATTCATTATAATTGTTTAGTCAGTCATATTACTGACTAGCTCTCACAATTAAATTAATCCATTTTTATTAGTTTATATTTTATCATGAGGCTCATGGCTTGGTACCTCACATCTTGCTTATCTGGTGGCTACATGATATCTACAAGATTTTACCTTCTTTCTCCCTGTATTTAGTGTGCCTTTCCTGCCTAGCTATATTCTGGCAAGTCATTAGCCAAAGCAGCTTTATTCATCAACCAATAAAAGCAACAAATATTTGCAACACACACCCATATCAATGAATGAACTCTACAACAAAAGTTTTAAGATACTGAAAGAAGAAATAACAGAAAATAGTAAGCTATAAAAAATAACTCATGTTCTTTATTAGGTAAAATTAACATTATAAAAATGTTCACATAACAAGTCAATTTACATAATTAATGTAACATGTATCACTATCCATATGTTACACAGGTTTAGAACAAAACAAATAAACAATGGACAATGAATAACCAAAACAATCCTAAAAAGTAACAGCAATGTTAGAGGGATTACAACATCCAGCCCAAATTATACTACATAGCCATAGAAATAAAGAAATCCTGATATGTAGAGTATAGTCTTCCTTGCCAGTTGCCTGAGCCCTGCTACAGTTTCAGCCCCCAAATAACACACTGGACACTATTTTAATTATAAAGCTGTTGGCCGTTTGTTTGTTTCTTACTGGCTAATTCTGACTGAAGTATTTAACCCATAACTGTTAATCTAAGTATTTCTATGACAGGAGAAAAGTATCCAGATCTCTTACTCCTCTGGCAGGCTACATCGTGTCTCCCTCTGACTCTGTTTTCTAGAATCCTCCTTGACTCCTAGTCCCAAATATCTTGCTTCCCTATTGGCCAACAGTGCTTTATTCAACAACCAATAAGAGACAGATTTACAGAATGACATCTCCCATCACTGGTACTGGCACAGAATTTTGTAAACCAAATGAATAGAGTAAAATCATAGGAATAAAGTAGCAAAGCTCTGCTTACTGAAATTTTAAAAGGAAGCAAAACATACTTTGAAAAAAGGATAGTCTATTCAACCATTTGTGCTGACTAAGCAGGATTTCCATGGGCAAAAGAATGAAATTAGATTTATATCTTCCAACTTGCAGGGAAATCAATAGAAAAGAGATAAAAGACCTTTACTTAAAACCAGAAACTTTCAAATGTAAAAGGAAGGGACAACTTCAAGGTATTGGGCCGGCAAGATCTTTTAAACTAGGACACCAGGAGCTCAGGAATCAACCCCAAGAATCAACATATGAATTTGTATAAAATTAAAATGTTTCTCTATAGCAAAGGAAGACAATGTTAAAGAATTGAAACATTGTTAGCTGACAGCCAACAGACTGGATAAAAAAATTGCCCATTATACTTCAAACAAGAGACTAATGTTCAGAATTTACAACAAACTTCAGAAATTAAATAACAAGGAAAATTGCCCATTGACAAATGGGCAAATGAACTGTATAGACATCATTATAAAGTACAAGTGACCAATAACTATTTTCGCTGTGACCAATATCCCCAACCACTGAAATAAAAATTAAAATGATTTTGAGATACCACCTCAACCAAATCAGAATGGCTACCATCAACTTATCTGAAAACAATTTTGGAGATGGTCTAGATAGAGAGAAACTCATATCTACAGTAGGTGTGTATCCAAATTGATACTACCATTTGATGGGGAATTCCTGTGTATATGTCAATAAAGCACTGTTGGCCAATAGGGAAGCAAGATAGGTGGGACTAGGAGTCAAGGAGGATTCTGGGAAAGAGAAACACAGGGAGTCACCATGTAGCCTCCAGAGGGTAAAAGGTCTGGACCCTTTCTCCGGTAAGAGAAATACTTAGATTAACAATTATGGGGTAAATATTTAAATCAGAGCTAGCCAGGAAGTAACCAAGCAAATGACCAACAGCTTCATAATTAATATAGCCTCCTGTGTTTTTATTTGGGAGTGATGTGACTCTGGAACCAAGCTGGTGGGAAGGCTGCACTCTACATATGGTTGTCAGGAGTGGGATTGAATTTCCATGTAGAATGACAAGAGCTTAAAGGGAATTTTAGAAAAAAAGAACAGAGAAGCACAGCATTTTTCTCAGGTGGGCTCTGTTTTGCTAGAGACAAGCAGAGACTCACATGGCTCACTTAAGGGAGTCTTCCTGACCCAGCATTAAAAAAAAAAACAAAAAGAAAAACACTAAGATTCTTTTAAGAGGCTCTACTCACAATTGAATGGTAAGCATGAGCATTCGGCAGTGGCAGTCCAAGCCTGCACCATGCTGCTGAGGTAGTGAGCTGGAGTCAAACTTATGCCTGCCATCTTGGAAAAACTGCAGTTTAAACAGCTATGGTTTTTAGCAGATGAGACACGTGGCCAGAAAAACATAAAGATACGCAAAAGTCAGATTCAGATGAAAAAAAAAAAACCTTTAAAAGTTTACAGTGTGGGAGTCCAGGAAACTAGAGAAGGCTGGGCGCACAGGGAAGTAGCTGTCCCTCTGGCATAATCAGGTAAACAGGCCAGCTTCCCGGCCTGTGTTCCAGAGCCTGCAGATCGCCTGGGAACTGCACAGAGCTCCCAATCCCGGCAGGAGCATCAGGTAAACAGGCCAGCTTCCCGGCCTGTATTCCAGAGCCTGCAGATCGCCTGGGAACTGCACAGAGCTCCCAATCCCGGCAGGAGCATCAGGTAAACAGGCCAGCTTCCCGGCCTGTGTTCCAGAGCCTGCAGATCACCTGGGAACTGCACAGAGCTCCCAATCCCGGCGGGAGCCAAGCACCCCAGACTCCAGATCTTCTCTCCCACCAACGAGTCCAGGAAACTACAGAAGGCTGGGAGCACAGGGAAGTAGCTGTCCCTCTGGCATCATCATGTAAACAGGCCAGCTTCCTGGCCTGTGTTCCAGAGCCTGCAGATCGCCTGGGAACTGCACAGAGCTCCCAATCCCGGCGGGAGCCAAGCACCCCAGACTCCAGATCTTCTCTCCCACCAACGAGTCCAGGAAACTACAGAAGGCTGGGAGCACAGGGAAGTAGCTGTCCCTCTGGCATCATCAGGTAAACAGGCCAGCTTCCCGGCCTGTGTTCCAGAGCCTGCAGATCGCCTGGGAACTGCACAGAGCTCCCAATCCCGGTGGGAGCCAAGCACCCCAGACTCCAGATCTTCTCTCCCACCAACGATTCCAGGAAAGGAGAGGAGGCTGGGAGTACAGGGAAGTAGCTGTCCCTCTGGCATCATCAGGTAAACAGGCCAGCTTCCCGGCCTGTGTTCCAGAGCCTGCAGATCGCCTGGGAACTGCACAGAGCTCCCAATCCCGGTGGGAGCATCAGGTAAACAGGCCAGCTTCCCGGCCTGTGTTCCAGAGCCTGTAGATCGCCTGGGAACTGCACAGAGCTCCCAATCCCGGCGGGAGCCAAGCACCCCAGACTCCAGATCTTCTCTCCCACCAAAGAGACCAGGAAACTACAGGAGCCAGGGAGACCAGGGGAGTAGCAGTTCCAGATCAGGTACAACAGGACCCAGCATAGGGTCCAGGGGACCAGGTAGGAGGCTAAGCGCCCCAGATTCCTGTTCTTCTCTACCCACGGACCAGCATTTGGACAAGGCATAGAAGAACCACCAGATTACTGGACTTACTAGCACCCACCAAAAGGGAACTCTGGTCCCCAGACCAGGAAGGGGATCTTTCTGCACCCACTAGAAGAAGAGATGGGAAAGAGACAATACAAAAACACAGTCAGCAACAGAAAAACAAATATGACACCGCCAGATTCTAGAGACTCCACACCAGCAAGACCCCAATATTCCAACGCGAAGGAAGCAGAAGAGAACGACCTTAAAAGCACTTTCATGAAAATGATAGAGGCCCTAAAAGAGGATATTGGAAAATCCCTCAAAGAAATGGAAGAAAAAAAACCAAAAAATGCAAGAAATGGAAGAAAAAACAAACCAAAAAATGCAAGAATTGGAAGAAAAAACAAACCAAAAAAGGCACGAAATGGAAGAAGAAATGAAGCAAAAAATGCAAGAAATGGAAGAAAAAGCAAAGCAAAAAATGCAAGAATTAGAAGAAGAAACATACCAAATAAGGCAGGAAATGGAAGAAGAAACAAAGCAAAAAATGAAAAAAATGGAGGAAGAAACAAACCAAAAAAGGCAGGAAATGGAAGAAGAAACAAAGCACAAAATCCAAGAAATGGAACAAAAAGCAAACCAAAAAAATGCAAGAAATGGAAGAAAGAACAAACCAAAAAATTCATAAAAGGCAACAAATGGACGAACAGATAAACAGAAAATTGCAAGAAGCAATGCAAACGCTGCAAGGGTTGAAAACTGAAATAGAGTCACTAAAAAAAACACAATCTGAAGAAAGGCAGAAAATAGAAAAGCTGGACAAACAGTCAGGCACTACCAATACAAGCATTACCAACAGAATAGAAGAGATGGAAGAGAGAATCTCAAGTGTTGAAGATTCATTAGGAGAAATGGATTTATCAACCAAAGAAAACCTTAAATCCAACAAATCCTAAACACAAAACATCCAGGAATTATGGGACACCATGAAAAGACCAAACCTAAGAATAATAGGTATAGAAGAAGGAGAAGAAATCCACCTCAAAGGGGCAGAAGGCATATTCAACAAAATCATAGAAGAAAACTTTCCCAACCTTGAGAAAGACATGCCAATGAAGGTACAAGAAGCCTACAGAACACCAAATAGAGTGGACCACAAAAAAAATCCCCTCGCCACATAATAATCAAGACCCCAAACATACAGAATAAAGAAAGAATATTAAGAGCAGCTAAGGAAAAAGGTCAAGTAACATATAAAGGCAGACCTATCAGAATTACACCTGATTTCTCCATGGAAACTCTGAAAGCCAGAAGGTCCTGGATAGATATTCTACCTACACTAAGAGACCATGGATGCCAGCCCAGACTACTATACCCGGCAAAGCTCTCAATCACTATAGACGGAGAAAACAAGATATTCCATGACAAAACTAGATTCAAGCAATATGTGTCCACTAACCCAGCCCTACAGAAAATTTTGGAAGGAAAACTCGAACCCAAGGAAGCTAACTACAACCAGAAAAACATAAGCATTAGAGAATCCCTCTCTACCAACAGCCAAAAGAACAAAGGGGTGAAATTCCACCCATAATTCCACCAACAACAACCATCACAAATCGAAGAAGGATGAGAAATCAATGGTCATTAATATCCCTCAATATTAACGGCCTTAACTCACCCATAAAAAGACACAGACTAGCAGAATGGATTCGAAGACAGAACCAATCCTTCTGCTGCATACAAGAAACACACCTCACCCTCAAAGACAGACATTACTTGAGAGTTAAAGGTTGGGAAAAAATTTTTCAATCAAATGGACCCAAGAAACAAGCAGGGGTAGCAATCCTAATATCTAACAAACTAGACTTTAAAATAAAATCAATCAAAAGAGATGAAGGAGGTCATTACATACTCATCACAGGTGAAACCCACCAAGATGAAGTGTCTATCCTGAACATCTATGCCCCAAATACAAAGGCATCCACATTCGTTAAAGAAACATTATTAGAACTTAAATCTCATCTAAAGCCCCACACAGTTATAGTGGGAGATTTCAACACACCACTCTCACCACTAGACAGGAATACCAGACAGAAACTCAACAAAGAAGCAAAGGGTCTAATAGAAGTAATGACCCAACTGGGATTAACAGATATCTATAGAACATTTCATCCACATAAAAAAGAATATACCTTCTTCTCACCACCACATGGAGCCTTCTCAAAAATCGACCACATACTTGGCAACATATCAAACCTCAGCAGCTACAAAAAATTGGAATAACTCCATGCATCTTATCAGACCACCATGCCTTAAAATTAGAATTCAACAACAACACAAATTACAGAAAACCTACAAACTCATGGAAATTGAATAATGCTCAACTGCACCATCCCTGGGTCAAAGAGGAAATAAAAAAAGAAGTTAAAGACTTCCTCGAATTCAATGAGAATGAAGACACAACATACCCAAACCTATGGGACACTTTGAAAGCAGTGCTACGGGGAAGTTCATAGCACTAAGTGCTCACATGAAGAAACAGGAAAACAGTTATACCAGAGAATTAACATCACAGCTAAAAGCTCTAGAACACAAAGAAGCAAACTCCCCCAGGAGGAGTAGACGCCAGGAAATAATCAAATTGAGGGCTGAAATCAACAAAGTAGAAACCAGGAAAAAAATACAAAGAATCAATGCAACAAAGAGTTGGTTCTTTGAGAAAATCAACAAGATAGACAAACCTTTGTCCAAACTTACCAAACAGCAGAGAGTGAACACGCAAATTAACAAAATCAGAAATGAAAAGGGGGACATAACAACAGACTCTGAGGAAATCCAGAGAATCATTAGGTCATACTTTGAAAACCTGTACTCCACAAAATTCGAAAATTTAAAGGAAATGGATGACTTCCTGGACAGCTATCATTTGCCAAAACTAAATCAAGAGCAGATAAGCAATTTAAATAGACCTATAACCCCTATGGAAATAGAAGCTGTCATCAAAAGTCTCCCAACCAAAAAAGTCCAGGTCCAGATGGCCTCAGTGCAGAATTCTACCACAAATTCAAAGAACAGTTTATACCAATTCTTCTCAAAGTGTTCCACACAATAGAAGCAGAAGGGTCTTTGCCAAACTCTTTCTATGAGGCTTCAATTACCTTGATCCCCAAGCCACACAAAGATACAACCAAGAAAGAGGACTTCAGAAAATATCCCTCATGAACATTGATGCAAAAATACTCAATAAAATACTGGCAAATCGGATCCAAGAACACATCAAAACAATCATTCACCACGATCAAGTAGGTTTCATCCCAGGGATGCAGGGATGGTTCAACATACGAAAATCCACCAACGTAATCCACCATATAAACAAGCTGAAAAACAAAAATCACATGATCATCTCACTAGATGCTGAAAAAGCCTTTGACAAAATCCAACACCCCTTCATGATAAAGGTCTTGGAGAGATCTGGGATAACAGGGACATACTTAAACATAATAAAAGCCATATACAGTAAACCAACAGCCAACATCAAACTAAATGGACAGAAACTCAACGCAATTCCTCTAAAATCAGGAACAAAACAAGGCTGTCCACTCTCTCCATACCTTTTCAACATGGTACTTGAAGTTCTAGCTATAGCCATACGACAACAAAGGGGGATCAAGGGGATACAAATTGGGAAGGAAGAAGTCAAACTTTCACTGTTTGCAGACGATATGATAGTTTACATCAATGACCCAAAGAACTCTACCAGGGAACTCTTACAGCTGATTAACACCTTCAGCAAAGTGGCAGGTTGCAAGATCAACTCAAGAAAGTCAGTAGCCCTACTATATACAGATGATAAAAGGGCTGAAAGAGAAATCAGAGAAACATCACCCTTTACAATTGCCACAAACAACATAAAATACCTTGGGGTAACGCTAACCAAACAAGTGAAAGACCTGTATCGTAAGAACTTTGAATCTTTAAAGAAAGAAATTAAAGAAGCCCTCAGAAAATGGAAAGATCTCCCATGCTCTTGGATAGGTAGGATCAATGTAGTAAAAATGGCAATCCTGCCAAAAGCAATCTACAGATTCAATGCTATCCCCATTAAAATCCCAGCACAATTCTTCACAGACCTTGAAAGAACAATAATCAATTTTGTATGGAAAAACAAAAGACCCAGGATAGCCAAAACAACCCTGTTCAACAAGGCAACGTCCGGAGGCATCACTATCCCTGACCTCAAGCTCTATTTTAGAGCTATAGTCCTGAAAACAGCTTGGTATTGGCACAAAAATAGACAGGCAGACCAATGGAATCGAATTGAAATCCGGGTATTAACCCACACACGTACGAACATCTGATCTTTGACAAAGAAGCTAAAAATATGCAATGCTTCCAAGTTCTGGCTATTACAAATAAACTTGAGAAAGTGCTCAACATCCTTAGCCATCCGGGAAATGCAAATCAAAGCAACTCTCAGATACCATCTCACTCCTGTCAGAATGGCTAAAATCAAAAACACCAATGACAATTTATGCTGGAGAGGATGTGGTGAAAGGGGGACACTCCTCCATTGCTGGTGGGAGTGCCAACTGGTTCAGCCACTTTGGAAAGCAGTATGGAGATTCCTCAGAAAAATGGGAATAAACCTACCACAAGACCCAGCAACTGCACTCTTAGGCATATATCCAAAAGATGCCCATTCATATAACAAAGATGTCTGTTCCACTATGTTCATAGCAGCTTTATTTGTAATAGCCAGAACTTGGAAGCAACCTAGATGTCCCTCACCCGAAGAATGGATAGAGAAAATGTCGTACATCTACACAATGGAGTACGATTCAGCAGAAAAAAATAATGGAATCATGAGATTCGCAGGCAAATGGATGACACTAGAAGAAACCATCCTGAGTGAGGTAACCCAGTCACAAAAAGAGAAATATGGCATGTACTCTCTCATATATGGATTTTAGACATAGATCTGGGGAGTGCCAGCCTACAATCCTATTGCCAGAGAGTCTGGGAAACAGAAACTTCATTTACTGGCTGGTTAAGTACTGAGCTGAACTCAAGAAAGCCAGTATCAGAGAGGGAGGACTGATGATCAAAGGGATTAAGACTGGGCTGGTTGAACCCCCAGAAACAGCTGACCAGACAAAGGTTAACTCTTGATTCCCAGCCTGGGAATCCAGCATGGGACTGATCAAGACCCCCTGAATCTGGGTGTCAGTGAGGAGGCCTAGGTAATCTATTGAGCCTTGGACAGCAGATCAGTACCCATCCCAAGTATACACACGGTCTCTGGACTCCCATAGAACAATGTGAGGTGCACTCTCACCCTGAACTCTTGGGGAAGGGTCTAGGCCCTGCCCTATATGAAATGACAGACTATGGACACCCCCATGGAGGGCCTCACCCTCCCTGGGGGAATGAGGGGATAACGGGGGGGGGGGAAGGGGGGAGGGCACGGGAGGAGGGGAGGGAAAGGGAGAGGGACCTCGTACTGACTTGTGAAGCAACCTTGTTTCTTATCTAAATTTAAAATGGAAAATAAAAAAAAATTAATAAAAAAAAGTTTACAGTGTGTTAAAAATATATGTAGGATTGAGAAAGAAAAAGAAATGGCCTAGTGGTAAATAAATAGAGAAGCTGGCTGTGGTGGCACAAGCAAGTAGGATTTGCTGCAGAGGAAGAGGCATGGGGAATTCCAGAGAAACCCTGTCTCAGAGAAACAAATAAATAAATAAAAGTAAAAGAAATAGAGTAATAATAATAGATAAATAAATAAGCTATATAAAATACACAGAGATTCTGGATACTGTATGCTATTGTGTTTTCAGTTTTTTGATTGCTAAAGAAGAAAAAACTGCTAAAGTATACTTGATTATAAATGCTGCTGAATTAATCCATCTTATATATTTCAAAAATGCTTCGACTTCTAATTTTAAATATAAAGACCGGTTATTTGGGAAAAGAGCTTATGGTTTTCTGTTTGTTTGTTTGTTTGTTTATGTATCAACAAAAATGGAAAGCTGTGCTTCCATCCTCCTCTCTTGGGTACTATGCATATATGCATATCTTTCAGGTTCTTTCCTGTTTCTCAGACTCTCTATCTGTGGAAGTGCAGACTGGCACTATCCTGATCCATATCTAAAATCCATATATGAGTGAGTACATACCATGTTTGTCTTTTTGCGACTGGGTTACCTCACTCAGGATGGTTTCTTCCAGTGCTATCCATTTCCCTGCGAATTTCAAGATTCCATTGTTTTTTTCTGCTGAGTAATACTCCATTGTGTAAATGTACCACATTTTCTCTATCCACTCTACAGTTGAGGGGCATCTAGGTTGCTTCCAGGTTCTGGCTATTATAAACAATGCTGCTATGAACATAGTGGAGCAGATGCCCTTGTTGTATGAACCTGCCTCATTTGGATAAATGCCTAAGAGTGGAATTGCTGGGTCTAGTGGTAGATTAATTCCCATTTTCCTGAGGAATCTCCATACTGATTTCCAAAGAGGCTGTATGAGTCAGGACTCCCACCAGCAGTGGAGGAGTGTTCCTCTCTCTCCACATCCTCTCCAGCATAAATTGTTTTCGGTGTTTTTGATTCTAGCCATTCTGACAGGAGTAAGATGGTATCTCAGAGTTGTTTTGATTTGCATTTCCCTGATAGCTAAGGATGTTGAGCACTTTCTTAAGTGTCTCTTGGCCATTTTAGCCTCCTCTACTGAGAATTCTCTATTTAGCTCTGTACCCCACCTTTCAAGTGGATCCTTTGGTGTTTTGGAGACTTGTTTCTTGAGTTCTTTGTAAATTTTGGAGATTAGCCCTCTGTCAGATGTAGGGTTAGTGAATATCTTTTCCCATTCTGTGTCCTGCCTTTTTGTCTTTTTGACTGTGTCCTTTGCCTTACAGAAGCTTTTTAGTTTCAGAAGGTCCCATTTGTTAATTGTCGATCTCAGTGCCTGTGCCACTGGTGTTATGTTTAGGAAGTGGTCTCCTGTACCAACTCGTTGAAGAGTATGTGGGGGGGAGTGGGACCCGGGAAGAATAGAGGGGGTAAAGAGGAAGGGAGTTGGTCGTGGGGGAACAGGAAGTTGAGGGGGTGGGGGTAGAATAGGGGGAAGAGGGAATCATAGGATCGAAGACAGATCAGGCACCAGAGTGACCTCGAGTGATCCTAAGGTATAACATCAATTGGCAAGCTAAGCAATAGTAGAGGGACCACCTCGAATGCCCATTCCTGATAATGAACTTGATGTCTATAACCATCCGGGAGCCTTCATCCTGTGACTGATGGAAGCAGAGGCAAACACACAACTAATCACTGAACTGAACCCAAGGAACCCAGTGACAGAGAGAGGAGTGATGAGCAAATTGGCAAAGAATGGGCTGGCAAAACCAGCAGAGACAGCTGATCTGAACAGGGGAGTGCTCTTGGACCCCAGACCGACAGTGGGGAGGCTGGCATGGGACTGATCTGGACCCCCCCAAATGTGAGTGTCAGTGAGAAGCCTGGGCAACCTATGGGGCCCTGAGCTGTGGATCAGTGTCTATCCCTGGTATACAAACTGTCTTCATGTGCCTATAGCACAAAGAGAGATGCTCTCTCAGCCTGGACTCTTAGGGGAGTGCCTTGACCCTACCAAGAATAAAATGACAGACTCTAGATATCCCCTATGTGGACGGATTTGGCAATAGGGTGGGAGGGGGGGGGAAGGGGAGTGCGGGAAGAGGGGAGGGAGAGGGAACTGGGATTGACATGTAAAACAAGCTATTTAAAATTAAAATAAAAAATATAAAAAAAAAATGGAAAGCTGTGGATTCCTTCCAGGCTTCTGTGGTTTGAAGAACCAAGACCTCCAGAAGCAGTTGCCCAAGTGATTCAACATCTAAAACAGCTAAGATGATGCTGCCTTACAGACCCCCAAAATAAGGACTTATACAGGTTTCTGAGTTTTGTCATGATCCCCATGTATGAAGAGCACCCCCATCTATCAGGAAGCAGTTTGCAATGAGTGATGTCCAATTCCCATATTGGTTATAAATCTTTGTTTTTATTTAAATGGGGTTGCTTATAATTGGTTAATGATAATGGTAAAATGGGGATTATGGTATGGAAATGAATACATGGTATGGGTATGGTTTTTCATTTATTGATACAAATTCAAGGTCAATTTTGTAATGTGTAGATTTCTCCTCTTGATTAAGTATTGTGCTTATTCTGATCTTTTAAAATGTAGTGCATAATTAAATAAAGAATATAGATAGTTAATTATAATAGGCAGAACTTATAGTTAGGTTAATTAGGTTTTCCAGATATACAGAGATATATTTGACATAGATAGTCTTCAGAACATTCAAAGACCTTCAGAAAAATGGCATTTAAAATGGTTTAGGGTTTTTCTTGACAATGAGAAATGTCTGCTCCTGGCACATCAATTACATCTGAGAGGAAGATGGGCATCAAAGAAACTCATTATGGAGTTTGCTTTCAATATGGTAAGATTAGCCATTTGGGTAAGAAATTGCTCTTGCCTGGACTGCTTGACTGTTGTTTTATAAACTGAACATGCAGGACCCACAGGAAAGTAACTGCTGAACTCAAACAGTCCTTCAGGGTTCCTGATTTATGGAAGAGTCTGCCAGACTTTCCACAGGACACAGAAAATGACTGACAGACTGCCAATGCAGATGGACAGTTTGAAATATCCTGCTTTACTAAGAAGTGTTCCAGATACTCTGTGGCCTATGGGCTGAAGACAGATACCCCAAAATTATAGGGGAACGTCAGGTGACTGTCGACGCAGCAAGATGTCTCTGTCATTCTTAGTGATTATATATTATCTTTCTGTGGTCTTTGATGGAGTTGAAGATAGATAGTTATAATTATAGTTGTTTTAGTTATGATAAAAGATAAGCTACTTATAAGACTTTAGACTCACAAAGATAGGATAGTATTTTCTTTAAATCATACTAAATGATAATGGACAAAATATTGTATCTATGTTCTTACTTGATAACTGTTCTGTTATATAAAATTTGACTATGTTAAAGTTAAAACCTTTCTTTTTATTTAGACAGAAAAGAGGACATGATGGGGATGTCCTATGTTTATGTACATAAACCACTGTTGACCAATAGGGAATCAAGATAGGCGGGACTAGAGGTCGAGGAGGATTCTGGGAAAGAGAAACACAGGGAGTCACCATGTTGCCTCCAGAGGAATAAAAGTCTGGACTCTTTCTCTGATAAGAGAAATACTTAGATTAACAATTACGGGGTAAATACTTAAATCAGAGGTAGCCTGTAAGAAACCAAGCAAATGGCCAACAGTTTCATAATTAATATAGCCTCCTGTGTGTTTATTTGGGACTGATGTGGCTCTGGAACCACACTGGTGAGAAGGCTGCACTTTACAACCATTGTGGAGAACAACTTAGAATCTTCTCAAGAATTAAAAAGGGAATTGTCATGTGAGTCAATGATTTTCACTCCAGGATATATACCTAGAGAACTCCATACACCAACATAGAAATGTTTGCATCTCTACTAAAATCCACCATCTTTTTCATCAGTGTATGAACGATATCAAAGACCTCACCATAAATCCAGCTACACTGAAACAATTAGAAGAAAATGGTGGGTGGTACACTGGAATGAATTGTTACAGGAGACCGCTTCCTGAACATAACATCAGTAGCACAGACAGTGAGGTAACACTTAATACATAGAACCTCCCGAAACTGAGAAGCTTCTGTAAGGCAAAGGACATATTCAATGAGACAAAAAGGCAGCCCAGAGAATGGGAAAAGATATTCATTAACCCCACATCTGACAGAGGGCTGATCTCCGAAATTTACAAAGAACTAAAGATGCAAGTCTCCAAAACACCAAAGGATCCAATTAAAAAGAGGACTATAGAACTACATAGAGATGTCTCAATAGAGGAATCTAAAATGGCTGAGAGGCACTTGCAAAAGTGCTCAAAATCCTTAGCCATCCGGGAAATGCAAATCAAAACAACCTTGAGATATCATCTTACTCCTGTCAGAATTGCTAAAATCAAAACTGCCAATGACAGTTTATGCTGGAGAGGTTGTGGAGAAAGGGGAACACTCCTCCACTGCTGGTGGGAGTGCCAACTTATACAGTCACTTTGGAAATCAGTATGCAGACTCCAACAACATATTTTTGTTTTGGAAGCAGTATGTCATTTTATTCCAACAGGCAGGAACTGAGGTAGGGATTGTAAATCTCAGGATGGGGCAACGTAGGCAGGAACTGAGGTAGGGATTGTGAATCTCAGGATGGGGCAACGTGATATGGGAAGTAAGGTCAAGTAACATTCCACCAAGCGGGCAAGGAGCTAGGCAGGGGGCCTTCTTACATCAGGCCTGCTGAGTTACCCCCACAGGGAGGTTGCAGACCAGAGACAGGGCGTCAAGCTCTAGGTTCAGGAGGTTATACTGCACCTCACATCCAAGCCTTCTTAGGTCCAACAGAGGCATCCTCTTCTTGGCTGTGGGTTTCTTATGCAACAGCCTATGACATATATAAAGAAGCCCCATTTAAACTATTTATGTTTGCGTGTGTGTGTGTGTGTGTGTGTTTGGATGTTCCTACAATAAGTAGGTTTCCACATTTTCCACATTTTCAAATGACTTTAGTGTTAGTCATCCCTGTCCATACTCCATCATCTACCTGCCCTCTCACTTGACCCATGTGGTCCTTCTTGCTCTCCCAGTTCCCATTTCTTCCTTACACCATCTGCATTTGGTCTCCCCTCCTTTAAAAGCATGCCCACCCCTTACTATTTCCCTGACCTCTATGGGAATGCCAATTTATTTTTTTATTATTCTTTTCTATTTTTGAAATAAAAAAATTATAGAAATTTTTTCACATTTTACTTCCAGGTCCCTCTCCAAGTTTAAATAAACTATTCAGTATTTGAAAAGAGAGTAAATAATTAAGTTCTAAATAAAAGCTACCTTTTTCTGGAATGTTACACTGGACTAATAACTAAATGTCAATAAAATGGGATGGAAGTATTCATGTGGAATTTATATTATTCCAAAGCTGGAATGAAAGTTTATAGTGAAGAGAAAAAATATGTTGTTTTATGTCAGATTTTAGAACTGAAAGGACAGTGGGTAGGAATTTAAGAAAACTATATAACTCTGAAATTTACCTTGTAATAACTTATCATTATTTTTGTTAACTACTTAAATAATGACACAATATTTTGGCATATTAAAAATAGGGAGAATAGGCTGTGATGAACATGTGAGTGTTCTAGCTAGGTCAAATGGTATATGTACCTTTAATGCTTATGGACTATTTCCTCTTTTAAATATTAATGGCTTACTATTAGCTGTAACATAACAGAAATATTTTCCTTATAGTATTTTCCAGTGATTTTTTTGTTTTGTAAACATAATCAGTAAATCTAATGGAACTAAACTATTGATGCCCTCTTCCAATTAGTATTTCTACTAGTGACTTTTGAATACATTTACTCTTTATGAAGCTAACTTATTGTTATAGATACTAGAAAAGATTTTTGCATTTACTCTAAAAGTGTTCTGCACAACCAAACTGAAATAATCACACACATTGTTTTTTTCATTTAACAGAAAGAAAAAACAAGGGAAGATAAAAATTAATGTTCTATTGATACATTAACACTTTTTGCAAGAAATATTGTGTAAACCAGGCAGTCATATATACTTAATATTCTTATAAAATATTTCTCTCAACATTTTATACCATAAAAATAGACTGTCTCCTAGCCGGGCGGTGGTGGCGCACACCTTTAATCCCAGCACTCGGGAGGCAGAGGTAGGCGGATCTTTGTGCGTTCGAGGCCAGGCTGGACCAATAGCCTCCGAAACAATACAGAGAAACCCTGTCTCGTAAAAACCAAAAAAAAAAATAGACTGTCTCTTTTGATGTGAAAATAATTGATTACTCATTCTGATATAGTGCATACTGAAGGTCCACAGTGAATTCCTGTTGAGGTTTATGTCTCTAACAGTAATTCTTGACAACTTACTAAAAACACTAAGCTGAGATTTCAATTAGAATTTTCACTAAAACAACATAAAATAACATATGTTGAACAGTGTTCTCTTGGTCATTCTCAAAATGGATCAAAGACCTAAATGTTAGAGGCAAACCCTGAAATATACAGGATTGACAAGGAAGTGCTCCACAAAGCCAGTGAATACTCAGCCTTGATAGAGTTGATATGGGACTTGGTATGCCAGACTTCAGTGACTCCCCAAGGAAGGCTTTAACCCTCTGAGGAGTGCATGGGTTGTGGAAGGGGTGAGATGAGATCAAGGGAAGAGAAACTGCATTGCTATGTAAAATAAAAATAAACTTTAAAAAAGGTAGGGCTCTTCAACATATATACTAAAATGAGTGCTTTCTGAGTAGCAATCCTGTCATTTTAAAAAGTAACTAAAAAATAAAACTGTAAAAGCCTATTAGCCAGGCTCTGGTGGCACACACCTTTAATTCCAGCACTCTAGAGGCAGAGGTAAGTAGATTTCTGTCAGTTTGAGGTCAGTCTGGTCTTCAAAGTGAGTTCCAGGTCAGTTTCCAAAAACTAAAACCAAAAAGAAAAAAGACTGTAAAATATATCATTAAAAAAATGAGTTTCCAGAGATATGCTGCAAGAGTTGGCAATACTGTTCTTAAAATTCATGGATTATTTTTATGAAAATCCCAGGGATCAGCCTGGGATTCCTCCCTATACTTCACAATCTCCCTTATTTCAAAAACAATGGAAGCTACTATCATTACTCTTGGGATGTGCTCCAGGGCTAGATCCTAAGACTTTATTGTTCAATGAACAAAGAACTCTATATGATTTATCAAAATAACCCTAGATATAACTGAAAGAGGCTAAATTAGCTTATTAGAGTTATTTGAATTCTTATTTTTACCACTACGCAAAACATAAGAGTTAAGGTGTATAATCATCCCATGATCCCAATAATGGATACATACATAAACAATATGTGAGATGTGTTCATATGGGGTTTTGTTCCACAATGAATGACATGAATATTAACACATCTTTACTCATATTTTACCTAAGAAATTTTTAAAAGACACATATACTATATGCCTATATACCACTTGTTTGCCTGGTGCTCTTGAATGACAGAACAGAGCATCAGATACTCTGGAACTGGGGTTTTAGATGGCTTTGAACTGCCATGTAGGTGCTGGTAATAGATTTCTGGTCCTCTGGAGTACCAACCAGTGCTCTTAACTGCTGACTTTTTATAATTATTTTAATTTGCCTCTCCACTGTGATACTTGAAAACTTAGTTTTAACAGGTCAGATGAGCTGCTATGTTAAATATTTAAACTAGAATTACCTGCTTTAATAAAAGTTTAAGAGGCAATTTGGAGACATTTCTAGATAAAGACAAATATTACTATTACTATAAAACTTCCATAATGATAGAAATTTTTGTGATAGGAAATTTATTTTTTTCTTTTTATTCATTTTACATACATACCAACCACAGTTTTCCATCCCTCTTAAGTTTAAGTAGTTAAAGGATGTAGATATACAAAGTTTCATTTTGAACTTTTCATAAAAAATGGAATACATATTTAAAAATCATCTTTGTTTTGTGTGCTTAACCTACAGGACATATGGAAGTTAATAAATTATAAATTTGCAATTTTCTTGGAAAGATACATGTATATAGGGAGAAGAGAGTGAATACAGGTAAAATGAAATTAGATGGGGAGACTACTGGGAACAAAACATTTCAAAAAGATCCTAGATGGAGACACAAGAGGGCAGGAGAAGGCATAACCAAAATTAAGTATTCACAAATAAATTATAGGACCCTATGATCTTATAACCTTGTATAATACATTAAGAGATGAGTGGAAAACATGTGGCACAAGATAACACAAAGTGGGAATCCTATGAACTAAAAAATGAGCCCAGGGACAGAAGCAGGCAATGGGTAAAAGGCAGGGTAGAGAGCAATTAAACCAAACAGGGTAAATAGAGAAGTCTTATTGCAACCCAATGCCTTTTGGAACTAATTAAAAATACAATTTTTAAAAGGGATCTTGAATAGAAGTACTTCAAATTAGTGAATAGCATTACTCTCAGAATATATGCATTCTTAAATGAAAATATTATTATCAGGCATTGATAACTTCCATACTAGTTATTTGTCAGAGATGGCTCAGGAAGTTCAAAACTGTAAAACTATTAATGTTGCTCTTGAATTCTCAACATAGCTAGATGGCAAGATCCTTGAATGAAGACACTATGTACTTTGTAGGACCCAGAGAACCTAGCAAGATACCCCTTGTCTGCTTTCCCACTCTTACAATGTTGCTAGGTGAATAGAAAATACACCAGTCGTCTTACCTAGAACTGGGACAGACATGCTACAATATGAACATTGCTGGGGAAGATGTGCCAACTGATGTAGTAGCTAGGAATTATCTTAGGAGTGAGCAACTGGCCTCTTGATTTTACTTGATGCTTGTTCTACAGAGGGGGATTCATGGCTGATATTTTGAACATGGTCAAAACATTGGCTATGAAGAATTTGTTAATGTTCTCTAAGTGATTATAGTGTCAAATGATCTTCTAAATATTTAGTTTATATCAATAGATTTGTGTTGCCACTAATCTTGGTCAGGAGCCTTATTGCAGTAGATAGTGGTTAATGCAGAGATACATAACTATTGTAAATGCTTGGAGTAAGTGACTAAGTGTGATTAAAAGTGGTTGGGATATGTTTACCAACTTTCCTCTCCCAAAGCTTTGGAGAGAAATCATATTTGTCTGTTTGGACCTGGCTTTATCTTACTCAGAAAAACAGTTGTAATAAATTCCATTCATTTACCTGTGGGCTTCATCACTTCAGTTTCCTTCACAGCAGCATGCAAACTCTAAAGCGAAGAACAATACAGCACAGTGACAAAAAGTGGTGAGGAGAGTATTTAATGGGAAAAGGAGTGGAAACATCATAAAAGCCAAAAGAAATAGATGACTGCAATGTAACCATGTTTCCTAGATGCATCAAAGTATTTACACATATGAATTCATACTGGTTGTGAGCTCAATGCAGGTAAAATCCTAGCATGAACGGGGCAATGATCATGAAATCTTATCCCAGTTGAGGAATTATCAGTAATCAGTAAGTGGAAGAGGAAATATTACCTTCCTTTAAAGTCTTGCTCTTGATAGGTCTGACATTGTATGTCCACATACTTAGTCAACATCAATAATAGGACTCTGAGTAAAAAATAGGAGAACACAATATTGTGTAGGAATAGAATGAGGGAAAAGAATCTGAAAGGAGATATAGTAGAAAGATGAATATGATCAAAACACAATATATAATATAATAAAATGTAATGAGCCAGCAGTGTTCACGGCTATGGCACTACACTACTTCACAAGGATCCAAGGCAAAGAGCTAAGGATGTAAATGAAGACAAAGATAGCAGGTCATTCTTACAAGGAGAATGCCATTTATTTTTACAAGGGTGGAGCCTTATATAACAAAGGCAGATATGGTAGAAAAACACCAAGGTCAGAAGCCTAGATTCCAGGGCCCTCTGGCAAAGGGTGAGCCAAAAACGGGAATTAGCATTAAGACAATAAGGATGGATGGAAAACAGGAACTTACATGCAGGCCTTACTGGGAGGAAGGGACTAGAAGTGTTTTGCTAAAAGCTCCTTGTCATAAGCAGTCAACAGACCCATATGGGGAAAGGGGGCATCAATAAAAGTATTTTTAATTAAAAACAATATAGACAAGTTCTTTAAAATATTGGCCTCAGAAATAACATGCCTGTTTCACAATAGCCTCACAGAAGTTGTGCTTACCTTTACATAATCAAACCAGTTACATTATGTGAAGACAGTCTAAGTTGGAGACCTCCATTTAGTCCCTTCCCTCTGAGCTCAAAGAATCCCACAGAAGAAAAGGTGGGAAGACTGTAAATCAAAAGGGTCAAAGGGGATTGAGGATACCTGGAGAACAGGGTCATTTGGAATCAACTCAGCAAGACACAAGTGATCTCACAGAGACTGACACATCAAGCACATAGCCTACATGGGTTTATACCTACCTGGTCCTCTGCTTATATTTTACAGTGATTAGTTTAGTTATAGGGCTGGAAAACGAGTGAGTCTCCAATATTTCTCCCTGATCTAGGGACTCTTTTCCTACTCTCAGTTTGCCTTGACCAACTGAAATATGATAGTTTCTGCTTCATCTTATTGTATTCAATTCTTTCATATTTGGTTGCTGTTCCTTGGAAGGCTGTTCTTTTCTAGTGAGAGACAGAAAGGGAATGTATCTGCAGAACAGTAGAAGCGGGAGGAATGGAGGGAAGCGAAACAATAATCAGGATATACTGTATAAGAAAAGAGTGTGTTTTCAAAAAGAATGAAATAAAAATTTAATGTGAAGTAGGGAGCAGATCCTGAGGCCGTCTCCTTTGCTGGGGAGCTATTGGTGGTTGATGGCAGTTGGGGAAGGGAGAACCTCTTATTTTTGATATGTGTGACCACTGATAATTTTTCTACTTCTCATTTGAAAACTGCCTATTACATACAAGCGTAAGGTCAGAATTTGCTGGATACAGTGGATTTAGAAGTAGATACAAAATAAAGACACATGTTTGTAAAGAAGGAAATATGTTTGGAAGATCAAATAATTTTGGAGTGAAGTTGTAGGGATAGTTGGATCATAAGGTAAAGACACATGAAATTTTGGAAGCACTAAGGAAAAAAATTGACAAAATATACTTTTGTATTAAAGCTTGTATTTATAAATCAAGTTATAATGTTGTATGGATTCATAAAACACTACATAAAGTTATGTTGGTGGATTTTTCAAAAGTATTTGAATTCAATATTTTCCAGATAAATAGAAACATTAAAATAATTTTTAAGAAATCTGAATTCCTGGCATGCAGGCATACATACAAAAATGAAATATAAATTCACTTTGAATTATCAAAGAAATGCTTATATTTAGACAATATTTGGTAAAATGTTGTATAATAGAAGTATGCAAAGAAGACTGTGTATAGCATTTATAATATTCCATTTTAATGTGGTGATGTATTCAAAAATTAGAAACATCACATAATTCTGTACAATGAAAATGTCAGGTTCATGTTGTAAATTAAGTAATTAAATAGTCCAGAATTTTAGAGAAACTCTGGGCTTGTATGATATGATTTACACAATAAAATGAGTTGAATATGTACAATTTTGATAAATAAAAATCATAATGCTGCTATGAACATAGTGGAGCAGATACCCTTGTTGTATGAATTTGCCTCCTTTGTTTATATGCCTAAGAGTGGAATTGCTGGGTCTTGTGGTAGATTGATTCCCATTTTCTTGAGGAATCTCCATACTGCTTTCTAAAGTGGCTGTATGAGTTGGCACTCCCACCAGCAGTGGAGGAGTGTTCCCCCGAGGGATGGGGGAAGGGGGACCTGGGAAATAGAGAGGGGGAGAAGTGGAAGAGAGAGTAGGACATGGAGGAACAGGAAGGTCGACTGCAGGCTAGGATAGGGGGAAGAGGGAATCATAGGTTAGAAGACTAGTGACCTCTAGTGATCTAAACGGATGACACCAATTGGCAAGCTAAGCAATAGTGTGGAGACCACCTCGAACACCCATTGCTGATAATGAACTTGATGTCTATAACCATCCTGGAGCCTTCATCCAGTGACTGATGAAGCAGAGGCAAACACCCACAGTTAAATACTGAACCGAACCGAAGGAACCCAGCGACAGCGACAGAGAGAGAGAGGAGCGAAGAGCAAATTGGCAAAGAATGGGCTGGCAAAACCAGCAGACACAGCTGATCTGAACAGGAGAGAGCCCATGGACCCCAGACCGACAGCTGGGAGGCCATCATGGGACCGATCCAGACCCCCTGAATGTGAGAGTAAATGAGGAAGCCTGGGCTACCTATGGGGTCCTGAGCAGTGGATCAATGTTTATCCCTCGAATACTAACAGACATCGTGTGTCCATAACACAAAGAGGGATGCTCTCTCTGCCTAGACTCTTAGGGAAGTGCCTGGACCCTACCCTGAATGAAATGGTAGACTCTAGATATCCCCTATGCGGAAGGAATTGGCAATAGGGTGGGAGGATGGGGAGGATGGGGGGGCTGCGGGAGAAGGGGAGGGAGAGGGAACTGGGATTGACATGTAAAACAAGCTATTTAAAATAAAAAATGTTAAAAAATCATAATAGCAAATCATTCTTCATACAGTAAAATTTATTTATTTGGACATTTCTTTTTCATGAAAATTGGCATCAATGTATTCAAATGTACTAGCTTATTTTCCAGCATAGTCAAAGTCTCACTAGCACACGGGAGGACAAAAGTATGTAATCCTAGTGCTGTAGTGGCTCATTCTGGAGGTGTGTAACCTAAGGCTGAGTTAGACTACATCGGGAAACTCTGCTTCAAATACATGAAGCAAGCAACAATGTAAAACCATAAAATTAGAGAAAAATGCCGTCTTGATAAATTATGTTAGTATCTACTTAAAAGCTCCAATCCAAGGAATCACAAGTAATGGGCAGTATTAATCTAGGCTCACTAAGACACTTCTGTAGATTTCTCTCCCAAGGCTTGGCTGATATGCTGCATGGGGAAAAGTCTGAAAGTTCTAATGTAAAATTAAATAGTGTCTGGGTATATCAAAGACTTTAGAGATTTAGAGTGGGAGAGAGAAGAAATTTGCTATCCAAGACAGGCAACGCAGTGGAGCATGAAGGGATAAATTCCCAAGGAGAAACAAACATGACATTTCACAACACTTTTTCTGGGATACATGTTTGAAATCCATAAAATGCAAGAACAGAAATCAACAGCCTATATGATGGTGATGGGTTCAAAGAACATTTCAGATTCCAGTCTTCTGAGGAGATAAGAATTTTGAATTTAAAAGTTTGAGAGAGTGGAAATGAGTCGCCATTACTGCTCTCAGATGAATATTGGAAGGACAAAGGAGTAACAGAGTTACTGGATGGTTAAATAAAATATTTTTTGGAGAAAATTAAGTAAATCACTCTGACTTTACATAATTTTGTATATGCGTTCAAATGCTCACTAAAGCTGTTAATAGGGGTAAGGATGTAACCCTCAAATAATAGGTAACAATTGAGACTCATGATTTTGTATTTATGGTATATATTATGAAGTGATCAAATAAACATTAAGCATTATAAACAAATGTAAAACATTTTAATTTGTATAATCTAACATGTAAACTAATGTAAATGTCACTTATGCCACTTAAAAAAAAAAGCAATAATTTGGGATAGCACTTGATATCACTAGGTCATGAAAACTTTTCCAGTTGGAAAAACAACCAAAAATATACAAATGTTATTGAAAAGTGCTGAAATACAGAAAAGTATATATTTATCAACTACCTATTATCTTATATCTATCTATCTATCCATTGACCTATCTATCTATCATCTATCTAATGTACGGTTACACATAGATAAACACCTCCAGAATTAGCCACTACAGCACTGAGATTACATACTTTTATCCTCCCATGTGCTAGTGAGACTTTGACTATGCTGGAAAATAAGCTAGTATATTTCTCCTGTTGCCTGAAAAATAAAAGACATGTGAGTTATCATATTGCAAAAACTAATTTAAAAAGGAAAAAAATGAATAATTTTTATAGTCTCAGTAATTGGTTAAATAAGTTTCAAGTGGAAAGTTAGAGATATTAATAATATAAAATATGAAAAAGTGTAGTGTAATACTGAAAACAGTAAAAAGGGGGAAATATTATTTAAAAGGTTGGGAATGATTTTCTTTACAAGGAATCATTGATGGAAAGGGAATAGTTTTGTTAAATGCAATGCTGATGGTTTAATGATTAATAGAAGACAAGTAAAATTGATTACCATGTTCATGGATTCTGTATGATTAGGGTGTTGGCTTTTCACTTACATATCCTATTGTAGGACCACATGAGTAAAAGCAGTAAGTTACCAGATTTTGACTGCTGTAAGTCAAGATATTCCACATAGCAATGAGTGTTACACACATCCACAGCAGTACAGGAGGTCACTGACGAACTGTCTCAGGGAGTAGTAAAGTAAAGACAAAAGAAGAAGAGAGTCATACCTTCCTTTCTTGTATCTTCTTTCAAATTATTTTATAGACATTTGTAGACCCAATACCTTGGTTTGTGTCTTGAGAACTTTTCAGTTTCTTCAATCAAATAAAGAAATAATACATGTATACAAAGAATAACTCATTAAATGATTAGCATATTTATTACAATAATTAACATTTAATCTGGGTGTGAGAATGATAAAATACAAAACACAAAAGTAGCACATATACTGCTTGATTAGAATTAATCTTTTCTACAAAGGCTGAGAGCCAAAAAGTGTGTAGAAAAATATGCAATATGTGCATGAGGGAGAAAAATTAATGATGCAAGTCTTGGAATTATGCAATATATAGCTTAAAAGAATGCTAATTAGGTAACTTGAGAAAAGACTGCTGGCAGGTGACCTAATATCATGTGTTTGGTATAAAAGGGTCATTACACTTTCAACAAAATGAATGCCTATTGAAGCGAGATCCAAAATAGCTGTATTTAATTACAGCAAGATATATTTAAGTTTCACTGAATTCAATAATTTTAGTGTTTGGAATAATTATTACTGAACAAGGTGTATTTAAAATCTCTTTTCTTCAATGAAGATTTAGTTTGACTTCTTATGATTGATGGAGATGTCAATGTTCAGAATTGGTGTACACACTAAGGAAAATTAAAAATTTATGATGTTGAAGTTGTTAATCTGAATTTTATAATACAATTATCAAAACTGACCGGTTTCCTTCATAAACAAACATTATTTATTTATTTGTATTATGGTATAACAATTCAAATGCATATTCACTAATTATTTTAAATATAATGAATTGTATCATAAATAATGATAAACTTTTGACCTGTCAATTCCATTGAAGAGGACTATCTGACTAACAAGATGAGAAGAATGGGAAATTATCCATTGCAGATACTTTATTATATAGAAAGGACAGACACTTCCTTTTACCCCACAAATTATTAATTTTTTATTTGTGTATGAATGTTTTGCCTCAATGTATGTATGAATATGACACTTGTGCCTCATAGCTACAAAATTCTTAAGGCATGACAGCTACAAGAATAGGAGTTGCACATGTTGTTAGCTTCCCTGTAGTGGTTGAAAACTGAACCTGGGTCTGCTTAGAAATTTTTGCTAACCAGTGAACCATCTCTTCAGTCCCACAATATTTCCTATAGAACTATATATGATGGTAAAATCATGAAAACAAATGATGCTTGCCAGACAAGCCAATAAAATTATTTCATATACTGTTGTAGGATTTCTATTCCTGTGAAGAGACACCATAACCATAGGAAAAGTTATAAGAGACAATATTTAACTGAGGTGGCAGCTTACATTTTCGGTGGTTTAATTTGTTATCCTCATGGAGGGGGAAAGACTGTGTGCAGGCTAACATGTTACTGAAGAAGGAGCTGCTGCTTATTGATATACAGAAAACAGGAAGTAGACTGAGTGTCATGTTGAGTGAAACTTCACCAAAAAAGAACTCAAAGCCCACCCCAACAGTGATACACTTGCTCCAACAAGGACACACCTACCTTTACAACACCACATCTCCAAATAAGGCCAATTTCTTTCAAACTACCACATACATAAACATAAAAATATGCTCCTTAGTTTAAAATAATTAATCTGATATGTTTTAGAAGGTTTGTAGAAATCTGTTTCTTTGAGTAAAACAAATGCAGGAACATGCATTTACTTCACCCATTCTGTTCACAAATAATTACCTGAGCAAGAAAAATACACAGAGAACACTACCTGTCAAGATCATTTATTAGAATAAGAAATAGAACATTATCAGAAGAAAAAAACATAACAAAACTTTATTATGATTTCAAAAAGGGACTTGTACTAAATAATTTGAAAGTTATCCACATGTAAAGAAAAAGAAAATTTAATGATATATATCAAATATATCATTTTTTCACATGTTTGTGAAAGAAAGCCTCCTTCTAAGCTATTTGTGGAGGCATAGACCCATGAGGCAGGAAGCACGAAAGACAACAATGCATTAAGAAAGGTACAGTAACTTAGTGCATTGGTAATAAGGTGATTAATTAAGTTCTGATGCAAAAGTTATATATGGAGTTGGCAACATTCCTTAGCATATAACGGCACTTGTGACCAAGCCTGATGACTTGAATTCAGTTCCTGATGAAAGAATGGATGTAACTCACTCTAATTGAGACATTTATTGTCATCATTCATAGTAGGTCAATTTTAATTTTATTTTAAGAGCTATACAATTTTATATAAAAGAGACAAATTTTGATTGAATTCACTTCTCTATTTTCACAACTTTTATTTTATTAAATTGACATTATTTTTATTTGTGCATTTTGTGTTTTGTTCATACATTATGCATTGTGGCAGGATCATGAGCACCATGATATGACTTACCAAATGGTATAGGAAGGAGAGCCAATGGGCAGGCTCTGAAGCCAGGCCGGGCATGCTCCATCTTACTCATCTGAACACTTGTCCCATCTCTTCTCAGTACAGCAAGCTGAGAAGGAAACATTTAAGTTTGAGTCAGAGATCTGGATTCTTGACACAAATGATAGAACTTGTAGAATATGTATTGTGCCTTTCACATGACATCACAGAGCCCTGCAAATGACCACTTTAACTAAAGCTGCTATTCAAATCAATACATGCTGTTATTCAATTATTTACTCTTCCAGAATGGTATCGGAATTTAAACTGTATTCTCAAAAATGTTCCTTATGATTGCACATTTCACTTGTTCTTCACAGAAAATAGCATCTAACCCCCAATTTTCCAATTTTAACCTGTAGTGTAATATGGGACACAATTATTATTATTATCTCTACAGCACATCTTAAAGGCAGGATCCTATCTTCTTTGAAGAGTTTAGTCTATTGGAAGAACCTATTACATGTATTGATTTTTTACCTAGTCTTGTTATTGTAAAAGCATAAACACAAGCCTGTCCCTGGAAACTTGTCTTTTTTTACCCATTTATGTCCTTAGTTCAAATACTTTGCCTACTTGCTGTGGCTGCAATCACGGTTTCATATTTCTATTGTCCCTCTTACAGCGTGTATCACTACATTATTTCAGATTAACAAAACAATGTAGCATGTGGTAAGTTCTGTTTTCTCCACTACTTAAGTTAACTTACAAAAGGAATCTGCCATGGAAACATTTTGATAATTTTCTGTCATAAAGATATATTGCTATACAACACATACTAGCCATAATCTTGCCATTCCCCTGCTTCAGTCTCCCTTGTAACTAGCATTATATACATACTTGAGAAGTTTCCATGCACAAATAATTTCTTAGCACAAGAAATCTATCTATACAACACGTTTGCTGAAGTGAATGGATAGCTACTGTTTCCCCACATGTGAGGTCTACTACTGAGTAAATTTGATTCTTGCTATATACAAATCTATTCTCTCTTATTTTAGAAATAACCACTCTCTTATGGATCATTTTCTCTTGTTGTCAATTCTGCTGGTAGCCACAGACAGCACATCTCTTTTAAAAATATCTAAAAGCCTGTTATTCCCAAATAATTCTCAATTTGAAAAAGGAAATAAAATTCATGATATAAAAGTCAAAAACTGTAAAAGTACCTTGTTTCTTCTAATACACAATAAGAACACATATGTCTTCCTGTACCCACAATCTTAACCCTTAAAGTTTCAATTTACGTATGACCTCCTCTGGGTAGGCTTTTCTTCTTGTTCTAAGAGGAAATGGCACCCAAAGATCTCAATAGATTCTTCTCTGAAATGTCAAGTTCGAAGGAAATTTTATTGTACTAGCAAGATTCTTAAGAAATTTTATCCTCTCTTATCTCCTTAACTAACTGATTTCCATTTTGTTTCCACTCAGTGAAGATAGAATGACTTAATTGTTCAGAACACAGTCTGAATCTAAGCTGGGTGGCTCACTTCTGGTATTTAACAATGACCTGACTTGGAGCAACTTGCTCCATTTAAAGAATGAGTGTGTGCTGTTCTATATGAAGGAATGAAGGTGCTGTAGCATGTGTGGTCATAAACACACTCTCTGAATCTTTCTCATAACTTCTTAGGTATCTGTAACTTCTAACTTGTAATTGCTATTAAGACCTTTTGAAGATGGAAATGATGTTATCTAGAAAAGGAGGTTTAATATATTTATTAAATATACTTACAAGATAAACAGAGGGACAGGAGCTCTGGGAACATGGCTAGCTTCCAAGAGAGTAAGCTTTTGCTTTTCCTTTCCTTTTATCCTCACCTTTCCCTGTACCCATGTCCACGTGTGGACAGTATTGCGGGTTCACCCCTACAATTCCCCTTTTAGTATTAATAAAAGATTTAAATAGATACAAAACTCAAACATACGCAACAACCTTTAGTACCCTAAGTTGAAGGAGTTTTATGCAGAAGAATGTTCTTGAATTATATTGCATGTTGAAACATTCTCTCTTAAAGGGAGAACCATAAACTGGTAAATGACCACCAGACATTTTTAGATTCCTGTTTGTATAACTTTGAAGAGCCTCATTCTTTACTGTGTTATTTTACAACTCACATCAAGAAGTAATTCTTGAAAAAATCATGGAATAAATATTATGCTGGGTCTAAAGATCTAAAAAAGTCCGTCTTCAAAGAACTACTTCAGAATACCATTTCCTTCACATAGTGTTCCTGCTTATCTACAGCAGAAAGAGGAAGGGGTTCAGTGGAGGTAGTTTATCTAGATTCAGCTTTCCTGATGACAGTTCTGTGCAGGAGAGTAAGCTTTCAAAAGTTTTATCAGTGCCTTGCACAGTTTGACGTAAGGGATTGTAATATGACTATTGCCTCCAGTAACACCTTGTGCTTTACTTTAACAGAAATCCACATGGGTGCTTATCATAGTACATAACTGCCTCAATAGCATGCACAGCTCTGATTAAAAGCAATAACACTAGACATGAAGGAGTGTATAAAGGCTCTGCAGCACCACTTGAGGTGCAGAGGTGTCTCAGAATTGCCTTGATGAATAAATGCAGCACAGTGTTTAAAAATGCAAATGTTCAAGCTATGCCCAGTGCCACTGTTGCTTCCTGTTGCCTGAGGATCAAGTTGTAGAAGTCTCTGCACTGTCTCCAGAACAATGTCTGCCTGCATGCTTCTATGCTTCTTGCCATGATGATAATGGATTAAACCTCTGAAACTGTAACCCAGCTCCAATTAAATGTTTTTCCTTTATAAGAGTTGCCATGGTAACTCTGTCTCTTCACAATCATATAAACCCTAGGTAAGGCAGTGTGCATTCATTTATAAGTGGATATTACCCTTTAAATACATGATAACCAAACTACAATCTACAAACACAAAGAGGGAGTAAAGTGGAGGACTCTAGGGGGAACTCATGGATCTCCCTTTGAACAGGAAAATATAATTTATTTTGTGGTTGTACCGGGGGCAGGTGGGGAAAAGAGCAGGAGAAATCAGAGGTTTGGAGAGAATATGGATCGAGAGAGTGTGTGGGCATACAGCTAACTCTGGGAGGTATTTTGGGAACAGCATGTAAACCTACTGCAATGGAACTGGAATCTGTGAGGGTGACCCTGGTGAGGACTCCTAGTAATAGGGAATAAGGAGTATGAATTAGAAATCTTCTATAGCCAGGCAAGGTTTCCAATGGTGGAATTTGGTTTTTTTCCTTTGAGTTGCCTGCCAAAGATGTTCCATGAATATCCCAAAACAACCCAGGCTAATGCTAGGACAGACGGTCACTCTTTGAATATTGATGGCAGGACAACATTCACGGGGCTCATTGAACATACAAAGATTAAGCCGGTGGCTGCATCAGGTCTTCACACATAGATTTTGGTCTCATTGGAGCTATGAAAAGAGCAATCTCGATGCTAACCCAAGCACAAAACCTTAGACCTACAATCTGTCATATGAACAAAATATAATAGGCCTTGTGGTAAATGTCTGGTTAAGATTGGGGCTTACACCACAATAGGGATTGCATGCTATATACTTTCTCGGTGGCCAGGAACTAGAGACTGGATAGCCCAGAGATGTAGGCAAGCATCAAACATGACTGGAAAATAACCCATGAAAAGATTCTCTTAGGGTTTCTACTTCAGTGAAGAAGAACCATGACCACAGCAACTCTTATAAGGAAAACATTTCATTGGGATGTCCAGAGGTTTAGTCCATTATAAAGTGGGCATGGTGGTATCCAGATTATCTTCATGGCAGGACAACAGGAAATAAACTGTGTTACTGGGCTCAGCTTGGGCATAGGAAACCTCAAAGTCTACCCACACAGTGACACACTTCCTCCAACAAAGCCACATAGTGTCACTCCATATTGGGACCACTTTTGTTCAATTGACCACATTCTACTCCCTAGACCACAAAATCTGTAGCAATATCTTAAAAAAGAAATGCATTCGGTCTAAATACAAATTCTCCATAGTCTATGGCAGTTTAAAAGTCTAAAGTTCAAAGTCTCTTCTGAGATTCATGCAATCTCTTAATTGTAATCCCATGTAAAATAAAAATAAAAAAACAGATACATATAATTGGCACAAGCTATTCATTGCCATCGCAAAATCTAGGGAAAGGGTAGTTGTGAGGAAATGCTAGAACAAGACAAGCCAAAACCCATCTGGACAAACTCCAAACTATGCATCTCTATGTCTAATGTCAAAGCACTCTTCAGATCTCCAAATTCTTTCAGTTTTGTTGACTGCAACACCTTTTCTTCTCATGAGCTTGTTCCACTCTTTTTCACCAGCTTTCTTTGGCAGGTATGCTATGATTCTGTCATTTGTAACATCTTGGGGTTTCCAAGGTAACCCAGGCTTCAACTTCATAGCTTCACACAATGATCTCTCTAGCTCTCTATTTAGGGACACATGATTCATGTCTGGCCTCAGCAGTTTTCCTTAGTAGCAGAATATTCCTTGGGCCATTTCTTCTATCCTCAGCTCTAAAGCTGGAACCATGTGACAAAAGCTTCCAAGGTCTGCTGAATGCTATAGCTGAACATGGGCCTGTCCCTCACTTACATCTTTGACATTCTGTTTTCCATGGTTTTCTTCATGGCTTAACCCTGGTGTTGTCCCAGAACTAGCTCTGTAGACCAAGTTGGCTTCAGATTCAGATATCTACCAGTCTCTGCCTTCCAATTGCTGGCATTAAAGGCATTCATCACCACAGTGGCTCTAAGCTTTACTTTAACTCCTTTTTATAATTTGGAAACTTACTTGGCTAGGATCTTGCCTTGTGGTCAATGTTCCTTTTATGCCATTTCTTAAACTGTTTATCTCCTTGAACACAGGACTTAGTTCCATTGTATTTCCAGTTGATTTTTTCCCTCAAAATCTATATTTTGTATTTTTCCTTGCACAGCTTGCTCCTTTTCATTATGAATATTCATGAGTTAACAATAATAACCACACATGACAGACTCTATACTAGGCTGTATTAAGATTTGCTCTGCCAAGAGAATTAATCTAAACATCCTCAATTAAGGCTCAGGAAAACTTTTTAGACAAAGGTGGAAAGCAGTCACATTCTTCACCAAAATATTGCAAGAGCAATCTCTCGGCTACATACTAATATTATTCTCCTCTGAAAACTCCTGAACCAATCATCCAGAGTTTAAATCACCCTACGCACCACTGTTATCCATATTCCCACTAGGAGAGTTCATTAGGCACAACTTAAAGCATTCAACTGCTTTTATAATCCAAGGTCCCCCAGTCCATTGGTTTTTCAAATTATGGTTACTCTCTATAGGTTTGACTATCTCAGAAATATTTCTGTAGAACAAGCTCAAAGGTCTGCCTTCTTCTGCAGTCCATGCTCTGTGTTTAAAAGTATGCTCCACCAGCACTAGAATACATTTCAATATATTTTTATTGAAAATAGAGTCTTCTCTCACAAAATATATTCCAACCACAGTTTCTCCAACCTCTACTCTTCCCATGAGCCCTCAACTTCACCTCTCCCCAAGATCTATTGCCCTTCTTTTTCCCTTCAGTTTTTGAAAAAGTAGGCCTCCAAGAGACAACAACATGTTAACAAGAAATTAATGATAAAATCAAACAAGGCAAAAGCACTCATAATGAGCATGGGCAAGGCAGCATAATAGGAGAAAAAGAGTTCCAAGAGTCAAAAGAATCAGTAATGCACCTTCTCCCACTGTTAACAATTCCCCCACAAACCCAAGCCTACAGCCACAATATATACACATAGAATCTGGTACAGGCATAACTGTATGCTGACATGTAGAGAACTGCAGATAAACATATATCTATCCCCATGCACAAAACTTAAGTCCAAATGGATCAAAGACATTAACATAAACCCAGCCACACTCAACATACTAGGAGAGAAAGTACGACTTACCCTTGAACAAATTGGCAGAGGAGACCACTTTCTGAACATAAAATCAGTAGCAATTAATAAATGGGACCTCCTGAAACAGAGAAGATTCTGTAAGGCAAAGGACACAGTCAATAAGACAAAATGGCAACCTACAGGATGGGAAATGGTTTTTTCCAACCTGACATCTGAGAGAGGACTGATCTCCAAAACATGTAAAGAATTCAAGAAACTATTCTAAGCAATAGTGGGGAGGCTGCCTTAGATGCCTTTCCCTTATAATGACATTGATGACTACCTTAAATGACATCATAAAGCATTCACCATGTAGTGATAGAAGCAGAAGCACAGATTCATAGCTAAACACTCTTCCAAACTCCTTAAATTCAGTTGCAGAGGGAGGAGTGATGAGCAAATGGGTTAAGACCATATTGGGGAAACCCACAGAAGCAACTGACCTGAGCAAATGGGAACTCATGAACTCTAGACTGAGAGCTGGAAAACCTACATAAGACCATACTAACCCCCCTGAATGTGAGTGTCATTTTGAGGGGTTCTTTGACAGTCTATAGGGCTATTGGCAGTGGAACCAGTATCTATCCCTAGTGCATGAACTGGCTTTTAGGAGCCCATTCTCTATTGAGGTATACCATATCTGCCTAGATAAATGGGGGAGGACCTAGGTCCTGCCCAAAATTATGTGACAGACTTTGATGACTCCCATGGGAGACCTCAACCCCTCGGAGGATTGGATGGCAGGTGGGATGGGGAGACGGTTGGGGGGAGTGGGAGGACAGGAGGGAAAGGAACCTGGAATTGGTATGCAAAATAAGAGTTTTAAATTTAAATAAAAAGTAAAACCAAAAGAAATAAAAATAGAAAAAAATCCTTAGAATGCAAAGGATAAAGGGAAATATCACTGTTGTTTCCAGATAACAAATAGTTTGCTTCATAGAGTATTAAAAGGCTTTATAATTTTTTCCATAAAGCCCAGAATAATCATCATTTCATTCCCAATTGTCTTATGCCTGGCTTTTTAAAGTGTCTACCCAGTTGACATTAGGCAGAGAAGTCAGGCACTAAGCACACTATGGCATGAATTTCCTACACAATGTAGATTTCAGAACAATGTTGACACTAAGAAGGATAATAAAATTTTATTTCTTTAGAGTGAGAGGTTCATTGATGACCAGTTTCAAATTACCCAATATAGATGATGAAGCAATAGCATTTTACCATAGTTCTTTGGAGTACACCTATGACACTGAATTCTATCTGTAGGGTATTCTGTCACCTTACACCTTCTTTACTTGGCATTGTGTCTCTCATTGTCTCAAAACTAAACCAGACAGCAGAAATCCCTAATTATCTTCCTGTTTCACCTCCCTTACCCACTGTGTACCTCTACAGACATAATTAGTTGCCACAGTGATTGACTTTTACATGGCTTCTGGGAATTTGAACAATGTTTTCCATGTCTTTGCTGTTAAGTCCTCTGACTCATAGATCTATCTCCCTAAACCCTACTTTGAATTTATGAACTTACATACTGAGTAGATTCATTTATCTTATCTCTTATTCCCAATGCCTCTGGGCAAATACTACATCATCAAACATTAGCATGGATTGCATCCCTCATTTATGTAGTTATAAGCCTTTTAAACAAAATTGTGCAAACTCTTTTATAATAGATATAGATGGTAAGTTCCCAAGGCTGTGAGTTACAGATGTATGCAGAAATTAAACATCTATACCCTCTGTCATAAAGGCTACCATAGAAAGTATGAAAATCATCAAACTCTTCTCTGCTTTTTATATAGCTTCACTTTCAAAAACAATAGAAGTTTACATACAGAGTTTGAAAAGATGTGCCATATGTCCTTTAACCTTTAACATGGAGGCCATGACAACAGCCTTTCTATTTTTCAGGTATGTAAGGAGCATCTCTTCAATGCATTTCCATGGCTAGCTGTGTGAGGAGCATAGAAATTAAGCATTCATCTTGCTGTTGGAGATGACTATAGTCTATCTCACACAGTGACAAAATGAAATGTATAGAAAATGTCTAAGCATTCATACACCAAAGGATAACTTGGAAAGGCACAATTTAGATATTACCATGCATGCCAAACTGGAGATGAGAAAACCATTTCATCATCTATCTTAAATAGTCACAGACTTTTCAGGCTTTCACTTTATGTAATTTACCAGTCTCAAAAAGTCATTAATTTTTATAAGCACTGTTATCTCTTTGCTTAATTTCACTTGGCTTGAAAACCTTAGTTACTTTTTACTTTTTTATAAAAATGACCATAATTTTCCCATACCTCATAATCACTTCCAAATTTAACATAATAAGAGGACTATAATCTGGCATTGCATTCAAATACTTCAGCATGAGGAAACATTCACATGTGTTTATCTTCATTTTTAAGCTTTCTGAAAAGTATATTTTCAAAAATTGAGCATGTGGCCTATAATAGCAGCTAAGACCAGCTGCCTTATGCAGTTCCAGGCACTAGGAAAATTCGTGATGTGAATTAGTTCACACAGTTTTTTAATTTGTTAGAGTTCTTTGTTGCTAGTCTCTAATGTCATATATTAGAACAAAAGTGAATCTTTGAAAGTTAAAATAATTTACTACAATTTTTAGTTTTGTATGATAGCACTCAGGTTCCATGATTCAAAAGTCAATGTGCTTTATAACTAACTGCCTTGTTGACAGATTACAAATATTGATGAAGTCAATAGATTAGAGTAACTTATTTCTTACTTTGATGTTATGGTAAACATTGTTTATTCTTTCAAAATTTTGATGTTAAAAGTTCTAAAATAATAATGTTTTGTTACATTGTCTCCTGCTATGGAAATATATGTTAAACATCTTGATTATACTTTTATGGTCAGGATAAATCAACAAAATAATGAATACATTGAAATGTATGTGTGTACCACAGTGCAGGCTCTAATGGAAAGTGAGAACAAATTTGTATTAGAAAAAAACACATTAGGCAGGTTTATGCATACTTTTAGAAGAATTAGGTGTGCAGTATCACAGGTGTTGGAGGTAAGAGGACAACTTGAGAAATTGTTTCTTACATTTCTCTGTGTTGCTTCTGGGATTAAATTCAGTTTGTTAGACTTAGTGGGCATAATCCTTATATACTAAGCCAACTTAATGTCAGAAATACTTTGAGTCATGAACAAATGTAGGGGAACCTGCCATAGAAAATGTCTGTTGTATGAAATTTAAGACCAGTAAAAATGATATTAAGATGTTATTTTTGGAGGGATAGCATCTCTCATATGCTCATATATTTGAATACTTAGTCCAAAGCTGATGCCACAGTTATTGGAGTCTGTAGAACACTTGGGGTGTGTGGCCTACTTTGAGAAACTGGGTCATCAGAGAGATGTTTGAGAGCAACAACTTGATCTTAATTTATTTCCAGATATCTCATTTCTTCCTTGTTTGTCACTGAAGTTTAAACACTGCTTCCCATATTATAATGGATTAACTTTTCAAACCGTGAGCCAAAATGTAGGTTTCTTAAGTAATTTACCCCCGGTTCTTTGATTTTAATAAAATATTATGTTATAATGAAAAGAAAACCACCAATTAGTTAAACTGTTAAGACAAAATGTGCCAGAAACCTAAATGATGTAATAAATATAGTATACAATATTCATCTTAGCAATTTAAACATTAATCTGTTCTCAAAATTGATGGATGGATTTGGTGTGGCATTTAAGAACTGCATAGATCTATCAAGGAAAACTTCAGTGATTGAAAATATTTAATTTTCTTTCTATATGTCTGATACTATATGATAAGAAACAAACAGAAGTTTGGAAGTCTATCAAGACAGATCCCAGAGTAAGAGAGAAGTCAATCAAGAACCTATCGAGGGGTGCATGAGAAGGACATGGTTATCTCATGTGTGCTGGTTGATCAGTGTGTCTGCAAGCAGCACGTGTTACCAAAGCCTCTCATTCACTTACCTGCTGGCAGACACCTGTCTTTGTTAGTTAGCTTTCCTGTCTTGGTGGCAGAATGCATGACAGAAGCAATTTAAAAGGAGGATAGATTTATTTAGCTCAACAGACTCAGGAGTTTGCCCTACAGTCTTTGGTTCGTTTACTTCTGCATCTGAAATAGAACAGAAAATTGCAGTGGAGGAATGGGCCAAAGATAACTCAGCACATGAAATAAGGTATAGAGAGGTTATGGAGGGTGAGGATTAAGTATTGACTTGAACAACATGACTAGAGTGATCCACTCTCTCCAGATGGATTGTGAATCCTGAAGTTTCTATCACCTTCTCCAGCATTCTGCCAGGTAGGATGTAAGTTTTCTACATGTGAGTATATGGAGAGAATTGAATAGCTAATATACACCATTCTACCTCTGTTCTACAAACTGTTAAAAATAATATTGCACTTAGTCCATCTATCTCCAACAGTCCAAAAATCTTAATATTTTTATTCGGTATGTCCTTCTGTGTGTTTGAATATAAGTTTCTCTTATTGGTGGATGAATAAAGCTGTTTCAGTCAATGGACAGGCAGGATTTAGCCAAGTGGGAAATCTAAACAGGGATAGAGAACAGTAGTAGACCATGTCAGTGATATGCCATGCAGCTGCTGAGGAAGTAAGAGACCTGGGCACCACCAGCAAGCAAAGGCCAGGTGGAGATGCACAGATTAGTAGAAATGAATTAATAATTAAGAGAGAGATAGCCAATGAGAAGCCTGAGCCATCAGCCATACAGTTTATTTGTGACTAAATGATTGTGGGATAGGGCAGCAAAGAAACTTCATCTACAGGTTTTACTACTATTTAGAAGTTCAAGTACCATGCCTCTTTAGAGATGCAAGCAAAACATTAATTCTGAACCCCGGAAAAGCAAAAACAGGTTGTATATTTTTAAAACATAATTCTAAGACATATTGAAACAGAATAAATTTTACCATTCAAAAAAGAAGTATAGATTAATAATAATTTTTTAATCAGATCAAATTAGGACTAGAATCAGCCAGACAAGCAGTAAACTCCTAACTCTGTGTTATGTGTTGATATGGGATCTAAAGATGCTGATTATCACTGCCCCAAAGGCCATTTTATTTTTAACTCACAACATCTAGACTCCTGTTGAAGTGGAACATGCTACTACTGCTCTCATTGGGGGACACAAAAGAGAAATAAGGGACCTAAGATAAGGATAACCTCTAAAAGGATGTCTCCAGTGACATATGCCTGCCTGTTAGGCATTGCATCTTAGGGTTTTAAAAACTCTCCAATGTAAGACATCCAGTTAGATACTGGGTATCTAACAAATGAGAATCTAAAGTAACTTTTTATTTAAACCATAACACAATGGAACTACGTACATAAGTCCATGAAATAATTTTCCAGTTGGCTGTTGTCAAGGATAAGTGATTATATAACATATGATATGGAATAGAATTTTTTATCAGCTTAACATAGAAGACATGAGTAAAACAGCAGTGGCTCATTGACAGTTTAAAAATGTGAAGGAAGCTCCCAAGGTAACTGTTCTCAAAGGATTGCTTGATCTCTGATTCAGAGGATCATGAAATGAATTGGCATCAGGTATGATATTCTCTGAAGGGATGACACATCCATTAGAGGCCACGGTAAGACTACACACAGAGTGTCAGCCTAATTTGACTAAGTGTTGGACAATCAGAAAAAGTCAATTTGAATATTAGTGAGGCATAGGCACATGGCACATGGAAAGTTGTATTCTTATATTAGTCTGTAATTGCAATCCTCTGTTTACTGGAATTGCTTTAAAATTTTCATTTAAAGATGTATTCTCGCACATATAATTCCAGTGTGTACATATTCTACCCAGTTTTCTAGAACAAAAAATGAAAATTCACAAAACAATACTATCTTCATAATACAGTTAATGTTAATAATGTTATTATGTAATCTCATTCAATATTGGTAGGTAATGTTATACTTCCTAAAATATTGACTATCTGCTATGTCACATTCTTCTTTAGGGGTTGCAGTGTATATGTAAACTATCAATCAAAACACCTGATGTTATTTTTTTCTTAAAGAACAAAATAATATAATAGATGATGGAGCTGGAGAAAAGGCTCAGAGGGTTAAAAGGGTTTGTTATCTTCATGAGAACTTTAGTTCAGTTCTTAACACCCATATAAAAATCCTGCCATGGCCACATGGCTCCAATGACAACCACTTATGTACAAGAAGGCCATAGTTATTCTTGGAGCTTGTAATATCCCAGTCAAGTTCCTGGCTAAATGAACAATTTGGAGAGTGGCAAATCATGATACCCTATATCAAATTTTTACCTTTTTTATTGTTATTTTTTGTAATTTTTGTCTATTGTTTTTATTTAAATTAGAGACAAGTTTGTTTTGCACGTCAGTCCCAGTTCCCTCTCCCTCTACTCCTCACCTGCCCCCTACTAGCCTCTTATCCCATCCCCTTTCTGTTCCCCAGGGAGGGTGAGGCCTTCCATGGGGGATCTTTAAATTCTGTCCTATCATTTGGAGCAGGGTCTAGGACCATTCCTGTTTGTCTAGGCTCAGAGAGTATCCTTTTGTGTGGAATGGGTTCCCAAAGTGCATTCATATGCTAGGGATAAATACTGATCTACTACCAGAGTCCCCATAGAGTGTTGAGGCCTCCTCACTGACACCCATGTTCAGGGGTCTGGATCAGTCCTATACTGATGAGGGAAGTCCTTCTGCATATATTTTTGTCTTACTGGTTGTTAAATAAAGCAGTGGTGGCTAAGAGGGATGCAAGATAGGTGGGACTAGGGTTCAAGGAGGATTAAGGGAAATGTAGTAATGAGTAGAGTTGCTACGTGATCCTGGGAAGAGAGAGCACATGAGACTGGCATCCTTGGTAAGATAAGACCTTATAGAAATATATATATATATATATATATATATATATTGTTATGTGTAACACTTAAGAAAGAACTAGCCAATGAGAAGCCCAGGAGATTGGCTGACAGCATTGTAAATAATAAAGTTTCTGGGTGTTTTTTGGGGTTGATGCAGCTCTGGGGCTAGGCTGGCAGGAAGAATCCCATAACAAATGGTGTCCAACATTGGTTGCATGAATTTCCACATAAACTTGCAAAAAGCTTAAAAAGGGACTTTAAAAACAAAGGAACAGAGATGAGCATGTCTTCTTGGTAGCAGTATTCTCTTGACGGGCTCTGTTTTGCTAGAGACAAGCAGAAACTCATGCAGCTCCTTTAAGTACTGACTCAGCATATGTGGCAAGAAAAACTGCAGGCTATTTTAAGAGATCCTGCTAACAATTCAGTAGTAGCTTGGCAGTGCTGGCATACACCTTTAATCCCAGCACTGCAGAGGCAGACACAGGTGTATTTCCACAGAGAAACCCTGTCTCAGAGAAAGAAATAAATGACCTATGAGATGAAGATGGAACATTTCAGAAGAACATCAGGTGACTGACCAGGCAGCAAGTTGTGTCTGTCAATTCTAGTGTTTATATGTTATCCTTCTGTGGTCTTTGATGTAGTTGAAGACAGATACTTATATTTACAGTTTTCATTAGTTATAATAAAAGATGAGCTACATAAAATACTTGACTCACACAGAAAGGACAGATGATAAAATACTTTCTTCAAATATTATTAAATGTTAATGGACTGAATCTTGTAACTACAGTTCTTATTTGATACCTTTTCTGTAACATACAATTTGGCTATGTTAAAGTTAAAATCTGTCTTTTTATTTAGACATAAAAAAGGAGATGGTGGGGAAGTTTTTCTGTATATATGTTTGTCTTATTGGTTGATAAATAAAGCATTGTTGGATAATAAGGGAAGTAAGATAGGTGGGACTAGTACTAAAGAAGGATTCTGGGAAATATAGTAAAGAGTAGGGTCACCATGTGATACCAAGAAGAGAGGATGCATGAGGCTGGCGTCCTTTGTAAGATAAGACCTTATAGAAAAGAATATATATATATATATATATATATATATATATATATATATGTAGTTATGGGTAATACTTAAGCCAGAACTACCAATGAGAAGCCCCTGACATTAGTCAACAGCACTCTAACTAACAGAGACTCTGTGTGTTATTTGCAGAAGACACATCTCTGGAAGTAGGCTGACAGGAAGAATGATAATTACACTATTCTAGATTCCCAGCTATCAGTCTAGGACTATTAGCTCCCACTTGTTCAGGTCAGCTATTTCTGAGGGTTTTACCAGCCTGGTCTTGATTCCTTTGCTCATAACTCCTCCCTGTCTTCGAATGGATTCCAGGAGTTCAGTTCAGTGTTTAGCAGTGGATGTCAGTTTCTGCTTCCATCAGCTATGGAATGATGGCTCTAGCATGTCACATAAGGTATTCATCAATTTCATTATAGGAGAAGGGCATTTAAGGTAGCTTCTCCACTATTGCTTAGATTGTTATTTGTTATCATCCTTACAGATTTCTGGACATTTACCTAGTCCCTGATTGCTCTTTAAACCTATAATGTCTCCCTCTATTATGGTATCTTTTATCTTGCTCTCTTCTATTCTCCCCAGACTCAACATTCCTGATCCCTCATGTCCTCCTCTTCCATCCTCTTCTACCCTTCTCTTTCTCCTAACTCCCTCTCTCCTCTCCACATGCTTCCAATTTACTCAGGAGATCTTGTTCTAATCTCCTTCTCTGGGGGACCATATATGTCTCTCTTAGGTTTCCTAGCTTCTCTTGTGGTATGAATTGTAGGCTGATAAATCTTTGCTCTATGTCTAAAATCCATGTATGAGTGAGTACTTACTATGTTTGTCTTTTTGTGACTGGGTTACCTCACTCACAATGGTTTCCTCTAGTACCATGCATTTGCCTGAGAATTTCAAGAGATCCCTTTTTTTTTCTGGCACAGAGTAGTACTCCACTGTGTAAATGTAGCTCATTTTCTCTATTGATTATTCACCTGAGGGGCATCTAGGTTGCTTCCTGGTTCTGGCTATTACAAATAATGCTGCTATGAACATGATTGAACAGATGTCCTTGTGTGAATTTTCTAGTATATGCCTAATAGTAGAATTACTGATCTTGTGGTAGACTGATTCTCATTTTTCTGAGGAATCTCCATACTGATTTCCAAAGTGGCTTTATGAGTTCATATTTCTACCAGCAGTGGATGATTGTCCCCTTTCTCCACATCCTCTGCAGCATAATGTGTCATTAGGGTTTTTTATTTTAACCATTCTGACGGGTGTGAGATGATATCTCAGAGCTGTTTTGATTTGCATTTCCCTGATGGCTAAGGAAGCTGAGCACTTTCTTAAGTGTCTCTCAGCCATTTTAGACTCCTGTATTGAAAATTCTCTATTTACTCCTGTACCCCACCTTTTGATTGGATCCTTTGGTGTTTTGGAGACTTGCTTCTTGAGTTTTTTAAATTTTGGAGATTAGCCCTCTCTCAGATGTGGGGTTGGTGATTATTTTTTCTCATTCTGGTGGCTACCATTTTGTCTTGTTGTCTGTCTTCTTTGCCTTACAGAAGCTTCTCAGTTCCAGGAGGTCCTGTGTTACTACTGCTATGTACCAATTTGTTCAAAGGTGCTTCCCACTTTCAATTCTAAGAAGTTCAGTGTGCCTGGATTTATGTTGAAGTCTTTGATCCATTTGGACTCCAATTGTATGCATGGTGATAGACATGGATCTATCTGACATCCTCTGTATGCCATCACCCAGTTATTCCAGCACCATTTGTTGAAGATGCTTTGTTTTTTCCATTGTAAAATTTTAACTTCTTTGCCAAAAATCAGTTGTATATAGGTATGCGGGTTAATGTCAGGGTGTTCAATTTGATTCCATTGGTCTACCTGTCTATTTTTGTGAATACCATGCTGTTTTCAGGACTATGGCTCTACAATAAAGGATGAAGTCATGCTTGGTGATGCCTCTGGAAGTTCCTTTATTATACAAGGTTTTTATTTTTGGCTATCCTGTGTCTTTTGTTTTTCCATATAATATTGATTATTGTTCTTTCAAGGTCTGTGAAGAATTGTGCTGGTGTTTGGATGGGAATTGCATTGAGTCTGCAGATTGCTTTTGGCAAGACTGCCATTTTTACTATGTTGATCCTGCCTATCCAAGTGCATGGGATATCTTTCCATTTTCTTGTATATTCTTTAACTTCTTTCTTTTAAAACTCAAAGTTCTTGCTATACAGGTCTTTTACTTGTTTGGTTAGTGTTACTCTAAGATATTTTATGTTGTTTGTAGGTATTAGAAAGGGTGATGTTTCTCTGATTTCTTTCTCGGCCTGTGTATTGTAGAGCTACTGATTTTTTGACTTAATTTTGTATCCTGCCACTTTGATGAAGGTGTTTTACATCTATAATAGTGCCCATGTAGAATTCTTCTGGTCACTTATGTAAACTATCAATTCATCTGCAAATATAGTGAAAGTCTGATTTCTTCCTTTCCAATTTGTGTCCCTATGGAGTGGACAGTCTTGTCTTGTCCCAGATTTTAGAGAAATCACCTTGAGTTTCTGTCCATTTAGTTTGATGTTGGCTGTTGGTTTGCTGTTTGTTGCTTTTATTATTTTCAGGCATGTTCTTGTTATCCATGATTTTTCCAAGACCTTAATCATGAAGGGGTGTTGGACTTTGTCATAGGCTTTTTCAGCATCTAGTGAGATGATCATGTGATTTTCTTTTCCAGTTTATTTATATGGTAGATTACATTGATGGATGTTGTAATTTGAACCATCTCTGCATTCCTTGATCATGGTGGAAAGTTTTTTTTATGTGTTCTTGGATTTTATTGGCCAGTATTTTTTTAGTATTTTTGCATCAATATTCATGAGGAATATTGATCTGAAGTTCTTTTTCTTAGTTGTATCTTTGTGTAGCTTGGCTACCAAAGTAACCGCATTCTCATAAGTAGAGTTTGGCAATGAACCTTCTACTTGTGTTGTGTGCAACAATTTGAGGAGTATAAGTATTACCTCTTCTTTGAATTTCTAGTAGAATTGAGCACTGAAGTATTTTGGCCCCCTGCACTTTTTTTTGTTGGGGGATTTTTGATGACTCCTTCTATTTCATTAGGGGTTATAGGTCTGTTTAAATTGCTTCTCTGTTCTTGATTTAATTTTGATGAGTGATATTAATACAGAAAATTGTCCATTTCCTTTAAATTTTCAAATTTTGTGGAGTGCAGAGCATTCAAAGTAGAACCTGAAGATTCTCTGGATTTCCCCAGTGTCTGTTGTTATGTCCCTCTTTTTCATTTTGATAATCTGATTTTGATAATTTGTTCTCTGTCTTCCTTTTGGTTAGTTTAGATAAAGGCTTATCTATCTTGTTGATTTATCAAAGAACCAAGTATTTGTTTCACTGAATCTTTGTATTGTTTCTTTTGTTTCTCCTTTATTGATTTCAGGTCTCAGCTGGATTATTTCCCTGGTATCTAATCCTCCTGGGTGAATTGGGTTTTTGTTCTAGAGCTTTCAGGTGTTTTGTTAGTTCTCTAGTGTTTCTGTTCTCCAGTTTCTTCATGTGAGCACTTAGTGCTATCAACTTTCCTCTTAGTGCTGCTTTCCAAGTGTCCCATAAATTTGGGTAGGTTGTGTCTTCATTTTCATTGTATTCTAGGAAGTCTTTAATTTTTGCTTTATTTCTTCCTTGACCCAGAAATGGTGCAATTGTGCATTTTTCAATTTCCAAGAATTTGTAGGGTTAAATTATGACTTCTTCAAAAATGCTATAACACAAGTGCACATTCACACATACTTATAAACACATTTTTATATACACAGCTACACACATACACACAAACACACAGGCACAAACAAACCATAAACATGTACACTCCTTATGTTTTAACACACAAGTAAATGAAATAAAATAATATACCATATTTAATAGGTTAAAAGTGAGAACTGAGAAACATGACTTTTACATGAAACATGTTATCATGTGGTAAAATGTGGGAGAATGTGGATGCTTACAGAATAAAATTACAGGCAACAAAATAAAAATAAACATGTGGACATGATAGTCTTTAAATTACAGCTACTTAGAACCTAGTTCAGTAGTGCCTCCTTTGCTTTTTTATTTTTAATTAATTCATTTTATACTTCATTTTGTTGACAATTTTTTATGAAATATATTTCTCTCTTTGTTTACCCTCTCACATCTGCTTCCAGATCCTCACCATTCGTCATGATTCCAACCATCCAAATCTTTTTTTTTTTCTCTTTCGCTCTTTAGAAAATAAACAGCCAAATTGGAAAAAGAAAGAAAAAGCATGAGAAATCCACAAACATCCTTTAAGAAAGGGTTGGGCTCATAGTATATAAGCAAAGATTGGCTAGTGTAAAGATGGTAAAAGAAAGTATTATAGGATTAAAAAATACCATTCAACTTATATTGATTTTATGAGTTTATATTGACTGTCTACTCCTGGGCATGAGGCTTGAACTTAAGTATGGCTTATATAAAAGTGAGACATCATTCAGAAAACTAAGTTTTCCTTTGTGGGTTGTCAATATGGAGACCTTTTTTCTTAGGGATGTTAACCTCTATCTATTGTCCCCTCTCAGTGGTGGGGCCACATCTGGCTTAGACCTGTGCAGTACCAGTACCTGCTGTCTAGTCTCTGTGAGCCATGTGTATATCAGTGTCTTTTTCCACTTATCTATTGAATACCTATGTTGCTTCCAATTCCTTGTTATGACGAATAGTTCACCAAAAAGAAAAAAAATGGATGAGCAAGTGTCTCTGGAGAAGGATGTAGAAGCCTTGTGTATGCCCAAGACTCATCTAGTTGGATCTTGAGGTGATCTATTCCTGGCTTCCCAAGGAAGCACCATATAGTGACTTTACAAGTTTGCATTTGTACCAACAGTGGACGTTTCCCTTACTTCACAACCTCACCATTGTGAACTGCTGTTTTTATTATCATTATTACTATTATTAGTACTATTGCTATTATTATTATTATTATTATTATTATTGATTTTGGCCTTTATGACTGGTATAAGGTGAAATCCCAAAATAGTTTTGATTTGCATGTCCCTGAAGACTAAGGATGTTGAACATTTCTTTTTTAAGTGTTTCTAAAATATTTGAGTTTCATCTTTTGAGAACTCTATGTTTAGTTTTGTAATCCATTTTTTGTTTTGTTTTGCTTTGATTTTCACGACAAGGTTTCTCTGTATTGTTTGTTAATTTTTGTTCTTACTGTCTATGTTATCTTTGTTCTCTGTAAAAATTCTTTGTCTGTTTTAGTGAGATCAAGGAAACTCACCACTTTCTCTTATATCAAATTCAGGGTATCTAAACTTATGTTGAAGTTCTTGATCCATTTGGAGTTGAATTTTGTTCAAGCTTATATTTTTATTTTTATTTTTTATTTTATTGTTTTGTTTTTTACGAGACAGGGTTTCCATGTATTGTTTTGGAGGCTATCTGTCCAGCCTGGCCTTGAACTCACAGAGATCCGCCTGCCTCTGCCTCCGGAGTGTTGGGATTAAAGGCATGCGCCACCACCGCCCGGCTGTTCAAGCTTATATTATGGTGCTATTGGCGTCCTTCCCTATGAAGATTGGGCCACATCATTTGTTGCAGATGCTGTTTCATCCAATATTTATGTCTGGCTTTTTGGTTCAATGTCAAGAGTTCATCCCTTGGATCCACAAATTCAGGGCCTAAGGAACACAGGTATATCATGTTTCAGAGAAGAGAAAAAAAAGTGAACAAAAGGTCATTAATCTTTGCAGGGGAGAATGTGTTTGTTAATAAATGTCATAGTTGGATGTTTCAAGTGATTGGTGAGCAAGTTGTTATACAAAGCTCTGTTCTTGATAGAAAAGGGAAGTATTTATGGAGAATTTCATGTTCACAGTTTTGAAAGCATGTACAATACTCACAGGAAGTCAACTGTAGTTTAGTACAGTTCAGGAATAGGTAGTTGTGTGTGGACAATAGGTAAAAATTAGACTGGAGGGAGTAGAGGGATCCACGAGAAATTTACATTGTACTATCACACCAGATGTTAGTTTTAGATAGAGATGTGTGGTTTTATATTCATTTTTGGGGAGTGTCTGGTAATAATGTTTCAGCAAGATTATTGCCTCACAGTGTTGGAAATAAAATGTTAGAAATTTAAGACAAAAAGAGTGTTTACCTTTAGATCTAGTTTTCAATAAATTGAAGAATTTCCTGTGCTGTGATAAAATATTTTGTCAAAATCAAAGTAAGTGTGAAATGGTTTATTTTAGCCCACAGATTGAAGTAAGTACATAATGGCAGGGAAGTCAAAGCTGCATGCCTCTTGGGTATCATAACAGCACTAAGAAGAAGAGACAGATAAAGGGTTCCTGGTATTCAACTCCTTTTCCTTTCTTATGTGGTCCATAATCCCAGACAGAGAATATAAACATGCACAATGGGAAAGTTGTGTCACCTCAATTAATGCAATCATAATCCCCATAGGCATCCCCAGATGCTAATTTATCAATTGATTATAGATTCTGTCATGTTGCCAGTTATCACTAACTGTCACCTAGGCTACAGATAAATAGCCACTTAAAGGAAAATATTAGCTGTGGGAGGAGTGCGCTAAAAATGATGCAGAAGAGATTGTTTATGAAATATGTGAAGCTGCAAAGAAACTTGAGCATTAAAAGAATACATGCATTAGTTTCCTAGTGTCATTTTGACTCCTCTTTATGTTGATCAAGCTTTCATACATCCTTGGTAGACACGAATGAACAAGACAAAGGTAAGATCTCCTATATCATGTGTGCCATACCTTTCCTAGAAAAACAAGGACAAGTGTGTTAAACATCATATAAATTAATCAATAAAATATTTGAAATTTAAAAAGAAATAAAAACAATGAAGAGAATAATGCTACCTTCACATGATCCTAGGATGAGGAAAAATGCTCTTTCAAAGGAATATAGACAACTCCTTTCAAAGGATTAAATGCCACTGGGTGATACCTTGTAATAGAAGTGCAGTCAGGAAAAAGTCTTACTAAGATTGAGTAAGACTGTGGCACTTTTGTGGTGAAAGAAATGATAAAGTGGATAATAAAAAATTAAGATATTGGAGAGCAAAAAGGGAAAAGTTTTGAAACAAGTGACAGCAAATGATGGATAGCATGGCAGTCAAATGCATCCAGACCTTCAGACTTCATCAGCTTGATCTATCATGATGCTGCTCATGGAGTCTAGCTGCATAAGAGGAAGGGCATAAGAGGAAGGGCAGGTTTACAAAGGAAGAAAATGAGGTCATTATTGTAGGAGGGACAGTCCTACAACTTGTGTGTGTACCTGTCAAGTGTTCCTGCTCCAGTAAAATTTCATGAGATTTAAAACTTAAAAACCAAAGTGACTGATATTGTAGAAATTTGTGTTCTGTGCTTCTACCTTGATAACAATATAATTCAAATATATTATGCAACCAAAACATAAAAAATGAGAAAATAAATTCAAATATTATTACCAGTCTTTGCTGGCCTTTGATGGATAGCCAATTTTGTATAGAATTACATGTTTAGCCTTAAGTTCATGTTTATTAATATAGTAAGTTATAGTTAAGTCATATTTCTCATATTGTGTCTCCAAAATTTATGATGCCCTAATTTTTTTTAGCTATGAAGAGCTGTATTGAAATTTTAATTCTGAACAAATGAAAAGAAGCTGAAAGTTATTAATATATTCAGAGGCTAGTCTTATTTATGCTTATATCCTCAACTATAATACCAGCCCCAAAACATAACTTTAATGTGCTTGGAACTGGTTTTAAAGGCACCTGAAGAAGATGCTGACATAGTTCATGCTGCAGATGGGTTTACATGCTTTGAATTTCAGCTGGTGTGCACTTTATGTGATATGAAGAAAGGGCTTCGACATGAAATCCAGTGAGTTCTTGTATCACTTGTAAACTGGAATTCTCTCCCCTGGTTAACCAGTTGCTGGAGATGATCAGTAATTAGGATACCAATAGTTTCATTGCTTCTAGTTCTTTCTACAAATTCATACTATGATTACTGGCTTTTCTTTCTTGGTGCTGCAGTCATTGTCCAGAAGGGTATCTCTTATCATTACGTGTTCCTGACGGGGAAGGGTGTTTAAGATAGCCTCTCCACTATTGCTTAGATTGTTAGTTGTGGTCATTGTTGTACATCTCTGGACATTTCCCCAGTGCCAGATTACTCTTTAAACACATAATGGCTCCCTCTATTATTGTATTCTTGTCTTGCTGTCCTTTATTTTTCCACTGACTCAATCTTCCTGCAAAGTTTTCTGTATTAACTTCACATACAAACTGAGGGTCATGCTCTTTATTTTATATTCTCTTTACTGTTCTGTTTCTACTCTAATAATCCTGTCCTAATTCTAACTTCTGCATGCCTCTTTTTCTAGCTTCTTTTTCTATTCTCAAACCCTTCTCCTTCATGAGCCTTGAAGTGATAAAGAAATTCATCTCAGTGGTCACAAGTACATTCTCTGAGGACATGCTAAGGAGACGAGCCATTTACCATGGCAACACAAGAGTCCAAGGCTATCGGAGCAAAACCGTGATCAGACAGGGAGGACACAGTGTCCAATGACATCTTTGAACACAGATCTATATTTAGTAGACTAGCAAGTGAAGAATAGGCATGCTTTAAGGTTAATATGAGGTTTTCGTGGGACAGCACTTCCCTATCTGCTGGCAGAGAGAATCCAGGACACTCTTGTCTCTATCTCTCTGAGAGGTATGGGTCAACAACTTTAGACATGCAGTAATTCATATTGTTGAGAATCTGTGAATGTCAATTGAAGTCTCTTTGTCTGGACAGTAAGCCTAAACAACTGTCTACCAAGGAAGATAATGGCAGGGGGCGGACTTCTAAGTCTGTACAAAGACCTGGTTGAGAGATTCAGAGAATAGACTGATTATTTTCTTGCCTTAATCATGCATTGCTGGCAGGAGTCATCCAATGTACCAATGCATAGGGAAAAATATGATTCATACACTTGTGAAGTTTTGGGGATGAATCTCATCGTAGAAAGGGAGGGCCATGGCTTTGCAAGGAATTTACAGTAATAACAGTAACTATTCACAAAGTAAGTATTCCCACTGCCCTGCCTGTGTGCCTCCTCCATTGGAATGATCCCAGTATGTTAGCTTCATGATTTTGTCAGCTGAGTTCCCACTGCATAATTCTGCAGTCTGTATCAGACTTTCGAATACACCATGTATTGAAAATTCACCTTTTGGCTTTCCTTTTTTCTTTTCTTCATCTTTCCTTGCTTCCTTTATTTATTGTTATTTGGTGTTCCCTTTGATGTGCTTTTTAAGGGAAGCATGGTGAAACTGTAACATGTTTAGAATAATAAGTTGACAGTTGTCACCACTGACACCTATCTATATTTAACCCTAACATGAATGAGAGTTCTAAGTAGTTTTCATATAACAGGTTTACGGTATTATTTAATAAATAATTTTTCTAGGCAGCATTTCTCTTTGTAGCCTACCTATACTGGAACTCTCTTTGGAAGGCAGGCTGACTGCAAACTCACAGATCTGCCTATCTCTGGCCTCTGCATGCTGATATTAAAGGTATGAGCCAACACATCTGTTATTAATTTTTAATATTATAATACAATATAACAAATATGATTCAATTAGATAAAGCACAATTAACACATAAGAATTAGACAAAGCAAGCTAAATAGAAGTTAAAGAGCCCAAAAAAAGGCAGAAACTAAGAGAATGGCCAGGAATTTAAAGAAAACCATGGACTGGAATCAGACTCATACATGCCCTATGCATGCTGTCTCATTCTTTGTGAGTTCATATGAGCTTTAATCATGTTTGTAGAGAGCTGCGAAGTGCTGCACCCTTAAGATGGTGCTGGCTTCCGCCTCTGCTAGCCTGATAGCAAGTGCTCTCTGTGATAAACAACTCCTTATTTGGTCAAGGCTGGATATCAGGCTTGCTTCCTCGTATGTGGACCTATCTGCTGTCGCCACATGGCTTACCAGGGTTGGCCGCCCAAGGGCCTTTTTAAGCTGGGGGCGGGTACTCCCTGGGGTCAGAAGATTTGTTCAAGGTCCTGAATAAACTGCTTGTGAGAAGGATTCCTGAGTCGTGTCTTCCTTGCTGGTCGAGGTGGTCGTGACACATGTTGATTTAAGAGTCCTGGTTTCTTGCATCCCTTTAATTCTCATATTATCTCTCCTCTTTTCTTTGGAATCCCTGAGCCCTGATGAGGAAGATTTAATGGAAAATTCTCATTTACAGATGAAAATTAAATGGCCGTGGTCTTTGAATTTTTTCCACCAGCTGGAAGAGAAGGATTCTCTTGATAGCTTTTATCTATGAACTTAAAAGTATATCAGTTGGAATCATGTCATTGCTATCTTTTCTTCTTTTTTCCTTCCTTCCTTTCTTTATTTTTGTACTGTAGTCTCTGTTTTTACCTTAGTCCCTGGGTTATCTCATCTTAGGTTCTTGGTCCTCAAGTAGTGTTGGCTTTGGCTTTCATCCCATGGAATGGTTCTTAACTCAAATCAGATATTTGTTGGTTACGCTCACAAGCATTGTGCCTCCATTGTACTAGAATATATTGAAGGCAGGACAGCATTGTAGATCAAAGGGTTTGTGGCTGGATTGGTGCTTGTTGTACCTTCTTGTACCAAAGAGGCTAGAACATGGGGTGAAGGCTCTACTTAGGTGCCAGCTTCATTTCTCTATATTAAATGAGTCATGTAGAGGTTTTATTCAGCAGTGGAAAATTTGTCAATTTTTGTAGAAAAATTTATAGTCTTGGCAACAGCCAAGGTTATTTGGATTGTGCTATAGAACCCCTTTGGCCAACAACTAAATCAGATGTAACTCAATACTGAAATTGGACAATTTATTTGGTGACAAGTTGTGGCTAGTTTGGATTTTGTCTCCCTCTTTATATGACAATATCATTAAATTGATATATATATATATATATATATATATGGTTCACACACTTTCCCTGAAATGGCCCGTACCTTTAGCTGTCTCTCTACAAATTGTTCCTTTTTCTATATCAGTCATTCCCAAAAATTTGCCAAAGAGCCAGAGTTACACGGGAATACTTGAATTAGAATTCATATTGCAACTTAATGTGATGATTTCCAGACCAGCATATTCTGTTTCTGGGGCAGTGAAAGCAAAATTTGCCTAAGAAAAGCAAGTCAAAGGGCTTACAGAGTCCTCGACTGATTCTGAAATGAGACTTCAATAATAAGAAAAACCTCCCTGTTTCTATACTTAGTAAATTGGTATTCAAAGTCTAGGTTGTTTCGGGGGTCAAAAATTATATGTTAATTTTGGGGTTCATTGTATACTTTTTTATCATTTAGTCTTACACAATGTTTTAATATAATGTTCGTTTCCCAAATTCCTCCCAGATCACGTCTTCCATCTACCCACCAAATTTCATATTCTTTACCAGTCTCTCAGAAATTCTCTTCAAAATACAAAGCAAGTCATGGAAGTCAAACAAAAGAAACAAAACAATGAGACGAAAATAACAAATAATAACAAAGCAAAAGTAGTAGAAATAATGAGTCTCTCTTGTATTCAAATACTTCCGAGACTGTCGCCTGCCCTGATATGTGGCTGATATACTTATTGTTATATTTGTAGAAAAATGCTTTTCTTTTTCTAGGCAGGCATAAATTGCAAATAGTTTTATCATATGTTTTTTAAAAGACAATTTATAAGAACTTCTGTGATGAGTCTAATCTTCTACTTGAAAACTGAGTAATCATTTTATTTTATTGATCAAGTTTTCTTCTTATTATATGTCCTATTAAGTTGATGGAAAAAATTAAAAAGCACCGTTAGTGATAGTTTGCAAATGGTGTTCTTGATTGGTCTAAATAACAAAAACCTAGAGTCAGATATACAGGATAATGCTGAGAGAGCAGAGAGAAGAAGGAGCAAGATAAAGCCACCTTTATCTCATTAGGTTCCCAAAAGAAAAGAGAGGGAGTTCCTGTTTCTTCCAGCTTATATCCTCTCTCTGTCCAGCCATCTCACTTCCTGTTTATTTGTACAGACATCCTGACATCTATGGTTAGCTAGTGGCAAATTCCATCCTCTGATCTTCAGGCAAGACTTATTTGTACAAGCAAGATATCACCACAATACTTCATACTTGAAGATATTTGAAAAAAAATCATGCAGCTTTTGAATTGCCGCTTTTCTTTGACAGTGAATAATTTTATAGTTATTGATTGGCAAAATTTGACTAAGTTAATTTTAAAAAGTAGATATATCTGTATATAAGGAGAATAGGATATCTGTGATATATAAACAGTGACCTGTTGGAGTCACTGGAAATTTAAGCTCTTACCATAGGAGAATGGAAAAATTTCATCAAGATGAATTAAGCCACAGTGAGCTCATTTAGTTATCCTAACTGTCAATTACTTAATGATTAATTTATTTTATTAGGACTGCTATAATGATAAAATTATAGAGAGAACAATTTTTAAACTCTGATGTGAGCTTGTTTACTGCATTAGTCATATGTAGATAATATATTTCTCAAAAGGTAAAAAGTTATATAATTACCAACAATTGAAAATGCCATTTTAATTAATTGAAAATGTGTTTTTGAGAACTCAAGGAAGAAATAAAGAAATGCTAGCTAAATATGCATACATATCTGCATTTTGACTTGTGCAATATTATCTCCAATCTTCCAGCAAATGATTCTGACTTAATTAGTGAAGGGATGAAAAACAAATTCATTAAGGAGATGCTTCCTGACAACAAGCACACAAAGTACTTAATATCATAACAAGTCTCAAAACATCATTAGGGAAATTTCCATCTCATAGAAGAAAATGAAACTCAATAAGAAATAACAATTAGCCAAAGATTTAACATCTAATGAATGGTGACTATAAATCTACTTGTGTCTTGTTTTCTTTCAACAAAATTTAAGTTTAAATACTATCATATTAAACCTTGTGCGATATGTTTTTAATCATACTGCAATGTACTCCATTATTAAGGAAAAATTCATCATATACATATATGCATATATATACATATATATTAGGTAAGCATAATAAATAATTATTATGCTCCAAATAAGAGTATAAAATACTAAACACTATACAAGAAATTCCTTTTCTAAGGTTCAGAAAAACCAAAGTTTTCTCATTCAAATGATGCCTTGTATGCATGTTACATCCATGTTCACTACCGTCCATGACTCTCTTCTTTTTTCACAGAACTTTTTATACATTTTAAATCCAGTTATCTTGTTTTACATATATGTATATATACATTATTAACATAGAATATATATATATATTAAAACAAGTATTAAACAGTGAACTCTGTAAAGGGTTTTAGTTTCTTAAAAATAGCAATCAGTTCTTTTGATAAAATAATAGTCTTTGCTAAAAAAAGCCTTTCCAATTATTATACTTTTTAAGCCAACAATAATAGGTACTACAAAACAAACTGCAGCAAGACAGAGCTAAAGGCTCTCTTGCCAAGAAGAGGGAGAGCAAAGCACTTTGTTGTCAGTTACCTAGCTTCAGAGAGCTCAGTACATGTGGGATACAGGATAGAGAGCAATAAAGGCGTTGTTAATCACATAAATACATGGAAGACACTGATGTGCATGCAAGTGGAGGCTGGGGGACCATCTAAGGGGCTTGCCATAAATAAAACTCTAAATTGCCTTGATGACTCTGTTGTCATAAATATGGACACTAAAAGATATTCTGATAACATCTATCTCGAAACAAAATACAAAATCTTATGGTAGAATGTCATTATCACAGATGATACATGAGTCATGAGAAAGAGAAGATCATTGTAAATCAGCAATCTTAACCTGTGGCTTGGGACCCCTCTGGAGGATTGCGTTTCAGATATACAGCACATAAGATAGTTATATTACAATTCATAACAGTAGCAAGTTACATTTATGAAGTAACAACAAAATAATTTTATGGTTGGGGGGATCACTGCAACATGAGGAACTGTAGAAAAGGGTCATAGCATTAGGACTGCTCTAAATAAAAATGGTAAGGATGCCTCTCTAGCCTTCTCAAGTGGCTATGAGACGTATACTACTTATGGGAAGCTGGAGGAAATTTAATGACAAAAGTCTCAGAAAGGTCCAGTTGTGGTTCTAGCTGTGGAAAACTATGGCCTGCAAGTACGGAGTGCTCTCTATCATTTTTTTTTTGTTTTTATAGTTAACAACAGTTTATTGTGCATTTCAAAGTAGTTAAAAGAGTTTAAATGTTCTTATCACAAAGAAATAACAATTATTAAAGGTGAATATATGCTAATTACTTTGATTGATGCTTGTACTATGTATATCTCTATATATTTGCATCAGCACATTGGATTTTTTTTCTTTTATCATTTTTTATTTTAATTTTAAATAGCTTGTTTTACATGTCAATCCCAGTTCCCTCTCCCTCCTCTCCTCCCGCAACTCCACCATCCCCCCATCCTCCCACCCTATTGGCAATTCCTTCCACATAGGGGATATCTAGAGTCTGTCATTTCACTCTGGGTAGGGTCCAGGCACTCCCCTAAGAGTCCAGGCTGAGAGAGCATCCCTCTTTGTGCTATGGGCACACGATGACTGTTTGTATACCAGGGATAGACACTGATAATAATCATAGTTATTTACTTTTATTTTTTGAAAATCTTCAATTTATTTTCCCAAAATTTATTGAAAATATATGGATGACAATGAGGGAACAATTTGAAAAATAAGACAAATAAACCTTGCACCAGATTCAATATTCTAATGTACATTTTGTATGTCCTCTACTTTTGAATAAGTTACAGTTGGGAAGAAAGTTAGGGAATTTTCTATAAATAGACTCTAGTATTTGTTTTTAATAGTAACAGTAAGACTGCATTTAATAGAGAATTTGGCACAATTTTAATGATTAATATAGAAATTATGTGTTCTTTCTTATTAAGAAGTAAAAGAGGAAACAAAAGGTAAGTGTATTTTAATATTTAAAAATGTATCTGATTTACGAATATTGTATTTATTAGCTTTTCACTTGTCAGTAAATTACAGAATTATTGTTATAACAAGTATGCAGTAAGGGGCTTGGTTGACATATTGATTCATTTATGAAAATAGAATCTTACACCTATGCATTCAGCATTTTGTGAATTTAGTATTTAATGCTGGGAGAACTCATTTCTAGCCACATCACATACTTAGGAAAATTAAGTTTTGGGAGTGAACTTTCATCATCAATGTCCTTTTATGCCTTGTTCCAAGGCACAAGTATATCATGAATTAATCCTAAAATAGTCATCATCATATGTGCAGAAAACATAAAATTTGATTTATGGAGGTGAACAGTTCAGAGACTGCATTATCAGAAGAAACTTCAGATTTTGAACATTTAAGCAATGTTGGAAGTGTAATGGTATTAATAGTATTTACCTTTTCATGTTGAACTAAATGAGTATTTCTTTATGAGATTGTCATGAGCACATGGGGATGCAGAGTCTAACAGTTGGTTTAGAAATAAACTACTCCCACAAGCTCATAGGTTTGAAAACTGGTTCCATTTACTAGTGTTGATGTGAAGTCTAGGTGATTGTGAGTGTAGCAAACAGTTTGGGACTACAATGCTTGTCAATGATCCAGGCAAAGGGCTAAGGATTTAAATGAAAACAAAAGACAGCAGCTCATTCTTGCAATGAGAATGACATTTATTGTAACAAGAGCAGAGCATTAAATACTAGCAGCAGGCTTGGTGAAAAACTACCTAGGTCTGGTCAGGAGGTCACATTCCCAGGGCTCTCCGGCAAATGATGGGCAGACAACAGGAACTTGAATTTAGACAATAAGAATGGGCAGAAAATAAGAACTTGCATTCAGGCTTAACTGGAAGGAGAGATTAAGAGGTATTTGCTAGAAACTCCTAGCCACAAGCTGGTCAGCAGATCCCCATGGGAGAAGGGTGCAACAAATCCCCCTTTTTTTACATAAATAAAATGAGCATCTGGCTTAGGTTGCCTGGGTTAACATCTGTCTTACCTGCCATCAAGAAGCCTGCCCAGGTCTCACAGAAACCTCTGTCTTAGGTTAACAGATGTCCCCCGACTCTTACCTGTTAATGATTGCTCATTTGTCTTGCTGGCACACCCAGGCCTGCACTGAGGGGTTATCTGCTGCCAAGGAATGCATGATCTGCTTTGTAAGAAAATGGCTCTTGGCTTGTGGCCTTCCCATGCAGCAAAGGCAGACTAGGCCTAAGATTGTGCTGCTCAGGGCCATAATCCCTGAGGGCTAGCGACCTATTCCATTTCTTAAGTAATAGACCTGTAAGCTGAACTCCTAAAGAGGGAATCACCTAAAAGGGGAGGTACTCTGGTCTCAGTTAGAATAGCCAATTAAGTTGTATAATTTATGAAATTGCCATTTGTTAATTAATACTTAAACTGCTCGATTGTACTAGGGAATTAATATTATTTTGGGAACTTAAGGTAGAGGCAACCTCCCCTGAGGGTTTTTTGTTTTGTTTTGTTTTGGTTTGGTTTGGTTTGGTTTTTATGAGACAGGGTTTCTCTGTATTGTTTTGGAGGCTGTCGGTCCAGCCTGGCCTTGAACTCACAGAGATCCGCCTGCCTCCCGAGTGCTGGGATTAAAGGCATGTGCCACCACCGCTCGGCTCCCCTGAGGGTTATCCAGCATGCCTGCCATGGAAACTGTCTAAAATATAGGGAAGCCAGAAAATGCAGCTGCCATGTGAGGACAAGTTGGTTCTCTCCTGAGTGTTCCACTGGGAAAGGCATGACACAAGGAACATGGACCACCAAGGCTGATTTTTCACCATTTTTTCAAGTGGCATTCCTGGAGGAAATAATTAAACATTTCTCCCAAGGGAGTAATAGCAAATGTCTAAACAGGCGCAAGGCCTGTGAAGGGACACACCTGAGAATATTGGTGTGACCCAGCTCAAAAGAGGATCAATTAAGTGGGTTCTGCCAACACCTAGGGTCAGACAAAAAAGGGGGTTATCTTAAGGCCAATAACAGAGGCATTAGGAAAAAAGTCAACAATGGATGAATTGCTTAAAACTATGCAGCCATGTAGCTAGGTATACCTGACTCTGAAGACCTGCCAGCATCAGGACAGGCAGGTTTCTCATTAAAGCCTAATAAGTCTATTAACAGCTCATGTGTATCAGCAGGAACAGAGCATACATAACACTCTGGAATCCACATTGGGGACTCACCATCCTGTGTGAAGATACAAACAGACACCCGGGCCCATACCATAACTGGATCTGGTCCTTTCCAAAGGCCCAAGGTTAGGTCTTTCCATTAAACTAGAGGTTTTTGCTGTACAGTGGACCACCAATGATGGTCTGCTGAGAATTTGCTAGAAGCATGCACAATTAAAATATTTAAGATATAGAGGATAAGTGATAAACTAGAGTGAGGGGAGCCAAGGCGAACCCCAAGGTCTCCCTTCTTTACTTTAGCTCAATAGGCTTTCAGAGTGCGATGGGTCTGTCCCACAATAGACTGCCCTTGGGGATTAGAAGGAATTATAGTTTTGGGGGAAATATCAAAATCTAGACAAAAGCGATTGAAACCTCTGCTGACATAGGTGGGGCCTTTATTGGTCTTAATTTGTTTTGGGAACCCCATGTAATCAAAAGCTTGTGAACAGTGGCTCCTAACAGCTTTCGCTTTTTCACCAGAGTAGGCAGAGGCAAATATCAGGTGTGAAATGTATCTACAGAAACATGAACAAATTGTAATTTACCAAAGGATGGCACATGTGTTACATCCATTTACCAAATGTGATTGGGTAAAAGTTCTCAGAGATTGACTCCCAAGTGAGGCACAGGAAGAAATTCCACATAAAGAGGGCAATCCTTATCTATTTGAACAGCCTGTTCTTTGGTAATCCCAGTATGAAAGCGTAAGGACCCTACGATGAGATGAAAGTGCTTTTGCAGGGATTGTGCTTGTGAGTCCTTGTAAAACTGCACCAATTTGAGCATACCTGTCATGTATGCTATTTCCTTCACTGAGGTGCCCTGGCAAATGTGTGTGGGTTCTAAGATGTCCCACAAATATAGGTTTGCTCTGTTGTCATAGCAGACCTTGTACCTGTAATAAACTCTCTTGTATCCTAGAGATGAGAGTGAAATAGGCAGCAATCTCCAAGAGTTGGATAATATGAGCAACATATTGACTATTGGTATAAATATTTAATGCTTCCATAGGAAAGAGTTGTAGAGACAAGGGCAGGGCTGAAAGTTCAGCCATTTGGGAAGAAGTTGCAGGAATTCTGGCTGTCTTAATGATGGGACAAGTTATGACTACAGTTGTACATTTAGAGGAACCATCTGTGAAAAACATTCTCCTCTTAGAAATAGGTTGAGAGATTCAAATTTTTGGGAAAGTCAAAGGATGTATTTTAAAAAAATGAAACCAAATTATAGGATGGGTTATGACTATCAAAATAACTCTGGGTAGCAGCAAGAAAATGCCCTAATCACAATTATTATTTTGTAGCCACTCTATTTGTTGACCGGACAAAGGTGTAATAACCTGATAGAGTACCTTGCCAAAGGTTTTAAGGCAAACTTTTGCACTTTAAATAGGAGTGCAACTATAGCTTGGGGGTAGGATACCACAGATTTTGATGGGAAGGCTCGAGAATCAACCCAAAGAATGGGACTCTCTTGCCAAAAATCTCCTATAGGACCATGAGCAGAACAAAACACTAACAAGTTTAGAGGATGGGCATAGTCTATATAATCCAAATGAGCTTCTTCTAAGGCTTTTTTAATCAAATGAATACACTCCCATCCTGCCTTAGTGAGGACTCTCGGAGAGTTGGGATCCGAATCCCTTTGCAATATATCAAAAAGAGGTTTAATTTGCCCAGTAGTGATTTTAAGCTAGGTCTGATCCAATTGATATCTCCCAGAAGCTTTTGAAAATCATTTAACGTTTGAAGGGTGTCCAGGTTAAGTCTGATTTTTGAGGGCACACCCTATTATGAAGCAAGCAGTGTCCTAGATAATAATATAGAAACTCCTTTTGTACCTTCTCCGGTGACACCCGTAAGTCAGCCAAGCCCCAAGGTGGTCTGAAGACCCCCAAATGTGTGGCCAGTAGCCACTGAGGACTGAGCACAGACAGCTGCATCATAAAGAACCTCCTTGCCCAGAGCTGCACAGCCTCCCGTGCCAGCAAGCACCTCTAAATTCCCACCAGGGAAACCGGGAGCAGTGCCATGCAGCACCGTCTGGCCACACAATTCCCAGCACTCACCCTTCCAGGGCAAACAATCTCCACCCAACAACGCATCACAACCTAATTGCTGCCAAATATCGGGGGCACAAATTAAGGCTGCAAAGGATCCAAAAACGGCCAGATTGAAAAGGGCATGAGGCTCACACACCACAACATGCTCCTTCAGCCTTTCCATTTCCCCAAATCAAGAGGGGAATGTTAACTCTGAACCCAGCCCTAAGGATGAAGACAGAGAGAACCTGAACATTTTGGATTACAAGCAGGGAATGCAGCTTAAGGGAACATTTTTTAAGCTTATGTTTTAATTTGAGGATGCCTTTCTCAAGTTGAGGTTTTTGGCGTTCCTCAGTCTCATCCCCCCGACGAAGAGGAAAGTACACAGAAGAAGCATTGGAAACTTGAATTGAGCTAACCAACTCATCGTTTTGAGCTTTTTTGACCTGCTCACTACAGTATTATCACTAATAAGCGCGTCCTTAATGAGACACCACAGAAAAGTTAACAATTGGTATTGTATTTTGCCCTTCTTTATGTAATGCTCTTTGAAGGTCCACTCTTACCTGGTTCCAATCGAAGAAATTAAGGTCACCAGAGACCAACAACCAAGGGCTGAATTTATGTATGGTTTTTAAGTGGCTTTTAGCTGTCTTTTGTCAGATATTCGTTCCCTTGTCTTTTTAGCTATTGAATTAAATGGTCCCCCAAAGAGGGTAGGAACTAGTAGCACCCATATTTAATACACTCACTACTAACCTTAATGAGAATTCTGACTGGCTTTCTGTGGGGGCTGACTCTCAGGAAATCCCAAACTTTCCCAATCCTATGGATCAGACAAAGGCTGGAACCTGACTCAGTACCCCTAACTTGGTACCCCTGTCCAAGTACACCCTCTTAACTTACTTGATGGCCAGCATTTGAGTGTAATCCTTCTTAATCCTTCATCAGTTTCCCTTCTTTCCAAATCTCAGTGGGACCTCCATTTGTAGCAAATGGTTCAGGGCTACAATACGTCTCAATGATCAGGGCAAAGGGTTGAGGATTTAAATGAAGACAAAAGACAGCAGCTAATTCTTGCAAGGAGAATGGCATTTATTGTAACAAGAGTGGAACATTAAAGACCAGTAACGGGGATGGTGGAAAACTACCAAGGTCAGGAGCTCAAGTTCCCAGGCCCTCTTGCAAAGGATGGGAGGACAACAGGAACTTGCATTCAGGCTTAACTGGAAGGAGGGGATAAAAGGTATCTGCTAGAAGCTTCTAGTCACATGCTGGTCTGTAGACCCGCATGGGGGAATGCTGCAACAGTGGAACCTTTAGGAAGTGGATCTAACTGAAAAAAAGGAAACAGCCAGGGGGAAGGCGTTGAGGGTTACACCATCACCTTGATTTTGAAATGATCAATGTTTGTTGATTACACTGAAATAGAAACAGTCAGGTCAAACTCCTACCATTACAGAGCCAAACTGATATGCTGTCAACAGTATATTAGACTCTATACACGTAAACAAAGCAAAATCACTCTCTATGGCATAAGATTTTACTTTCAAAACATATTTTTTTCAACTTTAAGAAAAGCATTCACCGAGTAAGGCTGGCGCTAAAGCAAACCTGACTTAGTGGTTCATAACCCTTTGGAGAAATGTGTAAGACTTTGTTTCTATTGCCTAGAAAATTCCTGGAATCCTCATGCAAAATTTAGCATTCTTCTCTGGAGTGACTATGGGGAAGCAGCATGGAGCTGAAACACGAGGAGAGAAGTCGAGGATCAAGAGGTTTCAGGGTGCATCAGAAGTTGTCTTTGAATTTTTCATAGGAATCATTCGCGTTGCATTTTGGCATAGATTCTGGCTATATTCTAAGCATGTTTTGAAATTTTGAGTGAAGCTGAATTCAAATATAAAAGAATAATTTATTTGGTGTGGGTCATTTTGATATCATTTAACAGCCAGGCTCAGGATTACAAAAGGAAAGCAGGAACTAGAGAAGAGATATATGAGGCAGTAGAAAGCTGTGGAGAAAATATACAGGGAAAATGCTGGATAGGGGTTATGGTTGCCAAACTGAATAACACAATTAAAGAGAAACCTTTTGGTCCTCAATGGGGAAGTGTGAATTATACACTGAGCACCAAACTCTAGCCATGTAAGTCTCTAGCATATGATGCAAATTTATATGAAGGGAAGGAACCTGAAAACAGAGTTATCAAAAAGATAGAGACTAGTACACTTTGATGACAGACCACTACCTAGGGGAATGATCCACATAATTCAGCTATGTAGACACAGAAGCAAAGAAGGAAGAAAAATTGCTGCTACATCTGTGACTCAGTTGTGCCATGGCACATCTCCAGCAGCCAGGAAAACTTGGCATCTTCTATGTGAAAATAATTTCAAAGACCTAAAATGTGTATGAGTTACTGGGTCGTGGAGGTTTATAACAGAGCTCCAGAAAGTGTGTGGAGTCTAACTGTGAAGGAGGTTTAGATACACTGTGCATAGTTCCTGAAAGGTCTGTGCATGAAACACTGATGGTGACACCAAAGTTGCAAGTGAGCATATCATAGATTTCACTAACGATGGATATTCACAGATGAAAGAAACAAACACTAAGTAGAGCAGTGACAGAGACACATACATGGACTTCTGAAATCTACTGGCTCCCATATGACCTTCTGAATGCGCTGAATAGAGCTGAAGGCTTCTATATCCACCATGCTGTGTTTTGCCATCTCTTTATGCTAACATCACCCTCTTATGCCTTCCCCTTCCTCACCTTTGAAACAGAAAGTTTTACTCAGAGCCATTGTATTCTGGAAATGTATAGTTGTTTTATTTCACAGTACTATGCAGGTGAGAGCTTGCTTTACATCTCAGAGGAATGTATGGAGTTTGATCTTTTATACATGTAGTGCCAGATAAAGAGACTTTTCAATGTTGATGTGAATGAATTTTGCGTTGTGAAATATCCATGTGCAAACAGAGCCCAAGGTTTGGATAACATAGTTTAGATATAAATTGTCACAGGCTAATCAGATATTTCAACACTTGGTTCCTAGCTTATGCTACTGTTTTGATTGTTTTGGAACCTTTAGTTTGGATCCAAAACTTGATGAGTGGGCTACTAAGAGGTTGAATTTGAAGGATTAAAGACAGACCCTGGTTTCACCATGGTTTCACTTCCCTAATCCTTTGGTGATGTAACAAAATTTGACCTAATATTTGCAAATTAAGCCATACCCTCCCATCTATATTACTGTAAGGAACTCCTTAAATATAAGGAAAAATAAGCCATTTCTTACTTTACTTGTTTTTGTCAGGGAAATAATTTCAATGGAAGTAAAAAGTGCAGGAGCCATAGCAGATTCTAAACTAAAATGCTGATAAATATTTGCTGACCTTAAAGTTTAAATCATTGGTAATATGAGGATTTTTGAGTTGGAAGTGATGGTTTGCATGAGAATGGTCCCCATTGCTTCATGTATTTGAATGCTTAGTCACCTGGTAAGGAATTGTTTGAGAAGGATTAGAAATAAGGCCTTGTTAGTTTAATTAAAGCCTATTGGAATATATTGTCACTGGGTGTGGGTTTTGAGACTTCAAAATCCTACCCCAGGCCCAGTCTCTCCTCTCTCTCTTCGTTGCCTGCAGATTAAGATATAATGTTCTCAACTACTGCCCCAGTGCCACATCTTTCTATTTCTGACATACTTATCATGGAATAATCTTCTAATTACACAGTTTAATTTATAAGGATTGTCTTGGTCATGGTATATCTTCACAGCAGCAGAAGACTGACTTAGACAGTGGATCCTAGCCACATAGCTAAACCTCAGAGAAAGTTTAAGAAATGTGAATTTACCAAAGCATGTGGATGCTTTACAGTGTGGACTCTAGTCATGCCAATCTAAGTTCAAAATTTACCTTGTGAGTGTCATCATAGACTGCTGGAATTCAAGATGACCCAGTTATTCATGAATAGATTGCACACATGACGACTTCATTAAGGGTCTCCTTGAGGATATCTACCTTGGCTAACAAAGCAGCTCATTTAGTTACATGGATGGTTGCTCTTTGCTATCCCTAATAAGTTATGATAAATGACTCACTGCTCTGCCTTACTCCAAATGATGATTTTTACTGCATTCATTCTTTCTTCTGTCAAAGATTATATATGTCTTATGTATGGTGCATACTACTTAGTCATAGCAGTATAATAAAGTAGTATATCTGGAACCGAAAGAAAGGAATGACCTTGTTCAGTAACCAGTAGGAATTTTGGGTTGCTTCCCTTTGGGAAAGGATGGATAGATTTTATTTTGGGGATAATGTTGTTACAAATGAATGCATGAGATGGAGTATAAGCACAAATGTAAGCCTATCAAAGAATGAGTAATATTCTTTATATGAGTAGGCTTTATTAAAATTTCTCTTCTTATGGATAATGGAAATGCTTCTAGGAGATATAATTTATAATATGATTTCATTCACTGGAATAATCACATTTGCCTCATCTATTATGAATATTCTACAGTGAAGAAATATTTAATGATGTGACATAATGCATATTGACATAACCACAATATTCGTTGTTAACATAAGCCAACCAGAAAACAATTGAAATTGAACAGAGATTATGACATATAAACAACAGTAATTTCTCTGATTAAAATATAATTTAATCAGAAATAGAATTGGAGTCTATCATTTACTATCATTATGTCAGAGATTGTTTTTTCCTCAGTTTTGTATGCCCGCTCATATATGAGTATATTTAGAATATCAAATATTATAAAATTGTGAAATTTTATTGCAAAATATCCTCACAATAAAATGAAGAATTAAAACAGCTGAAGTTGATTTCTGCTAGTTTATCAAACTTCTAACTTGCCATTTTAAGCAAATGCTTAACAAACCAATATGTTTTTTGAAAATTAATAAGATAAAATTATTAGATTTATTACCTTGAAAACCGCTTATGATTATATAATCTTAAATTTTTCAACATTTATGTGTCATATATAAATGGATGGGTCGATGGAGGGCTGCAAGAAGATAGAGAAGGAAATTAGGACAAGGAATAATGAAGGAAGAGATCTACAGTAAGATATACTGTCAACATTCCAATATTTACTGTGCTGAACTTTTGTAGTCTTTTAATATATACTTTACATTTTCTGCAAATTAATGATTGCTGATTCTATGGTATTTGGAGGAGACAACAAACACAGCTAAATAATTTTGTGTAATGCACAGTTAAAAATGCCTTTTTAGGCTACAGCTATCCCACAGGTTCATTAGACTAAGAATTAATTCTTGACTGCAGCCAAAATGAGTTGCAGGAAAACAAAAGGGGATCAAGACAGAAAGAGTTGGCTGAGGATAGAGGGAAAGGTTATAAGACACTCAGAAAAAACTGCTTTATAGAAACTTTGACCTTTGCTTGATAGGTGATGCCAGTGGCTGATGTCCTCACAGGGAGTTAGCTGAAGGATAAGGGGCTGACATTCTTTTCCCCTCTTCAGAATCTCTAATGCAAAAGTCCCTTCAAGTCAGGCCACAGGGCACAGAGCAAGGCAGTGAAGGTTGAAGAGAGCCCTCTGAAGAGAAAAGCCCATGATATTTAGCTTAGAAAGAGCTGAAAAAAACATGCTAATCATTTCCTTTTATATATCTAGTTGAAGCAAGAGCTGTGGTTTTACTCTCACAGCCGCATCAACAAGACTTATAACATAGAGCCTACTTAATTGCAGAAGTACAAGGCATATTTTAATGAATGTATGTATGAATAGAGAACAGTTGCAGCTACTCTTAAATTATTTACAAGAGGAATATGGAGTGCCCTTTTGCTACTTTCTCCAGAGAATTAAATTTATGACTAGAGAATTATACATACAAAGCTAAACAAAAGAAGCACATTTTCCAAAACTGGGAATTGTCTGCTAAATAATGAAATACCCTATTAGTGCTGAGCCACTGCCATTGGACTCATTCATGCAGAGATATGGCCTTTTTGAAAGGATGGAGAGAGTAAATGAAGGTCCTGAGTAGGTACTCGGATTGTATGCACACAAATATCTCTAGCTTTTCCAAGATCCTTCAATTACGGGGCCCATCAGAGACATTTATTTTAGTGTAAGTATCAGGAGAGCTCTGCATCCCCTGAGGAGATGTTTTTTTGTTAGGCCCTTGGGAACATTCTAAATCTCTGTACATGTTTTTGCTTTGACAGTTGGGGATTTTAGGCTTAAATCTGTGGTCTGATTTAGGAAATGTGTACAACATTTTAAGGCTGTTAGATTTACAAACTAATACTACCTCTAGCTTTATCCTTTTATGCACAACAAATTTGTGCTTTTTTTAAAAACAAAACTGGGGATTTTCTTATTCATTTATATTGTATCTTTTAAAATTGCAAATAGAAACAAAGACTAAAAAAATTAACTCAAAATATATGAAAATTATCTAATAAAACATTTGTAGCCAAATCTGTATTCATTGTAAATTCTGCTTACACTGAAAAACCCTTATGTATATGGGCTGTGCTGACCTATGCCTTTAATTCCAGCACTCAGGATTCACAGGCAGGTTGATCTCCGTGAGTTTAAGCCTGGTCTACAGAGTTAGTTGCAGTATAAGCTCCAAAGCTCTACAGAAAAACCCTGTCTCAAAAAACAAAATGAAACAAACAAAAAAAGAAAAAAAAGAAAAACCCCTATATACCATGACATATCTGCACGCATATATATATAGGTAAAATTATTAATGTAAAATAAAATAATAAGAAGAAATGCTTATGACAGTAAGTTTATTATTATTATCAAAGATTAATATGAGTGAAAACACAAAACCATTTCACCTAAAGTTTTATGTGATAGCTACCATAAGATATGAACAACCAAGGAAATATGAAAAGTCACACTTGTGACTTAGATTTTGTGTATCATGGAGGATGTGTAGAACTACAGGTCATACAAGTGGGAGTGCTGTCATGATGCGGTTGAGAACAAGCATAGAGGGAGTATAGGGATTGCCACTCAGACTCCTGTGACCGGGTGGCTTTTCAGATGTGGACACTCCTTCATTCAGATGTGAACACTCCTTTCACATGTGGACACTCCTTCTTTCAGAAGTGGACACTCACTGTTTCAGATGTGGACACTCACTGTTTCAGATGCGGACACTCCTTCTTTCAGAAGTGGACACTCCTTTCACATGTGGACACTCCTTCATTCAGATGTGAACACTCCTTTCACATGTGGACACTCCTTCTTTCATAAGTGGACACTCACTGTTTCAGATGTGGACACTCACTGTTTCAGATGTGGACACTCCTTCTTTCAGAAGTGGACACTCACTGTTTCAGATGTGGACACTCCTTCTTTCAGAAGTGGACACTCCTTTCACATGTGGACACTCCTTGTTTCAGAAGTGGACACTCACTGTTTCAGATGTGGACACTCCTTCTTTCAGATGTGGACACTCACTGTTTCAGATGTGGACACTCACTGTTTCAGATGTGGACACTCCTTCTTTCAGAAGTGGACACTCCTTTCACATGTGGACACTCCTTCATTCAGATGTGAACACTCCTTTCACATGTGGACACTCCTTGTTTCAGATGTGGACACTCCTTGTTTCAGATGTGGACACTCCTTGTTTCAGATGTGGACACTCACTCTTTCACATGTGGGCACTCTCTGTTTCAGAGGTGGACACTCCTTGTTTCAGAAGTGGATACTCCTTCATTCAGACATAGACACTCCTTTTAGCATGGATGGAAGGAAGCTCCAGAAGGATATATTTTAAGAAGATATGAGAGGAAGAAGAGACTGACTCCTAGATTCGGGCAGTTTCTCACATAGTCAGATGCCCTGATGTAGAGACAAAATGGCTGGATCCTGTCACTCATCAAATTCAACATTGTTTGACTTTTAGAGGCAGCAACACCAACACCAACACCATAGCTCCTGTTAGTAGGATCTGGAGAGGTGGGTCAGTGATTAAAGTATTTACTGCTCCTGAGAGACCCTATGTTTGATTTCCAGCTCACAAGCACCATTCCTTCCATTTCCTAGAAGTCAGACAACCTGCTCTGGCCTCTGTGTGGTCCAGCAACATAGGGTGCATATAAACTAAGACAAGTTCACACATGTACACATAACAACAAAGAAGACAAATGAATTCATATTAGTACTATTTGTTCTTCAAAAAACTAATGAAAGAGAAATCAAATGTTTTTTATTTCATGAAAACACCAGTTTGATGGATATATGAAAGCTTTCTATACCACATGTATAAAAAATTAATTTAAAATTAGGATTCATAAGTAGAGAGTACCCAACCAAAATTTCACTTATTATAAAATTTCCAACCTGATATGTTTTTTGTGAAAAGTGGATATTAATGTATATACAAAAATAATATTGTAGATATTGTAAAATAATATAATTTTTAGTTTATAGAAAACTATGAATTGTTGTGAATTAATCATAAAATAAAATATTCAGAAATTGTGAAAATCAATGCAGAATCTTTCTTTACTTACGATCTTCCATATTTGGGAATTTTACAAAAGCAAGTGGTCAACATATTGAAACTTTTCTGTTCTGAATAAATTTGTTTCTTCAATGTTTTTGGCACCATTGGAAATGGCTGCATTTTGAATCCTCAGTGTCAGTCTTCAGTGGCATACTCCCTGGAGCAAAGCCTTACTTTCTAATACTCCCCTGTCACCTAATGGGGACCAAAAATTCAAATCTCCAAAACATATGGTGATGTCTCATTCAAACCACCACATATGTGCTCTTTGGAAAATAGACTGTTCATGTAGAAATCACTGCACAACACCAAAAAATCATTTTTATATTCCATATTCTACTTTTAAAGGCAGAAGCATTGTGATACTTGAAACACCCATAATCAATAATTTCTCAGTTCATCCAGTAACACAGAAGGAACAAATAACATCAGGCACTCACCATATAGAACAATATCCATGCTAAATGAGTGTGTGGAGCTTAGCTGAGCAGTGATATCTTGTTAGAGGTCTATTGAGTCAGTAACATATGAAACCTGTATTCCCAACAGCCTTACATCCATCAAGCTACAGCCTAAAGCCTATTTTCCTTTTCCTCCAAAAGATGAAACAACAATGAAAAAAATTAAACAGATTAGTACAGATCACTAGGCATGACCTTCTCTTTGCAAGCCTGTAGCTACTTTCAAATTTATTCCCTGATAAGTGAGGGCAGGATATACCAACTAACACATAGGGAAGGTCTAATGGGAAGCAATTAGCTTTGGTTCAGTCTTTGTACACTGCAAATCATGGGGCTGAGTAACAGGACTTTCATAATTTAGTGTAAATCAAGCTAGATGCTTGGATGAATCGTTTCAAATTGTATGAAACTAAATTTAAGGCTAATGCCTAATAAAGCCCCTAAAATAATTGAAATTACTCCATAGTTAACAAAAAGGCTTTACAAAATATGATAAGTATCTTATAAAAGTATTCAAAACTTTCCTTTTCCTTCAATAATTAGTAATTTCTATTACAAAATCATATTTTAATAATTGACACAGTTTTAAATTGATAATTTGTCAGTAAGGTATATATTAATTTAAAGTTTTTTTTGTTGTTGCTGTTTTGGTTGGTTTATTTGTATTCTTTTTTGCATGGTGATTGTTTAGAGACCAATCTTGCAATGTATCACTGACTGGCAATGAACTCAATATGGAGTTCAGGTTGGCAATTTTCCTGTCTCAGATTACAGAGCACTTTATAGGACAGCCTACAACTTGTTTTCGTTAGGGTTTAGATTGCTGTGAAGAGACACCATGACCATGGCAACTCTTATAAATGATAAACATTTAATTGGGATGACTTACATTTTCAGAGGTTGAGTCATTTTCATCATGATGGGACACAATTATGTTGCTGGAGAAGGAGCTGGGACAGTCTTACATCTTTACCAGCAGGCAGCAAAATAGGAAGTGGTCTGAGACACTGGGCATACCTTGAGGATAGATGAGACCTCAGAGCCTATCCCTTTAGTGACACCATTCTTTCAACAAGACCACACCTGCACCAACAAAGTCATATCTTCTAATAGTGTCACTATTACCTTCTGGGGACCAATTATATTCCAACTACCACACACCATTTCCTCTTATTGATTAGTTCTCACGTAGCTCACTCACTAATTAGGTCCAATCTACCACTACTCATCCTACTTCAGTGATGTAAGGCATAGCTTTGGGATGCTAAAAACGCATTAAAAATCTTCAGTAAGGAAATGGCTAACTTTTTCACTAAACTTGTTTCTTACTTAAAAGTTCATAATCATGCTGCTCATGGCTCAAAACAACTTGCTCTGATTTATAATAATGGCTTAAGTAACTACGTACTTTTTGAAAGAAAAATCCATGTAAATAGCACACACAATTAAGTATGTTTTATTTTCAAAACAAATTATTATTCCAGTGCCTTTCATTACAGCTAAGCGTTCAAAAATTAAGACTGTTTTCCAATCAGGATGTCTTTTAAGTCACTGTTCCAGCCTGAAATTTTTGTTCCCCCTTCCTGAATGAAAGAATAGAGTTCAGCAGTGCATTTAATTGGAATTTAGACCCCTAGCAGTCTGTCTCCCATCAGAGTAGTTTGAATACCTGACAAATGGCCTGTTGTATTGAAGTAGTCATTGTTACAGAAAGTGCTGGTTTAAAAGAAAAAGTACAGACAGTGAAGAATTGCAAATCACTGTGAAACTATTCACTTTAGATTTCCATGCTGTTGAGATTTGTAAAATTGCTATTCTAGAATAGATATCCTGCACCCTGCACCCTGTATCCTACACCCTGAACCCTGCACCTGTTTTGGAACAGATTAAAAAGTTGCCTAAATTTCTCAGTGAGGTAACTGTCAAACACATGCATTTACTGTAGTTTCCAAAAGATAATTATAATTTTTAAAAGACTAATATAAACATTTAAGAATAGTTTATTGAATTATTGAGAAAAATATCCAGTATTTAATATTTTATGAATAAAATTTGAAATATTTTAATAAGTATTTGTGAAAACAATTTTTTAGCCATATGAGCACATGAACATACTTTGTCACTTATATATCCAAGCTACAGTACAAGGCAGAGATATGAAAAACTGTTCAACTGAGAACAATAAATATATGCTCACAAATAGGAGAAGTATAATGTTTATCATATAAGTAAGAAATTTCTACAAATCTATTTCTCCTTCCTGGGACAATCCATGTTGTTCCCCTTAGTCAACATCCTTTCCAACATAAGCTGTCATAAGCATTGATCTTAACCATTCTGGCAGGTGTAAGATGCTTACCTCAGAGTCTTTTTGTTATGCATTTTGGTGATAATTAAGGATGTTGTTGAATTCCTTATTTGTCTTTCAGTAATAGAGATTCTTCTGTTGAGATTTCTCTGTTTAGATCTGTACCCCTTATTTTAATTGGATTAATTGGTATTTTGGTGTCTAGTTTCTTGAAACTGGGGGCAGGGGATTGTAAAGGGAAGGAAGTGGAGGATGAGAAGATAAGAGAATGGAATGGTCCATTTGGGGGGAGGGATGGGGTGGGAGAGAAAGGAAAAAGATATCTCCATAGATATCTTAGCATGAGCCATTAAGGGCTTAGGGAGAAAGTGTCCATGATAATTATAAGAGTTTGTGGTAAAAAACAAAAATATAAAGTAAAAAAAAACAAATACAACCAAAAATAAAACGGAAACAGCAAAACAATGTAAGAATGAGGAAGAATTAATTGTTGTATCAGATTGTTAAACTGAATTACATAACTGAATGTAATATATATGCACAAGAATATGTGAATAGAATGACATAGTACTTTTAAATATATAAAGGCAGCAAATCAGAAAAATAAATTGTAGAATCATTTTCAGTAGAAATTTATAAATGCAAATGAACATGTATAGACTGCATTTCGCAGACCATTATACTAACTGAGTAAGTGGGTGTATAGTAATATTTTGAAAACCATTCTCCATCATTGTTGTTCAGAGCCTGAGAAACACATCAATGCAAGCTATGTTTGGGGGAGTTAAAAGAGCTGATGATAACAGAAAGTGATTCTTGAAGCTATTGAAATAATAACAATAATAGTAATAATAATGGTGCAAAAACTAGATACTATAAATTGATAGTTAGTCTCAGAGAAAGTGACAGACAGAGAGATGTAAGGAGGTAGAGAGAGGGATGTAGATAGATGATAGATAGATAGATAGAGCTTCCAGAGAAGAAAATTAATGTTAATTACATCACTTGAAAATTCATAGTTATAAAAACATGAATCCAGTGCAATGAAAAGATGAAAGAAAGAAGTGTAACAGGATATATGATAATGGAATGTTCCCTGATATACTGGTGAAGGAGCTATTTAAGTGTGTGGCTTTGATATTCCTGATTCTAAATCTTAGTTTTTTTGTCATTCCCTCAGTATTAATAGAAGACAGAATTCATTCCTTCATATGAAAACAGGGGAGAGGAAATCACTTCTACTTAACATGATCATTATGTGAATTAGATGTATTTGTGCCTGAGAAAGGCCTGGAAAAATACTTGAGACACAATAACATTGCAATAAATGCTGGCCATTTATATTATTATCTAGAAATGTTTCAGAGGAACAAAATTGATAAGTACTGACTCCACATCACATTCTTTTTCATAAAATAATGAAGGCAATAACTTTAGGTTTAATGCAAAACTAAGGCAGGTATGGCTTGAAAGAGTTTACAAATTCCTTTGCACAGAATCTCAAAATGCTAAACAAAACAACAACAACAACAAAACCTAGATGATTTGCCCACTTCCGCTGATTTGCTCACTTCATGGTGATTTGCTTACTTTCAGTGATTTGCTAGCTTCTTGTAATTTGCTGACTTCTTGTGATATGCACACTTCAGGTGATTTGCACACTTCCAGCAATTTGCTCGTGTCTGGAGATTTGCTTAATTCCTGTGATTTAGTCCTTCTGGTTTGCTGACTTCCTGTCTGACATCAAGATCCGCATATTCCACACATAACTGGTTGTTCCTCAGAGCAGATTAAATTGTTATCCAAGTCAATTAGCTTTAGAAAAACAAAGACACACGTAGAGCATTCAAGTCTTTTAAATGATCACTCCTCTACTAAACATTGCTATTAGTTAATAAGTCAGCTATGAGAAAATAAAATTCTTTCTTCGGACTGTTAAAAACAAATTCAAAATCTTCCTTAATGAAATTTTCTCTATTCTCTTGAAATGTCTTAATATTGCTTCACAGAATTATGAAAACTTGATTGTTCAAATTAAATCTGATCATGATATTTTGAGATCTCCATTACATTTATTTCAGTTTTGACTCAAATGTATTTTTATTTTACTACAAGTTTACAAATGACTTTAAAAAGTCATTATAAGAAATCTATCATCGAACTTGATGCACTTTTTCAAAAATGGAGTTTAGTTTCTTTTATTGAAAAATAATTCTGAAAATCGATCATAACTATACATTTTAATTAAACTATGTAAAAATTTCAATACATAAAATGGTGATTTCGTATCAACTCTAATTTAATTGTTTTCTTTCTGTCATTGCCTAAAGTGTAAAATAACATGCAGCTATAATATTCAGTAGGCTGTAGAAGAATTACGCTTATTAAATATGGAAAGTGGTTACTTTTCAAACTATGTGTAGGGCCCCAGGTGGCAGTAACATTCTGATAAGTGTGCAAGTTCTTTATTGTTTTATTCCAAAGTGCATACTTCTTGAGTATAAATTATTCATGCTTTTTAAAATTTATATAATAAGTAATATTCTGTATATAATTTTTTGCAAACTATGTTTAAAAATACATACTATTTTTCCATATACAGAAGCAACCTATCATTGTCTTACATTATTTTTTCATTTGGTTTAACAGGAAGTTTGGCAGAATTTACAAAACAGACAGCACTTTTAGGGAACTGACACCATGTTACCAGAAATTATAAGCCATGTGTCAGTTCAGCAGACTTTAAGTGTATCTTTTCTCACTATATCCATGATACAAAATTTAATTTGGGATGACTCTTCATCTGATTCTTGAGCTCTTCGTGATCATGGGAACTGTTTTAGAAGAAACAAGTGAAAATAATTAAATCATTCTCCTTCCATTTTATGTGCTTTCATTAAATAGCAATATCTCTCACAATCTTGAAAAGTACACGTTATCCAGAGAAATACAAGAGTCAACATGTAGGCAACTCAACATTCTGAAAGGACTTGAGATTTAGAAGTAGACTTGACTTCAAACACTGACTCTGTGATGTAACAATTTTACAACATACTACCTACCCAGGATCACACTTTGTTTTCTACATTTGTGAAATGAAATTTGTGAAAATTTTAATCTGTGGTATTAAAACACTATTAATCATCAGCTGTTTACTAACAAGCCTTCTCAGGGATAGACAGACATTCTTGAACAAAATAAGGAACTTATTAAAAAACCATAAATTGTTGTTGAGTTGTTTGTACATTCAGACAAAGTGAACAAATAAGTAACAAATGTATATATGATGATGTAAATAATGAAAAACTTTCAAATGGTATGTAAACCTATGAACCAATCTATGCTACATGGTATTTCAAACATAAGTCAAACCACAGTAATGAGTACCAAAGAAATATTATGTGAAACAAGGCAAACATTAAAAATCCATCTAGTTATGATCCACATGAAAACGTCTTGTGAATATAAACTGTCTTGTCACTTACAATTACCCAAATGTGCTTTGTATTTCCCTATTTTAAACCTGCTTACAATGGGAAAATATTCTTATGTGTTTTCTCTTAAATCCATCCCCTGAATTCCAAATGCTACTTCTGAGAGCAAGCTCTTCTTTATTCTTTATCTTCTTATTTTATGATTCTCACTACTTCTGTTCATATTCTTCAATATTTTATGGTTTGCTATGTTCCCTACTTACTGTGGCAATGCTATTCTTCATCTCCTTTAGTGTTCAGAAAAACCTAAGGTTGTAATAAAAGCCCACTTTTAATAATAAGATAAGCATCTGCTTTTTCTAAATGTCCTACAGTAATTCAGTGGTATGACCATATTCCTTTTAACTCCCACTCGATTTCCTCGTGTTCCATTCTGCATTAGGGCAAAAGAGAGCATCTTACTCATAGTTTTTACAGTGTACACTTCCTAGGATGAGGAGTCTAAATTAGGGTCAAAGTTCATTAAACCCCTGTTGAATTTAATTGACTCAGCTCTTTTCTAATCCATCCCCACCTCAAGCAGAAAAGAGAATTGCATTTTCCAAGCTGCCGCATTGACCTTCCCGTAAAAAGTGGCAGTTGTTGCCATTGCTCCTGGGAGACATGAATAATGACTTCAATTTTATAACCATCAATACTGGAACACTAGAGACTAAGAAACAAACACAGAGCAGAAACCAGAGAGTTTGCATCCAAGACAGATGTACCTCTCCATCATCAATGTTAACTTATTCCCTGAAACATAAAGGAGAAATGGGTTTCTTAGCGGTACGAGTAAGAGCCTGGTGTACTGTCAATCCCTGTCTTGATTTGCAAAAATCATCTAAGTAAAAATGCTTAAAATGTCAGAATACTCAATCTATTACAAAATTGCATTTGTTTTTCCCTAACATATCTTATGTTACTTAAATTGTAATATGTGCGATCCAAACTCAGTTATTATTTACATACTAGCAATACAGATTTTCCTATAAAATATTGTGTTGATATATTACTTATGATTTATTAAAACTTTCCTGAAGATTCCGAAAGCAAAGTCAATCACAGGTCATAGAAGCCAGGCACACACCTTTAATCCCAGCATTCAGAAGCTAGGAGGTGGTGGTAAACACCTTTAATCCTAGGACTCAGGATTAGGAGGTAGATGGATCTCTCTGAGTTTCAGGCCACCTAGGGATATATGAGATTGAATCAGTTTAATGGAGTAACATTTCGCATGCCTTTAATTCCAGCACTAGAGGAGGATAAAAGAATCAGTGTCTTTGGTAGTCAGTAGGAGGCATTCATTCTCTGGCCACACTGAGGAGAGATAGTCATGGCAGCTAATAGCCTACTACTTTGCTTCCCTGATCTTTGGGTTGAACCCCACTGTCTGTCTCTGGGTCATTTATTATTCTTGCAACACAATATAACAGAAGAAAACAAAATAGAATGTCCTATGGCAATATCCATAGGGCAATATAGTAAAATTATTGTGCAATCAGTATTTCTGTTTTATAAAATAGACCTTACTTATAATTTAAAATATAATTTTCATGAGTTATCCAAGGCAAAGCTAGAGTTTTATTGAAAACACATTCCAAAATATTTGAAATAATTTGTTGTCATAAATCCATTTAATATACTAGTTCCCTTATTTTTACTGTTTTCTAAAGAAAAACTTTATTTTAAAAATAAGTAAAATTTTCCTAGAGATATACTAGAATCAGCTTGACACAGGAAGCATTTCTTAAAGTCTTCTACAGGTAAGACAGAGACATGTAGAATATGTGCCAGGATATACGTGATGTTTTGTCAAGAACCTATTTGATTATACTTTTTCTCTGTCTCTCTCTTTCTCTGCTTGTGCGTACAAGCGTGTGTGTGTGTGTGTGTGTGTGTGTGTGTGTGTGTGTGTGTGTGCATGCATGCATGCCTATATTTGTGATACCTTGATGTCAAATTCCCTGAAGCCCAGAAGAGTGTTAGATGGTTGCGAATGCTGGAGGTTGGTATTGGGGACAGAACATACATTCTCTGCTAGGGCAACAAGTGCTTTCTCTTAACTGTTTTTTCATCTTTCCTGTCTCACGAAGCAGCTTTTGAAATGACACTTTTACAATAAAATGTCATACTAAAGACAGAATATAAGAACTGTCTCTCACCTTTATTATAAAATTTAATAGTTTATTATGATCATACTCAAGTGACTGCTTAAAATTTTTGAATTTTAAGAATTGATTATTTCATTGAAATATATAAAATAATGCTGATTTTGAAAATACATGTTATGTATTAAGGAGAATATATGGTATGCATTAAGGTATGTATTAAAGAGTTCTTTATGACAATTAAAATGCATCTGAAATAATTTCTATGATTGACTACAGAGATAACAATTGAAGAAAGATATTATGCATGGATTATTAGCACTAAAACATGGTTTTAATACACCATTGCAGAGAAGTCTGTGGAACCAGAAATATATAGTGAATATGTTACAGTGAGGGAACTATAGGTCACATCTGATTATTTGTTTCCATGGAAAACACAATCTAAGCACTCCGATTTTCAAGATTCCAATTTTTAGTGTCTTTAAAATCCCAAAGAAAAAATTAAGAGGAATATAGAGTAGGGATGAGGACTGACTTACTATAAACAGTCATTCAAAATATAAACTGCAAATTGACCTGTGATGCAAATCCTGGCCATATACCTTACTATCTGTGTGATTTTTTTAACCACAGGAAATATCTGATCGGTAGTTCCAGGAGCTTGTCTATTCAAGATAGGGAAACCAGAGTTGGTCCTGAATTTCAGTAACTATTAACCTCTCACACAAATGTTTTTATTGAAGTCTAGGAAGTGCCAAAGTTGCACTTCCTATAATATTGTTACTGAATGACATTCTCTACACTGGCAAGATACTTGCATGGTTGTCTTTCTCTTGTTTTATTTCATATTATGTCTTCACAAGACTATGTAATGCTGAAGTTTTAGGTGAGGAAAAGTTAACTAAAAGTCAAATGCTGTGGTCCTGACCCACTGCAAACCTGTAAAGACTTAACGTTGCGACTGGTGTGACTTGGCTGCAATAACCTTGGATAGGAGCAGCTAAGGGGATGAAGGCAGAGACAGTCAGGATTGGATCACTTATTGCTTCTGCTGTCACCACACCATGATAACTCTGTGTGTTTATTAGGAACAAGCCATGGGAAGGAGTTATTTGAGTTCATTTGTAAGTCATCTTGATATTGATTTGTTAAATGGATATTGTGTGCTCATTAGACTACTTTTGTATTTGTGTAAATGACCACACAGTACTACTTCCCATAGATTGTTATTACTGCAAGTTACGATTGGTCACAGAATTGAACTTTCCCTGCAAAAGAAATTTCAATTTGAGGTTTGTTGCAGAGATGTATAATGAATCAAGCTGATACATATACATACATATGTTTGTAATTATACATACACAACCACATGTGTAAAGCTCAGTATACAATTCAAAACATCAGGCTTTCAGAGCTGGCATTCATTTTCCAGTCACATTGGGGATAGGACGGCACTGAAGTCACAGGATTCTCCAGATATGCTGAGGAGAGGCAGCAGTCTGAGGTGGAATCAGGATAACTTTTCATTCTGAGGTACAATAGGAGCTAATGACCAGCTGCTTTGCTTTTCTGACCTTCAGCTTGAAGTCTGAACCCCAATATCTGTCTCTGGGTATTTTATTTTTTTCATGCAACATGGGAAGAAGGAACATTATTAATACTCAGAAGGAAACAAACTTCCCAGTTCACAAGAATCCTAAGGTCACATGAGAACCTACAGTTACTAGGAAGAGACAAGTTGGGGAAAAGAGAGTACTGAAATTTGTACAAAAAAGTCATGGAATGCTGCTTCCTACAGTTACTCATTATCCTCACAAGAGCATATTTTATGTGCTTTAGCTTTCAAGTAGTGCAATTAAGAGGGACATTATACAAAAGTATTTGTTCCTTTAATTCTTAATATATTCTTGTGTAGCTATATACTCATATTCATCAAACCCTTTGTTTCTGTGAAGTGTTTTGTGGTCTTTGTTGGAGAGAAGAGAAAATATCTTAATGGATTTTCGAATTACATTAATAGACACACATCTCTGTGATGGAGAAAAATATTTTAAATATACATGTATTTATATCTAGCTTCAATGCTAGTAGATAGAACACCCTATCTTGTTAATTACTTTTACTTTTAAATTTTCTTAAGAATTTCATACATGAATATGTTATTCACATTATTTCTATCCTTCACTCTTTTCATTTTTCATATGCACTGGGATCATCATGTCCCCAATTCAAATTCAAGGTGTTTTCTACTTTAATTATTTAATTATATACATATATACATACATGCTAAAGCTGTATGAGTGATATATGTGTTTGTGTCTTTATGTTGGGGTGATCCCAATGTTTATACTATAGAAATGTATATAACACATTTTAATAATTTTAAGCATCAACTTGAATTTTATCTGTTTTTCTGCATTATGGAGGAAAGATTTTCTTCATTTTATATCAGAGTAAGGTAAAAGCTATTCTGTTTTACATATTTTTTAACAACTACTCTCATATTCCTCTTTGTGTAATATTTTATACTCTTAAATGTGACTCTGCTTTTCAGAGTTGCTACTTTTTAACAGGCCTCAACAAGTTAATCAATAGAGGCATATTTAATAACATATACACAATAATGTCCATTAAATTTAATGAGGCAGAGCTACATTATATTTTACTCTATGCAAAGCAAAATGTGCTCCAAAATGTTAAAATGCATGGCATAATATGGTAGGTGCAATTATTAGAGTATAGTACTGAATTTCCCCCCTTGGGAAATATAGTACTCCAAAGTTATTTTAGAGTTATACTTTTGCCACAGAGTGGTCCATTTGAAGTGGCATGGATTCCAGCTTATACTCCTGCTCACAGTCTACCAGATTTAACATACCTTTTTCGTGGTAGTCAGGTAAGCCCATATTCAATTCTCTGTTAGGTACAGTTCTACAGAAAGAAGGGATTCTCCCCATAGGATAGGTAATGTCATAGATTTGCTCTCCGGTCACTATTGTTTCAATGATGAGCAAAATGCTTTTGTTGCAATTTGAGATAGGGAAAAGAACACCATGCTGTTAGTCAATCAGTGTGTTCCATCAGTGTCTGACTAAGTGTGATGCTTAGCACTAACCACTACAGTCCTAGTCACTCCATGGAGGAGAGGTGGGGCTGGAGTACAACACACAACAAGTTTAACAGTTTTAGCATATTCAGTTCCTTCTGCCTGATTCGGTGCTTTTCAAAAGTGTTAGTGGAGACAAAAAAATAAAAAAACAACACATTTCTTCATCTTCGTGGAAATCATCCATGACAATGAATACACCCAAGCTGTAACATCATCTTGGACACACTCTATTGAGATGATAAATAATGGAAATAATGTATCTCCTGCAGAAATTTGAATTTCATTTGTACTAGTAATAACTGGGAAGTTAAAATGGCCCTTAAGTTTACAGGGACCTCCTGACCCAGTCAGTGTTTTATTTTGAATGACTGATCTTCTCCAGGTTGTCTCAGCTAAATAAGGAGATCTTTCTAAAATTCACTACATAGTGATATTAGATTAACTCCATATTAGGTCTCCACATCACTCAATGAAAGAATTATAGAGAAGAAAATAGGTAAACATTAACAAACAACACTGTATATATGTGTAAAATTTCACAATGAATCATATTATTCTCTAAAAATTGCTACAGAAGGCCTTAGTTCTTGATTTCTGTTAGAAAATCACTGATACTGGTCTTTTTTACATCCTTAATTTTCATGTTTCCTGTTACCTAGAGTACTATTGATTTCTCTCCCCCAGGCAGTGGTATGGGGGAAGGTTGTGGTAGCACACTATAGACACAGAAGGGTTTCACAGTTGAACCCAACCCAATTCGACAGCCCTCTTTAGCAGCATAAGCAAGCTTGTCTTTTGGAAAATTGAAGTGTAACAATAAATTAATGGAAGTGAATTAACAGCCACTTATTTCACAATTGTGTGATCCTGGTCACGCCAACTGGCCTTTGAATCATTTTTAATGTTATAAAAATAAGTAGAATATATGTATTTTATGCATATGTCTTTGTATAAATTCAAGAAATGGGTCACTTTTTGAATGATTCTTAATTTTAATACATAAAAATTACGCAATTTATTTGAACATAATTCACAATTTTATCACTATTTTCTTTTTTTTTGCTTTCTTTTTTTTTAATTTTATTTTCCAGTTTAAATTTAGATAAGAAACAAGGTTGCTTCACAGTCAGTTCCAGGTCCCTCTCCCATTCCCTCCCTTCCTCCCGTGCCCTCCCCCCCCGTTATCCCCTCATTTCTCCAGGGAGGGTGAGGCCCTCCATGGGGGTGTGCATAGTGTGTCATTTCATATAGGGCAGGGCCTAGACCCTTCCCCAAGAGTTCAGGGTGAGAGTGCACCTCACATTGTTCTATGGGAGTCCAAACTCCGTGTGTATACTCGGGATGGGTACTGATCTGCTGTCCAAGGCTCAATAGATTACCTAGGCCTCCTCACTGACACCCAGATTCAGGGGGGTCTTGATCATTCCCATGCTGGCTTCCCAGGCTAATGCCTGGGATTCAAGAGTTAACCTTTGTCTGGTCAGCTGTTTCTGGGGGTTAAACCAGCCCAGTCTTAATCCCTTTGATCATCAGTCCTCCCTCTCTGTTACTGGCTTTCTTGAGTTCAGCTCAGTACTTAACCAAGAGAGTCTGCCTCTTCTTCGATCAGCCACTAAATAAAGTTTCTGTTTCCCAGACTCTCTGGCCATAGGATTGTAGGCTGGCACTCCCCAGATCTATGTCTAAAATCCATATATGAGAGAGTACATGCCATGTTTCTCTTTTTGTGACTGCGTTACCTCACTCAGGATGGTTTCTTCTAGTGTCATCCATTTGCCTGCGAATCTCATGATTCCATTATTTTTTTCTGCTGAATAGTACTCCATTGTGTACCACATTTTCTCTATCCACTCTTCGGGTGAGGGACATCTAGGTTGCTTCCAAGTTCTGGCTATTATAAATAAACTTGCTATGAACATAGTGGAACAGACATCTTTGTTGTATGAATGGGCATCTTTTGGATATATGCCTAAGAGTGGAGTTGCTGGGTCTTGTGGTAGGTTTATTCCCATTTTTCTGAGGAATCTCCATACTGATTTCCAAAGTGGCTGAACCAGTTGGCACTCCCACCAGCAATGGAGGAGTGTCCCCCTTTCACCACATCCTCTCCAGCATAAATTGTCATTGGTGTTTTTGATTTTAGCCATTCTGACAGGAGTGAGATGGTATCTCAGAGTTGTTTTGATTTGCATTTCCCGGATGGCTAAGGATGTTGAGCACTTTCTCAAGTGCCTCTCAGCCATTTTAGACTCCTCTATTGAAAACTCTCTATTTAGTTCTGCAGCCCACTTTTTAATTGGGTCCTTTGCTGTTTTGGAGACTTGCTTCTTGAGTTCTTTGTAAATTTTGGAGATCAACCCTCTGTCAGATGTGGGATTAGTGAATATTTTTTCCCATTCTGTGGGCTGCTTTTTTGTCTTGCTGACTGTGTCCTTTGCTTTACAGAAGCTTCTCAGTTTCAGTAGGTCCCATTTATTAATTGTTGATCTCACTGTCTGTGCTACTGGTGTTATGTTCAGGAAGCTGTCTCCTGTACCAATTCGTTCAAGGGTACCACCCACTTTCTCTTCTAAGAGGTTCAGTGTGGCTGGATTTATGTTGAGGTCTTTGATCCATTTGGACTTAAGTTTTGTGCATGGCGATAGACATGGGTCAATCTGCATTCTTCTACATGCCAGTCTCCAATTATGCCAGCACCATTTGTTGAAGATGCTTTCTTTATTCCATTGTATATTTTTAGCTTCTTTGTCAAGGTCAGATGTTCGTACGTGTGTGGGTTAATATCCGGATTTTCAATTCGATTCCATTGGTCTACCTGTCTATTTTTGTGCCAATACCAAGCTGTTTTCAGGACTATAGCACTATAATAGAGCTAGAGGTCAGGGATGGTGTTGCCTCCGGACATTGCCTTGTTGAACAGGGTTGTTTTGGCTATCCTGGGTCTTTTGTTTTTCCATACAAAATTGATTATTGTTCTTTCAAGGTCTGTGAAGAACTGTGCTGGGATTTTAATGGGGATTGCATTGAATCTGTAGATTGCTTTTGGCAGGATTGCCATTTTTACTACATTGATCCTACCTATCCAAGAGCATGGGAGGTCTTTCCATTTTCTGAGGGCTTCTTTCATTTCTTTCTTTAAAGATTCAAAGTTCTTACAATACAGGTCTTTCACTTGTTTGGTTAGCGTTACCCCAAGGTATTTTATGTTGTTTGTGGCAATTGTAAAGGGTGATGTTTCTCTGATTTCTCTTTCAGCCCTTTTATCATCTGTATATAGTAGGGCTACTGATTTTCTTGAGTTGATCTTGTAGCCTGCCACTTTGCTGAAGGTGTTAATCAGCTGTAAGAGTTCCCTGGTAGAGTTCTTTGGGTCATTGATGTAAACTATCATATCGTCTGCAAACAGTGAAAGTTTGACCTCTTCCTTCCCAATTTGTATCCACTTGATCCCCCTTTGTTGTCGTATGGCAATAGCTAGAACTTCAAGTACCATGTTGAAAAGGTATGGAGAGAGTGGACAGCCTTGTTTTGTTCCTGATTTTAGAGGAATTGCGTTGAGTTTCTCTCCATTTAGTTTGATGTTGGCTGTTGGTTTACTGTATATAGCTTTTATTATGTTTAAGTATGTCCCTGTTATCCCAGATCTCTCCAAGACCTTTATCATGAAGGGGTGTTGGATTTTGTCAAAGGCTTTTTCAGCATCTAGTAAGATGATTATGTGATTTTTGTTTTTCAGCTTGTTTATATGGTGGATTACGTTGATGGATTTTCGTATGTTGAACCATCCCTGCATCCCTGGGATGAAACCTACTTGATCGTGGTGAATGATTGTTTTGATGTGTTCTTGGATCCGATTTGCCAGTATTTTATTGAGTATTTTTGCATCAATGTTCATAAGGGATATTGGTCTGAAGTTCTCTTTCTTAGTTGTATCTTTGTGTGGCTTGGGGATCAAGGTTATTGAAGCCTCATAGAAAGAGTTTGGCAAAGACCCTTCTGCTTCTATTGTGTGGAACACTTTGAGAAGAATTGGTATAAGCTGTTCTTTGAATTTCTGGTAGAATTCTGCACTGAGGCCATCTGGACCTGGACTTTTTTGGTTGGGAGATTTTTGATGACAGCTTCTATTTCCATAGGGGTTATAGGTCTATTTAAATTGCTTATCTGTTCTTGATTTAGTTTTGGCAATTGATAGCTGTCCAGGAAGTAATCCATTTCCTTTAAATTTTCGAATTTTGTGGAGTACAGGTTTTCAAAGTATGACCTAATGATTCTCTGGATTTCCTCAGAGTCTGTTGTTATGTCCCCCTTTTCATTTCTAATTTTGTTAATTTGCGTGTTCACTCTCTGCTGTTTGGGAAGTTTGGACAAAGGTTTGTCTATCTTGTTGATTTTCTCAAAGAACCAACTCTTCATTGCGTTGATTCTTTGTATTGTTTTCCTGGTTTCTACTTTATTGATTTCAGCCCTCAATTTGATTATTTCCTGGCGTCTACTCCTCCTGGGGGAGTGTGCTTCTTTGTGTTCTAGAGCTTTCAGCTGTGATGTTAATTCTCTGGTATAACTGTTCTCCTGTTTCTTCATGTGAGCATTTAGCGCTATGAACTTCCCCCATAGCACTGCTTTCAAAGTGTCCCATAGGTTTGGGTATGTTGTGTCTTCATTCTCATTGAATTCGAGGAAGTCTTTAATTTCTTTTTTTATTTCCTCTTTGACCCAGGGATGGTGCAGTTGAGCATTATTCAATTTCCATGAGTTTGTAGGTTTTCTGCAATTTGTGTTGTTGTTGAATTCTAATTTAGGCATGGTGGTCTGATAAGATGCATGGAGTTATTCCAATTTTTTTGTAGCTGCTGAGGTTTGATATGTTGCCAAGTATGTGGTCGATTTTTGAGAAGGTTCCATGTGGTGGTGAGAAGAAGGTATATTCTTTTTTATGTGGATGAAATGTTCTATAGATATCTGTTAATCCCAGTTGGGTCATTACTTCTATTAGGCCTTTTGCTTCTTTGTTGAGTTTCTGTTTGGTATTCCTGTCTAGTGGTGAGAGTGGTGTGTTGAAATCTCCCACTATAACTGTGTGGGGCTTTAGATGAGATTTAAGTTCTAATAATGTTTCTTTAACGAATGTGGATGCCTTTGTATTTGGGGCATAGATGTTCAGGATAGACACTTCATCTTGGTGGGTTTCACCTGTGATGAGTATGTAATGACCTCCTTCATCTCTTTGGATTGATTTTATTTTAAAGTCTAGTGTGTTAGATATTAGGATTGCTACCCCGGCTTGTTTCTTGGGTCCATTCGATTGAAAAATTTTTTCCCAACCTTTAATTCTCAGGTAATGTCTGTCTTTAAGGGTGAGGTGTGTTTCCTGTATGCAGCAGAAGGAAGGGTTCTGTCTTCGAATCCAATCTGCTAGTCTGTGTCTTTTTATGGGTGAGTTAAGGCCATTAATATTGAGGGATATTAATGACCAATGATTGCTCATCCTTCTTCGATTTGCGATGGTTGTTGTTGGTGGAATTATGTGTGGAGTTTCACCCCTTTGTTCTTTTGGCTGTTGGTAGAGAGAGATTCTCTAATGCTTATGTTTTTCTGGTTGTAGTTAGCTTCCTTGGGTTGGAGTTTTCCTTCCAAAATTTTCTGTAGGGCTGGGTTAGTGGACACATATTGCTTGAATCTAGTTTTGTCATGGAATATCTTGTTTTCTCCGTCTATAGTGATTGAGAGCTTTGCCGGGTATAGTAGTCTGGGCTGGCATCCGTAGTCTCTTAGTGTAGGTAGAATATCTATCCAGGACCTTCTGGCTTTCAGCGTTTCCATGGAGAAATCAGGTGTAATTCTGATAGGTCTGTCTTTATATGTTACTTGACCTTTTTCCTTAGCTGCTCTTAATATTCTTTCTTTATTCTGTATGTTTGGGGTCTTGATTATTATGTGGCGAGGGGATTTTTTGTGGTCCACTCTATTTGGTGTTCTGTAGGCTTCTTGTACCTTCATTGGCATGTCTTTCTTAAGGTTGGGAAAGTTTTCTTCTATGATTTTGTTGAATATGCCTTCTGCCCCTTTGAGCTGGATTTCTTCTCCTTCTTCTATACCTATTATTCTTAGGTTTGGTCTTTTCATGGTGTCCCATATTTCCTGGATGTTTTGTGTTAAGGATTTGTTGGATTTAAGGTTTTCTTTGGTTGATAAATCCATTTCTCCTAGCGTATCTTCAACACTTGAGATTCTCTCTTTCATCTCTTCTATTCTGTTGGTAATGCTTGTATTGGTAGTGCCTGTCTGTTTGTCCAGCTTTTCTATTTTCTGCCTTTCTTCAGATTGTGTTTTTTTTAATGACTCTATTTCAGTTTTCAACCCTTGCAGTGTTTGCATTGCTTCTTGCAATTTTCTGTTTATCTGTTCGTCCGTTTGTTGCCTTTTATGAAATTTTTGGTTTGTTCTTTCTTCCATTTCTTGCATTTTTTGGTTTGTTTATTGTTCCATTTCTTGCATTTTGTGCTTTGTTTCTTCTTCCATTTCCTGCCTCTTTTGGTTTGTTTCTTCTTCCATTTTTTTCATTTTTTTGCTTTGTTTCTTCTTCCATTTCCTGCCTTTTTTGGTATGATTCTTCTTCCAATTTTTGCTTTGTTTTTTCTTCTATTTCTTGCATTTTTTGCTTCATCTCTTCTTCCATTTTCTGCCTTTTTTGGTTTGTTTTTTCTTCCAATTCTTGCATTTTTTGGTTTGTTTTTTCTTCCATTTCTTTGAGGGATTTTCCAATATCCTCTTTTAGGGCCTCTATCATTTTCATGAAAGTGCTTTTAAGGTCGTTCTCTTCTGCTTCGTTTGCATTGGAATGTTGGGGTCTTGCTGGTGTGGAGTCTCTAGAATCTGGCGGTGTCATATTTGTTTTTCTGTTGCTGACTGTGTTTTTGTATTGTCTCTTTCCCATCTCTTCTTCTAGTGGGTGCAGAAAGAGCTCCTTACTGGTCTGGGGACCAGAGTTCCCTTATGGTGGGTGCTAGCAAGTCCAATAATCTGGTCGTTCTTCTTTCCTGGTCTCGTTGGTGGGAGAGAAGACCTGGGGTCTGGGTGCTTGGCTCCCGCCGGGATTGGGAGCTCTGTGCATGTCCCAGGCGATCTGCAGGCACTGGAGCACAGGCCGGGAAGCCGGCCTGTTTACCTGATGATGCTGGAAGAAGACCACTATTTTCTTATAGTAGTAAAATATTGTATAAATATATGTTTCTTTTTTATTTGTGAAGGTATTTATTGTGATAATATTTACTACTTCTGGATAAATATTTTAGCCAGAATAGAAGTTAATAAATTGTATATATCCAAGTAAATACATCATTCTCAAGAAATTTAAATCAATAAATATTTTATTTCATAATTCTAAAAGAATTATCAAAGTAACAAATCTAAGTTCTTAAAATAACTTTACCTAAACAGTCAGCAGCATCAGGTACCCTGTCACGATTTTGTACTTTCAATATCTGAGGTCCTTTAATTTTGTTAATTTTCAATTACCTAATTGAAATTAATTTCAGTTTTTTTGCACTAATAACCTAGAGTGAGTGACTACCTTGAAATCCATGTGCTTTTATTTTCTTTCTCCCCTCCTGGTTCTACTTTTTTTAGTTCTTCTATGACTTGCTAATATGTCATGGCACAAAACACTTTAGTTGATTCCATGTCCTTTCCCCCTGCAGAAACAGCATAACTGTAAAAGCAGTCATGACCTTTAATGCATGATAATTGATTCTCCTGTGTGATTCCCTCAGAGAAGAGCTTATTGCTCAACAGCACAAAAACACTTAACCAAGTTTCTCGTCTTAAATTACTGTCCTTCAAACTTTTCATGGATTTAAAATAATCAAGGCTTCCTGCTTTTTTAAGGTGAAGAGGTAAGCAGAAAGGCAACAGTCTCAAAAACGTGCAAATGTGTACATCTCAATACACATAAGTAATATGTAATCACATAAAGTAGTTTCTCTTTGTCAAACTATTGTCAAAAAAACAACTTGATGTGGAGTTATTTCAGGGTGTTTAATTTTAAAAAAGACTGTCACTGAGTATAAATTAACTAAAAGCTTGAGACCCAGTTATGCTCTTTTAAGGCATTTTCAGTACTAGCATGTCACTGCTGTGCCGGAAAGACATCATATTCTAGCAATGGATTATGACTAAAATAAATGCAAATATTAGCCCAATTTTCAGAGACCTTTAGGAATTTCTAGTGATAAGAAAGCTGAGAAAAAAGTGCATTTTAGCTTTTAATGCTTACAGCCTCAGAAGCAGGGTACACATATTGACCATGAATGACCAGTTTAGTCCAATTCCATTGGCCAAATGCACCACATCTAGCCTGCAGTAAAGTTTCTCAGTCATTAGTGTAAAAGCCAGAGGAGGTGGACTGCAAGGAAACTTTCTTCTGGACACAGAGGGCAGCTGCACATAGGAAATTCACAGGAATTTTAATAGCGTGAAGAAAGCCTGTGCAACCCAACACAGACAAATCCCAACAGGTTGAGGACATTTGCTGCGAAGTTCCACACCTAACCGAGGAGCTATTGGCAGTTGTTAGATGCTGAGAGAAGGGTAGCTTCTAACAAGCCAGCTACACTCCGCACATCCTACAATATTTGGCGGCATAAATGAGGGGGAATGAAAGAGGCACAAAGTTGGGTGTGGATAGAAAAATGGTTGGATCTGAGAAGAGTCAGTCAAGGGAGGGTGAATATGAGAAAAGCATACTGCCTGAGAATCTCAAGAGCTACTGAAAACGGCATTCGATAAAGCAATATGAATTCACCTATGCAGGACTAGATTTTAAAAGAGTGTGCTTTGTATATCAAGTTTGCCTATGCAATATGACATGCATATATACTTGATAGGAAGGGGGCTCATAGTGACAGAGCCTGTGCAAATTTAGTTGCATGTATTTTTTCCCAGTTTATTTTATAAAATTAGTTTTTATTCACTCCATTATAATATATAATATGATAAGGGAAGGGAAAACAACTGATTTGTACACTTAACATGGACGATATATATGTGTGCATGTGTATGTGTATATGTATATATATATGTATATATATATATCTTGTTGACATAAGTAAAAGGAATATGCAAAATAGTCAAAGTGTTCATCACTGTATGTACATAGATACATCCAAAGTAAGGTACACACATTTTGAATATATAGTGTGCTGGTTTGAATGAGAATGGCCCCCCTAGACTCATATATTCAAATGTTTAATCATTAAAGATTGGAACTCTTTGAAAGGGTTAGGAGGCTCAGGAGGTATAGCCATGTTGGAAGGAGAGGATCACTGGGGGAGTGGAAAGACTTTGGAGTTTTAAAAGCCCATATCAGGTACAAGGCATTTTTCTTACTCTCACTCCCTCTCTGACCCATCCTTCTACCTTCTTCTCTCTTTTGGTCTATGGATCAGGACACAGCCATCAGCTACTGTCCCCCAGCACCTTGTGCGCCACCATGTTCCCCGTCATTGTGAAAAACTTGCAAAACCTCTGAAACTGTTATCAAGACTCCAATTAAACATTTTATTCTATAAATATTTCCCTGATAATGATGTCTCTTGACAGCAATAGAGGCGTGACTAACACAAATAGTTTTGAAAGAGCATAAATTTCTGAAACCTAAATTTGACCCCTTCCAGAAATAGATTATTATATTCAGGCATAATTCTGACAGTTTTCTATAAAAAATGAAAACTATTTTCTCATTCTGACCTAGATTTCAGCAATCCTTTAAAAATATATAAGCCTTTGAAGATTTTAAAGTCTGTATGTATAATAAGAGATTCTTTAATAAAATAACAATATTAAATTTACCAAATGATATATTGGATTCTAGTATGACAAGGCTGATAAAATTAATTGAATATTGGACCTCTAGCAATAGAATTTAAACTTTTGATTGGTAGCTGCCATGGAAACACCTTGGTCATCCATCTAAACACATTGACATCAGCAGTAGATCTATTAAATTGTCAAGCTCTAACCATTTCAAGATAACAATTAGCTCCAAGGGAAATGTTTTCTGACTAGAGGTCATAGATATCACAGTGGCATGACAGCTGTCCAGATATATAGCATAGAACAACCAAGCATCCAATAATGGAATGCAAGTTGACATGGGCATAGTCAGAAATTGTAATATGCTTACAAGACTCTTCAGCCATAAAGGAAATGCAAAGCAAAATTATGTTGACATTTCATCTTACATCCTTCAATCCATAAAACAAGTGACAGTTCATTGTAGCAATGATGTCGAACATGGTGAATACTCATCCATTATTTGTATCAATGCAAATTTGTATAGCCTTATTAATAGAAATGAGTATGCTATTTCCCCAAGAAGATGGGAATCAACCTACCTTAAGACCCAGCTATAAGACTCTGTATCATACAAAAAGACCCTTGCTCAACCATGTTTATTTATGTTATTAATAATAGCCTGAAATTGGAAATAACATAAATGTCTATCAGCATACAAATGGATAAAGATAACATGGTACAGTAGCACAATGGAGTACTACTCAGCCCTAAAAATCATTACATCATGTACTTTGTCGGCAAATGGAGGAAACTATGAAAAAAGCAAACTTAGTGATGTATCCAGGACTCAGAAAGACAAAATTGGTATGTTTTCACTTAAATGTGTATATTAACATGCTGCTGGCATGTTCCATACAAACACTCACCTCTTGTGAAATCTGGGAAAGTGGAATGAATTGGGGGAGGGAAGACACGACAATGAGACCTACAGGATCCCCTGGATTCTATACTAAGAGAGGAAGGGGTTACTGAAGCAGGTGTTTTGTGCTGGAGCTGGGTATGATACTGAGGATTGGATTGGGGAAAAGGAAGAATGGGAGAAGATCTGCAGTCATTCTGCCTGCTTCTCTGAAATGAGTGATTTGCAGGATGCAGGGAGTGCCTGCTGGGGTTGTGGACTAGGATAAAGAAATGGGTGTAATGAAGGAAGGCTGTAAGGAACAATCTGTTTGATCAGCTTGAATCCTTGCAGGAGCAAAAGAGACTGGAGGAGGAGGTATGGTAAGGATTTGGAGGCAAGGAGGGGAAGGTGAAAAACTGGAATTAGCTTACCTGCCTTCCTGGACAGAGTCAAAAGTACCATAATTATACATACTGATTCCATACTTGCCAAGAAAATGTGGAAAATTTAAATAGATATTTAAGTAAGCCACTGACGAATACATGCACAGAACTCTGATAAGAAATATTTTTATGTGACACAACTTGTGTGTCACAAATTATATAACACTACTAGAAAAATAATAAGTGGAATATCTTGAGGGATATATTTCAATGTATAATTTTTGGAAATAAAAGCTGCTCTTTGACAATTTTATGCATTTATATTTTACATTACATTTACTGTCTCACTTGACAATTCTTTTCCTTCCTTCCCTTCCTGTAGGTCATTTTCCTGTGGTCATGTTTGAGAATACCTTGTGGTTAAATGCTGAGTGGCAAATAGAACATTAATGTCTTCTCCCCTATGTCAGGGAATATCCAAGACATTTTGATTTCAAAGTATGCTTGCAATTGATTTCCTAAATTAATATGAGGTAACTATACAGCATTGTGCCATTAAAATAATTCAGTAAATTTATTTCTATTGTTTTGTTTGGGTTTGGACTGTTTGTTTGGGATGGGAAAAGAAAGGATTGAATACTTCTCCACTCTTAAGTATTTACTTCTTTTTATGAAATGAGACTTTTTTTTGCAAGAATTGAAACTAGATTTAACACAATTATTTCAACATGATTGACACCACAGCATTGCTATCGTCAATTTTTATTTTTTACAGGATAGTTGCAGAATAAATTTTTGAACAAAAATTATTCAAAGGATTAAAAATTTTATGGACAACCTGATCAGACTTACCTAAAAGTCTTCAATTGCCAGACATAAAAATATGAGGATGAATTTATTGTCATCTTTCCTTCCTTCCTTCCATCCTTTCTTTCTTTCCTTCTTTCATTCTTGTGCTTTCTTTCTTCTTTCCTTTCTTCCTTTCTTTTTCTGAGAAAGGGTTTCTTTCTGTAGCTTTGGAAAGTGTCTTTGAACTTGCGCTGTAGACCAGGCTGTCCTCAAACTCAGAAATTTCCCTTGATATGTGCATCTTTTTTATCATTTTTTATTTTAATTTTAAATAGCTTGTTTTACATGTCAATCCCAGTTCCCTCTCCCTCCCCTCCTCCAGCACTCCCCTTCCCCTCCACCCTTCCACTCTATTGCCAAATCCTTTCCTATAGGGGATATCTAGAGTCTGTCATTTTACTCCCCTAAGAGTCCAGGCTGAGAGAGCATCCCTCTTTGTGCTATAGGCACACAAAGACTGTTTGTATATCAGGGATAGACACTGATCCACAGCTCAGGGCCCCATAGGTTGCCCAGGCCTTCTCGCTGACATTCACATTTGGGGGATCCAGATCAGTCCCATGCTGGCCTCCCCACTGTCAGTCTGGGGTCCAAGAGCTCTCCCCTGTTCAGAACAGCTGTCTCTGCTGGTTTTGCCAGCCCATTCTTTGCCAATTTGCTCATCACTCCTCTCTCTCTGTCACTGGGTTCCTTGGGTTCAGTTCAGTGATTAATTGTGTGTTTGCCTCTGCTTCCATCAGTCACAGGATGAAGGCTCCTGGATGGTTATAGACATCAAGCTCATTATCAGGAATGGGCATTCGAGGTGGTCTCTCCACCATTGCTTAGCTTGCCAATTGGTGTTATCCCTTTAGATCACTCGAGGTCGCTCTGGTGCCTGATCTGTATTAAATCCTATGATTCCCTTTTCCCCCTCTCCTACCCCCACCCCCTCAACTTCCAGTTCCTCCATGACCAACTCTCTTCCTCTTCACCCCCTCTCTTCTTCCCAGGTCCCAATCACCCCCACCTCTCGCCGTGTTCCCCATCCATTCAGGGGATCTTGTCTCCATCCTCTTCTCTTGGGTACTATGCATATATGCATATCTTTTAGGTTCTTTCCTGTTTCCCAGACTCTCTATCAGTGGAAATGCAGACTGGCACTATCCTGATCCATGTCTAAAATCCATATATGAGTGAGTACATACCATGTTTGTCTTTTTGTGACTGGGTTACCTCACTCAGGATGGTTTCTTCCAGTGCTATCCATTTCCCTGCGAATTTCAAGATTCCATTGTTTTTTTCTGCTGAGTAATACTCCATTGTGTAAATGTACCACATTTTCTCTATCCACTCTTCAGTTGAGGTGCATCTAGGTTGCTTCCAGGTTCTGGCTATTACAAATAATGCTGCTATGAACATAGTGGAGCAGATGCCCTTGTTGTGTGAAATTGCCTCATTTGGATATATGCCTAAGAGTGGAATTGCTGGGTCTAGTGGTATATTAATTCCCATTTTCCTGAGGAATCTCCATACTGATTTCCAAAGAGGCTGTATGAGTCAGCATTCCCACCAGCAGTGGAGGAGTGTTCCTCTCTCTCCACATCCTCTCCAGCATAAATTGTCTTTGGTGTTTTTGATTTTAGCCATTGTGACAGGAGTAAGATGGTATCTCAGAGTTGTTTTGCTTTGCATTTCCCTGATGGCTAAGGATGTTGAGCACTTTCTTAAGTGTCTCTTGGCCATTTTAGCCTCCTCTACTGAGAATTCTCTATTTAGCTCTGTACCCCACCTTTTAATTGGATCCTTTGGTGTTTTGGAGACTTGTTTCTTGAGTTCTTTGTAAATTTTGGGGATTAGCCCTCTGTCAGATGTAGGGTTAGTGAATATCTTTTCCCATTCTGTGGCCTGCCTTTTTGTCTTTTTGACTGTGTCCTTTGCCTTACAGAAGCTTTTTAGTTTCAGAAGGTCCCATTTGTTAATTGTCGATCTCAGTGCCTGTGCCACTGGTGTTATGTTTAGGAAGTGGTCTCTTGTACCAACTCGTTGAAGAGTATCTCCCACTTTCTCTTCTAAAATTTTCAGTGATCCATTTGGTCTTAAGTTTTGTACAAGGCGATAAACATGGATCTATCTGCAGTCTTCTGCATACCAGTACCCAGTTATGCCAGCACCATTTGTTGAAGATGCTTTCTTTTTTCCATTGTACAGTTTTAGCTTCTTTGTCAAAAATCAAGTGTTCATAGGTGTGTGGGTTAAAATTAGAGCTTTCGATTCTCTTCCATTGGTCTACCTGCCTAATTTTGTGCCAATACCAAGCTGTTTTCAGGACTATATCTCTATAATAGAACTTGGAGTCAGGTATGGTGATGCCTCCTGAAGTTCCTTTATTGTTTAGGGATGTTTTAGCTATCCTGAGCCTTTTGTTTTTCCATATAAAGTTGATTAATGTTCTTTCCAGGTCCTTGAAGAATTGTGATGGAATTTTGATAGGGATTGCATTGAATCTGTAGACTGCTTTTGGCAAGATTGCCATTTGTATTATGTTGATCCTACCAATCCAAGAGCATGGGAGATCTTTCCATTTTCTGGTATCTTCTTTGATTTCTTTCTTTAAAGACACAAAGTTCTTGATATACAGGTCTTTAATTTCCTTGGTTAACATTATCCCCAAATATTTGATGTTGTTTTTTGGCTATTGTAAAGGGTGATGTTTCTCTGATTTCTTTCTCAGTCACTTCATCATCTGTATATAATAGGGCCACTGATTTTTTTGAGTTTACCTTGTATCCTGCCACATTGCTGAAGGTGTTTATCAGCTCTAGGAGTAACCTTGCGGAGTTTTTTGGGTCACTTATGTAAACTATCATATCATCTGCAAATAGTGAAAGTTTGACTTCTTCTTTTCCTATTTGTATCCCCTTTATCTCCTTTTGTTGTCTTATTGCTGTAGCTAGAACTTCAAGTACTATATTGAAGAGATATGGAGAGAGTGGACAGCCTTGTCTTGTTCCTGATTTTAGAGGAATTGCTTTGAGTTTCTCTCCATTTAGTTTGATGTTAGCTGTTGGTTTACTCTATATTGCTTTTATTATATTCAAGTACGTTCCTGTTATCCCTGATCTCTCTAGGACCTTTATCATGAAGGGGTGCTGGATTTTGTCAAAGGCTTTTTCAGCATCTAGTGAGATGATCATGTGGTTTTTCTTTCGCAGATTGTTAATATGGTGGATTACATTGATAGATTTTCTAATGTTGATCCATCCCTGCATTCCTGGGATGAAGCCTACTTGATCATGGTGGATGATTTTTCTGATGTGTTCCTGAATCCGGTTTGCGAGTATTTTATTGATTATTTTTGCATCAATATTCATGAGGGAAATTGGTCTATAGTTCTCTTTCTTAGTTGTGTCTTTGTGTGGCTTGGGTATCAAGGTAATTGTAGCCTCATAGAAAGAGTTTGACAGTGAGCCTCCTGCTTCTATTGTGTGTAATACTTTGAGGAGTATTGGAATTGGCTCTTCTTTGAATATCTGGTAGAATTCTGCACTGAAGCCATCTGGGCCTGGGCTTTTTTTATTTGGGAGATTTTGATGACTGCTTCTATTTCATTAGGTGTCATAGGTCTGTTTAGATTGTTTATCTGTTCTTGATTTAGTTTTGGCAAGTGATATCTATCCAGGAAATTGTCCATTTCCTTTAAATTTTCAAATTTTGTGGAGTACAGATTTTCAAACTATGCCCTGATGATTCTGTGGATTTCTTCAAAGTCTGTTGTTATGTCCCCTTTTTCATCCCTGATTTTGTTAATTAGCATGCTCTCCCTCTGTCTTTTGGTTAGTTTGGACAGAGGTTTATCTATTTTGTTGATTTTCTCAAAGAACCAACTCTTTGTTTCATTGATTCTTCTCAGTGTTTTTCTGGTTTCTACTTGATTGATTCCAGCCCTCAATTTGATTATTTCCTGGCGTCTGCTCCTCCTGGGGGAGTTTGCTCCTTTTTGTTCTAGAACATTCAGCTGTGCTATTAATTCTCTAGTATGACTGTTCTCCAGTTTTTTCATGTGGGCACTTAGTGCTATAAACTTTCCTCTCAGCACTGCTTTCAAAGTGTCCCATAAGTTTGTGCATGTTGTGTCTTCATTCTCATTGAAATCGAGGAAGTCTTTAATTTCTGTTTTTATTTGTTCCTATACCCAGGGATGGTGCAATTGTGCATTGTTCAATCTCCATGAGTTTGTAGGGTTTCTGCGATTTGTGTTATTGTTGAATTCTAATGTTAATGCATGGTGGTCTGATAAGATGCAGGTGGTTATTCCAGTTTTTATTGTATCTGTGGAGATTTGCTATGTTTCTTATTATGTGGTCAATTTTAGAGAAGGTTCCATGTGGTGCTGAGAAGAAGGTATATCCCTTTGTATTTGGGTGGAATGTTCTATAGATGTCTGTTAAACCCAGTTGGGTCATAACTTCTATTAGTTCTTTTGTTTCTTTGTTAAGTTTCTGTCTGGAGGTCCTGTCTAGCGGTGAGAGCGGAGTGTTGAAGTCTCCTACTATTAGTGTGTGAGATTTTATGTGCATTTTGAGCTTTAGTAATGTTTCTTTCACGAATGTAGGTGCCTTTGTATTTGGGGGGTAGATGTTTACAATTGAGACTTCGTCTTGATGTATTTTTCCTTTGATGAATATGAAGTGTCCTTCTTCATCTCTTTTGATTGATTTTAATTTGAAATCTAATTTGTTAGATATTAGGATTGCTACACCTGCTTGTTTCCTGGGACCGTTGGGGTCTTGGGGTTGGGGTCTTGGAAGGGCTGATGTCTTTCCTGTATGGGCGGGTCTTCTGGATGCCAGGAGTGGCCCAGAAGATCAAGGGGAATGGGGGATGGGCGGGTGGTCCCCGCTGGAGACCCAATCTCACCTGAAGCTGGACTCGCTGGGGTTGGGGTCTTGGAGGGGCTGATGTCTTTCCTGTGTGGGCGGGTCTTCCGATACATGCATCTTAATATACATGTCTGACCTGTCAGAATTACACCTGACTTCTCCATGGAAACTCTAAAAGCCAGAAGGTCCTGGATAGATATTCTACCAACACTAAGAGACCATGGATGCCAGCCCAGACTACTATACCCGGCAAAGCTCTCAATCACTACAGATGGAAAAAACAAGATATTCCATGACAAAACTAGATTTAAGCAATACATATCCACTAACCCAGCCCTACAGAAAGTTTTGGAAGGAAAACTCCAACCCAAGGAAGTTAACTACAATCAGAAAAACATAGGCATTAGAGGATCCCTCTCTACCAACAGTCAAAGGAACAAAGGGGTGAAATTCCACACATAATTCCAACAACAACAACCATTGCAATTCGAAGAAGAATGAGCAATCAATGGTCATTAATATCCCCCAACATTAATGGCCTTAACTCACCCATAAAAAGACAGGCTAGCAGAATGGATTCGAAGACAGAACCAATCCTTCTGCTGCAAACAAGAAACACACCTCACCCTCAAAAAAGACATTACCTGAGAGTTAAAGGTTGGGAAAAATTTTCCAATCAAATTGACCCAAGAAACAAGCAGTGTTAGCAATCCTAATATCTAAAAAATTAGACTTTAAAATAAAATCAATCAAAAGAGATGAAGGAGGTCATTACATACTCATCACAGGCGAAATCCACCAAGATGAAGTGTCTATCCTGAACATCTATACCCCAAATACAAAGGCATCCACATTCGTAAAAGAAAGATTACTAAAACTTAAATCACAAATAAAGCCCCACACACTTATACTGCGAGATTTCAACACACCACTCTCACCACTAGACAGGAATGCCAGACAGAAACACAACAAAGAAGCAAAGTGTCTAATAGAAGTAATGACACAAATGGGATTAACAGTCATCTATAGAATGTTTCATCCACATAAAAAAGAATATACCTTCTTCTCACCACCACATAGAACCTTCTCAAAAATTGACCACATACTTGGCAACATATCCAACCTCAGGAGCTTCAAAAAATTGGAATAATTCCATGCATCTTATCAGACCACCATGCTTTAAAATTAGAATTCAACAACAACACAAATTGCAGAAAACCTACAATCCCATGAAAATTGAATAATGCACAATTACACCATTATTGGGTCAAAGAAGAAGTAAAAAAAGAAATTAAAGACTTCCTAGAATTCAATGAGAATGAAGACACAACATACCCAAACCAATGGGACACTTTGAAAGCAGTGCTACGGAGGAAGTTCATAGCACTAAGTGCCCACATGAAGAAACTGGAGAATAGTTATACTAGAGAATTAACAGTACAGCTGACCACTCTAGAACACAAAGAAGCAAATTCCCCCAGGAGGAGTAGACACCAGGAAATAATCAAATTGAGGGCTGAAATCAATGAAGCAGACATTAGTAAAACAATACAAAGAAGCAATGCAACGAAGAATTGGTTCTTTGGGAAAAACAACAAGATAGACAAACCTTTGTCCAAACTTACCAAAAAGAAGAGAGTGAACATGCAAATTAACAAAATCAGAAATGAAAAGGGGGACATAACAACGGACTCTGAGGAAATCCAGAGAATCATCAGGTCATACTTTGAAAACCTGTGCTCCACAAAATTCAAAAATGTAAAGGAAATGGACAACTTCCTGGATAGCTATCACTTGCCAAAATTAAATCAAGAACAGATAAGCAATACAAATAGACCTATAACCCCTATGGAAATAGAAGCAGTCATCAAAAGTCTCCCAAGGAAAAAAAAAGCCCAGGTCCAGATGGCCTCAGTGCAGAATTCTACCAGAAATTCAAAGAACAGCTTATACCAATTCTTCTCAAAGTATTCCACACAATAGAAGCAGAAGGGTCTTTGCCAAACTCTTTCTACGAGGCTTAAATAACCTTGATCCCCAAGCCACTTCAGACCAATATCCCTCATGAACATTGATGCAAAAATACTCAATAAAATACTGGCAAATCGGATCCAAGGACACATCAAAACAATCATTCACCACAATCAAGTAGGTTTCACCCCAGGGATGCAGGGATGGTTCAAAATACGTAAATCCATCAACGTAATCCACCATATTAACAAGCTGAAAAACAAAAAATCACATGATCATCTCACTAGATGCTGAAAAAGCCTTTGACAAAATCCAACACCCCTTCATGATAAAGGTCTGATCAAGACCCGCTGAATAGGGGTGTCATTGAGGAGGCCTAGGTAATCTATTGAGCCTTGGGCAGTAGATCATTATTCATCCCATCCAACAGTATGAGATGCACTCTCACCCTGAACTCTTGTAGGATGGACTAGGCCCTGCCCTGGATGAAATGACAGACTGTGGACACACCCATGGAGGGCCTCAACCTCCCTGGGGAAATGAGGGGATATTGGGGGGGGGGGTTGAGGGAGTGCATGGGAGGAGGGGAGGGAAAGGGAGAGGCACCTGGAACTGACTTGTGAAGCAACCTTGTTTCTGATATAAATTTAAGCTTATAAATAAACAATAAAAATTACAATAAAAAATAAATAAGAAACATGAGGAAGGTTTTGCACAAAGTGAAAAAAATCATTGAAAAATGGGCAAAATACATTCCACTTAGAAGGATGCTCTCTCAGCCTGAACACAAGGGGAATGGCCTAGGTCCTGCCCTGAATAAAATTACAGACTCTGTAGATCCCCCCAAGGAAGGCCTCACCCTCCCTGGTGTATGATATGGGGGGCTAGAGAGGGGCTGGTGGAAGAGGGAGCTGCAATTGACATGTGAAGCATTCATGTTTCTAATTTAAATAAAAACATATATTGAGAAAAAAAGAAAAATATATACATACCTTTGTGCATATACTAAATGAATGTGAAAAGCTTGAAGGCCATAATTTCATTAAACAATTTCATTAAACTCAGCATTGTAATGCAACTATGTTGGATTACTACTATTTTGTAGGCTATTTCCTAATATACAGATGTTGAAAAGAAAAATTTAAATCATATGACAATTCTGTGATTTGTTTGCTAAATTGTCTCTATTTTCTGTATGTCCCTCTTCTTTCATATCCTACAAGCTTCTTCTTCATCTCCTTCCTAAATTTCCTGTCCGTCTTCTTCCTCCTTTTGTTTTGTTTTTTATGAACTAATATGTATCAGGCTTTCTCAACTTTGGTTATGCAGATATTTTTGTATATTAAATGCTTTGCTATGTTCTGTCAAATTGTAGACTTTCTGACCTCTACTCTCTAGAAGGCAGGAGTAATGATGCAGTGACAAACATAAATATCTTTAGATATTGTACCTCAGATAACTGATTAATTTCTCTTTTTAAAAATTTTACGTTAGAAACAATATAATTTTATATGTCAAACCCCCCATCCCCTTGCCCTCCCATCCTCCTGTATCCTCCATTGACACCCGAACCCAGCCCACACCCATTGTCCAAGGATAGTGAGGTCTGCCAAGGGGGATTGACAAAGTCTGTCAAATCTTTTGGGGAAGGGCCTAGGCCCTCTTTCGTGTTTCTGGGCTGCAATAGTATCCCTCCATAGGAAACGGGCTCTCAGAGTTCATTTGTGCATTAGAGATAAACACTAACTCTGTTAGAGGTCCCATGCAATGCCGAGGCCTCCTAGCTGGCACCCACATTCAGAGAGCTTGGATCAGTCCAATGCTGATTCCTCAGCTTTACGACCAGGGTCTTTGTGCTCTCACTAGGTCGGGTCAACTGTTTCTGTGGGTTTCTCCAGCATGGTATTGGCTCCTTTACTTATCCCTCCTCTCTCTTCACAACTTGAAGCATTGATCAGTGTTTAGCTGTGGATGCCTTCTTTTTTTTTTTTTTGCCTCCATCAGCTACTGGATGAAGGCTCTAGGAATGACAACCTATAGGGGAAGGGCATCAAAGGCAGCCTCTCCACCCATCCCTAGATTCTTAGTTGGGGTCATCCCTGTGGATCCCCTAACTTTTCCCCTGTACCAGTCCTCTCTCCAAACCTATATTGGCTCCCTCTAACAATACATCTCCTTTGAAGTCTCCTCTATCCTCACCTGTCTCAGTCTTCCTGATCTCCTGTTCTCCTCTCCCTTCCCCTTCTAACTTTCTCTTTTTCCTACATGACAGCTCTCTCCCCCCATGCTCCCAACTTGCTCAGGGCTTCCTGACCCTTTCCCCTTATTCAGCGGACCATGTGATTTTTCTTGGGGTTCTCCTTGTTTCCTAGTTTTTGTGGTGGTACGGATTGTAGGCTGGTAGTCCTTTGCTCTATATCTGCTATACATGTATGAGTGAGTACATACTATGCTTATCTTTCTGTGACTGGGATACCTCACTCAGGATGTTTTCTTCCAGTTTCATTAATTTGCCTGCAAATTTCAAGATTTCACTGTTTTTTGTTTGTTTCTTTCTTTGTTTTGTTTTTTCCCACTGAGAAATACTCCATTGTTTAAATGTACCACATTTTCTATATCCACTCTTTGGTTGAGGGACATCTAGGTCGTTTTCAGGTTCTGGCTGTTGCAAACAACACTGTTATGCATATAGTTGAACATATGTTCTTGTTGTATGAATGTGCATTCTTTGGGTATATGCCCAAGAGTGGAATTGCTGAATCTTGAGGTAGAATTATTTACATTTTCTTGAGAAAGGGCCATACTAATTTCCAAAGTGGTTGTACAAGTTTGCACTCCCACCAGCAATGGAGGAATGTTCATTATTCTCCACATCCTCTCCAGTAGTGACTATCACTAGTGTTTTTTAAATATAATAATATTTTTATTTAACTTTTTACACATGTTACACTCAGTTCCCTCTGCCTACCCTCCTCCCCTCCCAACCCCCATCCCACTCCATCTCCCCTCTGCTCTCCAGGGAGGGTAAGGCCTTCCTTGGGAATTGTCAGAGTCTGTCATATAATCCCATGGAGGGCCTAGGTCCTCTCCCATGTTTCCAGGCTGAGAGAGCATCCCTCCATGTGGAATGGGCTCCCAGAGCCAGTTTGTATGACAGGAATAAATACTGATCAACCTCCCAAGGTCCCATAAATTGCCGAGGCCTCTTCTCTGACACCCAGGTTCAGAGGGGTCGTTTCTGCATTAGTCCCATGATGGTTTCTCAGTTATCAGTCTTGGGTCCATGTGTTCCCCTTTGTTTAGTTCAGCTGACTCTGTGAGTTTTGCCAGCCTAGTCTTGATTCATTTGCTCATCATTCCTCTTTGCAACTGGGTTCCAGGAGTTCAGTTTAGTTTTTAGCTGCGGATGTGTGTCTCTGCTTCCCTCAGTCACTGGAGGAGGGTTCTAGTATGGCATATAAGGTAGCCATCAATGTCATTATCAGGGGAGGGCATTTAAGATAGCCTTAATGCCAGCTGGTGTCGTTTTGTAGATCCTTTTGAGGTCAGTGAAAAATTGTGCTGGTATTTTGATAGGGCTTACACTGAATTTGTAGATTGCTTTTGGTAAGATTGTCATTTTTACTATGTTCATCCCACCTATCCAAGAGCATGGGAGATCTTTCCATTTTCTGTTATAGTCTTCATTTTCTTTATTTAAAGACTCAAAGTTCTTGCTTTACAGGTCTTTCACATGTTTGGTTAGATATAGTCCAAGATATTTTATGTTGTTTGTGGCAATTTTAAAAGGGTGATGTTTCTCTGATTTCTTTCTCATCACCTTTATTTTCTTTATATTGTAGGGCAACTGTTTTTTTTTTGAGTTAATTTTGTATCCTGCCACTGTGCTGAAGGTGTTTATCAGCTGTAGGAGTTTACTGGTAGAATTCTTTGTGTCACTTACAAAGACTATCATATCATCTACAAATAGTGAAAACTTGACTTCTTCCTTTCCAATTTGTATCCCCTTGATCTCCTTTTGTTGTCTTATTGCTCTTGCAAGAACTTCCAGTATAATACTGAAGAGATATGGAGAGAGTGGACATCCCTATCTTGTTCCTAATTTTAGAGGAATTGCCTTGAGTTTATCTCCATTTAGTTTGATTTTGGCTGTCAGTTTGCTGTATACTGCTTTTGTTGCTTTTAGGTATGTTCCTGTTATCCCTGATTTCTCCAAAACCTTTATCATGAAGGGGTGTTGGATTTTGTAACAGGCTTTTTCAGTGTTTAGTGAGATGATCACATGGTTATTATTTTTCAGATTGTGTATATGGTGGATTATATTGATGGATTTTTGTAGGTTGAACCATTTCTGCAGCCTTGGGATGAAGCGTACTTGTTCGTGGTGTATAACTTTTCTGAAGTGTTCTTGGATCTGGTTTGGGAGTATTTCATTGAGTACTTTTTGCATCAATGTTCATGAAGGAGATTGGTCTGTAATTCCATGTCTTAGTTGTGACTTTGTGTGGTTTGGGTACTAAGATAAGTGTAGCCTCATAAAAAGAGTTTGGCAGTGATCCTTCTGCTTGTATCATGTGGAAAAATTTGAAGTGTATTGGTATTAGCTCTTCCTTGCATTTGTGGTAGAATTCTGTACTTAAGCCATCTCGACCTGGACTTTTTTTGGCTAGAAGGATTTTTATGTTTGCTTCTATTTCTTTAGGGGTTACATATCAGTTTATATAGTTTATCTGTTCTTGTTTTAATGTTGTCAAGTGATATCTATCCAGAAAATCATCCATTTCCTTTAAATTTTCCAATTTAGTTGGGTACAGATATTCAAAGTATGACTTGATGATTCTTTAGATTTCCCCAGTGTCTGTTGTTATGTCCCCCTTTTCATTTCTGATTTTGTTTATTAGCATGTTTTCTCTTTGTCTTTTGGCTAGGTTGGATAAAGGTTTATCTACCTTGTTGATTTTCTCAATGAACCAACTCTTTGTTTCATTGATTGTTTGTAGTGCTTTCTTTGTTTCTACTATATTTATTTCAGCTCTCAATTTGATTTTTTTCATGGCATCTATTCTTCCTGGGTGAGTTTGCTTCTTTTTGTTCTCATGCTTTCAGGTGTTCTGTTAATTCTGTAGTGTGGCAAGTCTCAAGTTTTCTCATGTGGTCACTTATTGCTATGAACTTTCCTCTTAGCACTGCTATCAGAGTATACCATAGGTTTGGGTATGTTGTGCCTTCATTTTCATTAAATTCTGGAAAGTCTTTGATTTCTTTCTTTATTTCTTCCTTTACACAGTGGTGATGCAATTGAGCACTGTTCAATTTCCATGAGTTTGTGTGGTTTCTGTAATTTTTGCTGACTCTGAATTCTAATTTTAAGCCAGGGTGGTTTGACAAGATACATGGGATTATTCCAAGTATTTTGTATCTTTTGTTTTTGGCCTTATTTCCAAGTATGTGGTTGATTTTAGAGAAGGTTCCATGTGGTGCTGAGAAGAAGGATTATTCTTTTTTGTTTGGGTGGAATGTTCTATAGATATCTGGCAACCCCAATTGTGTCATAACTACTGTTAGTTCTATTGCTTGTTTGTTAAGTTTCTGTCTGGTGGACTTGTCCAGTGGTGAAAGTGAGGTGTTGAAGTCTCCCATTATAAGTGTGTGGAGTTTAATGTGTGATCTGAGTTCTAGTAATGTTTCTTTTATAAATGTGGGTTCATTTGTATTTGGGGCATATATATTCAGAATTGAGACTTCATCCTGATGGATTTTTTCCTGAGATGAATATGAAATGACCTTCTTCATCTCTTTTTCTTAATTTTAGTTTGAAGTTTGTTTTGTTAGATATTAGGATAGCTACAACAGCTTGCTTCTTATGACCATTTTATTAGAAAATCTTTCCCAATCCTTAACCTTGAGGTAACATCTGTGTTTGAAATTGAGGTATCTTTCTTATAAGCAGCAGAAGGATGGATTCTGTTTTTGTATCCATTCTGTTGATTCTTGTTTGCTTTGGATCTGTTTTTGGTGGTGGATTTTTGTGTGAGTTTTCACCCTATTTCTGATTTCTAGTAAAGTACGATTATCTGTTGCCCATGTTTTTGAGTGTAGTTAACTGCCTTGGGTTGGAATTTTCCTTCCAGATCTTTCTGTGAGGCTCGAATTGTGGATACACATTGTGTAAATCTGATTTTGTCATGGAGTATCTTGTTTTTTCTATATTTATTAATAGTTTTGCTGGTAATAGTAGTCTGGGCTGGAATCTGTCATTTGTGTTTTTGATTTTAGCCTTTCTAGCACATGTAAGATGATATCTCAGAGTTGTTTTAATTTACATTTCCCTGATGGCCAAGGATGTTGAGTACTTTCTTAAGTGTCTTTCAGCCATTTTAGTCTCCTCTATTAAGAATTATCTATTTACTCCTGTACCCCACTTTTTAATTGGATTGTTTGGTGTTTTGGTGACTAGCTTGAGTTCATTGTATATTTTAGAGGTCAGCCTTCTATCAGATGTGTGTTGGTGAAGATCTTTTCCCATTCTGTCAGCTGTCATTTTGTCTTGTTGAGTGTGTACTTTGCCTTACAGAAGTCTCTCCGTCTCATGATGTCCCGTTTATTAATTGTTGATCCCAGTGTATGTGCTACTTGTTTTATGTTCAGGAAGCAGTCTTCTGTACCAATTCATTCAAGGGTACCTCCCACTTCCTCTTCTAAGAGGTTCAGTGTGGCTGGGTTTATGTTGAAGTCTTTGATCCATTTGATCTTAAGTTTTGTGCATGGTAATGGACATGGATATTTATGCATTCTACTACATTGCAGAATTCAGTTAGGCCAGCACCATTTGTTGAAGATGCTTGCTTTTTTCATTGTATAATTTTAGCTTCTTTGTCAAAAATCGGGTATTCATAGGTGTGTGCGTTAATATCAGCATTTTCAATTCAATTCTATTAATCTACCTGTCTATTTTTGTTTCAGTAACAAGCACAGTGCTGGTTATTCTTACTACTGAAATATCTTGATAGAATATTTTATACTTCTTATAAGATGAAATATTCAGTTTTATGTGTTTAAATTTCTAACTTGGCAGTCGTTTTACTTCATGATTAAGCTGTAGAGTTGTTACAAGAAAATTTACTACTGAGAAGCACAGAAATTGAAAACTGTGTGTTTCTTAGCATAACACTGAATAGCTATTCACATTTATGTAGTCACTGCATGGACATTTTCCATTGCATGTATGGCCAGTGTCCTCAACTCCCTAATATAGCAGAGTGTATCTATTTAATCCATCACATTCATCTTCTATAAATTACATTATAGATATGTGATTCCTAGAAAAGTGGTGGTAATGTTTGCAGTCTGAAATAGCGAGTTTTGTTTTTTTATCAACATCCCAAGCAAGCAGTATTTCATGTACCTACGATTAAATTCATGGTTAACTTCATATAAGACTTCACATATCTATGTTGTACACATGAATTTTTCAAACCATGTATATATTTTTGCAATGTTTAAATCAAATCCTATTAAATGATACTATTGTCTCAAATATGTATTGGTTCTTTATGAGAAGCCATTTTAAAAGCTAGTTCACATAGTTTTGTAAGATACACAGCTCCCTGTTCATCATTTTTTCACCTTAAACCACTTGCACAGAGCTCTGTATTCTTTTCAAAAACAACTAAATACCATTAATCAGTAATTTACCATTCCTGCCTTCCTCGTCAGTACCCAGCTCCTGTCATCAACATAGGTCTTTGACTTGCATGAGATCAGTGATTTTGGAAACACATACTCACACACACACATACATACACACATAGACACATACAAACACATATACACACATACATACACACACACACAGACACACATAGACACATACAAAGACAGTCTCTCTCTCTCACACACAAATACACACACTCACACGCACACACACACATATACACATACAAAAACATGCATACACAAATGCATACACACACATACACACACTTTCTCTCTCTCACATATACACACATTCATACACATGTAAACACATACATAGACACATACACTCATACATGTGCAAACATACACATACACATGCATACATACAAACACACACACATATATACATACACACATACACATACATGCATACACATACACAGACACATATACACACACTGTTTCATGAGCACACACAGACACACATACACACAGGCATACATACACACACATACACATATGTATACGCACAGACATACACACACACATACACATATAGACACACACATATATAGAAACACAAGCAAATGACTATACCTGGCTTATTTTATGTAATATAATGAATTGCTCTAGTATCTGTATCATAGCAAATAAAAATATTTCATCCCTTTCACATTAAATAATATCTAACCTTCATAGGTACCACAATTTCATTGTTCTTTAATCAACTGTGTGATACTTATTATTTTCACTTGTAGGATACTTTAAAAAGTGTTTGAAAGAACACAAAACTGCATCAATTCAGCACAATGATTTACTGGGGAATATCATTCTAAGTTTTTTATTTTAGTTTTCTAAGAGAGTGTTTGGGTACTTTCTCATACCAGAGGAATTAGAGTGTATCTTAATTATTTATTGTCTATTACTGAGATAAGCTGGACAAATGATATTTTGTTAGCAATACCTAAAATTAAGGGAAAATTGACAGGCTGACAGTGTTGCCATGTGGTGGAGCTGTAGGGAGATTGTCATGGTGTGTAGAAAATCAAGTTGTGCTGATATCAGTGAAGTATGTACATTCTGACATCCACTGTTCCGGTAAAAAAAATCCGAGTTCTAATGTTGTTCTCCATATCAAAGAAAGCAACAACTAAAGGGAAAGTCAATGTGATATAACTACAAGAAAAGAGTTCCTGAAAGATAGAGATTCTAAATGATTGAAGAAGTAATTCCATTTTAACTGAATTTAATTTGGAGAAGGATAAGATCACAGAAAATAAGATTCATCTTCAAAATGTTTAAGCAGAGCAATGTCTCCTAAAAATACAGTTAGGTTTCTCATAGAAGTTTACTTCTACTCATCCTCCCCCAAATATTAAATGCTGATTGGAAGGAAGGCATTAATACAGAAATTATAGAAATATGATTTATAAAATACTATGGTGCATAAAATCATGCTGAAATATGCTATTAAAAAGAAACCCAATTACAACTATATATAAATATACATTGTAGTATACAACAGTTATTATGACTTATGTATGTTTATACACCAGTGAACATATAGAGTTGAATACAAATTCATACACATAAAAGCACAAACATATAAATAAAATAAAAACATGATTATTCATTTTATTATCTAATGTTCAAATATTTTTATGAAAATAATTTTCATACTTAGCAGATATACATTTATACTGCCAAAGAGAACCTAATATACACACATGAAAACCACAAAAACATACATACAGATATATCCAAACAATCAAAAATCATAGAATCATTGCATGTAAGCAAACACACACATTACAAGTACATGTAGAAACCCAGATGATAAGATGCACATTTACAAAGGAATCAAGAAACAAAATCATCTCATTAGACAAGTAATAGACATAATGAAAGTGTAATCTGGAAGTAGAAAAACTATCTAGAATGCACAAAATCATTAACTTTATCCAGACCCATGCAAATATTTTTTAGTGTAACTTGATTCTTTTCCTTTTCCTTTCTTAAATTTAAAATTTGAAACAAGCTTGTTTTACATGTCAATCCCAGTTCTCTCTACCTCCCCTCCTCCCCTGCCCCCAACTGACCCCATATCCTATCTCCTTCCTGCTCTCAGGGAAGGTGAGGCCTTCCATGGGGAATCTTCAAAGTCTGTCATATCATTTGGAACAGGGCCTAGGCCCTCCCCCGTGTATCTGTGGTGAGAGAGTATCCCTCTATGTGGAATGGGTTCCCAAAGTTCATTCGTACACTAGGGATAAATATTGATCCACTACCAGATGCCCTATATATTACCCAGGCCTCCTAACTGATACCCACATTCAGCGGGTCTGTGTCAGTCCTATGCTTGTTTCCTAGCTATCAGTCTGGGGTCTATAAGATCCCCCTTTTTCAGATCATTTTTCTGTGGGTTTCCCCAGCATGATTTTGACCCGTTTGCTCATCACTCCTCCCTATCTGCAACTGGATTCCGTGAACTCAGTTGAGTGTTTAGCTGTGGGTGTCTGCTTCTGTTTCCATCAGCCACTGGATGAAGGCTCTTGGATGGCATATAATGTAGTCATCAATCCCACTATTGGAGAAAGATATTTAAGGTAGCCTCTCCACTATTGTTTAGATTGTTAGTTGGGGTTACCCTTGTAGATCTCTGGACATTACCTTAGTTCCCAATTTCTTTTTAAACCTATACTGGCTCCTTCTATTATGGTCCGTTATCTTTCTGTCCTCTATTCTTCCCCTGATTCATTCTTCCTGCTCCCTCCTGTCCTCCTCTTAATGGAAGCACAGCTAAGTATCAGTAGGTTCCATAACATAAAACCAAATTTGCAGGTTGGAATTTGGTAAATTCTGATGAGATTATCTCATTTAAAATGCCTTGAAACTAAAAATGGAAAGATACAGAAACAAATTTTCTATTTTTCTATTTTGTGTTTTTAAAATAACAACTTCTGATCACCTAAAATTTTCTTACGAGCATTTCAGAGATAGTGATAATTACGTATGCATTTGGAAAACATGTAATCTCCTTATTATCCTTTCATTCTCCCTTATGTTCTGTCACATCAAGCCATATCCAATGCCAATTTCAGTATTTTAAGAACATAATTATTTTCTTGAAAAGTGTATCCAAAATTTATACCTGTATAAAATATTTAATATCATACTGAATGACTATCTGCTTCAGATAATAATGTTGCTCAGTTTCCACTTTCGAAACACACAGTTGCACATACATAAACTCTGTGCTCATGAGAGATGTGAGGACACCTAAGATGAAAAACTGAATTAGCCTATTCAACCTACTTAGGATTCAGTCAAATGTTTGAATTCAATTAATTTAAACAGTTTGTTTTCCTGAATTTAATGAGTCTATAAGAAAGCAAATATGTTACTAATAGTATTTGAGATGTTATGATGTTTCAATTACTTTGTGGCATGTTAGCATAACTACAGCCAATTGTTGTGAGGTGCCTGTATAGCTGAGCACAGATTCTTACCAAGCAAACCGAACAGAAATATTCTCACTGTGCCCTTATGAATTCTGAGATTCATTTCCATTCCTCTCATAAACGCTCTCCCAGGTAACTTTCCTGGGAAAATATGTGATTACTAACACTTCACACACATACCTATTTACACATTCTGTTATATATCTACTGATTCCAGAAAATCTTCAGATCATTTCTTTTGCCTGGTATGCTTTACAAACATTGATTTCTGTTGCATCAGATGATGACTTTCCAGATACCCCAGTACAGCCAGCTTTACCTATGGCAGGAATGTATCCTCTAAGGAGGACATTGTTTACTTGGAGGAAACTGGATGGGTTAATTCCTTCCTTGCTTCCTTCTTTTTTGCCTTCATTATTTTGATCTCTTTTTCTTCCTTCCCTCCCTCCCTCCTTCCTCCTTTTTTGCCTCCTCCCTTCCTTCCTTTCTCCTTCCAACTCTTCCTTCTTTCCTTTCCTCCTTTCTTTCTTTTTGTAAATGTCTTCCCTTTGTGGGGTACCTAATAAAATGGTATTTAGTTTTTTTAGTATTTTGGGTATATTGCTTGCTAAAATAGATTAACATTTCTAAATTAAAATTTGTCTCTGGGATTTTTGACTGTGGAATAATATTATAGATAGATGATAGACTACATGCAATTTGTATTTTTGATTATATAAGTTTTCTTTCATTTGGATCTCCTTTGCATTTGATGTACTTGCTGTTTGAAATAAGTAATTTCAGATAGTCTCTCTGTATGGGTTAAGTTTGTTTTATAATTTATTCTTTTGAATTTCATTTTACTTTCCAACCACAGTTCTCCCTTATAACCCTCCTGGTAACTCTCCTCACCTCCCCACCACCCTACCAGCCAACCTTCAGTCTGCTACTCCTCAGGGGTAAGGACTCTCAAAAAATAGTCAACATAGTCTGACACACTAGGTTGGGGCATTGTCAAGCCCTTCTCACATGTATTAACGAAATTGGCTCCAACAGGCTCCCTCATGGGCTGGGAATATATTACAATCCTACCACCAGGGGCCCCTCTGATAGTCGAAACTTCACAACTGTCTCCCACATAAGGAGGGCCTAATTCAGTCCCCTGGAGTCTCTATTGTTGTTGATATGGATATCATGAGTTTCCATGAGCTTGGTTCAACTGCCTCGGTAGATTTCTCCGTCATGATCTTGACCTCCCTTGCTAAAATGTATGCTAAATTATTAACTCCACATTAGAAAAAGTACACATCTTACAAATGTGTAAGCTAAATGAATAAATAAGTCAAGTCAAATTTGGGAAACTTATGAGTAATTAACCAGACCAAACATTTATTGAGAAGCATGTCTTTCTAAATCACAAATTCGCTGCATATTTGACATCCCTATTGCTTTTATTTTGTGTTCAATGAAATTACTTTTTCTTACATTTTTTATTGGGGGTTGTTTTATTTTTTTTATTTAAATCTGAAACAAGCTTGTTTCACGTGTCAATACTAGCTCCTTATCCCTCCCCTCCTCCCATGCCCCCCTCCAAATCCACACCCAATCACCACCGTACTTCCCAGGTTGGGTAAGGTGCTCCATAGGGGATCTCCAGAGTCTGTCATTTCATCAATGGCAGGGCCTAGGCCCTCCCCCATGTGTCCAGAATGAGAGAGTACCCCTCCATGTGGAATGGACTTCCAAAGTCCATTCAGATGCCAGGGATAAATACTACCCAACGTCCCATAGATTACCAAGGCCTGCTTGCTGACACCCAAATTTAGGGGATCTCGATTAGTACCATGCTGTCTTCTCAGCCATCAGTCTGGGGTCCAGGAGCTCCACCTTGTTCAGGTCAGTTGTTTCAGTGGGTTTCACCAGCCTGGTCTTGACCCCTTTGCTCATCACTCCTCCTTCTCTGCAACTGAATTCCAGGAGTTCAGTTCACTATTTAGCTGTGGGTGTCTGCTTCTGCTTCCATCAATCACTGGATGAAGGCTCTAGGATGGCAAAGAAGGTAGTGCTCAATCTCATTATTGGGGAAGGGCTTTTAAGGTATCCCCTCCACTATTACCTAATTTTCCAGTTTGTGTCATCGTTTCTAGACCTCTGGAAATCACACTAGTGACAGATCTCTTGTCAAACCTATAATGAATCCTAATATGGTATCTTTCATCCTATTCTCCTCTGTTCTTCCCCTGACTCAAACTTCCTGCTCCCCCAATTTTCCCCTTCTCCCTTCCTCTTGTCCCCCTCTCTTTTTCCTGATTCCCTTTCCCCTCCCCCATGCTTACAATCTGCTATTTTATCTTATAGAAGAAATTGTCAATGTATACACTGTTGTTTTTATTGCTAAAATAGAGTTTTATTAATAAATTCGATAGATGGCATAAGTAATTACAGAATATAAACATGTATTGTGTTCATTATAAGCTTTTTCTACAAAACACACTTCTTGGTCTCTAGTATATGCACATACAATGCTAGGTGCTACCTTCCCTGCTATAAGTTCCTTTATTGTAGTTAAACACACTGTGTGGTTCTACTTTCCAACATTCCACATAGATTTTCATCTGATGCAGATTTAAGGCCTAATCTTAAATTGTGAGTAGTCAGTTTATTAATAATTTGTAGTTTAATATCCATTTTAGATCACTACAATGATATTTAGTCGTACAACTGCATTTTCTGGGTCAATGATATTTATATTAGATGTATAGATATTTGTCAAGAATAGCACAGAGACTAAGCACAGTTAAAAATAACAGAGTTCTCTCAAAGGACATTCTAAAATTTCCTTCAGGAGTTCAAACATTCCAGCTATGTGCTTATAGTGATTATAATGGAATGTCAATAAAATGTCAAATCCTCTTCTTTTTTCAGTTCCCAAGATCTATTCAGAATCAAACGTGCCGTTCTAAAATCCGAGTACATGACCTGCGAATGGCATTCAATATGCATTTTACCATCAATAGCTAAATGTTTTCCTTTAACTTATTAGCATATATACATTTGAGACATTTTGAAAAACCCTTGTTTGTGATTTTAAAGTGCACTCACTTTAATACAGACGGAAATAAATACATGCAACCATGTAGAATGTTTCTAATCCATTTCATTGCATACACGTTTGAATAATACAATTTATTTTTTCATATATAGAAGGAAAGCAATAATAACACAAAGTTACTTTTTCATGTGATTCTTGTACTAACTATAAAGACATGAACAGGTGAGTGAAAACCAGCCATGTGAAGAGAGAGAACAACATGAAGCCCTATGTAGACAGCAATGATATTCAGAGAGCATCACTACTTTATTGCATGCATATGCATGAAGAAATGTATACTTGTATTTGTTTATAATTAACATAAGATTGTTCATGCTATTAAAGATTTAGTAATTAGATCTTGTACAGAAAACCACAATAGAATTAATTGTATTCTTTAATTTACATAGGGACAAATAATATTTTCCTCATAAATGTTTATTGCATATTTCAAAGACATGTTTTGGCAACTATATCATAACATACATTTGTATTAAATAAAAGAACTACTACAAAATGAATAATTTCTCATGGTTTAAAGAAATAAATTTTATAAGTAAATAGCAGCATAATATTTTTAGCTAAATATCATAAACTTCCTAAATGTAGTTGGTATCAGAAATTTTGTGGTGCTTTCAGAGTTCATGTTGTTTGATATTCTGTAAAATAGAATAAATCACACCTTAATCTTTTGACTATCAACATGTTGATTCATATCACTGCGCTTTCTCCACTGAGAGAGTGTTACTCAACTATCACTATCTTTCTAGTTACAGGACACACACACACACACACACACACACACACACACACACACACATACATATGTCACAGAAATTTTATTTGATAAAAGATAATTATATTCCTTATTTTCTGCAGCTCACCCTGTGCTCAATACTGTTTTTTTCTCATTTCCTAGTGAGAAAATTCTTTCATGGTGTTAATAACATGGATACACCTCATTCTAGGCTTGATACATATTGGGGTAGTTGTTTGTTATTGTTTGCTAGGCATATACTAAAATAACATGTTCTACTTAAAAGGATTTGTATACTTTGCTTACCAATTGCGATAATAGTTTATTCTGAATTTTTAATATGGAAGACATCAATCAATTAAACAGAGATATTACCATGTTTTGCATTTATATATAAAGTGGCAACAAATTAAAGGAAAATCGCACTGTTGACAGATCAAGAATTGGAAACTTGGAACATCTTTAGAATAGTCAGCCCCATGGTTATGAAGTAGTAATAATGGGGCCTATTATTGCTGGCAACCAATGATTGATAATTTTCATATTTTAAGCCATTTTCATAAATATTACTTCTTGGTATGTTTTTATTTGAATATTTCTTAATGCATAAAAACTATTTTAATCAAACTCATACCCATTCCCACCTTTTGACTTTCCTGTGACCCCTTTTAATCATCTTTATTAAAATTTCATGGCCTCCATTTGCACGGCCCTGTAAGTCCTATTGGTACTGCTCAGATTTCTGCATTCATAAAACTTCACTGCTATCTTACTATTTATACCATTTAAAACATATTAGATATATTTATTGTTTTACTTTCAGATTTTGTTACTCCCAGTACAGAATTAGTTTTAATTTATACACTTGTCCACATGTTTATGTATCATAAATGGACATTTTAAGCATTGTTAACATATACATCTTGTTTTACAATGGGTAAATTCTCATCTAAGAGCTGGGCATTGGTGAATCACACCTTTAATCCTAGCACTCAGGAGGCAGAGCATGTGGATCTCTGTGAGTTCAAAGCCATCCTGGTCTACAGAGTGAGAACCAGGATAGGCTCCAAAGCAATGCAGAGAAACCCTGTCTTGAAAAACCAAAAAGAACCTCATCTAAGATATATAAATTATAACTCAAATACATGTGTAGTGCACATATCTGTATATGTATATTTCATGTAATAAATATATTACTATATACACTATATTGTTATGTGTAACATGAAAAATAAAAACTCAGAGACATATTGGGGTTCAAGATGAAGATCATAAAAGCAATGAGACAAGTTAACGGAGAGCGCTTCCCTTTATCAAGCCGGGGAAATATTGTCCTCAGTGTGGCTGGAGACTAATAGCCAGAGACTGAATACCTTACTCTTGTCTTATGTAACTTTACAGTGCTGGGATTAAAGGCATGCATCACCACTTCCCAGATTCCATGGCTAACTAGTGTGGCTGTCAGAATTAAAAGTGTGTGTCACAACTGCCTGACTTCTATAATTGTGACTAGTTTTGCATTCTAATCTTCAGGCAATCTTTATTAGACAATAAACAATATATCAATACATTTATGTATAACATTATATATTAATGTCAAGATAGGTAAATATAATAAAGAGTTTAATTAATATATTTTTATATTTTACCTACTGTATTGCCATTTTACAGAGCTTCAATATTCAAATGTGTCAGAGATAAGTCCAGTAAAAGATTGACCAGTGAATATAAGGCATATGGGTTTCCTTCCTTGCATATATAATACAAACAAAGCATTATCTTATATTTTCTATGTTATTGGTTGAAACACATTCTAGTTAATATTTACATTATAAAGTATACCTGCATATAATGTATACATAGTGTAAGACATTTATGTAAATATATCATATATAGGTCAGAGAAATCTAATCATATTCAATTATTGATCGACAGTAAATAAAATGCCAACTTGCTCACAGATCTACAGATTTCAAGATAACAGCATTCTTCTCTAAACCAAGAGAAGCTATTAAGTCATTGGAATTTAATATCCTTGTAATACATTTTTTCTGTATTTCAAATTATTTTATTGCATTTTGACATATATGATTATATTCACATAAAAATATAATGGGCTTCAACAACCATGCTTCAATAATTGCATGGCTATAGGTAAATGTGAATCATCGTCTGATACCTACACTACCCAATGGTTAATTTCCCTTTCACCAAGGTAGAACTAGTGCAGAGGTAAGCAGTAATCTTTATTAAAGCTTTTCTAAGCTGGTAGAGATGGGGGATAAGTCAATTTGCAGTAAATGTTAAGTGCTGATACACAAGTACAAACTCTCCTGACACAAACATAATGGTTTTGAAGGACCTTAGTCAAAGTGTTAATTGATATGGTTAGATGAAAATGATAACATTCTGCTGCTGGTCATGTTGGAACTTTGTACAGGAGTAAGGAAACAGTCAAGCAATATGGACCCCACATGGTAACTAGAGGTGGAGGAGCAGCATGATGTTTTCAATACTTTCTTATACTGAAGGAGACTCATGAGGGGACCTGAAGTGCATAAATAAATATCATAACTTTAAAACAATTATGGAACACTATAGGCGATTTAATGACTTTAATTACTCGACCATAACATTTTAATTAAGGTTCTAATTTGAAAATATGGTTGACTATTCACAAGGGGCTTCACATTTACTTATTCTAATTTACGTTAATTAACCAAAAGTATCATTGAAGATTCCTCCAGCAAATAAGCCTAATTATTTGGAGGAGAGGAATGCTAACCAGTGGGATAATAGGTTCGAAAGCATGATTTTAGATGCATTGGTATGTACTCTATACTAATCAAAACCTAAATGTATTATTTACTATTGAACACCTTTTGAACAAAACTTACATGCTTACATCAGAAATAAAGTAAACAAAAATTGAGATTTTTTATTTTCTAAATGAATAAGACTTTTTCTCAGACAGTTATCATCACATTGTGTGTGTATGGGGATGAATGTGATGTGGTTGTGATACTTTTCCACCAGTGTGTGGGTACAAACATGCAGAGACCAGAGGCACCATGTGTCTCTCTTTATTACTTTCTGCCTTCTTGCCTTGTGATGTCCTTTTATTTGTCTTTCATCATTTTGTCATGCTAGGATGGCTGGCCAGTGTGTTCCAAGGATACTCCTGTTTCCATAGCCTAATAATGTGGTTACAGAAGATGTCAGCCACACCTGGCCTGCTACTTGAGTGCACAAATTTATGCTAAAGTCCTCATGCCTGCATAGCAAACACTTTTACACTCCAAGACATCTCCCTAGGCACCATTAATTTTTGTTATGAAATATATTTAATCTCATTGTCCATTTGGTTATTTGGAGAGCACAGATTTGTGAAGGGCATGGGGTTACCCAATTGTACTCACAAATACATACCATTTTCCAGTTAATTCTATTCTAGTTTATATCCATGAAAAACATGGACATAGAGTTAAATAAATAATATTAAACCTAAGAGATCATTATTTATTTCAAGGAAATTACAACTTAAACATCTATTTTATTAATTATGAGAGACTTTAGGAATTTGATGTGTTGTGAGGGTTCTGGAAGTGAAGTGTGAGCAAATGTTAGCATATAACTTGAAAGAAAATCTTCTATACTTTTAAAGTAAATGCTGACAAAGTAAAGATTTCATGGTTCTTTTCTGAAGTACTTTAGGACTATCAGACACTAGTCCTAGTCCATTTAGGAGACATAATTCTCTTTTCTGTTGTAAAATGAGATGACTAGGTACCAATATTGACTATTTTTGTTGTTGATGATGCTACTTTATAGTAGCATTTTGTTATTGTTTTCATTTTACTGCAGCATGTATTTGTGTACTGTGGACAAGTATGGGGCAACTGACTTTCTATTCACAACAGAATTAGTTCAATGTCTTAAGAACAAAACAAAGTTTGATTTTGCTCAATTAAAGTATTCTGTACAGCAAAGCAGACTGAATGGGTAGACTCCCTGTCTATCTCACTAAAAGGTTCATTTCCAAAATAAAAACTCAAAACAGTAAATTCATGAAAGCTTATATGATAAAAAAATTGGGGAAAGTTCTTGAAAAGAAGTTCTCAAATGAATTCAAAAGATCAATGAGTACAGAAAACATGTCCAACACACTTAGTAATAAATAAAATATAAATCAAAATTGTACTGTGCAGTATGAATAATAAAAATCCAGAGACAGAAATTAGTGTTCAAGTTAAAGATCAGAGAAGCAAAGCAGTCAGCTAGTCGCTCTTGTCTCTACCAAGTTTGAATTGGAGATTCTGACTTCCCTGTGACTAGAAACTAAAATTCACATAAGACCCCTTTTCTCTTTCTTATATACCTCTCTAGTGATAGGATTAAAGGTATGAGATCTGTTTCTCTTTTATACTGATTCACTCTCATGTAGTCTAGGGTGGCCTTGGACCCACAGAGATTCATCTGCCTCTGTCGCCTGAGTCCTGGGTTTAAAGACATGTGCCACCACTGCCCAGCCTCTGTAGGTAACTAGTGTGGCTGGCTTTGCATTCTGATCTTCAGTGGCTTTATTAGATAATAAACAATACATCACCACAATACTGAAATTGGATAACATCCCAATCATAAAAAATACCACTAAGAAAATAAAACGCTGCTGGTAGCAATGCAACTCAGTCAAAACCTTATCTAGGAAATTAGGAATCAAGGTCAGGATATGATAGCGATATCTATATACCTATGATTATTATGTCACTCTTTGTAGTAGCCAAATATGGAATCAACCTTTTCTTACTTCTACTAATGAAATGATGAGAAAGGATGTGTGTGTGTGTGTGTGTGTGTGTGTGTGTGTGTCCACACAAAATCAAGTATTATTCATCCACAAACCAAGCTGCAACATTTTCTGGAAAAATGGATGAGAGTAGCCAATATCACTGCTATCCATAATTAACTCGACTTGTATAGATACCAGTTGATTTTCTTAATAAACAGAAACTAATTTTAATTGTTTAGTAATGAAATTTGTGGATGATATTTGGGGAATTTGGCATGACCTGAAAAGAAATAGTGACGAGTGGGTATATGACTAGATTACACTGTATATATATATGAAGAGACAATAAGTTAATGTATTATTTTCAAAAATTAGCACACAGCAATAAAACAGGATGAGGAAATAACTAAAAAATTAACATCACATATTAGATAACTTACTAAGTTCTAATAACTGCCTCCTTTTGAGATAATTCTTTATTAACCCACTCAGCTTATACCTCATATGAATTCAATCTCTGTAAATCCCAGGACTTAAGTACCTGACCCTAGTATGCCATTAGATTGAGGGATGCCTGGATTTTGTAGAGAGAGTCTGTTCCACAAGAGTGGGGTTAGAAGATAAGAAGTACAGATGGAGTGAATGAGGGAGAGAAACCATATGTTAAGCACTATTACGTTATCTTTACTTATATGTTAAACACTACTTCAAGTTCAAGAATGACAAAAATAAGAGAAAACCCCTTGCTTCTTGTGGCTTAGTTCCAATAAGGTCTGATATGAAAAGCAAATTAACTTTGTTGAAGTAGTATCATTCTGTGACATAAGCCTTACTTTTGAGCAGTGTGTGTGTGTGTGTGTGTGTGTATGTGTGTGTGTATGTGTCTCCTGAGTGTGATATTCATAACTGTGACTCTGAAGGTAAAGAGAGAAGTATTTTCCTGATTCCATTGATTCTTATAATGTAACTCCCTGCACTTACTATCTTAAAACATTCTTCCTAGCTATCAACTAATATCAGAGCTCTCTGGATAATTATATTTTAGTCAACAAAAAGTTTGAGCATGAGTGACTCTTCTAGAGTTAAGAGGCTTCCCTTAGCTCTAGCTAAGCAAGGTGAATGTTTTGTAACAAAAAACAAACACACAGAAAACTGACAAGTAACAGAAATGGTTTCCTGTTTGCAGCATCTTTAGTTATACATAACGAAATGCCGCTTAGCACATACCTTAGGTGCTCTCAGGATATGCCAGCAACCCCAGAGAGGAGAGAGCACACCACAGCAGTGTAGCTCATGGCAGTTGGCACAATGCTAGAGACCGAGTTCTCCTTGGATCTGGATGACAGTTTCACTAATGCTCAGCAGCTCTCATCTGCTACTCTACTTCAGCTCCACACCAGCATTTAGTTCTGTTTATATTTATCACTATTTTGCAAAAATCAATATTTGCTGTAGTACATTTTATTGTATTTTATAATGGAGAATCAAAGAACACCTTTTTATATAAAATGAATTAACTTTGGGTGGTTGAAATTTATTTTTCATCTTGCAATTGTTACTCATTAGACATTCTACTCTCTTGGTGCTAACAGAGCATGACTCAATGGTCCTTGGATAAAATCACTGGTAAAGTTTCAAGGGACACTTCCATCATTTTTTTCAATCTTTGCTTTCATAGAAAGTAAAAATGGTGACATGCCTTCTTTGGAGACAAGCGTACTTCAATTTTGTAAGGAAAACATGTCACTGATAGTATTTATAGGATCTTATAGAATAATCACAGGAAAAAGTCACTAAAATACACATATATAATGCTGAAGGTATTATAAGTGCTTCCCTATCCTGGAATGTAGCTCAAAACCATAGCTTTTGTCTATACAACAAGTTGTGCTTCATTTCACAAACCATAGAACACAAAAATATGAAAGTGAAATAAAATTTAAATGGCATAAAATTGTGTGAAGATAGCATTTGAGTTATCTGGTATACTAAGACTATGAGGCACTTAAAGAATTACCTTCGACTGAAAGGTGTTTAGTATAAGAATTCATATCTTGTATTTAAATGAAAATTATTTGTTAGAAATTCATATTGTGACATAATTTAATAAATACTTTTATTATCTAAGGCCAAAGGCAGTAAGCAATATATGATTTATTTACCCAAAGACCCATGCCTTTGTTTCTTTCCTTGTTCTAGAACCTACCATGCTTGACTCAGTCCAATACTTTCCAATTTCTGTGTCTCTTTTTGAAATGTCCTTTACTCCAAAATCATTAGCAGTCCCCAAAGTTCTCAAGGAAGGATCATTTTCCAAAAAGTCCTGCTATGTTCACTATATTTAAATACAGCTTCTATCACATAGGTCTTTACAAATCTATTTTTATCACAATATGTATCCTATTCTCAGATGTGAAATATGTGTATATTTATGGGTTAGCAGACATAGTTGAGTACAGTAATAAACATCTTATTGGAAGGCTTCTGTTTACCTTATTAAAACATTTATCCAAGTGTTTCTTACAATTCTAGGCATATAGTAATGGTTCAGCAATCACTTGAATAGAATGAAAGCATGAGAAAATATTTTTCCCTTCAGAATTCATTGTTACGGTAGCTAATTTTCTAAGTATGTCTACAATTCAGTTTATTTTCACTATTCAGTAGAACAAATGAAATTGATTGTTTCTCCCAAAAGTGTCTATACTTCCTTTCTCAATCAATATAGTCCAAATGGAAGGATACAAATACGCAACATCAAGGCCTGTGCTGGTGGAATATGCTTTTAATCAAGGACTGTAGAGGCAGAGCATCTCTGTGAGTTTGAGGCCTGCTTGGTCTACACAGTGAGTTCCAGACTAAACAGGGACTGCATAGTGAGCGTGTGTCTCAAAACAAAGAAAACAAAACAAAATAAATAAAATGAAATGTTATTCATGGTATATGGGCAGGGCACTTATTCTAGTAATACAGAATGTTAATAGATTACTCGTTTATCCTTCAAACCACCAAAACCTATGTATACATTCACACACACACACACACACACACACACACACACACACACACACACACGGATGCATGCACACACAAGCACATAGACACACAGACATTTCTGGAGTGATAAAAATTCAAATACTTTCACATCATTAATCACTTGCTATCTTTATTTATTCATGCATACACACACACATATATACGTGCATATATATATATATATATATATATGTACTTATATTCATACAGGGTTTTATTATGTAGCTCCAGATAGCCTAGAACTAGCTATGTGGATCAGGCTGGCCTCAGCCTCAGACCCCTGCAAACTTCTGCCTCCTTTATGCTGCCATTATTCGGCCGTTATTCCATAGTCATTCCTCATGTGTGATGTGCTTCACCTGTTTCCTTTCACCATAAGAATAGAACAAGTAAACTGACATTTCTTCTTAATGTTGCTAACACATCCTAATACTTTTAAGACTGCTATGGTTTTAAGACAGTATTTTTCATATTTGAGATGAAACTGACTCCACAGAGATAGATCCACAAGTAAATCTGTGTTAAAGTAAAAGTCGGATGTCTTCAGTAGTCACCATTGCCATCCTTTCACATCAGGCCAGGAAAGCAATCAAAGTGTAAAGCCTCATCTGACTTTTAAAGAAAATAACACATCACACTGAGAACTTCACCTTTGCAGTGGGCATAGCCACGTAGGTTAGCTTCCTTCAGTGGTAGTCTCTGGTAGGGGACTCCAGATACCAAATTGCTTTTATTTGAACCTACCAGGAAGAAAACACATTTGTGTTTGGCCTAGGAAGATCACAGTGGGTGATTATAAAAACTCATTGTGCTTATTTGATCATCAAGTAAGTCTGACAATAAAGTGCATACATCTATTGGGGTGCAGTTTCATTTCAGAAAGCTGGGGCAATCTTTTGCACTTGAAAGTTAGTACCAGCATAGCGAATTATTGACATTTAGCACTTGTGCATGCAAGAGCAAATTTTACAGTTTAAAATCATGTTATCTCTAAAGTTATTTTTTAAAGAATCTATTATGCGGCACAAATGACCACCCATGATATTCTGCTGAATTCTGACAACAGTTTAGTGTAAGCAAAAGACAGCTCTTAAGAAAACACCTTTAAAACATGTTGTTATTGCTTATGGATGCATGATATATGTTTATTTTTGAGAGAATGAAAAGTGATAAGAATGGGTTTTATCTTTTACTGGTTTCTCTTTCGTTTTGTAGGAATTTGTAAGAAGCAGCCTTTTGATATGTGCCTATGTTTTCCTAAATAAACCCCTCTTAGTCACACATAAAAACTGAAAACGCATGAGGCCTCAACCATAGAAAAGTAATTCTCCACCTCTAGAATAATACTTCTTAGTATACTTCTGCAGAACAGAGCCTGTGGGGAAAATGGACTCTAAGAGCTGTCCCAAGCTGAGCACATTTCAAGGCTCTAACTACATTGCTTGCTAGTTCCATTATTCTTGGCAATGATCCATAGCAAGGTGGATCCTGCCTAGAATCTATCTTTAATTTAGAGAAAGCGGTAGAAGAAACACTGGCAGTTTCTGACCAAAACAGAAGATCTGGCAGCTTCCTGTTTTACACTTAGTGGAGCCAAGGATGTCAAGTATGCCCTGTTCTTTCCTTATGGGTTCAGATCATAGACAACAGGGAGACAACATCTGAAAAAGAAAGACCCCAAAACTCCATGAAAGCATACCTCTCTCAGAATGAGAACTGAGCCTTCATTTCTCATTCTTAATAACCTAGAACCAAGCGAATGAACTGGAAACATCTAAGAAATCTCGGTCCTAAGGGCTATCCCATTACAGGAATATGAAGTCTCAAGCTAAACCTGCACAACCGAAAGTTAGGCAGCACTTACTTTTTGGCACATACATTAGGAAATCCTCTCTCTGTCTCTATCACTGCCTCTCTCTCCTCTCGCTCTCATTCTCCCACCCTTTTCAGTTATCACCCCCCTTGATTATGTACAAGACATTGTATTTATCCATTTACGTAGTTATGTATGTTTGCGTTCCACATTTTTATAGGAGCTTATAGGACCCGAAAGAGGGTATGTGATTACCTGTAGGTGGGGTTGCAAGCAGTTGTGCTCTGCCTGATTTGAGGATTTAAGCTCAGTTCTCTGACAGAGCAGAAGCTGCTTTTAACCACCTAGCCTTCTATCCACCACGGACTGTTAAACTTCTTAATGTTATGAGAAAACTGTTCAATAGCTCTATTAAAAATAATCACTTAAATTAGTGAATACATAGAAGGTGTTAGACACTAACTTTAAACTGATCAGTTTGTAAATTAACCATCATTTGAAGAACCTATTGTCAAGAAAATTCAGACCATATCAATATAAATACATGAATTAAAAGAACAGTGTTTGTTCAAATTTGACTTGACTACATATTTCTTTACTAACACACTGTTATCATGATGACTCAAACACTTTTCTGCATAATATCTATATAGTCACTTCTTAGTTTTCTTCAAAGCTTTGCCTCCCTCCATGTGATAATTAGAATCTTTGCTCCAACAATGTTCATACTAGTAGTAAGTTGACACATATCCTTCATTGATTATCACTCTTCTAGAGTAAGAAGGGATGAGATGATTTTTTCTTATTACACATAAGTCCTAGGTTTCATAATATATGTTACAGAACTGGTAAAACAGCTACTAAAATAAATAAATTAATGGAATTTACATTTTAATCACTGCATAGATTCATCATGCTTTATTGTTTTTCTTTCACTGTTACTAAAATGTTTGCTATTGTGTATTATACATTAAACTTTGTGTATCAAAATGACAGATCATTTGATTATAGACAAAAATCCCCATTTAATGAATAAATGGCTTAGTATTATGAGCCAATTCATGTTCATACAAACGTTGATTGTCTTTAGTGAAATATAAATTCATTGATGAACATTATTAGAAATTGACTCTAGATTTATAGTACAAAAATTTGAATTAAACAGATTACTTTAATATAATATGAAGATACTTCAATTCGTGTCTATGTATGCTTGTGTGCGAGTTACAGTTGGCTCTAACATGATATGAAGGCAATGAATGCTTCTGAATGGAAAGCAAAATTAATGGTGGAGGACTTTAAGAAAGCTGAACACAAACCTCTGAACAAGGCAACAAGCTTATTTTGAAATGCATTTACATTTCTACATTCAAATTCATGATTTATAAAAAGTAAGACTTTTAAAAGAAAGAAAATTTCCTTAGGACATTTCACAGATTGTCATCTTTGAGTGTCAAATGAGTCATAATAAAACTTATTTTTCAGAGGCTTTGTAACCGGCACAGACAGAAAAATGAATGAAAAGTAAGGAGCAAAATACTACCTTGCAGAAGTAACTATAAATTAAAAGATGATTATACTTCTCTGATTTTAGTAATTGCACACCAAGATCACACATATTGGTTTTCACTCGCTTAAAATTAAAATAACTCAGAGTGTACAGGATGGTCAGAAATGGCAGCTCCTAGTTAACCTTATATTTTTCTCCAAGAGTGTATGTGCATAAAAATTTTAAGTCATGATATCAGCTTCCAAGTATTTTCTTTTTTACAGTAAATTTGCATTCAATTGGTTTATTGCATGTGAGAAAATGTCATGTAACATAGTTTTGAGATTTCTAATAGAGAGTCTTAAGCCTGGGGGTTTAATTATCCTCATAAGATACTGGAAATGAGCTAAATGTCATATGTGCAATCATGAAAACACTCCTCTTAGAAATATTTCAGCACTTTGGAACAGTGCAATTATTTTAAAATATCGAACTGCTGAATATTATGCCCCACTGAGATTATACGGCAGCAATTATACCAAGAATTGAATAGATTGTTTTAGAATAAGTAGAAGCAGAATGGATAAGCAATGTTGAAGGACCTTTGTATCTTTCAGTGTCTAATAGGGTATTCAAAAACAGATATTGTTAATGATCTCATTTAGTTGACAACTTTAAACTTCTAGTGTTTAACCAAACATAAATTATTAGACATAACATAGATACATACATACAGTGCAGACATTGGGAAGGGTGAACAATTTCCTGATCGTTCTTTGACTAAGAGCAAAGAGATGAAATAACAATAACAATGAAAACAAGGGAGAAGCAAGTTTAAAGTGTAAAATGAATGTGTGTATGAAGGAAAGTACCTGGACAGTTGAATGCCATCTCAATGAATTAGAGAATGATGTTTACTCAAAGAAAATGGTGGATGTGTTGTTTAGGAAAGATGAATTCTGGGTTTTCAAATGATTACAAACAAGAACATCTAGAATGAATGTGAAGTATTTTCATCTTAAAAATATTTACCTTGAACTTTGACAAAGTTTTATAAAACATTACTGGTGAGAAAAAAATGACTTATGTTGCCCAGGTTTTTATGAAAGGATAAAAACACATGCAAATGTAATGAAACAACACCAAGACTTGTAAAACGAATCAATCAAATTTGTTAGAAATAATGGAGTACCAAATTCCTAACTTCTAGCATTGAAGAGACTTCAAAACCTTGACAAATTGGCAAATGCAATTTTATATAGAAAGGATCATTCCAAATAATTTGAAATGAATAGAGAGATTTTAAATCAGATTAGATTTGAAGAAAATGTGTGAGGAGGTTCTAGTAAAGAAAACCATGTTTGCATTACAGAATGTAGACATATTATTAAATTTGTCACTGTATAAAAAGTACACACAATGCTTGTTTAGCAAATAAATGTGCAATTAATATAAAACGTTTTTAATTTAGAATAGCCATATGGTTAGCAATATTTTTGAGGAAAAATTTGTCATTGACTGGGAAGATATTGTTCAGATAGTTAGTATAACTTTATCTGGACCAAAGCACTATTATCTAAGAAAACTATTGGAATAAGAATAACCATGACTATTTTATGGAGCATAATTTAGTATGTGTATTTACACATCCAATTTCATGAGATATTCCCCTACATTAATCCCTGGTGAATATTTATGTTGGGTCTACTTTACACATATCATATTTAGTTGATTTTCTTTTATTTAATTGAAAAATAAAGCCAACTCTCCTTCAAAAAAATAAGTAAAATGTTTAACTAACCGCATATAATTAACTGATATTCAAAGCAGCGTCAGCATACACTACTAATTATTGCTATCAAGACATACTTTCAATTAAGCAAGTATAGAACAATTGAAATAAATCAAACACTATATTATTTAAATATAAATAATTATAATTAGAAAGAGATAGAATACTGAAGAGAGAAAGAGAAAAATAGAGTACTTAAAAGACACCCATTGAAAGATATTCATCCTCTTAAATAATAGAAATCAATGCCATTGTTTTTGGTACAGGTTTCTGAATGTGTCATTGAAGATTTTTAATTTTCTATGCAAAGTTGATTGTAGCCAATGTTGCATTTTTAAATAATACTCTTATTTATCTGTGTATAACAGCTGTTTACCATACAACCTCTAGTCCTTTATATAAACATTTCTCTTAAAAGATACTGTGATAGTTTCAGTAAAAATGACCCACAGAGATTCACAGATTAGAATGCTTGATCACCAGGGAGTGGCATTAGGTTTTTCCTCACTCTTGTGGTCATGGCCTTGTTGGAGCTAATTCTAGAGCTCAAGCCAGGCCCTATTTCTCTCCACCTTCCTAGTGTTTTCTGATCAAGATGTAGAACTGTCATCTCCTTCTAAAGTATCATGTCTGCCTGTGTGTTACCACGGTTCTTGCTGTGGTCACAGTGTCTCTTCACAGCAATAAAAACCTAAGCAAGTATATTGAACCATGAATTATGCATTATTATTGCTTTCCTCATAAATCCTCAATTTTAAGATTACAAGAATCACACTTTTTTCCTTTTGCAATTGATGCTATAGACATGATTGAATTTCACACAAAACAGAACCCTTTCTAATGATGTCAAGTTCTTTCCCATGTCTAGACCTTTGTGAAAAATAAATGTGGAGGAATCATTGAGATCAATAAAATTGTCATTGGCTTTGACAACACAATTAGTTATGCTGTTTTCCTGTTTGTTTTTTTTTTTCAGCAGCAAAAGCATAAGACAATAAACTTGCATGACTTCAAAAGTAATGAATCCATTTTTCTCATTTACATGTGAATTATTGCATTTTATTTTTCTTCACTTAATTTTATATTTTAAAAGCATTAATGAGGAAATACAATATGCTTGAATAGCTATGGGTAATTATTTTATTTCTGTTTTTTACTCTAAATATACTGGTACAACAATTACTTAATATTTATTCCTAGAGAATTACGTAAGAAATGTGTAATGTATTGCAAACGAACAAACAGCATGTGCACTTTTAAGTAGAGATATAAATTAAGCTCTAATTGTTTTGCTTTCTAAGCACTGTTTCCTTGATGTTCAGTCATTAGATCAAATTATCTGAAGTATTTGGAACTCACTTACTTCCACACTCTTTGATTTAGAGTTGTCTTAATCTGGCCACTTGGTCAAGTTGTTGCTTGGGTTGTAAAATCAAGAATATTGAATTCATATTGCAGTTTTTCATCTGTGTTGCTCATTTTTAAAATATGAAAACGCATGTCATATGAAATCCAAACTAGAAATTTCTTCACTCACATTTTCACAGAAAAAACTCGCATTGTTTTGCTCTTTTCCACAGAAACTCTATAACATTTTTTTTGTGTGGAAAGGGATATCCACTGTCAAAGCAGTCTTCTATATTCAGTCCAGCCTCTCTCCTACATCAGTACTGTAAACACTCCCAATTACATTCCACATTAGAATGTTACTTGTATAAGTAACATAATTGTTGTCACACTAATCCTATATTAGTATCTTCATCTATAGTGTATTTCTTAAAACTTTCTCTTTGCACATAAATTTAGCTTATGATAAAGCTAAAGCTTCTGATTACAGGATTCACCAGTGCCTCTCATATAATTAGTGATAGTGATTTTATTACACCTGTTTAACTGGTACGCGATAGAAAAAAAACTGTACACAAAGACAAATAACATTGTTCTTAGAAACTTAGCAAATAACCAATGTGGTATAGACACACTTAGGCTACACTGTGTTTCACAGAGATTTGAAACCATTTTTGTTTAGAACTCTTTATCCCTATAGCCTTATTATCTTTTGCAGTTATAAGAAGCACTATATGTACAAATGTGCAAAAACAAAACACGATTGGAATTACTGTGAAAGCCATGCAAACAATGCAGAACATTATAGAGGGTTGTTGAAAAGCTTTCCTAGAATTTTAGGAATGCTGGGCTTCATTACAGTAAAAAGGGCAGAGGAGAGTGATAAAAATAAATGGGCTGGCAATAATGGGCTATAGCAGAAAAAGTTACAGGGCAACATTTGTTTTCTTACTGATGCTAGTGAAGATATTTATTAAATGTATTTGATTTAAAGGTTGGAACAACAGATAGCTTTCATTTGACACATCACCACATTTCAATACATTTACTTAGTCTCTGATTTCTCATCGTGTGTCCAATAGTATTATTTTGGTACAGAATTAGTGATGTAATTAGTTTAAGATAATTAAAGATGATAATTTTCAGAATCAACATAAATGCTTTTGTGTGAAATTAATATTATATATAACCATAATGACTGTTTTAGATTGGGCTCTATATTTCCACAATTATTTATTTTACATTTATTCATTTTACAGTAAAGAAACACAGATGTTTCTTTCCTTGGGCTAGAGAGATGTTCTCTAGTGTCATTTATGTTATTAGAGGTTCCATATGCAGACACTTTGTATTTTTACCTGCCAATAAGTTGTATTTCCTTAATTGGCATTTAGATTCTCTGTATTCTGATTGAAAAATCAGGTAATGACTTATCTGGGGATGGTGCCAAATAACAACATATTTAACTGTTAGAATAAATTTAATGGTCTTAAAAAGAGATAAAGGAAACCTTTCTACATTAAGAAAAAAATGTAACTATAGTCAATAACAACCTTTACTAATTGCTCCTCTGCAAGGCATATTTCTAGAATCTAATATTTTCCTGTAAAAGCAAAAATTGGTTTTCAGTTCTTTTGTTTCTGTTTTAATCAACGTTGCCCTTAGTTATTCTTTGTATTATCTTGGAATACTCATACAAAGAACTTGATGTGTATGTTTAATTATTTTTTTCCTTTTTTTAAAATTTCATTCTACATTCCAACCACAGGTCTCACCCCAACCTCTCAACCTAACCCCACTACCACCCTCACTCATCTTCTCCTAGTCCCCTTTATTCCCTCCCCCCAGTCCACCCCCAGTCCACTTCTCCTCATCCAAAGGGCTCCCATGAGGAGTCGACATAGTCTGGTTCATAAGGACCAAGTCCCTGTGCCACGCATTAAGACTTAGCATGGGATCCCGCCATCGGGAATGAGCTCCAACATACTTGTTCATGTTCTAGGTTTGTGTCGTGATTCTACTACCAGAAGCCCTTTAGATAGTCCAAGCTTCATAATTGCCTCCCACAAATAGAGAGCCTAATTTGGTCACTTGGAGTCTCCACAGTTGTAGGTCTAGAGTTCATGAGTTTACATGAGCTTGTTTTAGTTTTTTCTGTAGCTTTTTCTATAATGATCTTGACCTCCCTTGCTTGTATGTTCCCCCCTCCCTTTCTTTGGATTCCAAGAGCTCAGTCTGGTTCTTGGTCTGGTTTCATCAATTACTGGATGAAGGCTATATGATGATCGTTGGGGTGTTACTCAATCTGACTGGAGGGGTAGGCCAGTGCAGGCATCTTCTACATTATTGCTAGGAGTTTTAGTAGGAGTCCTCCTTGTGAATTCTTGGGAGTTACCCTAGCACCAGGTTTCCCCAGAAGCCCACAGTGGCTCTCTCTATTAAGATACCCTTTTCATGGCTCGTGCATTGCATCCCTCCCCACCTAAGCCATCTCTTTCCCTCCTGTTTTTATGCCATCCTCTCCCTCTTAACAACCACTGCCCACAGTTTTCCCTGTAGATATATGATTTCTCTAACCGGGTGATCCAGGAGACCCTTCTAGAGTCCTCCTTGTTCTCTGAAGCTGTGTACTTTAGTCTGGTTGTCATTTGCTTTACTTCTAATATCCACTTATGAGTTTGTATTTCTGAGTCACTGCTACCTCAGGATGTTTTTTGCTAGTTCCATCAATTTGCCTGAACATTTCATGAAGTCATGAATTTTTACCACTGAGTAGTACTCCATTGTGTAAATATACCAAATTTTCCTTATCCATTCTTTGGTTGAGGGGTGTCTAGATTGTTTCCTGGTTCTTGTTATTATGAATAATGCTGTTATGAATATTGTTGAGTAAATATCCTTCTGGTATGCTTAAGCATTCTTTGGGTAAATTCTCAAGAGTCGTATCGCTGGATCTTGAGCTAATTCATTTCTAATTTTCTTAGAAACCAACATCCTGATATCCAAAATGGCTATACAGGTTTACACTCCCACCAAGAAAGCACCTTCAGTAACATGGCAGGATACAAGATTAACTAAAAAAAATCAGTATCTCCCCTATATACTAATGATAAAGGGGATGAGAAAGAAATCAGAGATACATCACTCCTTAAAATAGCCACAAATATATAATATCTTGTGGTAACACTAACCTAACAAGTGAGAGACCTATATGACAATAACTGGAAGTCCCTGAAAAAGAAATTGAAGATGATATCAGAAAATGGAAAGATCTCCCATGCTCTTCAATAGGTAGGATAAGCATAATTAAAAATGGCAGTCCTACCACAGCAATCTACAGATTCAATGCAATCCCCATCAATATCCCAACACAATTCTTCACAAATCTTCAAAGAACAATACTCACCTTTATATGGGAAAAAACAAAAACAGAATAGCTAAAGCAATCCCTTTCAATAAAGGAACTTCCAGAGGCATCACTAAACCTGACTTCAAACTCTACCATAGAGGTATAGCAATGAAAACAGCTTGGCAATGCACAAAACCAGACAGGTAGACCATCAAATTGAATCAAAGACCATCATATCAATAAACATACCTGTAAATATCAGATTTTTGTCGAAGAAGTCAAAATGGTAAATGGAATAAAGAAAACCTCTTTAACAAATGGTTCTGTATTGCATGCTAATAAACAAAAGATCACAAATAGATCCATATCCATCACCATGCAAAAAACTCAAATCCAAGTGGACCAAGGACCTCAACCTAAACCCAACTATATTAAACCTGATGAAGGGAAAATGGGAAGTACCCTTGAACTGGCACAGGAGACTGCTTCCTAATATAACACCAGCAGTATAGATTCTGAAAGCACACTAAATAAAGGGAATCTCCTGAAATTGAGATGCTTCTCTAAGGCAAAGGACACTGTCAATAAGAAAAAACATCAGCCTAGAGAATGGGAAAAGATCTTTCCCAACCCCACATCTGACAGAGGGCTTATCTCCAAAATTTATATCGAATTCAAGAAACTTGACATTAAAATATGAAATAAACAAATTTAAAATTGGGGTACAGAACTAAACATAAAATTTTCACCAGAAGAATCTCAAATGGCCAAAACAAATTTAAGGAAGTGCTCAACATCTTTAATCATCAGGGAAATGTAAATCAAAATGACTCTGAGATATCATCTTACACTAGTTAGTTTGGCTAAGATAAAAAATACTGAGTATATTTACTTTCTATCCCATTTAGCAAACTACAGAAACTCTTTGTGTATTTAGAGCAACTACATTTGCATGAATTCATGATTCTAGGTAATTTAAAAATTATTATTGTAACAGCAAAATCTGTTCAAATCTCAAACAAAGGGCCAAACAAAATATTTAATGTTAGCATTTGGTGATTCTAACAGTTTCTTAGCAATATGTATTTAAAGGTAAAGGATTATGATATCCCCAAATAAAACATGAATCTATTCCATATCCATCCTCTCTCTCTCTCTCTCTCTCTCTCTCTATATATATATATATATATATATATATATATATATATATGTGTGTGTGTGTGTGTGTGTGTGTGTGCATGTGTATGTATGTGTATAAGTATGTGTGTAAGTTGTACATTCCTATTATAATGGGTATGAGTTTAACCTTTTTGATTTTCTTTGCTCAGGAAAGATAAGCGAATTTGATGCAATCACAGGCTTACAAACTTGTTTCATATTTATTCTCTGTTCCTTGAACAATATCAGTGCAATGCAGGGTCTGGGTTAGCCCACTGGTTAGGAAAGAACAAATATGATGAAATCAACATCTTTTAGTGAATAACATTTGATTCCTTTGATTCACCCTACATTCTCCACATTTAGAAGGATACCAGTGACCATTAGTGTACCTCAAAGCAAATATAAAAGGTGTATTTAAGTTTGTTTTTCCTTTTCAGTATGAGACTAGTTTGCTAGATATTGTTATCTGGTACTTAGTGCATGGTCATAATGAGTACATTTTACCATATTTGTAAAGAGTCTAGGCAATATACTTCATTCAAAGTGAAACACTATTTTAGTGTAGAAGCCTGTTTTCGTATACAAGTATAGAGGATCGATCAAGAATCAATACAAAGTTTGTAAGATTAAAGAATTTCCTTTTCTGTTAATATTCTACTTTAAATGTTAACTGGAAATGTATACTAAACAATTCTGTGCTCCCACAGCAAGATACACTTCGTGAATCAGGAAATTATCTTCTTTAAAATTATCCCACTTCTAAAGAACAATAGCTAATTTAAAAATTATCCTGAAACTAAAAATGGAATTGTTGCTTTTAATCAGTTATTTTCCTAGTCTGTGTCCTATTGCTGTGAAGGGGCATCATGACCATACAGTTATTATTAGGTAAAACATTTAATTGGGGATAGTTTACAGTTCAGAGGCTAAGTGTATTATTATCTCAGTGGGAATCATAGTGGTCAGAAGGCAGACACGGTACTGGAGAAGTACCTTGGAGTTTTACATCTGCCTCAAGAGATAGCAGGAAAAGAGAGGGCCTACACCTCTATTAAGCCCTTGAAACCTCAAAGCTCACTCTTAATGGCACATTTCCTCCAATAAGGCCACACATATTAGTAGTATCACTTTCTGTGAGCTTGTGGGGTTCATTTTCATTCAAACTACCATAGCTTTGGAATTTTTTATTTATTGCTTTAGTTACTTTTCTGTTACTTTGATAAAGCACATGACCAAGATAACTTATAGAAGGGGGCTTTTATTTTCCCTTACATTTCAGAGGAATGTGTCCATTACAACAGGGAAGCTCAGCGGTAGGAAACCATGGAACTGAGATAGAGACTTGAAATCCTGAGCCACAAGTGGACAGTGTGAACTGGAAGTTGTATCTGGCTTTGAAACCTCATAACTTGACACCAGTGACATATTTCCTCCACTAAGCCATACCTCCCCAAAACGTTAGTGCAGTTGATTTGGTACCAATTACTCAAACATCTGATCCGATAGTGGGCATTATCATACAATCACACTTTTCTTTATTTTAGGTAATTTAATTTCATTTTTGAAAACATTTTGTGTTGAGTATATGTCCTATAGGTATGTATAAATATATGTGTCTCAGTATGCACATGTATGTGCATGTAGTAGACAGAGGTTATGCTGGGTTTCTTCCATCTTATATTCACAGATAGAGTCTGTCAATCAAGTCAGGTTCACTAACTGACTAGACTTGTTGGTCTCAATTTTCAGGGATCATATATGCTAGTTCTCAACCCTCTGATTTCCTGTCACAAATTAAAACAAGCATGTCACACTACATGAGCCCTGGGTTGGAATGGGAGTCTTTATGCTGAGCCATCTTCCCAAACTACCAAGTAGCTCCCTAGTTACTAAAATTAATAAAAATATGCGTAGAAGACATAACCTCTGATGGAAAATGGACTGTAACTAAATCAACATATATTTCTACACATATATCCTCAAGTGTCTGTGTCAAGAAAGACATCAGCTATACTCTGAGAAGAAATAATATAAAACCATGTAATGGGAACAGGATATAATGTACATATTCAAGAAAGATAAAAGTAAGCACTTACTTTAAGAAAAATGAAAAAATAATTGATTAAGGCTAGCTAATACAGCAGACATATTGGTGTAATGTTTGCTAAATGTAGAAATTTGTACTCAGAGTCCTGCATTTAGTGAACTACACAACTTTTCCTTCAATGGTGCCATCTGATTGTAGCTTGGTCATGTGTATACTAAACATGGAACATATCTTTAATTTTCTCTATCGCATAAAAATTGAAATAATATATGGGTTATTTGGAGTCATAATACATGTACAATATATGGGTATAATTTATTAATTATTCAGTAAATAAATGACCACTGTTGAAAACAAGTAATTATTCATTACCTTGTATATACTAGTCAGCATTATAATCCGTTGGAACCATGCAAATATCACAAGGTCTGCCAAAGACTATAATGGGAACTTAGTCAAGCTGTTCTTGTTTTTTACTCTGATCTTTCTTAAATAATTAGACACTCACTAGTATAGCATAAGAAAATGGAGCATACCTCACTAACTGACTTTGTAAATGTTTATATATCATTCTAAACCTAAAAAAATGTCAAGGCAATCAAAATCTTTGTTAAACATCATTTATGTTTTCATTACATTGGTAATTTTCCCTCATCTTATATAGATATTTACTTAGTAGCTATATAATTTATTTCATCATGACTGATTCTTAATCTACAGAATGTCATCACTCACTGATGATTACTTTGTAAATCTGTTTTCACTTTTTGTTAAAAACCAGTGATTTTTAACTTCATTATTTCTTACTATTCCCATATTTTATATCATACTCTTTTAGAATAAATAATAATCACTTTTTATTCTCTGTCTTTTCTTCTCCATTTCCAGCTTGTTGGTTCTGACCACTCCCGCAACAAATTCTCAAGTAATTCAGGGTATCCTCAAACTCAATATGGAGCCAAGGATAAGGCTGAATTTCTTCCTGAGTACTGGGATGAAAGGGGCCTATCTTTACACAGAAGTTTGTATAGTACTGGAGATTAATCACATAGCACTAAGCATATTAGATAGGCAATCTAGGAACAGTGAAATGTCATCACAATGACTGTCTTTGTTCACAATGTATATACTTCTCTTTTACTCCAACTGTTATTAACAGTTATTAACATATTGATATTTATTATCTGTATGGTTTGACAGAACTTTTAATTCTGAAAGCAAAAATAGTATATAAAGGCAGGTTATTGAAGATGCTGTCTTTTTTCCATTGTATAGTTTTAGCTTTGTCAAAAATCAGGTATTCATATGTGTATGGGTTAATATCAGGGTCTTCAATATAATTCCATAGGCCTACTTGTCAATTTTTGTGCCAATACCAAGCTATTTTCATAACTACATTTCTTTCTGAACTTCCTTTATTGTACAGGGTTGTTTTGGCTATCCTGGGTCTTTTGTTTTTCCATACAAAGTTGGGACTTGTTCTTTTGAGGTCTGTGAAGAATTGTGCTGAGATTTTGATTGGGATTGCACTGAATCTGTAGATTGCTTTTTGGAAGATTGCCGTTTTTACTATGTTGACACTTCCTATCCAAGAGCATGGGAAATCTTTTGATTTTCTGATATCTTCTTTAATTTCCTTGTTTTAGTAACTCAAATATCTTGTCATAAATGTCTTTCACCTGTTTGGTTAGAGTTACCCTAAGATATTTTATGTTGTTTGTGGCTACTGTAAAGGGTGATGTTTCTTTGATTTCTTTCTTGCCTACGTATAGCAGGACTACTATTTTTTTATTTAATCTTGTATCATGCCACTTTGCTGAAAATGTTTATCAGCTGTAGGAGTTTCTTAGTAGAATTCTTTGGGTCACTTATGCAAACTATCATATCATCTACAAACAGTTAAAGTTTTCCTCTTCTTTCCTATTTGTATTCCCTTGATCTCCCTTTGTTGTCTAATTCTTTACCAAGAACTTCAAGTACAATATTGAAGAGATGGAGAGAGTGGACAACCTTGCCTTGTTCCTGATTTTAGAGGAATCACTTTGAGTTTCTCTCCATTTAGTTTCCATTTGGTTTGATGTTGGCTGTCGGTTTGCTGTATATAGCCTTTATTATGTTTAGGTATATACCTGTTATCCCTAATCTCTCCAAAACCTTTATCATGAAGGGGTATTGATTTTCTAAAAGAAATTTTCAGCAACTAATGAGATGATCACATGGTTTTACTTATTCAGTTTGTTTATATGGTGGATTACATTGATGGATTTTCATATGTTGACCAATCCCTGCATCCCTGGGATGAAGCCTCCTTGATCATGGTGGATGATTATTTGATGTGTTCTTGGATTCAATTTGGCAGTATTTTATTGAGTGTTTATGCATCAATGCTCATGAGGGAGATTGGTCTGTAGTTCTCGTAGTTGTATCTTTGTGTGGTTTGGGTACCAAGGTAATTGTAGCCTCATAAAAAGAGTTTGGTAGTGATCCTTCTGCTTTTATTTTGTGGAAAAATTTGAAGAGTATTGGTATTAGTTCTTTGAATTTCTTGTAGACTTCCATGCTGAAATCATCTGGCCCTGGACTTTTTTTGGTTGGAAGACATTTGATGACTGATTCTATTACTTTAGGGGATATAAGTTTATTTAAGTTGTTTATCTGTTCTTGATTTAGTTTTGATAAGTGAAATCTAGCCATAAAATCATCTATTTCCTTTAAATTTTCCAATTTTGCGGAGTACAGGTTTTCAAAGTATGACCTGATAATTGTCAGAATTTCCCCAGTATCTGTTCTTAAGTCCCCCTTTCATTCTGATTTTATTAATTTGCATGTTCTCTCTCTGCTTTTTGGTTAAGTTGGATAAAAGTTTCTTGATCTTGTTGATTTTCTCAAAGAACCAACTCTGTTTTATTGATTCTTTGTATTGCTTTCTTTGTTTCTACTTTGTCATTTTCAGCTCTCAATATGATGATTTCCTGGTATTTACTCCTCCTGGTGAGTTTGGTTCTTATTGTTCTGGAGCTTTCAAGTATCCTGTTAATTATCTAGAGTGGTTATTCTCCAGTTTCTTCATGTGGGCACTTAGTGCTATGAACTTGCCTCTTAGAACTGCTTTCAGAGTGTACCATATGTTTGAGTATGTTGTGCCTTCATTTTCATTGAATTCTAGGAAGTCTTTGATTTCTTTTTTCATTTCTTCCATTACCCAGGAGGGATGCAATTAAGCATCACACAATTTCAATGAGTTTGTGGGCTTTCTGCAATTTGTGCTATTGTCAAATTCTAATTTTAAATCATAGTGGTCTGATAAGATACAAGGGATTATTCCATTTTTTTTGTGTCTGTTGAGATTTGCTTCAACAAATGTTTCTGGATTGGGATTATTGAGGGAAGGGAGAGGGATAAAGGGAGGGGGAGAAAAGGAGGTGAGAGGAGGACATGGGTGAGCAGGAAGTTTGATTCAGGGGAGGAATGGAAGAGAGCAGCATAAGAGATACTGTAATAAAGGGAGGTATTATAGGTTTGAGGAGACATCTGACACTAGTGAGATTTCCAGAGATCTATGAGGATAATACAAACTGTCAATCTAAGCAATACTGGAGAGGCTACCTTAAATGCCTTTCCCTAATAATGAGTTCAATGACTACCTTATATGCCATCCTAGTGCCTTCATCCAGTGGCTGATGGAAGCACAGGCAGACATCCACAGATAAACACTGAACTGAACTCCTGGAACCCAATTTCAGAGAGGGAGGAGTGACGAGAAAAGGGGTCAAGCCCAGTTTTGTGAAACCCGCTGAAACTGCTGACATGAACAAGCGGGAGCTCATGGAACCCAGACTGATGGCTGAGAGACCAACATGGGACTGATCCATAACAATGAATGTGGATGTCAATGAGGAGGCCTTGGAAATCTATGGGGCCTTGGTAGCAGATCAGTATTTATACCTGGTGTACAAATGAACTTTGGGAGCCCATTCCACATTGAGAGATACTCTCTCAGCTTGGAAATACGTGGGAGGACTAGGACCTGCCCTGGATATAAGGACTGCCTTTGGAGATCCCCTATATAGGGCATCCCCCTCCCTCAGGTGTGGAGGAGGGATGGGTTGGGGTGTTGGTGGGGTAGGTGGTGAGCAGGGGATGAATGGAGGGAGAGGGAGCTGGAATTGTCATGTGAAGCAAATTTGTTTCTAATTTAAACTTAAATTTAAAAAAGAAGCACCTTTTAGTTGTATTTTCAATATTTCCTAGACTTGAATTGTAGATTTACTTCAAACTAGCCTATATGTGATTTGATACACCTTCTTCATTCCTTACAGACTCCTGTTTTCTAGAACAAGAGGTTGATGCAGGAGATATCAGACTACACATCTATGAGTTTCTAAATCCAAAGGTCATATTTATTTGGAAATAAAATTTAAAAGACGCAATCATTACCTAACCATGGTATTGATTCCCATTGTTGCTACCAAAGTAACAATTTAAGTAATAAAAGAATAAAACAATTAGTAATACATTCAAACTTAAACTATGTTTTTATTCATTTCTAGTTCAAAATACAGATAAAATTGAATATGTGGAAAACTATGAAGAAGATACAGTTTAGATTGAAGTAATCTCTCTCTTCAAAGCCAGATGTTGCTAATAGCCTCATGTGTATTTTTCAGAGGTGAGGATAGCCAAGGATGTTTTTCAATGGATTTGCATCATAGAAACTCACATTATGATAGCTCATGTTCATTTCTGAATAATCAACAGCTAGTCATGATTGTCCTAAATAAAGATCAGCTCTGTACTTCTGATTATATTAAATGATTATTATTTGTTGAATACACAGACATTGTCTTTGTAGCAACTCTTCCATTAGGGTGTTTAATACATTTAGTTCCACTTCATCTGTAACATCACCATAACGGGAGTGCACTCTGTATGTCCTGACTTCCTTTTCTTTTCATTCTTCCAAACAATACATGGGAATAAGTTTCTACAATAACTGCAATAAAATAATCCATTAAAATATAGATATAAATAATGTGCAAATCAAAAGAAAAAATGAACTAATTTCATGTTCAAGATAAGCCTATAAAAATGGGCATTTTTCTATAACACTTTTCACTTTTATTCCCTTTATATGATTTGTCATTCTTATGTGGCTAACTTAATGAAAAAAAACAGTGAACATTTTGTATGTGAGTTCACAGTCCTCAATGCTCTTCTACTTGTTAGGAAATGTCTAGGTAACACTGAATGCTGAATTATAAAACTTAGTTAAAAAGCTTGCAATCTGAAGCAATTTTATGATGAGATTTATGCACACTTTATTAGTAGATTAGCAATATCAGTAATTGTGAATTATTATTTTATATTTTATTATTAAATTTAAATTTAAATTAGAAACAAGGTTGCTTCACATGTCAATTCCCAGGTCCTTCTCCCTTTCCCTTCCCTCCTCCTGAGCCTTCCACCAACCCCCCCCGCAATATCCCCTCATTTCCCCAGGGAGGGTGAGGCCCTCCATGGGGGTGTCCATAATCTGTCATTTCATCCAGGGCAGGGCCTAGACCCTCCCCCAAAATTTCAGCGTGAGATTGCATCTCTCATTGTTGGATGGGAGCCCAAAGTCCATTTGTATACCTGGGATAAATACTGATCTACTACCCAAGGCTCAATAGATTACATAGGCCTCCTCACTGACACCCACATTCAGGGGGTCTTGATCAGTCCCATGCTGGATTCCCAGACATCAGTCTATATCTTTTTATAATACTATTGCTTCTTGAGATATTATGCTGAATTCTATATAAAGTACTAGAAAATTATATACTTTATAAACTAAAATTAAAATTACAGTGCTGCCTATAGGAAAGAGAACAGATGAAATTACTTCACTAGTATCTGCCAGAATTCTTTCAGTAGACTACAAGTAATGTATATTTTGTCATCTAAACCTAAATATGATGCATTTTCTTTATTCCTACAGTATGTATTTCTATTTTTATTCTTCAAATCTTTCAATGTATTCCTTTTGAGCTACTCTGAGGAACATTTATGGTTTTATGCTTTTTAATATTTGTTTTAACCCTGTTATGGCTCTGGTATAATGATTTCCCTTAACGTAAGTCTCACAAAATTTTTAATTACTGAATCATTTGCTATATGGTGCTTTAGTGTATTTGTTAATATACGTGGCATGGCATTCATAGTAACCAGAAACTTAATGCTACATCATGCTTCTATAATTAAATGACTCAGAATTTTAAAATTGATGTCATATTATTTTTTACTAATGTGTAAATAATATTTCAAATACTGAATAAATTTTGTCTGCGTTTTATTGAGCAATCTCTTTTGCAAAACAATGCTAGTAAATATTCAGGCTGTAAACAGTATTCTTTTCATTTAAATGGAACGCAATTATTAAATCTTAATGGGGGGCAGTTCTAGAATGTCTTCTATGATTTGATGTGTGATTTAATACATGTTGTGGACAAGCGATGTAGGCATTATTAATGTAACTGAGTAACCACAGAGGCTATGGAGGTGACTGAAATGTGAATGCTATGAAAAACCACCCACACATGTCCAGGGTACCCTATAGATGACAGTAACCAAAAACGAGCTTTCAAAAATCCTGAAATATCCCTACTTTCTCCGTGTCCTGTAAATTGCACTTTCCATCTGATGCCTAAAACGATAGCATTTCCATTTCATTTGCCTGAGTGTTCTTCCAACTGGCTTCTGATATGCTTGAGGACAACAGTATCAACTTCCAAATATCCATCATACAGTTCTGTATACTGCTAGACATAATGAATGTGTTTTTCTGGCACTCAGAACTTCATGAAAACCATGTTAAGCTCCAATATTCATCATAAGGTCATTAGTGTGCTTTTTTGTTCACTGGTTATTTGCATACATTTATGTATTTTCAGATTCAGTTGCTATCTGATTCTTTCTACTGCCATAATAAAATGTGTGAGACAAAGAGCTGTGTATTTAGTGGTAAGTTCTTTATTGCTCTGGGTACTGGGAAGCCTAACAGCATGATACCAATTTCTGTTCCACATTCTAGTGAGGAGCATCTTTTTTTTTTTTTTTTGGTTTTTATGAGATAGGGTTTCTCTGTATTGTTTTGGAGGCTATCGGTCCAGCCCGGCCTTGAACTCACAGAGATCTGCCAGCCTCTGCCTCCCGAGTGCTGGGATTAAAGGCGTGTGCCACCACCACCCGGCTAGTGAAGAGCATCTTATTATATTACTACTTGATGAAAAAGAACACATAACAGGACAGCAGAAGTATAGTAGCTTAGGTATTTCTCTATAGATATAAAATTACTAACACTATCATGGGAACACCAAATCCTGATATCATCTAATTCTAGTTTCAGCCCTAAAGTGTTAGCTTCAAATAGCAGTAATATAAGTTTGGGATTAAATTTTAGACATAAGGACTTTTAAGTCAATATTCAATCCATAATAATGAGGAAGAAGATGATGACACATAATATATACTCACAAACTAGTTTTATAGCACGATGCTAATAAGCACTACTTTCTTTCGTGAAAAATGATTTCTGTCATTTAGGTATAATTTGTGTGTGTGTATACCTTAAGGGCTGATAACTCTTATTGGAAGATATTTACATGCCTTGGAATTCTGTCTCTAGTACATAGACTCATAGAACCCTGATTAGTTTATATGATTATTATAATAAAGACCATTTATCTGGCATCTGTGGGCTATTGCATTAGGTGATTCCCCTCTGTCTTTTATTCTAAATATTGTGTGTGTGGGGGTGTGTGTGTGCGCACGCATATGAATGGCAAGATACAAGTTCAAGATAGAAGATGTTTTGATTTTGCTTGAATATGTTATCCCATTTCAACCTGTGCCTTCATGGGATTGAGATTAATTGGTTATGCTTAGCAGTAATTGTTTAAATGCATTGAGTCATCTCATTTGTTTGTATCTCTGGGTCTTGAATGAGTCTCTAATACTGCCATGAAACCCATCTCCAGGCTATCACCATGCTGAAGGTCATGCCAGTACCAAACTTTTGGATCTCTAGAGCTGAAATATGATTAAATTTAAATCTAAATATTTACTATATGTTACTACCTATCCATAAATGTTTCATTACAAAGAATGTCCTAATACAATGACAGTACAGCACAATGACAAAATCCCATGCAACACATTCATGAATTACATTACATTATTCTGATAGGAATACAGTTGGACTTACTCTTCTAGCAATAAATTTTATCAATCTTCTTTTATGTTATAATAATTATACATATAATATACATTATATAATCAATTTTAGCATGTATAATTATTGTTTTTCAAGATATTGACAAGCCATTAGATTTGCTCAGGAATAGACATTGATTTTATATGTTAGATGATTGAATGGAAAATTATGTAAATGTGATCACAAATTTTGTAGTATATGTAATTAAACATTTAACTAATTCAATAAAATTAGGATGATGTTGTACAATCCAAATATTCTTAGATATGTAGTCTTCCACTGGAGTGTCGTCTACTTTCTAGGAGCTACACTTTTACAAATAAATTTTGTTGTTCTTATAGGATTTAATTAAATGATACAGAGTTGGATATATGATCCTGGATCGTATGGTGTTTGAGAGAAGAATAGTAAGGTACAGATGATGGGAAAGGGAAAATACAAAATAGAGAGGAAACCTTCAGCTAGGGAGGGAAGAAGGACATCTATACGGAAGGAAAGGGAGGGAGAAGGGACAAATTAAACCAATAATATTTGATAAGGTCTAAAATAAATATTATTTTATATTTGCCTAAAAGTATTACACTAAAATGTTATCCTAAACACGGCCATGATGCTTTAGCTGAAAATGTACCCTATCAGGAGACACATGAGGGTCATATTGGAAATACTGATAAGGTATTTTTCTCTCTGATATTTCCATTTTAATAAATATTTTAAAGTATGACATGGGCCTTGGAAGTAAGATTTTTCACTGTCTAACCCCAGATATTTTGCTTGTTTGCTTTTGTTCTCACTAATTGCAGACATTAAGGTAGAAAAACATTACATAAACTTTAAACCTCATATTTTTAAATCTTTTTATTTAAATTAGAAACAAGCTTGTTTCACATCTCAATCCCAGCTCCCTCTCCATCCCCTCCATTCCCTCCATCCCCTACTCCCCCATCCCCCACCAGCCCCACCAGCGCCCCACCCAATGCCCACAATGCTCAGAGAGGGTGAAGCTCTCCATGGGGCATCTCCAGAGTATCTCATTTCATCAGAGTCAGGGCATAGGCCCTCCTCTATGTGTCCAGGCAGAGATAGCATACTCAATGCAGAATGGCTCCCAAAGTCCATTTCTATGCCAGGGATAAATACTTGTCCCATAGATTGCCCAGACCTCCACACTGACACCCAAATTTAGGGGTCTGGATCACTCCCATGCTGGCCTCTCAGTTATCAGTCTGGGGTCCATGAGATCCCCTTTGTTCATGTCAGCTGATTCTGTGGGTTTCACCAGCCTGGTCTTCACCCCTGTGCTCATCACTCTTCCCTTTTTGCAACTGGGTTCCAGGAGTTCAGTTAGTATTTAGATGTGAGTATCTGCATATGTTCCATCAGCCACTGAATGAAGGCTCTAGGATGGCATATAAGGTAGCTGTCAAAATCATTATCAGGGAAGGACATTTAATGTAGTCTCTCCACTATTACTTAGATTGACAGTTGGTGTCACCCTTGTAGATTTCTGGAAATCCCAGAAATCTCCTCAAATCTATAGTGACTCCTGCTATTATGGCATCCTTCATCCTGCTTTCCTCTATTATTACCCCGATTTAATCTTCTTGCTTTGTCATGTTCTCCTCCCCCCTCCTCTTGACCACCTCTCTTTTTTCCAGCTCTGTCTCCCCTCCCCCCAATGCTCCCAAACTTCTCAGGAGATACTGTCCCATTTCCCTTCTCTGGGGTACCATGCATATCTCTCTTGGGGCTTCACTCTTTCCAAGACTCTCTGACAGTGGAGTTCTAGGCTGGCACTCCCCTGATACATGTCAAAAATCCATATATGAGTGAGTACATACCATGTTTATTATTTTGTGACTGTATTACCTCATTCAGATGGTTTCTTCTAGAGTAATCCATTTGCCTGAGAATTTCAAGATTCCAGTTTTTCTTCTGCCGAGTAGTACTCCATTGTGTAAATGTACCACATTTTTTCTATTCCCCCTTCAGTTGAGGGGCATTTAGGTTGCTTCCAGGTTCTGCCTATTACAAATAATGCTGCTATGAACATAGTGGAACCGTCCTTGTCATATGAATGTGCATCTTTTGGGTATATAACTGAGTGGAATTGCAGCATATTGATATACTGATTCCCATTTTCCTGAGGAAACTCCATGCTCATTTCCAAAGTGACTCAACGAGTTGTCACTCCCACCATCAGTGGAGGAATGTCCCGCTTTCTACACATTCATTTATGCATAAATTATCATTGGTGTTTTTGATTTTAGCCATTCTACAGGAGTAAGGTGGTATCTCAGAGCTATTTTGATTTACATTTCCCTGATTGTTAGGGATGTTGAGCACTTTACTAAGTGTGTCTCAGCCATTTTAGACTCACCTATTGAGAATTCTCTATTTAGTTCAGTAGCCCACTTTTTAATTGGATCCTTTGGTGCTTTGGAGACTTGCTTCTTGAGTTCTGTAGATTTTGGAGATCAGCCCTCTGTCACATGTGGGATTAGTGAATATCTTTTCCCATTCTGTGGGCTGTCGTTTTGTCTTGTTGACTGTGTCCTATGCCTTACAGAAGCTTCTCAGCTTCAGCAGGTCCCATTTATTAATTGTTGATTGTCTTCTACATGCCAGCATCCAGTTATGCCAGCACCATTTGTTGAAGATGCCTTCTTTTTTTTCCATTGTGTAGTTTTAGCTTCTTCATCAAAAACCAAGTGTTCATATGAGTGTGGGTTAGTATCAGGGTTTTCTATTCAATTCCATTCTTCTCCCTGTCTATTTTTCTGTCAATACAAAGCTGTTTTCAGGACTATAGCTCTATAATAGAGCTTGAAGTCAGGGATGATTATACCTCCAGATGTTGCCTTATTGAATAGAATGGTTTTGGCTATTCTGGGTCTTTTGTTTTTCCATATAAAGTTGAGGAGTGTTCTTTCAAGTTCTGTGAAGAATTGTGTTGGGATTTCAATGGGGATAGCATTGAACCTGTAGATCGATTTTGGCAAGATTGCCATTTTTACTATGTTGATCCTATCTATCCAAGCGCAAGGGAGTTCTCTCCATTTTCTGGTGTCTTCCTTAATTTCTTTCTTTAAAGACTCAAATTTCTTGAGATACAGGTCTTTCACTAGTTTGGCTAGGGTTACCCCAAGATATTTTATGTTGTAGCAATTGTAAATGGTGATGTTTCTCTGGTTTCTTGCTCAGCCCTTTTATCTTCTGTATATAGCAACCTAGATGCCCTTCAACTGAAGAGTGGATAGAGAAAATGTAGTATATTTACACAATGGAATACTATTCAGCAGAAAAAAACAATGGTATCCTGAAATTTGCAGACAATCTCACTGCCAGAGAGGCAGGGAAACAGGAAGGACCCTAAGAGAGATAGACATGGTACCCCAGAGTAAGTGGAATGAGGCAACATCTTCTGAGCAGATTGGGAGCACATGTTGGGGGAAGGGAAAGGGAGCCAGGAAAATAAGAGGTAGACAAGAGGAAGGGGGAGGAGGACATGGTGAAGCAGGAAAGTTGAATTCGGGGGAGAATAGAGGAGAGCAGGATGAGAGACACCATAATTAGTAGGAGCCATTCTAGGTGTGAGGGGAGTTCTGGCATTAATGTGCACTCCAGAGATGTACAAGGATGACACCAACTGGCAAACTAAGCAGTAGTGGAGAGAATACCTTAAATGTCCCTCCCTAACAATGATTTTGACGACTATCTTACATACCATCCTAGAACCTCCATCCAGTGACAGAGGGAAGCAGAGGCAAACACCCACAGCTAAACACTGAACTGAACTCCTGGAACCCAGTGACAGAGGGAGAAGCAAAGGTGCAAGACTGGGCTGGTGAATCCCAGAGAAACAGCTGACCTGAACAAGGGGGAGATCTTGCATCCCAGGCTGATGGCTGAGAGGGCAGCATGGGAGTGATCCAGAACTTCTGAATGTGGGTGTCAGTGAGGAGACTCAGGCAATATATGGGGTTTTGAGGTAGTAGTTAAGTATTTATCCCTGGCACACAAATGGACTTTGGGGACCCATCCCACAATGGGGTATGCTTTCTCAATTTGGACATTTTGGGGAGGGCCGAGGCCCTCCCCGGAACAAAATGACAGATTCTAGAGATCCTCCATGAAGGGTCTTACCCTCCCTGGGGAATGGAGTGGGGATTGGGTAGGGGACTAGAGGGGCTAGGAGTAGAGGGGAGAGAGAGGGAGCTGGGACTAACATGGGTAGCAAGCTTGTTTCTAATTTAAATATAGAATAAAAAAGTTTAAAAAAGAAAATAAACACACAAAAATCGAACAGACAGAAAAACAAAAACAAAACAAAACAAAAGAATATTCACTTTATTTGTGGCTACAGTGGACATGCAAGAAAAATAATAGAAGTGACATTAAACTACTCACATTTGTTTTAAAAAGTAATTTTAAAAATAACAAGGCTGATCTAATAGACATATACATTAATACACACAGCCTTAAGCTTTTCTTGAATTCATACAGCATTGCAAAACTTACATAGATATTAACACATGGAATGCTTCCTACCCTAAGGGTTTTGATTTCTTTATAAGCACAGCATATAAAAGGACAAATTAAAATGCAATGCTTTTGGCAAACAATGCAAACAGTGCCCATGTTGCAAATGTTTAAATGATTGTGTCAGCCTATAAAGGAGACTTTGTGGAGCTGTGAGGTCACAAGTCAGATTTTAACAATAATCTCAGACTGACTGAAGGGGTTACATGAACAAGAGTGGAAATGAAGAAAGAAAGGGTGCAGGGGAGAGTGATATAGCTAAGAAGCATTGTAAAGTTCTTGAGGACAGAACAATGTTTACTGTGATTTGAAACCAGTATGGGTATAATGCTTTTAAGGAAGAAATACATTATTCCCTTTTAATTGTACAGAATTCTCCTAGATGTCTACTAACTGTTGGAAAATTCTGGAACACACAGACACCTATTATAAAAGCTTGTTTGTAATCAGAAAAATAAGATCTTAAGGCAACAGCCATAGATAGTAAACTTTATTACATGAATATGATCTCTACTCTTGCCTCCTAAATTGTACTAGTACAGTATATCATATTTTCTGCAATTGTATGAGATTCTGCAGTGCATACATGATACAGTGAACAGATGTTAATGGCCTAACCATGTGTCAAAGCATTGGATCACCTGGTAAAAGTGACTACCATATCATTTCTGTGATCTATTGAAGTCTTTTAACCTAAATTGTTATTCAATGTTTAATGGAGGAGTTGCATATGCAGCATGTACTTTCTGGGCACAGTAGCTAAAGAGACAACTTATACTTAAGTGGGAAAGATGGCAGGTAAGATAATTATGTTTACCTCAACAGAGGGGAACAAAAGCTAAAATTTAGAACCTCTTATCAATGGACATGTGTGAATGCATGGATCAAGATTCACGGGACTAGGTTGAACGTATGCTAAGTATAGTTTTATTCAGGGAGACCACACTTATACAAGATCAAGATGACTGCCACAAGTTACTGCTCCAAGGATCCACCCAGGCTTCTCTCTACCACCCAACTGGAAGTTAGAGACAGCACCTGTGCTCCAACCCCAGTGCTCCAATCCCAGTGCTCCGACCCCAGACCTGAACCCGCTCTCTGTCACATCCGTATTTGTGATCATGCTGGTTTGGGTGTGGTCAGTGCTACAGGTGTGGGCAGGGTGGATAAATCACTATAGTTACCCTTAAATAGTCTAAAGAAAAAGATTTAGGCTTTATGCACAACTACATACAAAGCGGGATATCGAGTATGTTCTAGGAGAAGGAAATGTAAGAACATACACATTAAAGACCTATTGCCAGTGAAGCAACAATAGCAAATGATAAGAATAATAGGGATAACTATAGAGTTGTCCTAAGCTGGAAAGGTAAGTCCTGTACCTAATATTGCTATCTAGAAAGAGAGAACAAAAAGATAAGGATGCGCAGATCAAGATTCATGGGACCAGGTTCAATATAGGTTAATTTTGTTCAGGGAGAAGGCACTTACACCAGAAACAGAAGACCACCACAAGCTCTGCTCCAAGGATTCACCTAGGCTGCTCTCTATGACCCAACCAGAAGCTGTTTGGGCATGGTCAGTGCTACAGGTGGATATCTCATTACATACTTGTCCATGAACTATTTTCAGGAAAGTAGTTAGTTGCAGGGAACTGTAGCTATTAAAATTGAAACCATAGACAGGGGGGACCCTGTGGATTGCAATCAACAAAAGCCCCTTCCTCTCAAGGTTCAACGTTGTTATGCGCCTCATCCCCACAGATATGACAGCTAGATTTACCTACTGAAAACTTAATTCTCACTTATGTCTCAGTAGTTTCCTTAAATTTTATTTTTTCTTATCTTATTAGTAACATTATAGAAATGGGAAAATAATGTTAACTAAAATTTGGCTCCACTTAAGCAAATGAAATTTCATGAGAGGAAATAAGGGCGTTACCATCACAGTGACTTTAAGTAAGTTGCTTTCATTTATTTCCCTTATATTTCTCTTCAAAATATACTTAAATTGATAGAAAATAATTACATGATTCAAAATACAGGCATCTATAATGAAAACAAAAAAATTAACTGGTTTGGAAGAGCCAACTACTGCTTACCAAAGTCTCATTTATTAATTAACAAACCTATTTTCACCAGTGGATCCTAATTTGTATTACAGAAGAATCCCCACTAAGAGCAAAATCCTAAAATGTACTTTAAAATGGTAGGGATAACTAGCTAATTCTAAAAATAGGGCAACTGCCAAAAGGAGGAATCTAATCTTAGCAGCCTTTTATCTCTCTTAAAAATGGCTAAAAATAGGAATTGGGTAGGAGTCTCGGGAGCTTACCTGCCAGTTTGACATTTATTCTTTTTTTAGATTCTCACATGTTCTGTATGGACCTAAATGTTACTGAATATTTGTGAGAGATAATCCCTTTGGAATTTTCCTGAGACAGTAATTCAGTACTTGACTTTCAAAACCTCTCACTGGGCTAAGGGAACCATGATAATTTTACTATAATGTAGCAGAGTGACCTATTTAGTGCTTCAATGTCAGACACAAGTAAAATGAGGGTTAATCTTATCAGCTGTGATCATACATGAAAATAACATTATGCCATACTTTATATGATATTAATGTGAAGGTAGCACAAACATATGATTTATAATTACAAATTTTGAAAATAAAAATAGAATGAATTAATGCACAAAGCATGACATAACATTATGTTAAAAATATCAGGCACCAGAGTGACCTAAAGGGATAACACCAATTGGCAAGCTAAGCAATACTGTAGAGACCACCTCGAATGCCCATTCCTGATAATGAACTTGATGTCTATAACCATCCGGGAGCCTTCATCCTGTGACTGATGGAAGCATAGGCAAACACACAATTAATTACTGAACTGAATCCAAGGAACCCAGTGACAGAGAGAGAGGAGTGATGAGCAAATTGGCAAAGATTGGGCTGGCAAAACCAGCAGAGACAGCTGATCTGAACAGGGGAGAGTTCTTGGACCCCAGAGCGACAGTGGGGACGCCAGCATGGGACTGATCTGGACCCCCCCAAATGTGAGTGTCAGTGAGAAGGCCTGGGCAACCTATGGGGCCCTGAGCTGTGGATCAGTGTCTATCCCTGGAATACAAACAGTCATCGTGTGCCTATAGCACAAAGAGGGATGCTCTCTCAGCCTGGACTCTTAGGGGAGTGCCTGGACCCTACCCAGAGTGAAATGACAGACTAGATATCCCCTATGTGGAAGGATTTGGCAATAGGGTGGGAGGGTGGGGGGGAAAGGGGAGTGCGGGAGGAGGGGAGGGAGAGGGATCTGGGATTGACATGTAAAACAAGCTATTTAAAATTAGAATAAAAATGATAATAAAAAATTAAAAACAAAAAAAAATACTGACCAAAGATGAAGCAAACAGCTCAGATAGATCATGGTGACTTTGCTTGCCAGTTGTTTCTTAAGTTAGATTTTATTGAGAAATAGTTCCTGTTTGTGGCCCAGGTTCCCCTGGAAACTGGAGAACTTGCATCTCTCACACTCACAATGAAAAATCCTTCTGCCTTTGACTCCTGAATGCTTCAATTACCGTCATACGTTATCACACCCTTTGCATCTTTGCTCTCGGTAATTCTGTGTTAATGTCAGCTAATTTAGCGTTTACTTCTTCATGTTATTTCAGGGTTGTTGGGGTGGAATTCTCAACTTTGTAGTCAAAGTTAAAACATAAAGATGTTGGATACCCTTTGACTTTCTATCAGTTTGATAAAGAATCTCCTTTATACTTTGAACAGTGGCATTTCTACACCTCTGTACACAATGTGTCGAGACAAGATTTATGTTAACATGCTGCTTTACTAGAAAGATAAAAGGTAAGTTCATGGTTTCTAGCCCCAACAAAGAATTGTTAATATGGATACTCTACTGTAAATCATTCTAGCACAATTATTTCGTTACAGTAATCTCCCTCTTTACTTTTATTTTCAAAAATAGGTTTATAGAAAAAAGTTGAACATAATTAAGTATAAATAAGTAGTGTATTTCTGGGATGTATTGGGTATTTGCATAAAGAATTAAGAAGAAATTCTCTGAAAAATTATTTTTAATGGCCCATCAACAGCCAGGGTCTGGGTTGATGCCCATAACTCCTCTTGCCACAGATGATTATGCAGATGTCCAGGTTCTGGAGAGACACATGAGACTGTGTTGGGGTCCAAGGGCCTTGCTCCTGGGATCATCATGCTCTTGATGACCTGTGCTGTCACTAGGGCCGTTGTGATGTCTGGGTCTGAGCTGCTGCTGAGGGCAATGTCTGTATCCATTGTCCTGCTGCATCTGCGGTCTCCGATGAAATCCATTTCCCATGTTGCCATAGGGGGTCATCGAAGCCATACATGTTGAATTATGAGGGCTGTGCCCTGCCTCTCCATGGACACTGCAGCAGAAGAGGTGGCCCCACTCACCATGAGAGAGCTGGCTCCAACCCTCAGGAGAGATGGCTTCACCCTACACCACGGGTGTGGGAGAGTTGGCCCCTATGTCATGCAACAAATAGAGCTGGGTCCACACCTTGCCTGAGGGAGGCAGTTCCAATGGCCTGGACCCGTCAGCTCAGCTACCACCCACGCCCATATATTGGGCCTTCAAATGGGCCTACCTGAACCTCTGCCACATGACTGACCAGCTGTAATGCATAAGGGTTTTACGAAGCAATGGCTGCAAGATAATCATGATTCAGGGAGGCAGCAGTATGTTAGCAAGGAATTTTGGTGGCTGTCCAGTGACAATGGTGTGCCAGAGGACTTTGAGCACACCAATGACTCATTATAATGAGCACTCTGTGGGTGGGGCTGATTAGACTGAAGCATATCCTGTATGGCATACCGCAGGACCCAGGACCACTGGGCTGGATGGGAAAGTGTTACAAGTTGGAGGAGTGGTTGCGTGTCTGTGTGTGTGTATGTGTCTGTGTGTGTGTGTGTCTGTGTGTGTGTGTATGCATACACATATGTATATGTGTGTGTATGTAAGTATATGTGTATATTGTGTGTGCATTTTGTTTTGGTTTTAATTGATTTGGAGGATTCTTTGAGGGAATTTGCAACAGGGATTGGGGATAGATGTGGAAGGACTGGAAAGTGAACAGGATTGGAGTGCATGGTATGAAGTTCCCAAATAATTAAAGGATAACTATGTTTAAAATAAAATAAATGAAATGAAACACCGTTTAACTACATAAAGTCCAGATATCATGTTTCTATGAGAAATACTCCAAAGCACTTATTAGTCATTTTATCTTACAATACACTGTGCAATACTTTAAAATCAAAACTAAGTACATATTAAAGTATTCAGTGAACTGCAACTCTTAAAGGATTAATCTAAATTTAATTAGCATTTATATACAACTTTTAATATGAAAGATTCAAATTTCTCGTACATATAATGACACAGATCTTGGAATGTGAAGACAAAAAATAATACTGATATAGATCAGCCTTAACGGGGAACACCACTGGGAAGAGTTTGCTTCATTCTTGGGGTTGTAAAAGCCTCAAACATGAGCTGGTTTTAGAAATGGAGGCAGTGGGAAAGGACGGAATCCCCAGATACCAGGGTGGATCTTACAGTAAAAAAGGACAGAAGAGCAATCAGTTATCACAAAGAATGAGCACAGAACAAAATAAAACGGTTGAAGAATAGAGAAAAGAGCATTAATTTAATTCAGGTAGCTCAAAGTGTTGAAGGTGAAGACCTTCATAAACATGAAACACAGCCTTAGAATGCATACGTAACTGGAAATATGCATGCTAATTTTATATTTGTCCTGTTTTAAGAAAGTTCATCTCATTCAAAACAACATACGATATCATGAAAACTGAAAAATGTACATTAAAATCAGATCACAGCACCCAGTTAAATTATATAGCTCTTTGTGCTGTTTCCTTGTATTCAGACTAATAAGCACAAAATATTCACTAAAGACAGGGATATACTTTATAACCAATGCAGAGGTCACCTGAAGAGGAAACAGGGTTTACCCGACATTACTTTCTGAGACATGAAAGTCTGCCCAGTGGTAACAGAAATCAGAACATGAGGAGTCCAGGGAAGTAGCTTTCCCTCCAGCTGCATCAGGTAAACAAGCCGGCTTCCCGGCCTGTGTTCCAGTGCCTGCAGATCGCCTGGGAATTGCACAGAGCTCCCAATCCTGGCGGGAGTCACGCATCCCAGACTCCAGATCTTCTCTCCCACCAACAAGACCAGGAAACCAGAGGAGCCAGGGAGACCAGGGGAGTAGCTGTTCCGGGTCAGGTACAACAGGACCCAGCATAGGGTCCAGGGGACCAGGTAGGAGGCTAAGCGCCCCAGATTCCTGTTCTTCTTCTCCACCCAGGGGACCAGCATTTGGACAAGGAATAGAAGAACCACCAGAATATTGGACTTGCTAGCACCCACCAAAAGGGAACTCTGGTCCCCAGACCAGTAAGGGGCTCTTTCTGCACCCACTAGAAGAAGAGATGGGAAAGAGACAATACAAAAACACACTCAGCAACAGAAAAACAAATATGACACAGCCAGATTCTAGAGACTCCACACCAGCAAGACCCCAACATTCCAATGCAAACGAAGCAGAAGAGAATGACCTTAAAAGCACTTTCATGAAAATGATAGAGGCCCTAAAAGAGGATATTGGAAAATCCCTCAAAGAAATGGAAGAAAAAACAAACCAAAAAATGCAAGAAATGGAAGAAAAAACAAACCAAAAAATGCAAGAATTGGAAGAAAAAACAAACCAAAAAAGGCAGGAAATGGAAGAAGAAATGAAGCAAAAAATGCAAGTAATGGAAGAAAAAACAAAGCAAAAAATGCAAGAATTGGAAGAAGAAACATACCAAAAAGGCAGGAAATGGAAGAAGAAACAAAGCACAAAATGCGAGAAATGGAACAAAAAGCAAACCAAAAAATGCAAGAAATGGAAGAAAGAACAAACCAAAAAATTCATAAAAGACAACAAACGGACGAACAGATAAACAGAAAATTGCAAGAAGCAATGCAAATGCAAGGGTTGAAAACTGAAATAGAGACATTAAAAAAAACACAATCTGAAGAAAGGCAGAAAATAGAAAAGCTGGACAAACAGTCAGGCACTACCAATACAAGCATTACCAACAGAATAGAAGAGATTGAAGAGAGAATCTCAAGTGTTGAAGATACACCAGGATAAATGGATTTATCAACCAAAGAAAACCTTAAATCCAACAAATCCTTAACACAAAACATCCAAGAAATATGGGACACCATGAAAAGACCAAACCTAAGAATAATAGGTATAGAAGAAGGAGAAGAAATCCACCTCATAGGGGCAGAAGGCATATTCAACAAAATCATAGAAGAAAACTTTCCCAACCTTAAGAAAGACATGCCAATGAAGGTACAAGAAGCCTACCGAACACCAAATAGAGTGGACCACAAAAAAAAAAATCCCCTCGCCACATAATAATCAAGACCCCAAACATACAGAATAAAGAAAGAATATTAAGAGCAGCTAAGGAAAAAGGTCAAGTAACATATAAAGGCAGACTTATCAGAATTACACCTGATTTCTCCATGGAAACTCTGAAAGCCAGAAGGTCCTGGATAGATATTCTACCTACACTAAGAGACCATGGATGCCAGCCCAGACTACTATACCTGGCAAAGCTCTCAATTACTATAGACGGAGAAAACAAGATATTCCATGACAAAACTAGATTCAAGCAATATGTGTCCACTAACCCAGCCCTACAGAAAATTATGGAAGGAAAACTCCAACCCAAGGAAGCTAACTACAACCAGAAAAACATAAGCATTAGAGAATCCCTCTCTACCAACAGCCAAAATAACAAAGGGGTGAAATTCCACACGTAATTCCACCAACAACAACCATCGCAAATCAAAGAAGGATGAGCAATCAATGGTCATTAATATCCCTTAATATTAATGGCCTTAACTCACCCATAAAAAGACACAGACTAGCAGAATGGATTCGAAGACAGAACCCTTCCTTCTGCTGCATACAAGAAACACACCTTACCCTCAAGGACAGACATTACCTGAGAGTTAAAGGTTGGGAAAAATTTTCCAATCAAATGGACCCAAGAAACAAGCAGGGGTAGCAATCCTAATATCTAACAAACTAGACTTTAAAATAAAATGAATCAAAAGAGATGAAGGAGGTCATTACATACTCATCACAGGTGAAATCCACCAAGATGAAGTGTCTATCCTGAACATCTATGCCCCCAATACAAAGGCATCCACATTCGTTAAAGAAACATTATTAGAACTTAAATCTCATCTAAAGCCCCACATAGTTATAGTGGGAGATTTCAACACACCACTCTCACCACTAGACTGGAATACCAGACAGAAACTCAACAAAGAAGCAAAGGGTCTAATAGAAGTAATGACCCAACTGGGATTAACAGATATCTATAGAACATTTCATCCACATAAAAAAGAATATACCTTCTTCTCACCACCACATGGAACCTTCTCAAAAATCGACCACATACTTGGCAACATATCAAACCTCAGCAGCTACAAAAAAAATTGGAATAACTCCATGCATCTTATCAGACCACCATGCCTTAAAATTAGAATTCAACAACAACACAAATTGCAGAAAACCTACAAACTCATGGAAATTGAATAATGCTCAACTGCACCATCCCTGGGTCAAAGAGGAAATAAAAAAAAGAAATTAAAGACTTCCTCGAATTCAATGAGAATGAAGACACAACATACCCAAACCTATGGGACACTTTGAAAGCAGTGCTACGGGGGGAAGTTCATAGCACTAAGTGCTCACATGAATAAACAGGAGAACAGTTATACCAGAGAATTAACATCACAGCTAAAAGCTCCAGAACACAAAGAAGCAAACTCCCTCAGGAGGAGTAGACGCCAGGAAATAATCAAATTGAGGGCTGAAATCAATAAAGTAGAAACCAGGAAAACAATACAAAGAATCAATGCAACGAAAAGTTGGTTCTTTGAGAAAATCAACAAGATAGACAAACCTTTGTCCAAACTTACCAAACAGCGGAGAGTGAACATGCAAATTAACAAAATCAGAAATGAAAAAGGGGACATAACAACAGACTCTGAGGAAATCCAGAGAATCATTAGGTCATACTTTGAAAACCTGTACTCCACAAAATTCGAAAATTTAAAGGAAATGGATGACTTCCTGGACAGCTATCATTTGCCAAAACTAAATCAAGAACAGATAAGCAATTTAAATAGACCTATAACCCCTATGGAAATAGAAGCTATCATCAAAAGTCTCCCAACCAAAAAAAGTCCAGGTCCAGATGGCCTCAGTGCAGAATTCTACCAGAAATTCAAAGAACAGCTTATACCAGTTCTTCTCAAAGTGTTCCACACAATAGAAGCAGAAGGGTCTTTGCCAAACTCTTTCTATGAGGCTTCAATAACCTTGATCCCCAAGCCACACAAAGATACAACCAAGAAAGAGGACTTCAGACCAATATCCCTCATGAACATTGATGCAAAAATACTCAATAAAATACTGGCAAATCGGATCCAAGAACACATCAAAACAATCATTCACCACGATCAAGTAGGTTTCATCCCAGGGATGCAGGGATGGTTCAACATACGAAAATCCATCAACGTAATCCACCATATAAACAAGCTGAAAAACAAAAATCACATGATCATCTCAGTAGATGCTGAAAAAGCCTTTGACAAAATCCAACACCCCTTCATGATAAAGGTCTTGGAGAGATCTGGGATAACAGGGACATACTTAAATATAATAAAAGCTATATACAGTAAACCAACAGCCAACATCAAACCAAATGGACAGAAACTCAACGCAATTCCTCTAAAATCAGGAACAAAACAAGGCTGTCCACTCTCTCCATACCTTTTCAACATGGTACTTGAAGTTCTAACTATTGCCATATGACAACAAAGGGGGATCAAGGGGATACAAATTGGGAAGGAAGAGGTCAAACTTTCACTGTTTGCAGACAATATGATAGTTTACATCAATGACCCAAAGAACTCTACCAGGGAACTCTTACAGCTGATTAACACCTTCAGCAAAGTGGCAGGCTACAAGATCAACTCAAGAAAATCAGTAGCCCTACTATATACAGATGATAAAAGGGCTGAAAGAGACATCAGAGAAACATCACCCTTTACAATTGCCACAAACAACATAAAATACCTTGGGGTAACGCTAACCAAACAAGTGAAAGACCTGTATCGTAAGAACTTTGAATCTTTAAAGAAAGAAATTAAAGAAGCCCTCAGAAAATGGAAAGATCTCCCATGCTCTTGGATAGGTTGGATCAATGTAGTAAAAATGGCAATCCTGCCAAAAGCAATCTACAGATTCAATGCAATCCCCATTAAAATCCCAGCACAATTTTTCACAGACCTTGAAAGAACAATAATCAATTTTGTATGGAAAAACAAAAGACCCAGGATAGCCAAAACAACCCTGTTCAACAAGGCAACGTCCGGAGGCATCACCACCCCTGACCTCAAGCTCTATTGTAGAGCTATAGTCCTGAAAACTGCTTGGTATTGGCACAAAAATAGACAGGTAGACCAATGGAATCGAATTGAAAATCCGGGTATTAACCCACACATGTACAAATATCTGATCTTTGACAAAGAAGCTAAAAATATACAATGGAATAAAGAAAGCATCTTCCACAAATGGTGCTGGCATAATTGGAGACTGGCATGTAGAAGAATGCGGATCGATCCATGTTTATCGCCATGCACAAAACTTAACTCCAAATGGATCAAAGACCTCAACATAAATCCAGCCACACTGAACCTCTTAGAAGAGAAAGTGGGTGGTACCCTTGAACGAATTGGTACAGGAGACAGTTTCCTGAACATAACACCAGTAGCACAGACAGTGAGATCAACAATTAATAAATGGGACCTACTGAAACTGAGAAGCTTCTGTAAGGAAAAGGACACAGTCAGCAAGACAAAAAGGCAGCCCACAGATGGGAAAAAATATTCACTAATCCCACATCTGACAGAGGGTTGATCTCCAAAATTTACAAAGAACTCAAGAAGCAAGTCTCCAAAACAGCAAAGGACCCAATTAAAAAGTGGGCTGCAGAACTAAATAGAGAGTTTTCAATAGAGGAGTATAAAATGGCTGAGAGGCACTTGAGAAAGTGCTCAACATCCTTAGCCATCAGGGAAATGCAAATCAAAACAACTCTGAGATACCATCTCACTCCTGTCAGAATGGCTAAAATCAAAATCACCAATGACAATTTATGCTGGAGAGGATGTGGTGAAAGGGGAACACTCCTCCATTGCTGGTGGGAGTGCCAACTGGTTCAGCCACTTTGGAAATCAGTATGGAGATTCCTCAGAAAAATGGGATTAAACCTACCACAAACCCAGCAACTCCACTCTTAGGCATATATCCAAAAGATGCCCATTCATACAACAAAGAGGTCTGTTCCACTATGTTCATAGCAGCTTTATTTGTAATTGCCAGAACTTGGAAGCAACCTAGATGTCCCTCACCCGAAGAGTGGATAGAGAACATGTGGTACATCTACACAATGGAGTACTATTCAGCAGAAAAAAATAATGGAATCATGAGATTCGCAGGCAAATGGATGACACTAGAAGAAACCATCCTGAGTGAGGTAACCCAGTCACAAAAAGAGAAACATGGCATGTACTCTCTCATATATGGATTTTAGACATAGATCTGGGGAGTGCCAGCCTACAATCCTATGGCCAGAGAGTCTGGGAAACAGAAACTTCATTTAGTGGCTGATCAAAGAAGAGGCAGACTCCCTTGGTTAAGTACTGAGCTGAACTCAAGAAAGCCAGTAACAGAGAGGGAGGACTGGTGATCAAAGGGATTAAGACTGGGCTGGTTTAACCCCCAGAAACAGCTGACCAGACAAAGGTTAACTCTTGAATCCCAGGCATCAGCCTGGGAATCCAGCATGGGACTGATAAAGACCCCCTGAATCCGGGTGTCAGTGAGGAGGCCTAGGGAATCTATTGAGCCTTGGGCAGCAGATCAGTACCCATCCCTAGTATACACACGGACTTTGGACTCCCATAGAACAATGTAAGGTGTACTCTCACCCTGAACTCTTGGGGGAAGGTTCTAGGCCCTGCCCTATATGAAATGACAGACTGTGGACACCCCCATGGAGGGTCTCACCCTCCCTGGGGGAATGAGGGGATAACGGGGGGGGGGCTGGGGGGAGGGCACGGGAGGAGGGGAGGGAATGGGAGAGGGACCTGGAACTGACTTGTGAAGCAACCTCGTTTCTTATCTAAATTTAAACTGGAAAATTAAAAATAAAATAAAAAATATAAAATTAAAAAATTAAAAAAAAAAGAAATCAGAACATGAAAGTAACTGAAGCTTTGGACTCCTCACCTGTCACAAGCATGTACCCAGGCTCTTGCCTGCACTATCCCTAAAGGAAATGGGGTGCAACAACCTGTATAGTAAGCAATACTATCTACAGTTCTTCCAGCATCCATGAAATTGGAATGACCTGCACAAATGACCTTGAGATTGCTAGTAACTCCTGGGACAAGGAAATTTACTTTTTCAGGGAAAAGCTCCCTCATTTAATGTCAAATGGAGAGTCTGGTCTGAAACCATGTACTTACATATTTGTGTACACACACACACACACACACACACACACACACACACACACACACACACCAAATAATTAGAAGCCATCAACTGGAGTAGGGGACACATGAGAGGTATTGGAGTAAGGATTTCTTGGAGAAGCTGCGTGGAAGAAAAGGGTGGTCCCACAGGTGCCTTACCCCAAATAAACACATTAATTATGAAAGTGTTGACCTATGACTATGGCTTCTTATTTGGTAGCTCTGTCTTAATTATTAGCCCATTTCTATCAATCTATGTATTGCCACGAGGCTGTGGCTTACCTGGTAATGCCTGGCATGGTGTTACTCCTCCAGATTCTATGGTGGACCCTGTCTGCTTCTCTTTCCCAGAATTCTTCTCTTCCTAGTCCCAGCTATCTTACTGCTGCACTGAAAATTGTCCCAACAGTGTTTTATGTATCAACCAATAAGAGAAACATATGTACAGAAGACATCCATATCAATGGAAAAATAATGTAATTTTATTCCAAGTAAAACACATTTAAATAAATAGTACAAATGAATCACTGATGATAAATTAATAAAAAGAAAACATGATATGTACTCACTTATAAGTGCATATTTGTTGTTAAATAAAGGATATAATGAAAAATCCACAGACTCACAGAAATTAGGTAATGAAAAGAGGTCTAAGGTGGACTATGAATTTCCATGGGAAAAAGAAATATAAAAGAATAAAAACACCAGGAGAACATGGCCCACAGAATGAACTAAGCAGGGCTTATAGGGGCTCACAGAGACTAAAGTGACAATTACAGATCCTGCATGGGTGCTTTATATGTATGTCATGGTTTTGTAGCTTGCTGTTCTTGTGCTACTCCTAACTTTTGTAGTTGATGGGCGTCTCTAACTCATTCGCCTGTTTCTGGGACAGAAGTAGAGGACAGGACTCATCCATAAGAGAAATGAGGGAACCAGAAAGAGAGAGACAGGAGGGATAGGAACAAAAATATTCTTCAATTATATCTCATTGATGCAACTCAACTAAAACTGATATAAATTTCTCATTTGGGGAGAGTTAATCTCTTTTTACATTTGGCACAAAGGTAAAGTTATATTAGAAAACATTTTATTTGATATTTTTCAAAAATGGCTTTTTAATTTGCAATAGTATCTTACTCTGTGTCTTTTAGGATAACAATACAAGTAATCTGAGAGATACCTCATATTCAGGTATCTGACTTTTTTTGTTTAACTGTTTATTCAACTGTTTATTCTTTGCTCAATTCTTATCTTTGAGAAGACAATTACTTAAAAGCAGATACTCACCTGTAGCATTGTCCTTTACTTTAGGCTTGATAGCTAGAGATTTATTTA